>NC_090393.1:8969137-9569137 GCF_036365525.1 Heterodontus francisci
CAGCAGTGGAGTTGCAAACTCAGCAGCAGAAAGCAGTCAGAAAGATAAGATTACTTTATGATTAATGCAACAAAATCCCCTCGAGGCTTTGGGTGTTTTGATTCAACTAAAGATATTCACAGCTCATGCAAATAACAGCCTCAACAGAAAACACAATGAACTCATTCCCAATGCACAACGAAACCCAACAGCAACCAGGCATAGGGCACTGGTTGGTGCTAAGATCAACGGCAAATAGGATTCAGGATACTGGGTGGAGAAGAAAGGTCATGGCCTGAGTTCTGATGTTAAAAATTGATAACAAGCTCAATGAATGCCAAATCCTTTTAAAACAGAAGTGCATCTGTGTCTGTGTCAGTGTTTGTGTGCGTGTGTTTGTGTCTGTGTGTGTCTGTGTCAGTGTGTGTGTGTGTGTGTGTGTATCAGTGTATCTGTGTCAGTGTGTGTGTGATTGTGTGTGTGTCTGTGTCAGTGCGTGTCTGTGTGTGTGTGTTTGTGTCAATCTGTTTGTGTGTGTGGCTGCATCAGTCTGTGTCTGTGTCAGTGTGTGCCTGTGTGTGTGTCTGTGTCTGTGTGTTTGTGTCAGTTCGTGTCTGTGTGTGTGTCTGTGTGTTTGCGTGTGTATTTGTGTCAATGTGTGTGTGTCTGTGTCTGTGTATCTGTGTCAGTGTGTGTCTGTGTCAGTATGTGTGTGTCAGTATGTCTGTGTCAGTGTGCATGTGAACATTTTTTTAAATGATTCCTTCAATTTTGATACATTTTGGACAGCCAAACTAGACTTTCTGGTCAGAGACCAGCCAGATTCAGACGAGCCAGAAACTTAATCAGACTTGAATTTTTTTAAAAAACACTTCAGGTCTGCACATGCACTACAGCCACATTAAAGCTGAGAAAGACGGGGATTATTTCACATGTGCTTTTGGCAGATCTGAGAGATGTTTTATCACTGAAACCACAACGAACCTTTCTGCCCTACTTAGAAGAAACAGCAAAAAGTGAAATTGTCCAGGCTCATATATCTGACGCCAAAAGGTGGCAGAGGATGGAGATTCTATGAGGTGATATTTGACACATTGAAAGCATTTACAGCTGATGGATCCCTCGCACATTTACATTAGAATGTTACATTCCTGCCTCCACAGAAGGTGAGGCTTTTATGGTGACTCAGTTTGCAGAACGCTCCCAACCTGTTTCTCAGTCCGCTGCCCATTTTAACCTGGTGTCAGTGGAACATCTTCCACTTCTCATAATGTGTCTTTCCTTCTTTTCTGAAAGCATTAACTGCGGTCGATGGTTAATCTCTGCTCCAGCAGCAACTCATGGCCCAATGATTCTTCATCGTGTGTGAGAAGCAGCAGGTTTATTAAACATGGGAGTAGAGTTATAGGAACAGGAGGAGGCCATTCAGCCCCTCAAACTTGTTTCATCATTCATTGAGATCATGGCTGATCTGCAACGTAACTCCACAGACCCGCCTTTGCCCCAGATCCCTTAGTATCATTGGTTAAGAAAGATCTGGCAATCTCAGAATTAAAATTAACAATTGACCCAGCATCGGAAGAGAGTTCCAAACTTCTACCATCCTTCGTGTGTAGAAGTGTTTCCTAATTACACTCCTGAAAGGTCTGGCTCTAATTTTTAGGTTACATCCCCTGGTCCTAGACTCCCCAACCAGTCTAAATAGTTTCTCTCTATCTATCCCATCAGTTCCCCTTAATATCATCAAAACGTCAATCAAATCATCCCTTAATCTTCTAAATTCCAGGGAATCTACCCAAGTTCATTGTCTATCAGCTCCAGCTTCAGTTCCTGTAATAATGATCCTTCTGGTCTCTATAAACAATATCACCCAATTAGCTCGTAAATGGCCAAATGATACCAAATTTGGAGGTGTGGCAGACAGTGAGGATGATACAAATTGACTGCAACAGGCAAGCAGAATGGGCAGACGAGTAGTAGATGGAATTTAATACCAAGAGCTGTGAGGTGATGCATTTTGGCAGAAGTCATAGGGAGAGGCAATATAGACTTAATGGCCCAGTTTTAGAGATTGTACAGGGACAGAGGGACCTGGGGATACATGTGCATCAATCTTTAAAGGTGGCAGGACATATTGAGAGAGTGGTTAGTAAAGCATATGGGATTTTGAGCTTCATAAATAGAGGCATTGAGTACAAAAGCATTGAAATTATGCTGAACCTTTATAAAGCTCTGGTTAGGCCCCAACTGGAGTATTGTGTCCAGTTCTGGTCACCACACTTTAGGAAGGATGTGAGGGAGTTTGAGAGGGTGCAGAGGAGATTTACCAGAATGGTTCCAGGGATGAGGGATTTTAGCGACAAAGTTCGTTTGGGAAGCTGGGGTTGTTCTCCTTGGAGCAAAGGAGATTGAGGGGAGATTTGATTGAGGTGTACAAGATTATGACAGGTTTAGATAAGTTAGACAAAGAAAAGCTGTTCCCATTAGCTGATTGTACAAGGACTAGTGGACACAGATTGAAGGTTTTGGGCAAGAGATGCAGGGGGAATGTGAGGAAGGATATTTCTACTCAGCGAGTGGCAATGACCTGGAACTCACTGGCCACGAGGGGGGGTGGAAGCGGAGACAATCAATTATTTCAAAAGGAAATTGGATGGGCACTTGAGGGAAATAAACTATCAGGGCTATGGGGATAGAGCAAGGGAATGGGATTGACTGGATTGTTTTACAGAGAGCTGGCATGGACTTGATGGGCCAGATAGCCTCCTTCTGTGCCATAATGACTCTATGTTCACACCCCATTATCTCTTTTAAATTACAGACACTTTCCTTTATATAGCGCCTTTCACCACCTCAGCCTAGATGAAGTGCCAGTCCCTCGAGCATGCTCAGCTATGCAATCAGATCGTGGCTGATCTTCTACCTCAACTCGACTTTCCCAACATGATCCCCATATCTCTTGATTCTTTTAGAGTCCAAAAGTCTATCAATCTCCATCTTGAATATTCTCAGTGACTGAGCTTGCACAGCCCTCTGCGGTAGAGAATTCCAAAGATTCACAACTCTCTGAGTAAAGAAATCTCTCCTCATCTCAGTCCACAACGGCCGGCCCCTTCCTCGGAGACAATGTCCGGGTTCTAGACTCGCCAGCCGGTGGAAACAGTGTCTTACCATAGAACCATAGAAACATTACGGCACAGAAGGAGGCCATTCAGCCCATCGTGTCTGCACCGGCTGATAAAAAGAACTAGCCGCTCAATTGAATCCCATCTTCCAACACCTGGTCCGTAGCATTGCAGGTTACAGCACTTCAGGTGCATGTCCTTTTAAATGAGTTGAGCATCTTAACCTGTTGAGCCCTCTCAGAATCTTACATGTTTCAATGAGATCACCTCTCATTCTTCTAAACTCTAGTCAGTATAGGCCCTCCCTCCTCTACATATGCTACAATATTTAGTCTCATTGTATTTTCTGACTTTCAGTGTGATTTGCACTAATCCTCTCTGGTTTATGGTACACTTGTTTTTTTCCTATATTTTTCTGTGTTGACTCTTGGTACCACTTAATGCAGCGACGAATTTTCATCAAAGAATCCGGTAATTAGGTGGCACATTCGGATTAATAACCCGAACTGCACTTCAAAGTAATTCACTGAATGTGAAGCACTCTGAGACATTTCTGATAGGTGGAACAAGATGCTATATAAATGCAGGGCTTGTCTTAATGACTCCCCTTGTGAAACTGTCCTCTCAATGAACCATGTAAATCAATGATGTTATTAATGCACTTTGCAGACATTTAGAATTAGATGCAAAAACAGTTCTTAAAATAGATATAAAGTCTACACAAATCATACTGCTGAAGAATGTAGCTAGGTGAAAAATCGGAGTGCTTTGCTGTCCTTTAACTCTTTCAAATGATCACACTTTATAACCAATGTATCAATCACCTGTCCCACTCTCTGAACAAAATCTGAAGTTGAGCCAGATTGTTCACTACCTGGCCGTGCTATTTCACCCTGAGTTGAGCTTCTGACCACATCTCCTCTCCATCACCTACTACCTCAACCTCCATAAAATCCCCCATCTCTGCCCCGTCTCAATCCATCTGCTGTTGAAAGCCTCATCAGTGCCTTTTTTGCCTCCAGATTCAACTATTCCAACACACTCCTGGTCAGTCTCCCATCTTACATCCTCCTTAAACTTGAACTCATCCCAAACTCTGCTGTTCATAGAGTCATAGAGTACAGAAACAGGCCCTGTGGCCCATCGTGTCTGTGTCGGGAACGCTATTCAAACTCACACCAAGTCCAATTCATCTGTTACCCCTGAGCTCACTGACTTACACTGGCTCCCAGTATGGCAACACCTTGATTTTAAAAATCTCTTCCATCAGGAGCCACTCGGCTCCTGACCTCATTACAGCCTTGGTCCAAACCTGGACATAAGAGTTGAATTCTACATGTGAGGTGAGAGTGACTGCCCTTGGCATCAAGGCAGTTGTTGTTGTTGTGACAAAGCTCAAGAAGACTTTAATAAACTTGCAGAATGAGTATTTAATTAGCAAATGAATTTCAAAGTATATACGTGCAAGGTGTAACATTTTGTGAGGAAGAATAATGAGGCTGCATATTACTTGGATAAGAAGATTCCAAATGGGGCCGAGGAGGAAAGGATCCAGGGACATAGGATAATAAGGCCATAAAAATGCAAACAAAGCACTGAGGGGTAAAACTGAAAAGCAGACAAGTTATGTTAAACTTGGGGTTACCATTGAGTAGAAACTGAACTTCAGCACCCACATTAATACAGTGGCTACAAGAGCAGGTCAGAGGCTGGGAATTCTGCAACAAATAACTCACCTCCTGCCTCCTCAAAGCCTGTCCACCATCTCAAAGGCACAAGTCAGGAGTGTGATGGAATACTCTGCATTTGCCTGGATGGGTGCAGCTCCAACAACACTTAAGAAGCTCAACACCATCCAGGATAAAGCCATTTAATCGGCACCTCATCCATCAGCTTCAACATTCACTGCCTCCACCACTTGTGCACAGTTGCAGCAGTGTATACGCTTTCAGGCTGCATATTCCAGATCATCAGAACTAGCCGCCGAAAAAAAACTCCCCTAATATCTTCTCTAGTTCTTTTGCAGGAATAATATGTTATGAATTACAGGTTGACTGCACATTTACAGATCATGCCCCAGAATGCAAAACCACCCTATTTGTAAAGGGGAACATCATTCTGCATTCAATATGTGCTGACGTAAGCCATTTACCCTTCCAATGCTGAGGGAAATGGTTTACACTGTGATGTTGAGGGAAATGGTTTACACTGTGATGCTGAGGGAAGTGGTTTACACTGAGATGCTGAGGGAAGTGGTTTACACTGAGATGCTGAGGGAAATGGTTTACACTGTGATGCTGAGGGAAGTGGTTTACACTGAGATGCTGAGGGAAGTGGTTTACACTGAGATGCTGAGGGAAGTGGTTTACACTGAGATGCTGAGGGAAATGGTTTACACTGAGATGCTGAGGGAAGTGGTTTACACTCTGATGTTGAGGGAAGTGGTTTACACTGTGATGCTGAGGGAAGTGGTTTACACTGTGATGCTGAGGGAAATGGTTTACACTGAGATGCTGAGGGAAATGGTTTACACTGTGATGTTGAGGGAAGTGGTTTACACTGTGATGCTGAGGGAAATGGTTTACACTGTGATGCTGAGGGAAGTGGTTTACACTGAGATGCTGAGGGAAATGGTTTACACTGTGATGCTGAGGGAAATGGTTTACACTGTGATGCTGAGGGAAGTGGTTTACACTGTGATGCTGAGGGAAGTGGTTTACACTGTGATGCTGAGGGAAATGGTTTACACTGTGATGTTGAGGGAAATGGTTTACACTGAGATGCTGAGGGAAGTGGTTTACACTGTGATGTTGAGGGAAATGGTTTACACTGTGATGCTGAGGGAAGTGGTTTACACTGAGATGCTGAGGGAAGTGGTTTACACTGTGATGTTGAGGGAAATGGTTTACACTGTGATGCTGAGGGAAGTGGTTTACACTGAGATGCTGAGGGAAGTGGTTTACACTGTGATGTTGAGGGAAATGGTTTACACTGTGATGCTGAGGGAAGTGGTTTACACTGTGATGTTGAGGGAAATGGTTTACACTGAGATGCTGAGGGAAATGGTTTACACTGAGATGCTGAGGGAAGTGGTTTACACTGTGATGTTGAGGGAAATGGTTTACACTGTGATGCTGAGGGAAGTGGTTTACACTGAGATGCTGAGGGAAATGGTTTACACTGAGATGCTGAGGGAAATGGTTTACACTGTGATGTTGAGGGAAGTGGTTTACACTGAGATGCTGAGGGAAGTGGTTTACACTGAGATGCTGAGGGAAGTGGTTTACACTGAGATGCTGAGGGAAGTGGTTTACACTGTGATGTTGAGGGAAGTGGTTTACACTGTGATGCTGAGGGAAGTGGTTTACACTGAGATGCTGAGGGAAGTGGTTTACACTGAGATGCTGAGGGAAGTGGTTTACACTGTGATGTTGAGGGAAGTGGTTTACACTGAGATGCTGAGGGAAGTGGTTTACACTGTGATATTGAGGGAAGTGGTTTACACTGTGATGCTGAGGGAAGTGGTTTACACTGTGATGTTGAGTGAAGTGGTTTACACTCTGATGCTGAGGGAAGTGGTTTACACTGTGATGTTGAGGGAAGTGGTTTACACTGAGATGCTGAGGGAAGTGGTTTACACTGAGATGCTGAGGGAAGTGGTTTACACTCTGATGTTGAGGGAAATGGTTTACACTGTGATGCTGAGGGAAATGGTTTACACTGAGATGTTGAGGGAAATGGTTTACACTGAGATGCTGAGGGAAGTGGTTTACAATGTGATGTTGAGGGAAGTGGTTTACACTGTGATGCTGAGGGAAGTGGTTTACACTGTGATGTTGAGTGAAGTGGTTTACACTCTGATGCTGAGGGAAGTGGTTTACACTGTGATGTTGAGGGAAGTGGTTTACACTCTGATGTTGAGGGAAATGGTTTACACTGTGATGCTGAGGGAAATGGTTTACACTGAGATGTTGAGGGAAATGGTTTACACTGAGATGCTGAGGGAAGTGGTTTACACTGTGATGCTGAGGGAAGTGGTTTACACTGAGATGCTGAGGGAAGTGGTTTACACTGTGATGTTGAGGGAAGTGGTTTACACTCTGATGTTGAGGGAAATGGTTTACACTGTGATGCTGAGGGAAATGGTTTACACTGTGATGCTGAGGGAAGTGGTTTACACTGTGATGTTGAGGGAAGTGGTTTACACTGTGATGTTGAGGGAAGTGGTTTACACTGTGATGCTGAGGGAAGTGGTTTACACTGTGATGTTGAGGGAAGTGGTTTACACTGTGATGCTGAGGGAAGTGGTTTACACTGTGATGTTGAGGGAAGTGGTTTACACTGTGATGCTGAGGGAAGTGGTTTACACTGTGATGTTGAGGGAAGTGGTTTACACTGTGATGTTGAGGGAAGTGGTTTACACTGAGATGCTGAGGGAAGTGGTTTACACTGTGATGTTGAGGGAAGTGGTTTACACTGTGATGCTGAGGGAAGTGGTTTACACTGTGATGCTGAGGGAAGTGGTTTACACTGTGATGTTGAGGGAAATGGTTTACACTGAGATGCTGAGGGAAGTGGTTTACACTCTGATGTTGAGGGAAGTGGTTTACACTCTGATGTTGAGGGAAGTGGTTTACACTGTGATGCTGAGGGAAGTGGTTTACACTGAGATGCTGAGGGAAGTGGTTTACACTGTGATGTTGAGGGAAGTGGTTTACACTGAGATGCTGAGGGAAGTGGTTTACACTGAGATGCTGAGGGAAATGGTTTACACTGAGATGCTGAGGGAAGTGGTTTACACTGTGATGCTGAGGGAAGTGGTTTACACTCTGATGTTGAGGGAAGTGGTTTACACTGTGATGTTGAGGGAAGTGGTTTACACTGAGATGTTGAGGGAAATGGTTTACACTGAGATGCTGAGGGAAGTGGTTTACACTCTGATGTTGAGGGAAGTGGTTTACACTCTGATGTTGAGGGAAGTGGTTTACACTGTGATGCTGAGGGAAGTGGTTTACACTGAGATGCTGAGGGAAGTGGTTTACACTGTGATGTTGAGGGAAGTGGTTTACACTGAGATGCTGAGGGAAGTGGTTTACACTGTGATGCTGAGGGAAGTGGTTTACACTCTGATGTTGAGGGAAGTGGTTTACACTGTGATGTTGAGGGAAGTGGTTTACACTGAGATGTTGAGGGAAGTGGTTTACACTGTGATGTTGAGGGAAGTGGTTTACACTGAGATGCTGAGGGAAGTGGTTTACACTGAGATGCTGAGGGAAGTGGTTTACACTGAGATGTTGAGGGAAGTGGTTTACACTGTGATGTTGAGGGAAGTGGTTTACACTGAGATGTTGAGGGAAGTGGTTTACACTGTGATGCTGAGGGAAGTGGTTTACACTGAGATGTTGAGGGAAGTGGTTTACACTGTGATGTTGAGGGAAGTGGTTTACACTGTGATGTTGAGGGAAGTGGTTTACACTGTGATGCTGAGGGAAGTGGCTTACACTGTGATGTTGAGGGAAGTGGTTTACACTGTGATGTTGAGGGAAGTGGTTTACACTGTGATGCTGAGGGAAGTGGTTTACACTGTGATGTTGAGGGAAGTGGTTTACACTGTGATGCTGAGGGAAGTGGTTTACACTGTGATGCTGAGGGAAGTGGTTTACACTGTGATGTTGAGGGAAATGGTTTACACTGTGATGTTGAGGGAAGTGGTTTACACTGTGATGCTGAGGGAAGTGGTTTACACTGTGATGCTGAGGGAAGTGGTTTACACTGTGATGTTGAGGGAAATGGTTTACACTCTGATGTTGAGGGAAGTGGTTTACACTGTGATGCTGAGGGAAGTGGTTTACACTGTGATGTTGAGGGAAGTGGTTTACACTGTGATGCTGAGGGAAGTGGTTTACACTCTGATGCTGAGGGAAGTGGTTTACACTGTGATGTTGAGGGAAATGGTTTACACTCTGATGTTGAGGGAAGTGGTTTACACTGTGATGCTGAGGGAAGTGGTTTACACTGAGATGCTGAGGGAAGTGGTTTACACTGTGATGTTGAGGGAAGTGGTTTACACTGAGATGCTGAGGGAAGTGGTTTACACTGTGATGTTGAGGGAAATGGTTTACACTCTGATGTTGAGGGAAGTGGTTTACACTGTGATGCTGAGGGAAGTGGTTTACACTGAGATGCTGAGGGAAGTGGTTTACACTGTGATGTTGAGGGAAGTGGTTTACACTGTGATGCTGAGGGAAGTGGTTTACACTGAGATGCTGAGGGAAGTGGTTTACACTGTGATGTTGAGGGAAGTGGTTTACACTGAGATGCTGAGGGAAATGGTTTACACTGTGATGTTGAGGGAAGTGGTTTACACTGTGATGTTGAGGGAAGTGGTTTACACTGAGATGTTGAGGGAAGTGGTTTACACTGTGATGCTGAGGGAAGTGGTTTACACTCTGATGTTGAGGGAAGTGGTTTACACTCTGATGTTGAGGGAAGTGGTTTACACTGAGATGCTGAGGGAAGTGGTTTACACTGTGATGCTGAGGGAAGTGGTTTACACTGTGATGCTGAGGGAAATGGTTTACACTGTGATGTTGAGGGAAATGGTTTACACTCTGATGTTGAGGGAAGTGGTTTACACTGAGATGCTGAGGGAAGTGGTTTACACTGTGATGCTGAGGGAAGTGGTTTACACTGTGATGCTGAGGGAAATGGTTTACACTGTGATGTTGAGGGAAATGGTTTACACTCTGATGTTGAGGGAAGTGGTTTACACTCTGATGTTGAGGGAAATGGTTTACACTGTGATGTTGAGGGAAATGGTTTACACTCTGATGTTGAGGGAAGTGGTTTACACTGTGATGTTGAGGGAAGTGGTTTACACTCTGATGTTGAGGGAAATGGTTTACACTCTGATGTTGAGGGAAGTGGTTTACACTGTGATGTTGAGGGAAGTGGTTTACACTGTGATGTTGAGGGAAATGGTTTACACTGTGATGTTGAGGGAAATGGTTTACACTGTGATGTTGAGGGAAATGGTTTACACTGTGATGTTGAGGGAAATGGTTTACACTGTGATGTTGAGGGAAATGGTTTACACTGTGATGTTGAGGGAAGTGGTATACACTGTGATGCTGAGGGAAGTGGTTTACACTGAGATGCTGAGGGAAGTGGTTTACACTGTGATGTTGAGGGAAGTGGTTTACACTGAGATGCTGAGGGAAGTGGTTTACACTGTGATGTTGAGGGAAATGGTTTACACTCTGATGTTGAGGGAAGTGGTTTACACTGTGATGCTGAGGGAAGTGGTTTACACTGTGATGCTGAGGGAAGTGGTTTACACTGTGATGTTGAGGGAAGTGGTTTACACTCTGATGTTGAGGGAAGTGGTTTACACTGTGATGCTGAGGGAAGTGGTTTACACTGAGATGCTGAGGGAAGTGGTTTACACTGTGATGTTGAGGGAAGTGGTTTACACTGAGATGCTGAGGGAAGTGGTTTACACTGTGATGTTGAGGGAAATGGTTTACACTCTGATGTTGAGGGAAGTGGTTTACACTGTGATGCTGAGGGAAGTGGTTTACACTGAGATGCTGAGGGAAGTGGTTTACACTGTGATGTTGAGGGAAGTGGTTTACACTGTGATGCTGAGGGAAGTGGTTTACACTGTGATGTTGAGGGAAGTGGTTTACACTGTGATGTTGAGGGAAGTGGTTTACACTGTGATGCTGAGGGAAGTGGTTTACACTGAGATGTTGAGGGAAGTGGTTTACACTGTGATGCTGAGGGAAGTGGTTTACACTCTGATGTTGAGGGAAATGGTTTACACTGTGATGTTGAGGGAAATGGTTTACACTCTGATGTTGAGGGAAGTGGTTTACACTGTGATGCTGAGGGAAGTGGTTTACACACTGATGTTGAGGGAAATGGTTTACACTCTGATGTTGAGGGAAGTGGTTTACACTGTGATGTTGAGGGAAGTGGTTTACACTGTGATGTTGAGGGAAATGGTTTACACTGTGATGTTGAGGGAAATGGTTTACACTGTGATGTTGAGGGAAATGGTTTACACTGTGATGTTGAGGGAAATGGTTTACACTGTGATGTTGAGGGAAGTGGTTTACACTGTGATGCTGAGGGAAGTGGTTTACACTGAGATGCTGAGGGAAGTGGTTTACACTGTGATGTTGAGGGAAGTGGTTTACACTGAGATGCTGAGGGAAGTGGTTTACACTGTGATGTTGAGGGAAATGGTTTACACTCTGATGTTGAGGGAAGTGGTTTACACTGTGATGCTGAGGGAAGTGGTTTACACTGTGATGCTGAGGGAAGTGGTTTACACTGTGATGTTGAGGGAAGTGGTTTACACTCTGATGTTGAGGGAAGTGGTTTACACTGTGATGCTGAGGGAAGTGGTTTACACTGAGATGCTGAGGGAAGTGGTTTACACTGTGATGTTGAGGGAAGTGGTTTACACTGAGATGCTGAGGGAAGTGGTTTACACTGTGATGTTGAGGGAAATGGTTTACACTCTGATGTTGAGGGAAGTGGTTTACACTGTGATGCTGAGGGAAGTGATTTACACTGAGATGCTGAGGGAAGTGGTTTACACTGTGATGTTGAGGGAAGTGGTTTACACTGTGATGCTGAGGGAAGTGGTTTACACTGAGATGCTGAGGGAAGTGGTTTACACTGTGATGTTGAGGGAAGTGGTTTACACTGAGATGCTGAGGGAAATGGTTTACACTGTGATGTTGAGGGAAGTGGTTTACACTGAGATGTTGAGGGAAGTGGTTTACACTGTGATGCTGAGGGAAGTGGTTTACACTCTGATGTTGAGGGAAGTGGTTTACACTCTGATGTTGAGGGAAGTGGTTTACACTGAGATGCTGAGGGAAGTGGTTTACACTGTGATGCTGAGGGAAGTGGTTTACACTGTGATGCTGAGGGAAATGGTTTACACTCTGATGTTGAGGGAAGTGGTTTACACTGAGATGCTGAGGGAAGTGGTTTACACTGTGATGCTGAGGGAAGTGGTTTACACTGTGATGCTGAGGGAAATGGTTTACACTGTGATGTTGAGGGAAATGGTTTACACTCTGATGTTGAGGGAAGTGGTTTACACTGTGATGTTGAGGGAAATGGTTTACACTCTGATGTTGAGGGAAATGGTTTACACTGTGATGTTGAGGGAAATGGTTTACACTCTGATGTTGAGGGAAGTGGTTTACACTGTGATGTTGAGGGAAGTGGTTTACACTGTGATGTTGAGGGAAATGGTTTACACTCTGATGTTGAGGGAAGTGGTTTACACTGTGATGCTGAGGGAAATGGTTTACACTGTGATGTTGAGGGAAATGGTTTACACTGTGATGTTGAGGGAAATGGTTTACACTCTGATGTTGAGGGAAGTGGTTTACACTGTGATGCTGAGGGAAATGGTTTACACTGTGATGTTGAGGGAAATGGTTTACACTCTGATGTTGAGGGAAGTGGTTTACACTGTGATGTTGAGGGAAATGGTTTACACTCTGATGTTGAGGGAAGTGGTTTACACTGTGATGTTGAGGGAAGTGGTTTACACTGTGATGTTGAGGGAAATGGTTTACACTGTGATGTTGAGGGAAATGGTTTACACTGTGATGTTGAGGGAAATGGTTTACACTGTGATGTTGAGGGAAATGGTTTACACTGTGATGTTGAGGGAAATGGTTTACACTGAGATGCTGAGGGAAGTGGTTTACACTGTGATGTTGAGGGAAGTGGTTTACACTGTGATGTTGAGGGAAGTGGTTTACACTGTGATGTAGAGGGAAGTGGTTTACACTGAGATGTTGAGGGAAGTGGTTTACACTGTGATGTTGAGGGAAATGGTTTACACTGTGATGCTGAGGGAAATGGTTTACACTGTGATGTTGAGGGAAGTGGTTTACACTGTGATGTTGAGGGAAATTGTTTACACTGAGATGTTGAGGGAAATGGTTTACACTGTGATGCTGAGGGAAATTGTTTACACTGAGATGTTGAGGGAAATGGTTTACACTGTGATGCTGAGGGAAGTGGTTTACACTGTGATGTTGAGGGAAGTGGTTTACACTGTGATGTTGAGGGAAGTGGTTTACACTGAGATGTTGAGGGAAATTGTTTACACTGAGATGTTGAGGGAAGTGGTTTACACTGTGATGTTGAGGGAAATTGTTTACACTGAGATGTTGAGGGAAGTGGTTTACACTGAGATGTTGAAGGAAATTGTTTACACTGTGATGTTGAGGGAAGTGGTTTACACTGAGATGCTGAGGGAAATGGTTTACACTGTGATGTTGAGGGAAGTGGTTTACACTGTGATGCTGAGGGAAGTGGTTTACACTGAGATGCTGAGGGAAGTGGTTTACACTGTGATGTTGAGGGAAGTGGTTTACACTGAGATGCTGAGGGAAATGGTTTACACTGTGATGTTGAGGGAAGTGGTTTGCACTGAGATGTTGAGGGAAGTGGTTTACACTGTGATGCTGAGGGAAGTGGTTTACACTCTGATGTTGAGGGAAGTGGTTTACACTCTGATGTTGAGGGAAGTGGTTTACACTGAGATGCTGAGGGAAGTGGTTTACACTGTGATGCTGAGGGAAGTGGTTTACACTGTGATGCTGAGGGAAATGGTTTACACTCTGATGTTGAGGGAAGTGGTTTACACTGAGATGCTGAGGGAAGTGGTTTACACTGTGATGCTGAGGGAAGTGGTTTACACTGTGATGCTGAGGGAAATGGTTTACACTGTGATGTTGAGGGAAATGGTTTACACTCTGATGTTGAGGGAAGTGGTTTACACTGTGATGTTGAGGGAAATGGTTTACACTCTGATGTTGAGGGAAATGGTTTACACTGTGATGTTGAGGGAAATGGTTTACACTCTGATGTTGAGGGAAGTGGTTTACACTGTGATGTTGAGGGAAGTGGTTTACACTGTGATGTTGAGGGAAATGGTTTACACTCTGATGTTGAGGGAAGTGGTTTACACTGTGATGCTGAGGGAAATGGTTTACACTGTGATGTTGAGGGAAATGGTTTACACTGTGATGTTGAGGGAAATGGTTTACACTCTGATGTTGAGGGAAGTGGTTTACACTGTGATGCTGAGGGAAATGGTTTACACTGTGATGTTGAGGGAAATGGTTTACACTCTGATGTTGAGGGAAATGGTTTACACTGTGATGTTGAGGGAAATGGTTTACACTCTGATGTTGAGGGAAGTGGTTTACACTGTGATGTTGAGGGAAGTGGTTTACGCTCTGATGTTGAGGGAAATGGTTTACACTCTGATGTTGAGGGAAGTGGTTTACACTGTGATGTTGAGGGAAGTGGTTTACACTGTGATGTTGAGGGAAATGGTTTACACTGTGATGTTGAGGGAAATGGTTTACACTGTGATGTTGAGGGAAATGGTTTACACTGTGATGTTGAGGGAAATGGTTTACACTGTGATGTTGAGGGAAATGGTTTACACTGAGATGCTGAGGGAAGTGGTTTACACTGTGATGTTGAGGGAAGTGGTTTACACTGTGATGTTGAGGGAAGTGGTTTACACTGTGATGTAGAGGGAAGTGGTTTACACTGAGATGTTGAGGGAAGTGGTTTACACTGTGATGTTGAGGGAAATGGTTTACACTGTGATGCTGAGGGAAATGGTTTACACTGTGATGTTGAGGGAAGTGGTTTACACTGTGATGTTGAGGGAAATTGTTTACACTGAGATGTTGAGGGAAATGGTTTACACTGTGATGCTGAGGGAAATTGTTTACACTGAGATGTTGAGGGAAATGGTTTACACTGTGATGCTGAGGGAAGTGGTTTACACTGTGATGTTGAGGGAAGTGGTTTACACTGTGATGTTGAGGGAAGTGGTTTACACTGTGATGTTGAGGGAAGTGGTTTACACTGAGATGTTGAGGGAAATTGTTTACACTGAGATGTTGAGGGAAGTGGTTTACACTGTGATGTTGAGGGAAATTGTTTACACTGAGATGTTGAGGGAAGTGGTTTACACTGAGATGTTGAAGGAAATTGTTTACACTGTGATGTTGAGGGAAGTGGTTTACACTGTGATGTTGAGGGAAGTGGTTTACACTGTGATGTTGAGGGAAATGGTTTACACTGTGATGTTGAGGGAAGTGGTTTACACTCTGATGTTGAGGGAAGTGGTTTACACTGTGATGTTGAGGGAAATGGTTTACACTGAGATGCTGAGGGAAATGGTTTACACTGTGATGTTGAGGGAAATGGTTTACACTGAGATGCTGAGGGAAGTGGTTTACACTGTGATGTTGAGGGAAGTGGTTTACACTGTGATGTTGAGGGAAGTGGTTTACACTCTGATGTTGAGGGAAATGGTTTACACTCTGATGTTGAGGGAAGTGGTTTACACTGTGATGTTGAGGGAAGTGGTTTACACTGTGATGTTGAGGGAAATGGTTTACACTGTGATGTTGAGGGAAATGGTTTACACTGTGATGTTGAGGGAAATGGTTTACACTGTGATGTTGAGGGAAATGGTTTACACTGTGATGTTGAGGGAAATGGTTTACACTGTGATGTTGAGGGAAGTGGTTTACACTGTGATGCTGAGGGAAGTGGTTTACACTGAGATGCTGAGGGAAGTGGTTTACACTGTGATGTTGAGGGAAGTGGTTTACACTGAGATGCTGAGGGAAGTGGTTTACACTGTGATGTTGAGGGAAATGGTTTACACTCTGATGTTGAGGGAAGTGGTTTACACTGTGATGCTGAGGGAAGTGGTTTACACTGTGATGCTGAGGGAAGTGGTTTACACTGTGATGTTGAGGGAAATGGTTTACACTCTGATGTTGAGGGAAGTGGTTTACACTGTGATGCTGAGGGAAGTGGTTTACACTGAGATGCTGAGGGAAGTGGTTTACACTGTGATGTTGAGGGAAGTGGTTTACACTGAGATGCTGAGGGAAGTGGTTTACACTGTGATGTTGAGGGAAATGGTTTACACTCTGATGTTGAGGGAAGTGGTTTACACTGTGATGCTGAGGGAAGTGGTTTACACTGAGATGCTGAGGGAAGTGGTTTACACTGTGATGTTGAGGGAAGTGGTTTACACTGTGATGCTGAGGGAAGTGGTTTACACTGTGATGTTGAGGGAAGTGGTTTACACTGTGATGTTGAGGGAAGTGGTTTACACTGTGATGCTGAGGGAAGTGGTTTACACTGAGATGTTGAGGGAAGTGGTTTACACTGTGATGCTGAGGGAAGTGGTTTACACTCTGATGTTGAGGGAAATGGTTTACACTGTGATGTTGAGGGAAATGGTTTACACTCTGATGTTGAGGGAAGTGGTTTACACTGTGATGTTGAGGGAAGTGGTTTACACTCTGATGTTGAGGGAAATGGTTTACACTCTGATGTTGAGGGAAGTGGTTTACACTGTGATGTTGAGGGAAGTGGTTTACACTGTGATGTTGAGGGAAATGGTTTACACTGTGATGTTGAGGGAAATGGTTTACACTGTGATGTTGAGGGAAATGGTTTACACTGTGATGTTGAGGGAAATGGTTTACACTGTGATGTTGAGGGAAATGGTTTACACTGTGATGTTGAGGGAAGTGGTTTACACTGTGATGCTGAGGGAAGTGGTTTACACTGAGATGCTGAGGGAAGTGGTTTACACTGTGATGTTGAGGGAAGTGGTTTACACTGAGATGCTGAGGGAAGTGGTTTACACTGTGATGTTGAGGGAAATGGTTTACACTCTGATGTTGAGGGAAGTGGTTTACACTGTGATGCTGAGGGAAGTGGTTTACACTGTGATGCTGAGGGAAGTGGTTTACACTGTGATGTTGAGGGAAGTGGTTTACACTCTGATGTTGAGGGAAGTGGTTTACACTGTGATGCTGAGGGAAGTGGTTTACACTGAGATGCTGAGGGAAGTGGTTTACACTGTGATGTTGAGGGAAGTGGTTTACACTGAGATGCTGAGGGAAGTGGTTTACACTGTGATGTTGAGGGAAATGGTTTACACTCTGATGTTGAGGGAAGTGGTTTACACTGTGATGCTGAGGGAAGTGGTTTACACTGAGATGCTGAGGGAAGTGGTTTACACTGTGATGTTGAGGGAAGTGGTTTACACTGTGATGCTGAGGGAAGTGGTTTACACTGAGATGCTGAGGGAAGTGGTTTACACTGTGATGTTGAGGGAAGTGGTTTACACTGAGATGCTGAGGGAAATGGTTTACACTGTGATGTTGAGGGAAGTGGTTTACACTGTGATGTTGAGGGAAGTGGTTTACACTGAGATGTTGAGGGAAGTGGTTTACACTGTGATGCTGAGGGAAGTGGTTTACACTCTGATGTTGAGGGAAGTGGTTTACACTCTGATGTTGAGGGAAGTGGTTTACACTGAGATGCTGAGGGAAGTGGTTTACACTGTGATGCTGAGGGAAGTGGTTTACACTGTGATGCTGAGGGAAATGGTTTACACTCTGATGTTGAGGGAAGTGGTTTACACTGAGATGCTGAGGGAAGTGGTTTACACTGTGATGCTGAGGGAAGTGGTTTACACTGTGATGCTGAGGGAAATGGTTTACACTGTGATGTTGAGGGAAATGGTTTACACTCTGATGTTGAGGGAAGTGGTTTACACTCTGATGTTGAGGGAAATGGTTTACACTGTGATGTTGAGGGAAATGGTTTACACTCTGATGTTGAGGGAAGTGGTTTACACTGTGATGTTGAGGGAAGTGGTTTACACTCTGATGTTGAGGGAAATGGTTTACACTCTGATGTTGAGGGAAGTGGTTTACACTGTGATGTTGAGGGAAGTGGTTTACACTGTGATGTTGAGGGAAATGGTTTACACTGTGATGTTGAGGGAAATGGTTTACACTGTGATGTTGAGGGAAATGGTTTACACTGTGATGTTGAGGGAAATGGTTTACACTGTGATGTTGAGGGAAATGGTTTACACTGTGATGTTGAGGGAAATGGTTTACACTGAGATGTTGAGGGAAGTGGTTTACACTGAGATGTTGAGGGAAGTGGTTTACACTGTGATGCTGAGGGAAGTGGTTTACACTCTGATGTTGAGGGAAATGGTTTACACTGTGATGTTGAGGGAAATGGTTTACACTCTGATGTTGAGGGAAGTGGTTTACACTGTGATGTTGAGGGAAGTGGTTTACACTCTGATGTTGAGGGAAATGGTTTACACTCTGATGTTGAGGGAAGTGGTTTACACTGTGATGTTGAGGGAAGTGGTTTACACTGTGATGTTGAGGGAAATGGTTTACACTGTGATGTTGAGGGAAATGGTTTACACTGTGATGTTGAGGGAAATGGTTTACACTGTGATGTTGAGGGAAATGGTTTACACTGTGATGTTGAGGGAAATGGTTTACACTGCGATGTTGAGGGAAGTGGTTTACACTGTGATGCTGAGGGAAGTGGTTTACACTGAGATGCTGAGGGAAGTGGTTTACACTGTGATGTTGAGGGAAGTGGTTTACACTGAGATGCTGAGGGAAGTGGTTTACACTGTGATGTTGAGGGAAATGGTTTACACTCTGATGTTGAGGGAAGTGGTTTACACTGTGATGCTGAGGGAAGTGGTTTACACTGTGATGCTGAGGGAAGTGGTTTACACTGTGATGTTGAGGGAAGTGGTTTACACTCTGATGTTGAGGGAAGTGGTTTACACTGTGATGCTGAGGGAAGTGGTTTACACTGAGATGCTGAGGGAAGTGGTTTACACTGTGATGTTGAGGGAAGTGGTTTACACTGAGATGCTGAGGGAAGTGGTTTACACTGTGATGTTGAGGGAAATGGTTTACACTCTGATGTTGAGGGAAGTGGTTTACACTGTGATGCTGAGGGAAGTGGTTTACACTGAGATGCTGAGGGAAGTGGTTTACACTGTGATGTTGAGGGAAGTGGTTTACACTGTGATGCTGAGGGAAGTGGTTTACACTGAGATGCTGAGGGAAGTGGTTTACACTGTGATGTTGAGGGAAGTGGTTTACACTGAGATGCTGAGGGAAATGGTTTACACTGTGATGTTGAGGGAAGTGGTTTACACTGTGATGTTGAGGGAAGTGGTTTACACTGAGATGTTGAGGGAAGTGGTTTACACTGTGATGCTGAGGGAAGTGGTTTACACTCTGATGTTGAGGGAAGTGGTTTACACTCTGATGTTGAGGGAAGTGGTTTACACTGAGATGCTGAGGGAAGTGGTTTACACTGTGATGCTGAGGGAAGTGGTTTACACTGTGATGCTGAGGGAAATGGTTTACACTCTGATGTTGAGGGAAGTGGTTTACACTGAGATGCTGAGGGAAGTGGTTTACACTGTGATGCTGAGGGAAGTGGTTTACACTGTGATGCTGAGGGAAATGGTTTACACTGTGATGTTGAGGGAAATGGTTTACACTCTGATGTTGAGGGAAGTGGTTTACACTCTGATGTTGAGGGAAATGGTTTACACTGTGATGTTGAGGGAAATGGTTTACACTCTGATGTTGAGGGAAGTGGTTTACACTGTGATGTTGAGGGAAGTGGTTTACACTCTGATGTTGAGGGAAATGGTTTACACTCTGATGTTGAGGGAAGTGGTTTACACTGTGATGTTGAGGGAAGTGGTTTACACTGTGATGTTGAGGGAAATGGTTTACACTGTGATGTTGAGGGAAATGGTTTACACTGTGATGTTGAGGGAAATGGTTTACACTGTGATGTTGAGGGAAATGGTTTACACAGTGATGTTGAGGGAAATGGTTTACACTGTGATGTTGAGGGAAATGGTTTACACTGAGATGCTGAGGGAAGTGGTTTACACTGTGATGTTGAGGGAAGTGGTTTACACTGTGATGTTGAGGGAAGTGGTTTACACTGTGATGTAGAGGGAAGTGGTTTACACTGAGATGTTGAGGGAAGTGGTTTACACTGTGATGTTGAGGGAAATGGTTTACACTGTGATGCTGAGGGAAATGGTTTACACTGTGATGTTGAGGGAAGTGGTTTACACTGTGATGTTGAGGGAAATTGTTTACACTGAGATGTTGAGGGAAATGGTTTACACTGTGATGCTGAGGGAAATTGTTTACACTGAGATGTTGAGGGAAATGGTTTACACTGTGATGCTGAGGGAAGTGGTTTACACTGTGATGTTGAGGGAAGTGGTTTACACTGTGATGTTGAGGGAAGTGGTTTACACTGTGATGTTGAGGGAAGTGGTTTACACTGAGATGTTGAGGGAAATTGTTTACACTGAGATGTTGAGGGAAGTGGTTTACACTGTGATGTTGAGGGAAATTGTTTACACTGAGATGTTGAGGGAAGTGGTTTACACTGAGATGTTGAGGGAAATTGTTTACACTGTGATGTTGAGGGAAGTGGTTTACACTGTGATGTTGAGGGAAGTGGTTTACACTGTGATGTTGAGGGAAATGGTTTACACTGTGATGTTGAGGGAAGTGGTTTACACTCTGATGTTGAGGGAAGTGGTTTACACTGTGATGTTGAGGGAAATGATTTACACTGAGATGCTGAGGGAAATGGTTTACACTGTGATGTTGAGGGAAGTGGTTTACACTGTGATGTTGAGGGAAGTGGTTTACACTGAGATGCTGAGGGAAGTGGTTTACACAGTGATGTTGAGGGAAGTGGTTTACACTCTGATGTTGAGGGAAGTGGTTTACACTCTGATGTTGAGGGAAGTGGTTTACACTGAGATGCTGAGGGAAGTGGTTTACACTGTGATGTTGAGGGAAGTGGTTTACACTCTGATGTTGAGGGAAGTGGTTTACACTGAGATGGTGAGGGAAGTGGTTTACACTGTGATGTTGAGGGAAGTGGTTTACACTCTGATGTTGAGGGAAGTGGTTTACACTGAGATGCTGAGGGAAGTGGTTTACACTGAGATGTTGAGGGAAGTGGTTTACACTCTGATGCTGAGGGAAGTGGTTTACACTGAGATGCTGAGGGAAGTGGTTTACACTGAGATGTTGAGGGAAGTGGTTTACACTCTGATGTTGAGGGAAGTGGTTTACACTGAGATGCTGAGGGAAGTGGTTTACACTGTGATGTTGAGGGAAGTGGTTTACACTGTGATGCTGAGGGAAGTGGTTTACACTGAGATGTTGAGGGAAATGGTTTACACTGTGATGTTGAGGGAAGTGGTTTACACTGTGATGTTGAGGGAAATGGTTTACACTGTGATGCTGAGGGAAGTGGTTTACACTGTGATGTTGAGGGAAATGGTTTACACTGTGATGCTGAGGGAAGTGGTTTACACTGTGATGTTGAGGGAAGTGGTTTACACTGTGATGTTGAGGGAAGTGGTTTACACTCTGATGTTGAGGGAAGTGGTTTACACTGTGATGCTGAGGGAAGTGGTTTACACTCTGATGTTGAGGGAAGTGGTTTACACTGTGATGCTGAGTGAAGTGGTTTACACTCTGATGTTGAGGGAAGTGGTTTACACTCTGATGTTGAGGGAAGTGGTTTACACTGTGATGCTGAGGGAAGTGGTTTACACTCTGATGTTGAGGGAAGTGGTTTACACTGTGATGTTGAGGGAAATGGTTTACACTGTGATGCTGAGGGAAGTGGTTTACACTCTGATGTTGAGGGAAGTGGTTTACACTGTGATGCTGAGGGAAGTGGTTTACACTGTGATGTTGAGGGAAGTGGTTTACACTCTGATGTTGAGGGAAGTGGTTTACACTGTGATGCTGAGGGAAGTGGTTTACACTGTGATGCTGAGGGAAGTGGTTTACACTGTGATGCTGAGGGAAGTGGTTTACACTGTGATGTTGAGGGAAGTGGTTTACACTCTGATGTTGAGGGAAGTGGTTTACACTGTGATGCTGAGGGAAATGGTTTAAACTGTGATGCTGAGGGAAGTGGTTTACACTGAGATGCTGAGGGAAGTGGTTTACACTCTGATGTTGAGGGAAGTGGTTTACACTCTGATGTTGAGGGAAGTGGTTTACACTGTGATGCTGAGGGAAATGGTTTACACTGTGATGTTGAGGGAAGTGGTTTACACTGTGATGTTGAGGGAAGTGGTTTACACTGAGATGTTGAGGGAAGTGGTTGACACTGTGATGTTGAGGGAAGTGGTTTACACTGAGATGCTGAGGGAAGTGGTTTACACTGAGATGCTGAGGGAAATGGTTTACACTGAGATGCTGAGGGAAATGGTTTACACTGTGATGTTGAGGGAAGTGGTTTACACTGTGATGTTGAGGGAAGTGGTTTACACTGAGATGCTGAGGGAAGTGGTTTACACTGAGATGCTGAGGGAAATGGTTTACACTGTGATGTTGAGGGAAGTGGTTTACACTGTGATGTTGAGGGAAATGGTTTACACTGAGATGCTGAGGGAAATGGTTTACACTGTGATGTTGAGGGAAGTGGTTTACACTCTGATGTTGAGGGAAGTGGTTTACACTGTGATGTTGAGGGAAGTGGTTTACACTGTGATGCTGAGGGAAGTGGTTTACACTGTGATGTTGAGGGAAATGGTTTACACTGTGATGTTGAGGGAAGTGGTTTACACTGAGATGCTGAGGGAAATGGTTTACACTGTGATGTTGAGGGAAGTGGTTTACACTCTGATGTTGAGGGAAGTGGTTTACACTGTGATGTTGAGGGAAGTGGTTTACACTGTGATGCTGAGGGAAATGGTTTACACTGTGATGTTGAGGGAAGTGGTTTACACTGTGATGCTGAGGGAAGTGGTTTACACTCTGATGTTGAGGGAAGTGGTTTACACTGTGATGTTGAGGGAAGTGGTTTACACTGTGATGCTGAGGGAAGTGGTTTACACTGTGATGCTGAGGGAAATGGTTTAAACTGTGATGCTGAGGGAAGTGGTTTACACTGAGATGCTGAGGGAAGTGGTTGACACTGTGATGTTGAGGGAAGTGGTTTACACTGAGATGCTGAGGGAAGTGGTTTACACTGAGATGCTGAGGGAAATGGTTTACACTGAGATGCTGAGGGAAATGGTTTACACTGTGATGTTGAGGGAAGTGGTTTACACTGTGATGTTGAGGGAAGTGGTTTACACTGAGATGCTGAGGGAAGTGGTTTACACTGAGATGCTGAGGGAAATGGTTTACACTGTGATGTTGAGGGAAGTGGTTTACACTGTGATGTTGAGGGAAATGGTTTACACTGAGATGCTGAGGGAAATGGTTTACACTGTGATGTTGAGGGAAGTGGTTTACACTCTGATGTTGAGGGAAGTGGTTTACACTGTGATGTTGAGGGAAGTGGTTTACACTGTGATGCTGAGGGAAGTGGTTTACACTGTGATGTTGAGGGAAATGGTTTACACTGTGATGTTGAGGGAAGTGGTTTACACTGAGATGCTGAGGGAAATGGTTTACACTGTGATGTTGAGGGAAGTGGTTTACACTCTGATGTTGAGGGAAGTGGTTTACACTGTGATGTTGAGGGAAGTGGTTTACACTGTGATGCTGAGGGAAATGGTTTACACTCTGATGTTGAGGGAAGTGGTTTACACTGTGATGTTGTGGGAAGTGGTTTACACTGTGATGTTGAGGGAAGTGGTTTACACTGTGATGTTGAGGGAAGTCGTTTACACTGTGATGTTGAGGGAAGTGGTTTACACTGTGATGCTGAGGGAAGTGGTTTACACTCTGATGTTGAGGGAAGTGGTTTACACTGTGATGTTGAGGGAAGTGGTTTACACTGTGATGCTGAGGGAAGTGGTTTACACTGTGATGCTGAGGGAAGTGGTTTACACTCTGATGTTGAGGGAAGTGGTTTACACTGGGATGTTGAGGGAAGTGGTTTACACTGTGATGCTGAGGGAAGTGGTTTACACTCTGATGTTGAGGGAAGTGGTTTACACTGTGATGTTGAGGGAAGTGGTTTACACTGTGATGCTGAGGGAAGTGGTTTACACTGAGATGCTGAGGGAAGTGGTTTACACTGAGATGCTGAGGGAAGTGGTTTACACTGTGATGCTGAGGGAAGTGGTTTACACTCTGATGTTGAGGGAAGTGGTTTACACTGTGATGTTGAGGGAAGTGGTTTACACTGTGATGCTGAGGGAAGTGGTTTACACTGTGATGTTGAGGGAAGTGGTTTACACTGTGATGCTGAGGGAAGTGGTTTACACTGAGATGTTGAGGGAAGTGGTTTACACTGTGATGCTGAGGGAAGTGGTTTACACTGTGATGTTGAGGGAAGTGGTTTACACTGAGATGCTGAGGGAAGTGGTTTACACTGTGATGTTGAGGGAAGTGGTTTACACTGTGATGCTGAGGGAAGTGGTTTACACTGAGATGCTGAGGGAAGTGGTTTACACTGTGATGTTGAGGGAAGTGGTTTACACTCTGATGTTGAGGGAAGTGGTTTACACTGTGATGTTGAGGGAAGTGGTTTACACTGTGATGCTGAGGGAAGTGGTTTACACTGTGATGTTGAGGGAAGTGGTTTACACTGTGATGCTGAGGGAAGTGGTTTACACTGAGAAGCTGAGGGAAGTGGTTTACACTGTGATGTTGATGGAAGTGGTTTACACTGTGATGCTGAGGGAAGTGGTTTACACTGAGATGCTGAGGGAAGTGGTTTACACTGAGATGCTGAGGGAAGTGGTTTACACTGTGATGTTGAGGGAAGTGGTTTACACTGTGATGTTGAGGGAAGTGGTTTACACTCTGATGCTGAGGGAAGTGGTTTACACTGTGATGTTGAGGGAAGTGGTTTACACTGTGATGTTGAGGGAAGTGGTTTACACTGTGATGCTGAGGGAAGTGGTTTACACTGTGATGTTGAGGGAAGTGGTTTACACTGAGATGCTGAGGGAAGTGGTTTACACTGTGATGTTGAGGGAAGTGGTTTACACTCTGATGTTGAGGGAAGTGGTTTACACTGAGATGTTGAGGGAAATGGTTTACACTCTGATGTTGAGGGAAGTGGTTTACACTCTGATGCTGAGGGAAGTGGTTTACACTGTGATGTTGAGGGAAGTGGTTTACACTGAGATGCTGAGGGAAGTGGTTTACACTGTGATGTTGAGGGAAGTGGTTTACACTGAGATGCTGAGGGAAGTGGTTTACACTGTGATGTTGAGGGAAGTGGTTTACACTGTGATGTTGAGGGAAGTGGTTTACACTGAGATGCTGAGGGAAGTGGTTTACACTGTGATGTTGAGGGAAGTGGTTGACACTGTGATGCTGAGGGAAGTGGTTTACACTGTGATGTTGAGGGAAGTGGTTTACACTGTGATGTTGAGGGAAGTGGTTTACACTGTGATGCTGAGGGAAGTGGTTTACACTGAGATGCTGAGGGAAGTGGTTTACACTGTGATGCTGAGGGAAGTGGTTTACACTGTGATGTTGAGGGAAGTGGTTTACACTGTGATGTTGAGGGAAGTGGTTTACACTGAGATGCTGAGGGAAGTGGTTTACACTGTGATGTTGAGGGAAGTGGTTTACACTGTGATGTTGAGGGAAGTGGTTTACACTGAGATGCTGAGGGAAGTGGTTTACACTGTGATGTTGAGGGAAGTGGTTTACACTGTGATGCTGAGGGAAGTGGTTTACACTGTGATGTTGAGGGAAGTGGTTTACACTGTGATGTTGAGGGAAGTGGTTTACACTGTGATGCTGAGGGAAGTGGTTTACACTGTGATGCTGAGGGAAGTGGTTTACACTGAGATGCTGAGGGAAGTGGTTTACACTGTGATGCTGAGGGAAGTGGTTTACACTGAGATGCTGAGGGAAGTGGTTTACACTGAGATGTTGAGGGAAGTGGTTTACACTGTGATGTTGAGGGAAGTGGTTTACACTGAGATGCTGAGGGAAGTGGTTTACACTGTGATGTTGAGGGAAGTGGTTTACACTGTGATGCTGAGGGAAGTGGTTTACACTGAGATGCTGAGGGAAGTGGTTTACACTGAGATGCTGAGGGAAGTGGTTTACACTGAGATGCTGAGGGAAGTGGTTTACACTGTGATGTTGAGGGAAGTGGTTTACACTGAGATGCTGAGGGAAGTGGTTTACACTCTGATGCTGAGGGAAGTGGTTTACACTGTGATGTTGAGGGAAGTGGTTTACACTGAGATGCTGAGGGAAGTGGTTTACACTGTGATGTTGAGGGAAGTGGTTTACACTGAGATGCTGAGGGAAGTGGTTTACACTCTGATGTTGAGGGAAGTGGTTTACACTGAGATGTTGAGGGAAATGGTTTACACTGTGATGCTGAGGGAAATGGTTTACACTGAGATGCTGAGGGAAATGGTTTACACTGAGATGTTGAGGGAAGTGGTTTACACTGTGATGCTGAGGGAAGTGGTTTACACTGAGATGTTGAGGGAAGTGGTTTACACTGTGATGTTGAGGGAAGTGGTTTACACTCTGATGTTGAGGGAAGTGGTTTACACTGTGATGTTGAGGGAAGTGGTTTACACTGTGATGTTGAGGGAAGTGGTTTACACTGTGATGTTGAGGGAAGTGGTTTACACTGTGATGCTGAGGGAAGTGGTTTACACTGTGATGTTGAGGGAAGTGGTTTACACTGAGATGCTGAGGGAAGTGGTTTACACTGAGATGCTGAGGGAAATGGTTTACACTGTGATGTTGAGGGAAGTGGTTTACACTGAGATGTTGAGGGAAGTGGTTTACACTCTGATGTTGAGGGAAGTGGTTTACACTGTGATGTTGAGGGAAGTGGTTTACACTCTGATGTTGAGGGAAGTGGTTTACACTGTGATGTTGAGGGAAATGGTTTACACTGAGATGTTGAGGGAAGTGGTTTACACTGTGATGTTGAGGGAAATGGTTTACACTGAGATGTTGAGGGAAATGGTTTACACTGATATGTTGAGGGAAGTGGTTTACACTGATATGTTGAGGGAAGTGGTTTACACTGTGATGCTGAGGGAAATGGTTTACACTGAGATGTTGAGGGAAGTGGTTTACACTGTGATGTTGAGGGAAGTGGTTTACACTGAGATGTTGAGGGAAGTGGTTTACACTGTGATGTTGAGGGAAATGGTTTACACTGTGATGTTGAGGGAAGTGGTTTACACTGAGATGTTGAGGGAAGTGGTTTACACTGTGATGTTGAGGGAAATGGTTTCCACTGAGATGCTGAGGGAAGTGGTTTACACTGTGATGTTGAGGGAAATGGTTTACACTGAGATGTTGAGGGAAATGGTTTACACAGAGATGCTGAGGGAAATGGTTTACACTGTGATGCTGAGGGAAATGGTTTACACTGAGATGTTGAGGGAAGTGGTTTACACTGAGATGCTGAGGGAAATGGTTTACACTGAGATGTTGAGGGAAATGGTTTACACTGAGATGCTGAGGGAAGTGGTTTACACTGTGATGTTGAGGGAAGTGGTTTACACTGTGATGTTGAGGGAAGTGGTTTACACTGAGATGCTGAGGGAAGTGGTTTACACTGTGATGTTGAGGGAAATGGTTTACACTGAGATGTTGAGGGAAATGGTTTACACTGAGATGCTGAGGGAAATGGTTTACACTGAGATGTTGAGGGAAGTGGTTTACACTGTGATGCTGAGGGAAGTGGTTTACACTCTGATGCTGAGGGAAGTGGTTTACACTGTGATGTTGAGGGAAGTGGTTTACACTGTGATGTTGAGGGAAGTGGTTTACACTGAGATGCTGAGGGAAGTGGTTTACACTGTGATGTTGAGGGAAGTGGTTTACACTGTGATGTTGAGGGAAGTGGTTTACACTGTGATGCTGAGGGAAATGGTTTACACTGAGATGCTGAGGGAAATGGTTTACACTGAGATGTTGAGGGAAGTGGTTTACACTGTGATGCTGAGGGAAGTGGTTTACACTGAGATGTTGAGGGAAGTGGTTTACACTGTGATGTTGAGGGAAGTGGTTTACACTGTGATGTTGAGGGAAGTGGTTTACACTGTGATGCTGAGGGAAGTGGTTTACACTGTGATGTTGAGGGAAGTGGTTTACACTGTGATGTTGAGGGAAGTGGTTTACACTGTGATGTTGAGGGAAGTGGTTTACACTGTGATGCTGAGGGAAGTGGTTTACACTGTGATGTTGAGGGAAGTGGTTTACACTGAGATGCTGAGGGAAGTGGTTTACACTGAGATGCTGAGGGAAATGGTTTACACTGTGATGTTGAGGGAAGTGGTTTACACTGAGATGTTGAGGGAAGTGGTTTACACTCTGATGTTGAGGGAAGTGGTTTACACTGTGATGTTGAGGGAAGTGGTTTACACTCTGATGTTGAGGGAAGTGGTTTACACTGTGATGTTGAGGGAAATGGTTTACACTGAGATGTTGAGGGAAGTGGTTTACACTGTGATGTTGAGGGAAATGGTTTACACTGAGATGTTGAGGGAAATGGTTTACACTGATATGTTGAGGGAAGTGGTTTACACTGATATGTTGAGGGAAGTGGTTTACACTGTGATGCTGAGGGAAATGGTTTACACTGAGATGTTGAGGGAAGTGGTTTACACTGTGATGTTGAGGGAAGTGGTTTACACTGAGATGTTGAGGGAAGTGGTTTACACTGTGATGTTGAGGGAAATGGTTTACACTGTGATGTTGAGGGAAGTGGTTTACACTGAGATGTTGAGGGAAGTGGTTTACACTGTGATGTTGAGGGAAATGGTTTCCACTGAGATGCTGAGGGAAGTGGTTTACACTGTGATGTTGAGGGAAATGGTTTACACTGAGATGTTGAGGGAAATGGTTTACACAGAGATGCTGAGGGAAATGGTTTACACTGTGATGCTGAGGGAAATGGTTTACACTGAGATGTTGAGGGAAGTGGTTTACACTGAGATGCTGAGGGAAATGGTTTACACTGAGATGTTGAGGGAAATGGTTTACACTGAGATGCTGAGGGAAGTGGTTTACACTGTGATGTTGAGGGAAGTGGTTTACACTGTGATGTTGAGGGAAGTGGTTTACACTGAGATGCTGAGGGAAGTGGTTTACACTGTGATGTTGAGGGAAATGGTTTACACTGAGATGTTGAGGGAAATGGTTTACACTGAGATGCTGAGGGAAATGGTTTACACTGAGATGTTGAGGGAAGTGGTTTACACTGTGATGCTGAGGGAAGTGGTTTACACTCTGATGCTGAGGGAAGTGGTTTACACTGTGATGTTGAGGGAAGTGGTTTACACTGTGATGTTGAGGGAAGTGGTTTACACTGAGATGCTGAGGGAAGTGGTTTACACTGTGATGTTGAGGGAAGTGGTTTACACTGTGATGTTGAGGGAAGTGGTTTACACTGTGATGCTGAGGGAAGTGGTTTACACTGTGATGTTGAGGGAAGTGGTTTACACTGTGATGCTGAGGGAAGTGGTTTACACTGAGAAGCTGAGGGAAGTGGTTTACACTGTGATGTTGATGGAAGTGGTTTACACTGTGATGCTGAGGGAAGTGGTTTACACTGAGATGCTGAGGGAAGTGGTTTACACTGAGATGCTGAGGGAAGTGGTTTACACTGAGATGCTGAGGGAAGTGGTTTACACTGTGATGTTGAGGGAAGTGGTTTACACTGTGATGTTGAGGGAAGTGGTTTACACTGTGATGCTGAGGGAAGTGGTTTACACTGTGATGTTGAGGGAAGTGGTTTACACTGAGATGCTGAGGGAAGTGGTTTACACTGTGATGTTGAGGGAAGTGGTTTACACTCTGATGTTGAGGGAAGTGGTTTACACTGAGATGTTGAGGGAAATGGTTTACACTCTGATGTTGAGGGAAGTGGTTTACACTCTGATGCTGAGGGAAGTGGTTTACACTGTGATGTTGAGGGAAGTGGTTTACACTGAGATGCTGAGGGAAGTGGTTTACACTGTGATGTTGAGGGAAGTGGTTTACACTGAGATGCTGAGGGAAGTGGTTTACACTGTGATGTTGAGGGAAGTGGTTTACACTGTGATGTTGAGGGAAGTGGTTTACACTGAGATGCTGAGGGAAGTGGTTTACACTGTGATGTTGAGGGAAGTGGTTTACACTGTGATGCTGAGGGAAGTGGTTTACACTGTGATGTTGAGGGAAGTGGTTTACACTGTGATGTTGAGGGAAGTGGTTTACACTGTGATGCTGAGGGAAGTGGTTTACACTGAGATGCTGAGGGAAGTGGTTTACACTGTGATGCTGAGGGAAGTGGTTTACACTGTGATGTTGAGGGAAGTGGTTTACACTGAGATGCTGAGGGAAGTGGTTTACACTGTGATGTTGAGGGAAGTGGTTTACACTGTGATGTTGAGGGAAGTGGTTTACACTGAGATGCTGAGGGAAGTGGTTTACACTGTGATGTTGAGGGAAGTGGTTTACACTGTGATGCTGAGGGAAGTGGTTTACACTGTGATGTTGAGGGAAGTGGTTTACACTGTGATGTTGAGGGAAGTGGTTTACACTGTGATGCTGAGGGAAGTGGTTTACACTGTGATGCTGAGGGAAGTGGTTTACACTGAGATGCTGAGGGAAGTGGTTTACACTGTGATGCTGAGGGAAGTGGTTTACACTGAGATGCTGAGGGAAGTGGTTTACACTGAGATGTTGAGGGAAGTGGTTTACACTGTGATGTTGAGGGAAGTGGTTTACACTGAGATGCTGAGGGAAGTGGTTTACACTGTGATGTTGAGGGAAGTGGTTTACACTGTGATGCTGAGGGAAGTGGTTTACACTGAGATGCTGAGGGAAGTGGTTTACACTGAGATGCTGAGGGAAGTGGTTTACACTGAGATGCTGAGGGAAGTGGTTTACACTGTGATGTTGAGGGAAGTGGTTTACACTGAGATGCTGAGGGAAGTGGTTTACACTCTGATGCTGAGGGAAGTGGTTTACACTGTGATGTTGAGGGAAGTGGTTTACACTGAGATGCTGAGGGAAGTGGTTTACACTGTGATGTTGAGGGAAGTGGTTTACACTGAGATGCTGAGGGAAGTGGTTTACACTGTGATGCTGAGGGAAGTGGTTTACACTGAGATGCTGAGGGAAGTGGTTTACACTCTGATGTTGAGGGAAATGGTTTACACTGAGATGCTGAGGGAAATGGTTTACACTGTGATGTTGAGGGAAGTGGTTTACACTCTGATGTTGAGGGAAATGGTTTACACTGAGATGCTGAGGGAAGTGGTTTGCACTGTGATGCTGAGGGAAGTGGTTTACACTGTGATGTTGAGGGAAATGGTTTACACTGAGATGCTGAGGGAAATGGTTTGCACTGTGATGTTGAGGGAAGTGGTTTACACTGTGATGCTGAGGGAAGTGGTTTACACTGTGATGTTGAGGGAAGTGGTTTACACTGTGATGTTGAGGGAAGTGGTTTACACTGTGATGCTGAGGGAAGTGGTTTACACTGTGATGTTGAGTGAAGTGGTTTACACTCTGATGCTGAGGGAAGTGGTTTACACTGAGATGCTGAGGGAAGTGGTTTACACTCTGATGTTGAGGGAAGTGGTTTACACTGAGATGTTGAGGGAAATGGTTTACACTGTGATGCTGAGGGAAATGGTTTACACTGAGATGCTGAGGGAAATGGTTTACACTGAGATGTTGAGGGAAGTGGTTTACACTGTGATGCTGAGGGAAGTGGTTTACACTGAGATGTTGAGGGAAGTGGTTTACACTGTGATGTTGAGGGAAGTGGTTTACACTCTGATGTTGAGGGAAGTGGTTTACACTGTGATGCTGAGGGAAGTGGTTTACACTGTGATGTTGAGGGAAGTGGTTTACACTGTGATGTTGAGGGAAGTGGTTTACACTGTGATGCTGAGGGAAGTGGTTTACACTGTGATGTTGAGGGAAGTGGTTTACACTGAGATGCTGAGGGAAGTGGTTTACACTGAGATGCTGAGGGAAATGGTTTACACTGTGATGTTGAGGGAAGTGGTTTACACTGAGATGTTGAGGGAAGTGGTTTACACTCTGATGTTGAGGGAAGTGGTTTACACTGTGATGTTGAGGGAAGTGGTTTACACTCTGATGTTGAGGGAAGTGGTTTACACTGTGATGTTGAGGGAAATGGTTTACACTGAGATGTTGAGGGAAGTGGTTTACACTGTGATGTTGAGGGAAATGGTTTACACTGAGATGTTGAGGGAAATGGTTTACACTGATATGTTGAGGGAAGTGGTTTACACTGATATGTTGAGGGAAGTGGTTTACACTGTGATGCTGAGGGAAATGGTTTACACTGAGATGTTGAGGGAAGTGGTTTACACTGTGATGTTGAGGGAAGTGGTTTACACTGAGATGTTGAGGGAAGTGGTTTACACTGTGATGTTGAGGGAAATGGTTTACACTGTGATGTTGAGGGAAGTGGTTTACACTGAGATGTTGAGGGAAGTGGTTTACACTGTGATGTTGAGGGAAATGGTTTCCACTGAGATGCTGAGGGAAGTGGTTTACACTGTGATGTTGAGGGAAATGGTTTACACTGAGATGTTGAGGGAAATGGTTTACACAGAGATGCTGAGGGAAATGGTTTACACTGTGATGCTGAGGGAAATGGTTTACACTGAGATGTTGAGGGAAGTGGTTTACACTGAGATGCTGAGGGAAATGGTTTACACTGAGATGTTGAGGGAAATGGTTTACACTGAGATGCTGAGGGAAGTGGTTTACACTGTGATGTTGAGGGAAGTGGTTTACACTGTGATGTTGAGGGAAGTGGTTTACACTGAGATGCTGAGGGAAGTGGTTTACACTGTGATGTTGAGGGAAATGGTTTACACTGAGATGTTGAGGGAAATGGTTTACACTGAGATGCTGAGGGAAATGGTTTACACTGAGATGTTGAGGGAAATGGTTTACACTCTGATGTTGAGGGAAGTGGTTTACACTGTGATGCTGAGGGAAGTGGTTTACACTGAGATGTTGAGGGAAGTGGTTTACACTGAGATGCTGAGGGAAATGGTTTACACTGAGATGCTGAGGGAAGTGGTTTACACTGTGATGTTAAGGGAAGTGCTTTACACTGAGATGCTGAGGGAAGTGGTTTACACTGTGATGTTGAGGGAAATGGTTTACACTGAGATGCTGAGGGAAGTGGTTTACACTGAGATGCTGAGGGAAGTGGTTTACACTGTGATGTTGAGGGAAGTGGTTTACACTGTGATGTTGAGGGAAGTGGTTTACACTGAGATGCTGAGGGAAGTGGTTTACACTGTGATGTTGAGGGAAATGGTTTACACTGAGATGTTGAGGGAAGTGGTTTACACTGTGATGTTGAGGGAAGTGGTTTACACTGTGATGTTGAGGGAAGTGGTTTACACTGTGATGTTGAGGGAAGTGGTTTACACTGTGATGCTGAGGGAAGTGGTTTACACTGTGATGTTGAGGGAAGTGGTTTACACTGAGATGCTGAGGGAAGTGGTTTACACTGAGATGCTGAGGGAAGTGGTTTACACTGTGATGTTGAGGGAAATGGTTTACACTGAGATGCTGAGGGAAGTGGTTTACACTGTGATGTTAAGGGAAGTGCTTTACACTGAGATGCTGAGGGAAGTGGTTTACACTGAGATGTTGAGGGAAGTGGTTTACACTGTGATGTTGAGGGAAGTGGTTTACACTGTGATGCTGAGGGAAGTGGTTTACACTGTGATGCTGAGGGAAGTGGTTTAAACTGTGATGTTGAGGGAAATGGTTTACACTGAGATGCTGAGGGAAATGGTTTACACTGAGATGCTGAGGGAAGTGGTTTACACTGTGATGTTGAGGGAAGTGGTTTACACTGTGATGCTGAGGGAAGTGGTTTACACTGAGATGTTGAGGGAAGTGGTTTACACTCTGATGTTGAGGGAAGTGGTTTACACTGTGATGTTGAGGGAAGTGGTTTACACTCTGATGTTGAGGGAAGTGGTTTACACTGTGATGTTGAGGGAAGTGGTTTACACTCTGATGTTGAGGGAAGTGGTTTACACTGTGATGCTGAGGGAAGTGGTTTACACTGTGATGCTGAGGGAAGTGGTTTACACTGAGATGCTGAGGGAAATGGTTTACACTGAGATGTTGAGGGAAGTGGTTTACACTGTGATGTTGAGGGAAGTGGTTTACACTGAGATGTTGAGGGAAGTGGTTTACACTGTGATGTTGAGGGAAGTGGTTTACACTGTGATGTTGAGGGAAGTGGTTTACACTGTGATGCTGAGGGAAGTGGTTTACACTGTGATGTTGAGGGAAATGGTTTACACTGAGATGCTGAGGGAAGTGGTTTACACTGTGATGTTGAGGGAAGTGGTTTACACTGTGATGTTGAGGGAAGTGGTTTACACTGTGATGTTGAGGGAAGTGGTTTACACTGTGATGCTGAGGGAAATGGTTTACACTGTGATGTTGAGGGAAGTGGTTTACACTGTGATGTTGAGGGAAGTGGTTTACACTGAGATGCTGAGGGAAGTGGTTTACACTGAGATGTTGAGAGAAGTGGTTTACACTGTGATGCTGAGGGAAATGGTTTACACTGTGATGTTGAGGGAAGTGGTTTACACTGTGATGTTGAGGGAAGTGGTTTACACTGTGATGCTGAGGGAAATGGTTTACACTGTGATGCTGAGGGAACTGGTTTACACTGTGATGTTGAGGGAAGTGGTTTACACTGTGATGTTGAGGGAAGTGGTTTACACTGTGATGTTGAGGGAAGTGGTTTACACTGTGATGCTGAGGGAAGTGGTTTACACTGTGATGTTGAGGGAAATGGTTTACACTGTGATGTTGAGGGAAGTGGTTTACTCTGTGATGTTGAGGGAAATGGTTTACACTGTGATGTTGAGGGAAATGGTTTACACTCTGATGCTGAGGGAAGTGGTTTACACTGTGATGTTGAGGGAAGTGGTTTACACTGAGATGCTGAGGGAAGTGGTTTACACTGTGATGTTGAGGGAAGTGGTTTACACTGTGATGTTGAGGGAAGTGGTTTACACTGTGATGTTGAGGGAAGTGGTTTACACTGTGATGCTGAGGGAAGTGGTTTACACTGTGATGTTGAGGGAAGTGGTTTACACTGTGATGCTGAGGGAAGTGGTTTACACTGTGATGTTGAGGGAAGTGGTTTACACTGTGATGCTGAGGGAAGTGGTTTACACTGTGATGTTGAGGGAAGTGGTTTACACTGTGATGTTGAGGGAAGTGGTTTACACTGAGATGCTGAGGGAAGTGGTTTACACTGTGATGCTGAGGGAAGTGGTTTACACTGAGATGTTGAGGGAAGTGGTTTACACTGTGATGTTGAGGGAAGTGGTTTACACTGAGATGTTGAGGGAAGTGGTTTACACTGAGATGCTGAGGGAAGTGGTTTACACTGTGATGCTGAGGGAAGTGGTTTACACTGAGATGTTGAGGGAAGTGGTTTACACTGTGATGCTGAGGGAAGTGGTTTACACTGAGATGTTGAGGGAAGTGGTTTACACTGAGATGCTGAGGGAAGTGGTTTACACTGTGCTGCTGAGGGAAGTGGTTTACACTGTGATGCTGAGGGAAGTGGTTTACACTGAGATGTTGAGGGAAGTGGTTTACACTGAGATGCTGAGGGAAGTGGTTTACACTGTGATGCTGAGGGAAGTGGTTTACACTGAGATGTTGAGGGAAGTGGTTTACACTGTGATGTTGAGGGAAGTGGTTTACACTGTGATGCTGAGGGAAGTGGTTTACACTGAGATGTTGAGGGAAGTGGTTTACACTGTGATGTTGAGGGAAGTGGTTTACACTGTGATGTTGAGGGAAGTGGTTTACACTGAGATGTTGAGGGAAGTGGTTTACACTGTGATGTTGAGGGAAGTGGTTTACACTGTGATGTTGAGGGAAGTGGTTTACACTGAGATGTTGAGGGAAGTGGTTTACACTCTGATGCTGAGGGAAATGGTTTACACTGAGATGCTGAGGGAAGTGGTTTACACTCTGATGCTGAGGGAAATGGTTTACACTGAGATGTTGAGGGAAGTGGTTTACACTGTGATGTTGAGGGAAGTGGTTTACACTGTGATGTTGAGGGAAGTGGTTTACACTGAGATGTTGAGGGAAGTGGTTTACACTCTGATGCTGAGGGAAATGGTTTACACTGAGATGCTGAGGGAAGTGGTTTACACTCTGATGCTGAGGGAAATGGTTTACACTCTGATGTTGAGGGAAGTGGTTTACACTGTGATGTTGAGGGAAGTGGTTTACACTGTGATGTTGAGGGAAGTGGTTTACACTGTGATGCTGAGGGAAGTGGTTTACACTGAGATGCTGAGGGAAGTGGTTTACACTGTGATGTTGAGGGAAGTGGTTTACACTGTGATGCTGAGGGAAGTGGTTTACACTGAGATGTTGAGGGAAGTGGTTTACACTGAGATGCTGAGGGAAATGGTTTACACTCTGATGTTGAGGGAAGTGGTTTACACTGTGATGCTGAGGGAAGTGGTTTACACTGAGATGCTGAGGGAAGTGGTTTACACTGTGATGTTGAGGGAAGTGGTTTACACTGTGATGCTGAGGGAAGTGGTTTACACTGTGATGCTGAGGGAAGTGGTTTACACTGAGATGTTGAGGGAAGTGGTTTACACTGAGATGTTGAGGGAAGTGGTTTACACTCTGATGCTGAGGGAAATGGTTTACACTGTGATGCTGAGGGAAGTGGTTTACACTGTGATGTTGAGGGAAGTGGTTTACACTGTGATGCTGAGGGAAGTGGTTTACACTGTGATGCTGAGGGAAGTGGTTTACACTGAGATGTTGAGGGAAGTGGTTTACACTGAGATGTTGAGGGAAGTGGTTTACACTCTGATGCTGAGGGAAATGGTTTACACTGAGATGTTGAGGGAAGTTGTTTACACTCTGATGCTGAGGGAAGTGGTTTACACTGAGATGTTGAGGGAAGTGGTTTACACTGAGATGTTGAGGGAAGTGGTTTACACTCTGATGCTGAGGGAAGTGGTTTACACTGAGATGTTGAGGGAAGTGGTTTACACTCTGATGCTGAGGGAAGTGGTTTACACTGAGATGTTGAGGGAAGTGGTTTACACTGAGATGTTGAGGGAAGTGGTTTACACTCTGATGCTGAGGGAAGTGGTTTACACTGAGATGTTGAGGGAAGTGGTTTACACTCTGATGCTGAGGGAAGTGGTTTACACTGAGATGTTGAGGGAAGTGGTTTACACTCTGATGCTGAGGGAAGTGGTTTACACTGAGATGTTGAGGGAAGTGGTTTACACTGAGATGTTGAGGGAAGTGGTTTACACTCTGATGCTGAGGGAAATGGTTTACACTGAGATGCTGAGGGAAGTTGTTTACACTCTGATGCTGAGGGAAGTGGTTTACACTGAGATGTTGAGGGAAGTGGTTTACACTGAGATGTTGAGGGAAGTGGTTTACACTGAGATGCTGAGGGAAGTGGTTTACACTGAGATGTTGAGGGAAGTGGTTTACACTGAGATGTTGAGGGAAGTGGTTTACACTCTGATGCTGAGGGAAGTGGTTTACACTGAGATGTTGAGGGAAGTGGTTTACACTCTGATGCTGAGGGAAGTGGTTTACACTGAGATGTTGAGGGAAGTGGTTTACACTGAGATGTTGAGGGAAGTGGTTTACACTCTGATGCTGAGGGAAATGGTTTACACTGAGATGCTGAGGGAAGTGGTTTACACTCTGATGCTGAGGGAAGTGGTTTACACTGAGATGTTGAGGGAAGTGGTTTACACTGTGATGTTGAGGGAAGTGGTTTACACTGTGATGTTGCGGGAAGTGGTTTACACTGTGATGTTGAGGGAAATGGTTTACACTGAGATGCTGAGGGAAGTGGTTTACACTGTGATGTTGAGGGAAGTGGTTTACAATCTGATGTTGAGGGAAGTGGTTTACACTCTGATGTTGAGGGAAGTGGTTTACACTGTGATGTTGAGGGAAGTGGTTTACACTGAGATGCTGAGGGAAGTGGTTTACACTGAGATGTTGAGGGAAGTGGTTTACACTGAGATGTTGAGGGAAGTGGTTTACACTCTGATGCTGAGGTTTACACTCTGATGCTGAGGGAAATGGTTTACACTGAGATGCTGAGGGAAGTGGTTTACACTCTGATGCTGAGGGAAGTGGTTTACACTCTGATGCTGAGGGAAGTGGTTTACACTGAGATGCTGAGGGAAGTGGTTTACACTCTGATGCTGAGGGAAGTGGTTTACACTGAGATGTTGAGGGAAGTGGTTTACATTGAGATGTTGAGGGAAGTGGTTTACACTGAGATGTTGAGGGAAGTGGTTTACACTGTGATGTTGCGGGAAGTGGTTTACACTGTGATGTTGAGGGAAATGGTTTACACTGAGATGCTGAGGGAAGTGGTTTACACTGTGATGTTGAGGGAAGTGGTTTACACTGTGATGTTGAGGGAAGTGGTTTACACTCTGATGTTGAGGGAAGTGGTTTACACTCTGATGTTGAGGGAAGTGGTTTACACTGTGATGTTGCGGGAAGTGGTTTACACTGAGATGCTGAGGGAAGTGGTTTACACTCTGATGCTGAGGGAAGTGGTTTACACTGAGATGTTGAGGGAAGTGGTTTACACTGTGATGTTGAGGGAAGTGGTTTACACTGTGATGTTGAGGGAAGTGGTTTACACTCTGATGCTGAGGGAAATGGTTTACACTGTGATGTTGAGTGAAGTGGTTTACACTGAGATGTTGAGGGAAGTGGTTTACACTCTGATGCTGAGGGAAGTGGTTTACACTGAGATGCTGAGGGAAGTGGTTTACACTCTGATGCTGAGGGAAGTGGTTTACACTGAGATGTTGAGGGAAGTGGTTTACATTGAGATGTTGAGGGAAGTGGTTTACACTGAGATGTTGAGGGAAGTGGTTTACACTGTGATGTTGCGGGAAGTGGTTTACACTGTGATGTTGAGGGAAATGGTTTACACTGAGATGCTGAGGGAAGTGGTTTACACTGTGATGTTGAGGGAAGTGGTTTACACTGTGATGTTGAGGGAAGTGGTTTACACTCTGATGTTGAGGGAAGTGGTTTACACTCTGATGTTGAGGGAAGTGGTTTACACTGTGATGTTGCGGGAAGTGGTTTACACTGAGATGCTGAGGGAAGTGGTTTACACTCTGATGCTGAGGGAAGTGGTTTACACTGAGATGTTGAGGGAAGTGGTTTACACTGTGATGTTGAGGGAAGTGGTTTACACTGTGATGTTGAGGGAAGTGGTTTACACTCTGATGCTGAGGGAAATGGTTTACACTGTGATGTTGAGTGAAGTGGTTTACACTGAGATGTTGAGGGAAGTGGTTTACACTCTGATGTTGAGGGAAGTGGTTTACACTGTGATGTTGAGGGAAGTGGTTTACACTGTGATGTTGAGGGAAGTGGTTTACACTGTGATGTTGAGGGAAGTGGTTTACACTCTGATGCTGAGGGAAATGGTTTACACTGTGATGTTGAGTGAAGTGGTTTACACTGAGATGTTGAGGGAAGTGGTTTACACTCTGATGTTGAGGGAAGTGGTTTACACTGTGATGTTGAGGGAAGTGGTTTACACTCTGATGCTGAGGGAAATGGTTTACACTGTGATGTTGAGTGAAGTGGTTTACACTGAGATGTTGAGCGAAGTGGTTTACACTCTGATGTTGAGGGAAGTGGTTTACACTGTGATGTTGAGGGAAATGGTTTACACTGAGATGCTGAGGGAAATGGTTTACACTGTGATGTTGAGGGAAGTGGTTTACACTGTGATGCTGAGGGAAATGGTTTACACTGTGATGTTGAGTGAAGTGGTTTACACTGTGATGCTGAGGGAAATGGTTTACACTGTGATGTTGAGGGAAGTGGTTTACACTGTGATGCTGAGGGAAATGGTTTACACTGTGATGTTGAGTGAAGTGGTTTACACTGAGATGTTGAGGGAAGTGGTTTACACTGAGATGTTGAGGGAAATGGTTTACACTGTGATGTTGAGTGAAGTGGTTTACACTGAGATTTTGAGGGAAGTGGTTTACACTGTGATGTTGAGGGAAATGGTTTACACTGTGATGCTGAGGGAAATGGTTTACACTGTGATGTAGAGGGAAGTGGTTTACACTGTGATGCTGAGGGAAATGGTTTACACTGTGATGTAGAGGGAAGTGGTTTACACTGTGATGCTGAGGGAAATGGTTTACACTGTGATGTAGAGGGAAGTGGTTTACACTGTGATGCTGAGGGAAATGGTTTACACTGTGATGTTGAGGGAAGTGGTTTACACTGTGATGCTGAGGGAAGTGGTTTACACTGAGATGCTGAGGGAAATGGTTTACACTGTGATGTAGAGGGAAGTGGTTTACACTGAGATGCTGAGGGAAATGGTTTACACTGTGATGCTGAGGGAAGTGGTTTACACTGTGATGTTGAGGGAAGTGGTTTACACTGTGATGTTGAGGGAAGTGGTTTACACTGTGATGCTGAGGGAAATGGTTTACACTGTGATGCTGAGGGAAGTGGTTTACACTGTGATGCTGAGGGAAGTGGTTTACACTCTGATGCTGAGGGAAATGGTTTACACTGTGATGTTGAGGGAAGTGGTTTACACTGTGATGCTGAGGGAAATGGTTTACACTCTGATGTTGAGGGAAGTGGTTTACACTGTGATGCTGAGGGAAGTGGTTTACACTCTGATGTTGAGGGAAGTGGTTTACACTGTGATGTAGAGGGAAGTGGTTTACACTGTGATGCTGAGGGAAATGGTTTACACTGTGATGTTGAGTGAAGTGGTTTACACTGTGATGCTGAGGGAAGTGGTTTACACTCTGATGTTGAGGGAAGTGGTTTACACTGTGATGTAGAGGGAAGTGGTTTACACTGTGATGCTGAGGGAAGTGGTTTACACTCTGATGTTGAGGGAAGTGGTTTACACTGTGATGCTGAGGGAAGTGGTTTACACTCTGATGTTGAGGGAAGTGGTTTACACTGTGATGCTGAGGGAAGTGGTTTACACTCTGATGTTGAGGGAAGTGGTTTACACTGTGATGTAGAGGGAAGTGGTTTACACTGTGATGCTGAGGGAAATGGTTTACACTGTGATGTTGAGTGAAGTGGTTTACACTGTGATGCTGAGGGAAGTGGTTTACACTCTGATGTTGAGGGAAGTGGTTTACACTGTGATGTAGAGGGAAGTGGTTTACACTGTGATGCTGAGGGAAGTGGTTTACACTCTGATGTTGAGGGAAGTGGTTTACACTGTGATGCTGAGGGAAGTGGTTTACACTCTGATGTTGAGGGAAGTGGTTTACACTGTGATGCTGAGGGAAGTGGTTTACACTCTGATGTTGAGGGAAGTGGTTTACACTGTGATGTAGAGGGAAGTGGTTTACACTGTGATGCTGAGGGAAGTGGTTTACACTCTGATGTTGAGGGAAGTGGTTTACACTGTGATGCTGAGGGAAGTGGTTTACACTCTGATGTTGAGGGAAGTGGTTTACACTGTGATGTAGAGGGAAGTGGTTTACACTGTGATGCTGAGGGAAATGGTTTACACTCTGATGCTGAGGGAAATGGTTTACACGCTGATGTTGAGGGAAGTGGTTTACACTGTGATGTTGAGGGAAATGGTTTACACTCTGATGTTGAGGGAAGTGGTTTACACTGTGATGCTGAGGGAAATGGTTTACACTCTGATGTTGAGGGAAGTGGTTTACACTGTGATGTTGAGGGAAGTGGTTTACACTGTGATGCTGAGGGAAATGGTTTACACTGTGATGTTGAGGGAAGTGGTTTACACTGTGATGCTGAGGGAAATGGTTTACACTGTGATGTTGAGGGAAGTGGTTTACACTGTGATGTTGAGGGAAGTGGTTTACACTGTGATGTTGAGGGAAGTGGTTTACACTGTGATGTTGAGGGAAGTGGTTTACACTCTGATGTTGAGGGAAGTGGTTTACACTGTGATGCTGAGGGAAATGGTTTACACTGTGATGTTGAGGGAAATGGTTTACACTCTGATGTTGAGGGAAGTGGTTTACACTGTGATGTTGAGGGAAGTGGTTTACACTGAGATGTTGAGGGAAGTGGTTTACACTGTGATGTTGAGGGAAGTGGTTTACACTCTGATGTTGAGGGAAGTGGTTTACACTGTGATGCTGAGGGAAATGGTTTACACTCTGATGTTGAGGGAAGTGGTTTACACTGTGATGCTGAGGGAAATGGTTTACACTGTGATGTTGAGGGAAGTGGTTTACACTGTGATGTTGAGGGAAGTGGTTTACACTCTGATGTTGAGGGAAGTGGTTTACACTGAGATGTTGAGGGAAGTGGTTTACACTGTGATGCTGAGGGAAATGGTTTACACTCTGATGTTGAGGGAAGTGGTTTACACTGAGATGTTGAGGGAAGTGGTTTACACTGTGATGTTGAGGGAAGTGGTTTACACTGAGATGTTGAGGGAAGTGGTTTACACTGTGATGTTGAGGGAAGTGGTTTACACTGAGATGTTGAGGGAAGTGGTTTACACTGAGATGTTGAGGGAAGTGGTTTACACTGTGATGTTGAGGGAAGTGGTTTACACTGAGATGTTGAGGGAAGTGGTTTACACTGTGATGTTGAGGGAAGTGGTTTACACTGAGATGTTGAGGGAAGTGGTTTACACTCTGATGTTGAGGGAAGTGGTTTACACTGAGATGTTGAGGGAAGTGGTTTACACTGTGATGTTGAGGGAAATGGTTTACACTGAGATGTTGAGGGAAGTGGTTTACACTGTGATGTTGAGGGAAGTGGTTTACACTGAGATGTTGAGGGAAGTGGTTTACACTGTGATGTTGAGGGAAGTGGTTTACACTCTGATGTTGAGGGAAGTGGTTTACACTGAGATGTTGAGGGAAGTGGTTTACACTGTGATGTTGAGGGAAGTGGTTTACACTCTGATGTTGAGGGAAGTGGTTTACACTGTGATGTTGAGGGAAGTGGTTTACACTGAGATGTTGAGGGAAGTGGTTTACACTGTGATGTTGAGGGAAGTGGTTTACACTCTGATGTTGAGGGAAGTGGTTTACACTGTGATGTTGAGGGAAGTGGTTTACACTGTGATGTTGAGGGAAGTGGTTTACACTGTGATGCTGAGGGAAGTGGTTTACACTGTGATGTTGAGGGAAGTGGTTTACACTGAGATGCTGAGGGAAATGGTTTACACTGTGATGTTGAGGGAAGTGGTTTACACTGAGATGTTGAGGGAAGTGGTTTACACTGAGATGTTGAGGGAAATGGTTTACACTGTGATGTTGAGTGAAGTGGTTTACACTGAGATTTTGAGGGAAGTGGTTTACACTGTGATGTTGAGGGAAATGGTTTACACTGTGATGCTGAGGGAAATGGTTTACACTGTGATGTAGAGGGAAGTGGTTTACACTGTGATGCTGAGGGAAATGGTTTACACTGTGATGTAGAGGGAAGTGGTTTACACTGTGATGCTGAGGGAAATGGTTTACACTGTGATGTAGAGGGAAGTGGTTTACACTGTGATGCTGAGGGAAATGGTTTACACTGTGATGTTGAGGGAAGTGGTTTACACTGTGATGCTGAGGGAAGTGGTTTACACTGAGATGCTGAGGGAAATGGTTTACACTGTGATGTAGAGGGAAGTGGTTTACACTGAGATGCTGAGGGAAATGGTTTACACTGTGATGCTGAGGGAAGTGGTTTACACTGTGATGTTGAGGGAAGTGGTTTACACTGTGATGTTGAGGGAAGTGGTTTACACTGTGATGCTGAGGGAAATGGTTTACACTGTGATGCTGAGGGAAGTGGTTTACACTGTGATGCTGAGGGAAGTGGTTTACACTCTGATGCTGAGGGAAATGGTTTACACTGTGATGTTGAGGGAAGTGGTTTACACTGTGATGCTGAGGGAAATGGTTTACACTCTGATGTTGAGGGAAGTGGTTTACACTGTGATGCTGAGGGAAGTGGTTTACACTCTGATGTTGAGGGAAGTGGTTTACACTGTGATGTAGAGGGAAGTGGTTTACACTGTGATGCTGAGGGAAATGGTTTACACTGTGATGTTGAGTGAAGTGGTTTACACTGTGATGCTGAGGGAAGTGGTTTACACTCTGATGTTGAGGGAAGTGGTTTACACTGTGATGTAGAGGGAAGTGGTTTACACTGTGATGCTGAGGGAAGTGGTTTACACTCTGATGTTGAGGGAAGTGGTTTACACTGTGATGCTGAGGGAAGTGGTTTACACTCTGATGTTGAGGGAAGTGGTTTACACTGTGATGCTGAGGGAAGTGGTTTACACTCTGATGTTGAGGGAAGTGGTTTACACTGTGATGTAGAGGGAAGTGGTTTACACTGTGATGCTGAGGGAAATGGTTTACACTGTGATGTTGAGTGAAGTGGTTTACACTGTGATGCTGAGGGAAGTGGTTTACACTCTGATGTTGAGGGAAGTGGTTTACACTGTGATGTAGAGGGAAGTGGTTTACACTGTGATGCTGAGGGAAGTGGTTTACACTCTGATGTTGAGGGAAGTGGTTTACACTGTGATGCTGAGGGAAGTGGTTTACACTCTGATGTTGAGGGAAGTGGTTTACACTGTGATGCTGAGGGAAGTGGTTTACACTCTGATGTTGAGGGAAGTGGTTTACACTGTGATGTAGAGGGAAGTGGTTTACACTGTGATGCTGAGGGAAGTGGTTTACACTCTGATGTTGAGGGAAGTGGTTTACACTGTGATGCTGAGGGAAGTGGTTTACACTCTGATGTTGAGGGAAGTGGTTTACACTGTGATGTAGAGGGAAGTGGTTTACACTGTGATGCTGAGGGAAATGGTTTACACTCTGATGCTGAGGGAAATGGTTTACACGCTGATGTTGAGGGAAGTGGTTTACACTGTGATGTTGAGGGAAATGGTTTACACTCTGATGTTGAGGGAAGTGGTTTACACTGTGATGCTGAGGGAAATGGTTTACACTCTGATGTTGAGGGAAGTGGTTTACACTGTGATGTTGAGGGAAGTGGTTTACACTGTGATGCTGAGGGAAATGGTTTACACTGTGATGTTGAGGGAAGTGGTTTACACTGTGATGCTGAGGGAAATGGTTTACACTGTGATGTTGAGGGAAGTGGTTTACACTGTGATGTTGAGGGAAGTGGTTTACACTGTGATGTTGAGGGAAGTGGTTTACACTGTGATGTTGAGGGAAGTGGTTTACACTCTGATGTTGAGGGAAGTGGTTTACACTGTGATGCTGAGGGAAATGGTTTACACTGTGATGTTGAGGGAAATGGTTTACACTCTGATGTTGAGGGAAGTGGTTTACACTGTGATGTTGAGGGAAGTGGTTTACACTGAGATGTTGAGGGAAGTGGTTTACACTGTGATGTTGAGGGAAGTGGTTTACACTCTGATGTTGAGGGAAGTGGTTTACACTGTGATGCTGAGGGAAATGGTTTACACTCTGATGTTGAGGGAAGTGGTTTACACTGTGATGCTGAGGGAAATGGTTTACACTGTGATGTTGAGGGAAGTGGTTTACACTGTGATGTTGAGGGAAGTGGTTTACACTCTGATGTTGAGGGAAGTGGTTTACACTGAGATGTTGAGGGAAGTGGTTTACACTGTGATGCTGAGGGAAATGGTTTACACTCTGATGTTGAGGGAAGTGGTTTACACTGAGATGTTGAGGGAAGTGGTTTACACTGTGATGTTGAGGGAAGTGGTTTACACTGAGATGTTGAGGGAAGTGGTTTACACTGTGATGTTGAGGGAAGTGGTTTACACTGAGATGTTGAGGGAAGTGGTTTACACTGAGATGTTGAGGGAAGTGGTTTACACTGTGATGTTGAGGGAAGTGGTTTACACTGAGATGTTGAGGGAAGTGGTTTACACTGTGATGTTGAGGGAAGTGGTTTACACTGAGATGTTGAGGGAAGTGGTTTACACTCTGATGTTGAGGGAAGTGGTTTACACTGAGATGTTGAGGGAAGTGGTTTACACTGTGATGTTGAGGGAAATGGTTTACACTGAGATGTTGAGGGAAGTGGTTTACACTGTGATGTTGAGGGAAGTGGTTTACACTGAGATGTTGAGGGAAGTGGTTTACACTGTGATGTTGAGGGAAGTGGTTTACACTCTGATGTTGAGGGAAGTGGTTTACACTGAGATGTTGAGGGAAGTGGTTTACACTGTGATGTTGAGGGAAGTGGTTTACACTCTGATGTTGAGGGAAGTGGTTTACACTGTGATGTTGAGGGAAGTGGTTTACACTGAGATGTTGAGGGAAGTGGTTTACACTGTGATGTTGAGGGAAGTGGTTTACACTCTGATGTTGAGGGAAGTGGTTTACACTGTGATGTTGAGGGAAGTGGTTTACACTGTGATGTTGAGGGAAGTGGTTTACACTGTGATGCTGAGGGAAGTGGTTTACACTGTGATGTTGAGGGAAGTGGTTTACACTGAGATGCTGAGGGAAATGGTTTACACTGTGATGTTGAGGGAAGTGGTTTACACTGTGATGTTGAGGGAAGTGGTTTACACTGAGATGTTGAGGGAAGTGGTTTACACTGTGATGTTGAGGGAAGTGGTTTACACTGAGATGTTGAGGGAAGTGGTTTACACTGTGATGTTGAGGGAAGTGGTTTACACTCTGATGTTGAGGGAAGTGGTTTACACTGAGATGTTGAGGGAAGTGGTTTACACTGTGATGCTGAGGGAAATGGTTTACACTCTGATGTTGAGGGAAGTGGTTTACACTGAGATGTTGAGGGAAGTGGTTTACACTGTGATGTTGAGGGAAGTGGTTTACACTGAGATGTTGAGGGAAGTGGTTTACACTGTGATGTTGAGGGAAGTGGTTTACACTGAGATGTTGAGGGAAGTGGTTTACACTGAGATGTTGAGGGAAGTGGTTTACACTGTGATGTTGAGGGAAGTGGTTTACACTGAGATGTTGAGGGAAGTGGTTTACACTGTGATGTTGAGGGAAGTGGTTTACACTGAGATGTTGAGGGAAGTGGTTTACACTCTGATGTTGAGGGAAGTGGTTTACACTGAGATGTTGAGGGAAGTGGTTTACACTGTGATGTTGAGGGAAATGGTTTACACTGAGATGTTGAGGGAAGTGGTTTACACTCTGATGTTGAGGGAAGTGGTTTACACTGAGACGTTGAGGGAAGTGGTTTACACTGTGATGTTGAGGGAAGTGGTTTACACTCTGATGTTGAGGGAAGTGGTTTACACTGAGATGTTGAGGGAAGTGGTTTACACTGTGATGTTGAGGGAAGTGGTTTACACTCTGATGTTGAGGGAAGTGGTTTACACTGTGATGTTGAGGGAAGTGGTTTACACTGAGATGTTGAGGGAAGTGGTTTACACTGTGATGTTGAGGGAAGTGGTTTACACTCTGATGTTGAGGGAAGTGGTTTACACTGTGATGTTGAGGGAAGTGGTTTACACTGTGATGTTGAGGGAAGTGGTTTACACTGTGATGCTGAGGGAAGTGGTTTACACTGTGATGTTGAGGGAAGTGGTTTACACTGAGATGCTGAGGGAAATGGTTTACACTGTGATGTTGAGGGAAGTGGTTTACACTGTGATGTTGAGGGAAGTGGTTTACACTGTGATGTTGAGGGAAGTGGTTTACACTCTGATGTTGAGTGAAGTGGTTTACACTGTGATGTTGAGGGAAGTGGTTTACACTCTGATGTTGAGGGAAGTGGTTTACACTGTGATGTTGAGGGAAGTGGTTTACACTGTGATGCTGAGGGAAGTGGTTTACACTGAGATGCTGAGGGAAGTGGTTTACACTCTGATGCTGAGGGAAATGGTTTACACTGTGATGCTGAGGGAAGTGGTTTACACTCTGATGCTGAGGGAAATGGTTTACACTCTGATGCTGAGGGAAGTGGTTTACACTGTGATGTTGAGGGAAGTGGTTTACACTGTGATGTTGAGGGAAGTGGTTTACACTCTGATGTTGAGTGAAGTGGTTTACACTGTGATGTTGAGGGAAGTGGTTTACACTCTGATGTTGAGGGAAGTGGTTTACACTGTGATGTTGAGGGAAGTGGTTTACACTGTGATGCTGAGGGAAGTGGTTTACACTGAGATGCTGAGGGAAGTGGTTTACACTCTGATGCTGAGGGAAATGGTTTACACTGTGATGCTGAGGGAAGTGGTTTACACTCTGATGCTGAGGGAAATGGTTTACACTGTGATGTTGAGGGAAGTGGTTTACACTGTGATGTTGAGGGAAGTGGTTTACACTCTGATGCTGAGGGAAGTGGTTTACACTGTGATGTTGAGGGAAGTGGTTTACACTGTGATGTTGAGGGAAGTGGTTTACACTCTGATGCTGAGGGAAGTGGTTTACTCTGTGATGTTGAGGGAAGTGGTTTACACTGAGATGTTGAGGGAAGTGGTTTACACTGTGATGCTGAGGGAAGTGGTTTACACTGTGATGTTGAGGGAAGTGGTTTACACTGTGATGTTGAGGGAAGTGGTTTACACTGTGATGTTGAGGGAAGTGGTTTACACTCTGATGCTGAGGGAAGTGGTTTACTCTCTGATGCTGAGGGAAGTGGTTTACACTCTGATGCTGAGGGAAGTGGTTTACACTGAGATGTTGAGGGAAGTGGTTTACACTGTGATGTTGAGGGAAGTGGTTTACACTGTGATGTTGAGGGAAGTGGTTTACACTGTGATGTTGAGGGAAATGGTTTACACTGTGATGCTGAGGGAAGTGGTTTACACTGTGATGTTGAGGGAAGTGGTTTACACTGAGATGTTGAGGGAAGTGGTTTACACTGTGATGTTGAGGGAAGTGGTTTACACTGTGATGCTGAGGGAAGTGGTTTACACTGTGATGTTGAGGGAAGTGGTTTACACTGAGATGTTGAGGGAAGTGGTTTACACTGAGATGCTGAGGGAAATGGTTTACACTGTGATGTTGAGGGAAGTGGTTTACACTGTGATGTTGAGGGAAGTGGTTTACACTGTGATGTTGAGGGAAATGGTTTACACTGTGATGTTGAGGGAAGTGGTTTACACTGTGATGCTGAGGGAAGTGGTTTACACTGTGATGTTGAGGGAAGTGGTTTACACTGAGATGTTGAGGGAAGTGGTTTACACTGTGATGTTGAGGGAAGTGGTTTACACTGTGATGTTGAGGGAAGTGGTTTACACTGTGATGTTGAGGGAAGTGGTTTACACTGAGATGTTGAGGGAAGTGGTTTACACTGTGATGTTGAGGGAAGTGGTTTACACTGAGATGTTGAGGGAAGTGGTTTACACTGTGATGTTGAGGGAAGTGGTTTACACTGAGATGCTGAGGGAAGTGGTTTACACTGTGATGTTGAGGGAAGTGGTTTACACTGTGATGTTGAGGGAAGTGGTTTACACTGAGATGTTGAGGGAAGTGGTTTACACTGAGATGTTGAGGGAAGTGGTTTACACTGTGATGTTGAGGGAAGTGGTTTACACTGAGATGTTGAGGGAAGTGGTTTACACTGTGATGTTGAGGGAAGTGGTTTACACTGAGATGCTGAGGGAAGTGGTTTACACTGTGATGTTGAGGGAAGTGGTTTACACTGTGATGTTGAGGGAAGTGGTTTACACTGAGATGTTGAGGGAAGTGGTTTACACTGAGATGTTGAGGGAAGTGGTTTACACTGTGATGCTGAGGGAAGTGGTTTACACTGTGATGTTGAGGGAAGTGGTTTACACTCTGATGTTGAGGGAAGTGGTTTACACTCTGATGTTGAGGGAAGTGGTTTACACTGTGATGTTGAGGGAAGTGGTTTACACTGTGATGTTGAGGGAAGTGGTTTACACTCTGATGTTGAGGGAAGTGGTTTACACTCTGATGTTGAGGGAAGTGGTTTACACTCTGATGCTGTGCTATGGGCACCACCAGCTCTTCACTACATCACAGAGCTGACCACCTTGTACAGGTGAGCTGTCCAGTCGGTGGCATTGCAGTAGAGGCTGACACAGGCTTCACCCAATACCTGCTTCAGAAATGTAACTGGAGTATGATCAGGAGCCAGAACTCTGGCCATTATCACTCCCCCACCCCTCACAATAATTCATCCCTATCCCAGAGCCTTTAAGGCCAGTTATGGTGCTGTCAGTACCATTTTGTTCAGATCAGCAGTCAGCACAACTGAATGGTTAAACCTGGGACTACTCCCACCAGGCCGTGCAGCTACTCACTTGGATACCAGAGGCACTATGAGTTTAATTCTCATGGTCAGCTGGAGAAATAGATACAATAGCCAGCTCTGCTGACCAATGCAGTCGTAACGTATGATAGCCTCACCTCGTGAAATGGCTAAGCAGCTGCTGCCTGCTTAAATGCTCACAAGTCGCCAGAAAATACTCAGTGGCAAATGGATTGGAAATCGTAGTCACCTTGAATCAGATGGTTACTATTCTGCTGCTTAGGGGAAGATGTGACACTTGAATGTCGCAAAGTCCAATCATCAAGCAAGCAGAGCCCTGGGTCAGTCAGAGATTAATTACTTGATGACAGAATTGCACAGATTAAGGTCAGAGTTTGGTTGCTGTTTGGCTGCAAGTCCAAACCCAGAAAAGTGTGACTTTCTTGTGCTTTAAGTGTGATTGCCAATTTTTTTTTTAAATCTTAGGCTGCAGACATTTCAACTCCTGTGTTAATAGGATATTGTCAATTGCTGGAGTAACATTTCAAATAATCAAATTTCTTTCTCTTGCAAGATATTGGCAAGAGAATCAATCAACTGTAAGAAATTTCCCTGTAATTAAGTGATACAAGAAGATGTAACACATGGGTAAGATATATATTTCTATCTGTATTTCAAAAATCTTACATCTGCACACAATCCATTATAAACTCCTTGGTCCAAATTTCCAACAGGATCTGCTTATGTAAACTTGTCACACTGTAATTACTTCCTCACACCAATGGTGGCACTATAACACTACTCTCATTTTGCATCTTCCAGCTTCTCAGCTTGGATTGCAAAGAGGCTCCAACGCCTCTGCTTCCCAACTTGCTGGCAATGCTTCTATTTAACTGCTGTGGCTCATTGGGTAGCTCTCTCACCTCTCATACAGTCAGCTATGGATTCAAGTGCCACTCCAGAAACTTGAGCACATAACCTAGGCTGATGCTACATTGAGCCTACAGCACAGAAACAAGCCATTTGGCCCAAATGGTCTATGATGGCCACATGAGCCTCCTTCAACCCTTCTTCGTCTCATCCTATCGATGTATCATTCTTTTCCTTTCTCCCTTACATGCTTATCTAGCTTCCCCTTAAGTATATCAATGCTGTTTCCTTCAACTACTCTCTGTGGTATTGAGTTCCACATTGTCACCACTCTCTGGGTAAAGAACTTATTCCTGAACTCCCTATCGGATTTATTAGTGGTTATCTTATATTTATGGCCCTTTGCTTTAAGCCCCCACAAGTGGACACATCGTTCCATCTACACTATCAAACCCTTTCATAATTTTAAAGACCTCTATCAGGTCACCTCTCAGCCTTCGCTTTTCTCAAGAAAAGAGGACCGACCTGTTCAATCTTTCCTGATACGGATAACCTCACAATTCTGGTATCATCCTCGCAAATCTTTTTCCACCTTGTGCAGTACCTCTATGTCCTTTTTATAATATTAAGACCACAACTTCCTGCAGAATTCTAGTGCGGTTTAAGCAAAGATCGCCAGCGACGCCCACATCCCATGAATGATTTAAAAAAAAAAAAAAATATTTATTCTTTCATGGGATGTGGGCGTCGCTGGCCAGGCCAGCATTTATTGCCCATCCCTAATTGTCCTTGAGAAGGTGGTGGTGAGCTGCCTTCTTGAACCGCTGCAGTCCATGTGGGGTAGGTACACCCACAGTGCTGTTAGGAAGGGAGTTCCAGGATTTTGATCCAGCGACAGTGAAGGAACGGCGATATAGTTCCAAGTCAGGATGGTGTGTGGCTTGGAGGGGAACTTGCAGGTGGTGATGTTCCCATGCATCTGCTGCCCTCATCCTTCTTGGTGGAACACGTCGCGGGTTTGGAAGGTGCTGTTGAAGGAGGTGTGGTGAGTCGCTGCAGTGCATCTTGGGGGACTAATTGGATCAGTCTTTCAGAGAGCTGGCACAGGCACAATGGGCTGAATGGCCTCCCATACTGTATCAATCTATGATTCCATGTTGCAGCAGCGCCTCTTAAATTCTGCTGCTCCTTTAAAATAATAAAGTCTGAGGCAAGCTTGGCAAGTGTCTCCGATATCAGTGTGGGTCTGTTGTCCAATTGCAGCCCTGATGTCGAATAGTGAGTTGGCAGCTCCCTCTGGTGGCACATCTAGCATGCAGTGTTCTCTGTTCCAGGCCAGGAATTCAGCATTGGCACAGAAAGCTGCACCACTGCAGGATTGAGGGAGAGATAAAGGATGACTCCCAACAGCCTGAACCTGAATGCTATCTCGTGTCAGATCCTGCAGGTTCTTTTATGAGCCCAGCATGTCTGTGTGCGTGGATACACAGCCTCTGTCTTGTCAAACAGAGGATTCTCTCTCTCTCTCCCTCTGGAAACAGAGCTCCTGAAGCTTCAGGCTATACAAGATGATCCTCTCCTCACCATTCACCTCTCTGGTTCAGAAGTTGAAAGGGCAATATTAGTGATATTTCAGAGATTTGGCAGACTAGCTAAACTGGATCAGAATCAGTGGCCCCCGGTATTTACGGGGAGGGAGTGTGTTTGCAGAAGGGAAAGGGGGTTCTCCCCAGTTTAACTGCGCGGCCTCATTATCACTTTTTTACTCCACATATGGCTTGCAGTCAGCCAGATTGATGGGTCGGGGACGTGGGAAACATTCCTACTCTTCCTGGCCCACAAGCAGTGCTGGAAAAAAAACACTTACATGATGGATCCAACAGCTCCACCTCTCTTTAGCTGCTGGGTTTCCCGAGGCCGGGGAAACCAGACACACTGCCACTAAATTCAAATGGCTTTCAAAATCTGAGCAGCGGAACCTCATTAACATTATATTGACAGACCCACCTCTCCTCCAGAGTGGGTTAGTCAATCACTCCCAAACCTGCACAGTTAAATCTGAAGTAATCGCATTCACAGAGGGTTGGGGCAATTTAACCCCTGACCCTCGTTCAACCCAGCATGGAGTGGGAAGGGGGTGCGGCTTGATATTCCCCCCGGCACACAACCCCCCCCCCCCACCCCCCTCACAGTAACTCAACTAGAACAGTGACAGACTCCTAATCCAGTCACCTAATTTCTCAAATTTGCTGTACAAATAGAGACTGAAGAAAGACTTGCATTTATATAGCGTCTTTCATGACCTCAGTCACTTTACACTCTACACCCTCGAGGAGGTTGCAGGATGGAAGGGGAAGTCAGTTTAGATTCGGTTTAACAAGTTGTTCAAGCTTCGTACCATCATCCAGATCCACAAAGTAAACAGGGGGCCTCAGCCTGGCTGGATGAATTTCAGAAATCCGGCATCTGGCTGAAAAACCTGCGCGTTGTCACTCAAGCCGATGATCATGGGCGCGCTGTTGGATCTCCGCAGGCCACCGCCGCCGCCATTGTTCGGAGCCAGCAGCACCGGGAGCTCCAGCTCCATCTTCTCCTGAGCCATCGGGCGGAGGCTCAGCTGCTCATACCGAGGCTGGAGCACCCGAACTCCTTGATACCCCTTCCCAACAACCCCCTCGCACCCCCCTCCCCTGCATCCCCTCCCCTACCCCCTGCATCCCCCCCCTCACACCCCCTTCCCTCCAACCCCTCCCCCACACCCCTTCCCTCCACCCCCTTCCCCCGACACTCCTCCCCCTCTCACCCCCTCCCCACCTGCACCCCCCCCCGCACCCCCCACAGTCCTCCCCCTCGCACCCCCTCCCCCCCCGCACCCCCCACACTCCTCCCCCTCGCACCCCCTCCCCCCCGCACCCACCACACTCCTCCCCCTCGCACCCCTCCCCCCCTGCACCCCCCCGCACCCCCCACACTCCTCCCCCTCGCGCCCCCTCCCCCCCGCTGCAGCCCCCACACTCCTCCCCCTCTCCCCCCCTCCCCCCACCACCCCCCCCCCCCCCCGCACCCCCTTCCCCCCACCTCCTCCCACCGGCATCCACCTATCCCTGAGCAGAAGCCCTAACAACCCCACTGCCTTATGGGCATCTCGGGAGAGACCAAGGCTAAGGGAGTAACCCCTAACAGAAAATGCGGAGTGGAACCCCGAAGGCGGTCATGTGTCACCTTTGGCATGTTTCCGGCAGTTCCTGCAGCCATACTGGTGCCAAATGTCGTGCTCTGCACTCCTTTGGACCCCACCAGGAAGGCCGAGAGGGGGGTTTTGATGCTTGGGCAACTCACAACCTCCATACATCCGCCCAGGCATACGCCATGGAGAGGTCACTCCATAGTCGCCTCACAACAACCCAAAACAACACGGTAGGCAGCAGTTACGGGTTATCAGTCCAGCTCAATTGGCGTAGAGATTGGGCGCCACGGGTTGCCTTTGTCGGTGGGAGAGGTCATCGCACCTCACTGGACAGCAACTGCCCACCGCAAACCGGGCAGCCCCCGGTCAATAAGGTTCTGTCCCGCCACAGTCCACCTGCTTCAATGGGTGCTTGGAGCTCAGGGTCATTGCCCGACAAGTGGACTGTAATACCGCACCAAACAGCACGACAAAAAAAGGAAAGAAGGTGCCAGCCCTTCGTTTTGCAAGCTGGAACATCAGAACTATGTGTCCTGGCCTGTTGGAAGACCCTACACAAATCAACGATTCTCGGAAGACCGCCATCATTAGCAACAAGCTCAGTAGACTCAATGTGGACATTGCAGCACTTCAGGAGACACACCTCCCTGCAAGCGGATCTCGAAGAGAGCAAGACTGCACCTTCTTCTGGCAGGGTAGGGATCCTGAAGAACCAAGACAGCATGGACTGGGCTTCACCATCAGAAACTCCTTGCTCAGCATGAGAGAGCCACCTTCAAATGGCTTGGAACGCATACTGTCCATCCGACTGCTCACCGCCTCTGGTCCAGTACACCTACTCGGCATCTATGCTCCAACACTCTGCTCCCCATCTGAAGTTTAAAGACAAGTTCTACGATGAACTCCATAATATCATTAGTAGCATCCCCAATACTGAACATTTGTTCCTGCTGGGGGACTTTAAAGCCGGGGTTGGGGCCGACCATGACTCATGGCCCTCCTGCCTTGGGCGCTATGGCGTTGGAAGGATGAATGAGAATGGACAGAGACTGCTTGAGTTGTGTACCTATCATAACTTCTGCATCACCAACTCGTTCTTTCACACTAAACCCTGTCACCAGGTTTCTTGGATGCACCCAAGATCACGTCGTTGGCACCAGCTGGACCTCATCGTCACAAGGCGAGCCTCTTTAAACAGCGTTCAAATCACACGCAGCTTCCACAGTGCGGACTGTGACACCGACCACTCCCTGGTGTGCAGCAAGGTTAGACTCAAACCAAAGAAGCTGCATCACTCCAAGCAGAAGGGCCACCTGCGCAACAACACGAGCAGAATTTCTTATCCACAGCTGTTACCTAAGTTTCTAAAGTCACTTGAAAAAGCCCTTCAAAACACTCCCACAGGGGATGCAGAGGACCAAGTGGGCCCACATCAGAGACGCCATCTATGACTCAGCAATGGCAAACGTGTGAAGCAGAACGCAGACTGGTTTCAATCTCACTTTGAAGAGCTGGAGCCTGTCATAGCTGCTAAGCACATTGCACTGTTGAACTACAAGAAAGCCCCCAGTGAGTTAATATCTGTAGAACAAAGAACAAAGAACAAAGAAAATTACAGCACAGGAACAGGCCCTTCGGCCCTCCAAGCCTGCGCCGATCCAGATCCTCTATCTAAACCTGTCGCCTATTTTCTAAGGGTCTGTATCTCTTTGCTTCCTGCCCATTCATGTATCTGTCTAGATACATCTTAAAAGACGTTATCGTGCCCGTGTCTACCACCTCCGCTGGCAACGCGTTCCAGGCACCCACCACCCTCTGCGTAAAGAACTTTCCACGCATATCCCCGCTAAACTTTTCCCCTCTCACTTTGAACTCGTGACCCCTAGTAATTGAATCCCCCACTCTGGGAAAAAGCTTCTTGCTATCCACCCTGTCTATACCTCTCATGATTTTGTACACCTCAATCAGGTCCCCCCTCAACCTCCGTCTTTCTAATGAAAATAATCCTAATCTACTCAACCTCTCTTCATAGCTAGCGCCCTCCATACCAGGCAACATCCTGGTGAACCTCCTCTGCACCCTCTCCAAAGCATCTACATCCTTTTGGTAATGTGGCGACCAGAACTGCACGCAGTATTCCAAATGTGGCCAAACCAAAGTCTTATACAACTGTAACATGACCTGCCAACTCTTGTACTCAATACCCCGTCCGATGAAGGAAAGCATGCCGTATGCCTTCTTGACCACTCTATTGACCTGCGTTGCCACCTTCAGGGAACAATGGACCTGAACACCCAAATCTCTCTGTACATCAATTTTCCCCAGGACTTTTCCTTTTATTGTATAGTTCACTCTTGAATTGGATCTTCCAAAATGCATCACCTCGCATTTGCCCAGATTGAACTCCATCTGCCATTTCTCTGCCCAACTCTCCAATCTATCTATATTCTGCTGTATTCGCTGACAGTCCCCTTCACTATCTGCTACTCCACCAATCTTTGTGTCGTCTGCAAACTTGCTAATCAGACCACCTATACTTTCCTCCAAATCATTTATGTATATCACAAACAACAGTGGTCCCAGCACGGATCCCTGTGGAACACCACTGGTCACACGTCTCCATTTTGAGAAACTCCCTTCCACTGCTACTCTCTGTCTCCTGTTGCCCAGCCAGTTCTTTATCCATCTAGCTAGTACACCCTGGACCCCATGCGACTTCACTTTCTCCATTAACCTCCCATGGGAAACCTTATCAAACGCCTTACTGAAGTCCATGTATATGACATCTACAGCCCTTCCCTCATCAATCAACTTTGTCACTTCCTCAAAGAATTCTATTAAGTTGGTAAGACATGACCTTCCCTGCACAAAACCATGTTGCCTGTCACTGATAAGCCCATTTTCTTCCAGATGGGAATAGATCCTATCCCTCAGTATCTTCTCCAGCAGCTTCCCTACCACTGACGTCAGGCTCACCGGTCTATAATTACCTGGATTATCCCTGCTACCCTTCTTAAACAAGGGGACAACATTAGCAATTCTCCAGTCCTCCGGGACCTCACCCGTGTTTAAGGATGCTGCAAAGATATCTGTTAAGGCCCCAGCTATTTCCTCTCTCGCTTCCCTCAGTAACCTGGGATAGATCCCATCCGGACCTGGGGACTTGTCCACCTTAATGCCTTTTAGAATACCCAACACTTCCTCCCTCCTTATGCCGACTTGACCTAGAGTAATCAAACATCTATCCCGAACCTCAACAACCGTCATGTCCCTCTCCTCGGTGAATACCGATGCAAAGTACTCGTTTAGAATCTCACCCATTTTCTCTGACTCCACGCATAATTTTCCTCCTTTGTCCTTGAGTGGGCCAATCCTTTCTCTAGTTACCCTCTTGCTCCTTATATATGAATAAAAGGCTTTGGGATTTTCCTTAACCCTGTTTGCTAAAGATATTTCATGACCCCTTTTAGCCCTCTTAATTCCTCGTTTCAGATTGGTCCTACATTCCCGATATTCTTCCAAAGCTTCGTCTTTCTTCAGCCGCCGAGACCTTATGTATGCTTCCTTTTTCCTCTTAGCTAGTTTCACAATTTCACCTGTCATCCATGGTTCCCTAATCTTGCCATTTCTACCCCTCATTTTCACAGGAACATGTCTCTCCTGCACGCTAATCAACCTCTCTTTAAAAGCCTCCCACATATCAAATGTGGATTTATCTTCAAACAGCTGCTCCCAATCTACATTCCCCAGCTCCTGCCGAATTTTGGTATAGTTGGCCTTCCCCCAATTTAGCACTCTTCCTTTAGGACCACTCTCGTCTTTGTCCATGAGTATTCTAAAACTTACGGAATTGTGATCACGATTCCCAAAGTAGTCCCCTATTGAAACTTCAACCACCTGGCCGGGCTCATTCCCCAACACCAGGTCCAGTATAGCCCCTTCCCGAGTTGGACTATTTACATACTGCTCTAGAAAACCCTCCTGGATGCTCCTTACAAATTCTGCTCCATCTGGACCTCTAACACTAAGTGAATCCCAGTCAATGTTGGGAAAATTAAAACCTCCTATAACCACCACCCTGTTGCTCCTACATCTTTCCATAATCTGTTTACATATTTGTACCTCTATCTCACACTCGCTGTTGGGAGGCCTGTAGTACAGCCCCAACATTGTTACCGCACCCTTCCTATTTCTGAGTTCTGCCCATATTGCCTCACTGCTCGAGTCCTCCATAGTGCCTTCCTTCAGCACAGCTGTGATATCCTCTTTGACCAGTAATGCAACTCCTCCACCCCTTTTACCTCCCTCTCTATCCTGCCTGAAGCATCGATATCCTGGGATATTTAGTTGCCAATCGTGCCCTTCCCTCAACCAAGTCTCAGTAATAGCAATAATATCATACTCCCAGGTACTAATCCAAGTCCTAAGTTCATCTGCCTTACCTACTACACTTCTTGCATTAAAACAAATGCGCCTCAGACCACCAGTCCCTTTGCTTTCATCATCTGCTCCCTGTCTACTCTTCCCCTTAGTCACACTGACTTCATTATCTAGTTCCTTACAGGCTTTAGTTACTACCTCCTTACTGTCCACTGACCTCCTCATTTGGTTCCCATCCCCCTGCCACATTAGTTTAAACCCTCCCCAACAGCGTTAGCAAAAGCACCCCCAAGGACATTGGTTCCAGTCCGGCCCAGGTGTAGACCGTCCAAATTGTAATCGTCCCACCTCCCCCAGTACCGGTCCCAATGTCCCAAAAATCTGAACCCCTCCCTCCTGCACCATCTCTCAAGCCACGCATTCATCCTGACTATTCTTTCATTTCTACTCTGACTAGCACGTGGCACTGATAGCAATCCTGAGATTACTACCTCTGAGGTCCTACTTTTTAACTTGGCTCCTAACTCCCTAAATTCTGCTTGTAGGACCTCATCCTATTTTTTACCTATATCATTGGTGCCTATGTGCACAATGACAACTGGCTGTTCACCCTCCTCCTTCAGAATGTTCTGCAGCCGATCTGAGACATCCCTGACCCGTGCACCTGGGAGGCAACATACCATTCGGGAGTCTCGTTTTCGACCACAGAACCGCCTATCTACTCCCCTTACAATCGAATCCCCTATGACTATAGCCCTTCCACTCTTTTTCCCGCCCTTCTGAACAGCAGAGCCAGCCACGGTGCCATGAACCTGGCTACTCCTGCCTTCCCCTGATGAGCCATCTCACTCAACAGTATCCAAAACGGTATACCTGTTTTGGAGGGAGATGGCCGCAGGGGACACCTACGCTGCCTTCCTGCTCTTTCTCTGCCTTTTGGTCACCCATTTTCTTTCTCCCTCAGCAATCCTAATCTGCGGTGTGACCAATTCGCTAAACGTGCTATCCACGACCTCCTCAGCGTCGCGGATGCTCCAAAGTGAGTCCATCCGCAGCTCTAGAGCCGTCATGCGGTCTAACAAGAGCTGCAGCTGGACACACTTCCAGCACGTGAAGGAGTCAGGGACATCAGCCGTGTCCCTGAGCTCCCACATTGAGCAAGCGGAGCATAACACGGGTCTGAGATCTCCTGCCATTTTTAATCTTAAGCTTAACTTAGTCTTAACTTAGATAAATGAAAAAGGAACGAAAAGTTTTTACCAATCACTGAAAGCAGCCAGAAGCGCTGCGCAAATAACTGCTGGCAACACCTATGCAGTCATATTCAGCTGGCCTCTGACACCGGAAACATCAGAGGAATGTATGATGGCATTAAGAGAGCTTTTGGGCCAACCATCAGGAAGATCGCCTCCCTCAAGTCTAAATCAGGGGACACAATCACTGACCAACACAAGCAAATGGACTGCTGGGTGGAGCACTACCTAGAACTGTACTCCAGGGAGAATGTTGTCACTGAGACCGCCCTCAATGCAGCCCAGTCTCTGCCAGTCATGGATGAGTTGGACGAACAGTCAACAAAATCGGAACTCAGTGATGCCATTGATTCTCTAGCCAGTGGAAAGCCCCTGGGAAGGACGTCATTAACCCTGAAATAGTCAACAGTGCCAAGCCTGCTATACTTTCAGTACTCTACAAACTGCTTTGTCTGTGCTGGGATGAGGGAGCAGTACCACAGGACATGCGCGATGCCAATATCATCACCCTCCATAAGAACGTGGGTAACCGCGGTGACTGCAACAACTACCGTGGAATCTCCCTGCTCAGCATAGTGGGGAAAGTCTTCGCTCGAGTCGCTTTAAACAGGCTCCAGAAGCTGGCCGAGCACGTCTACCCTGAGGCACAGTGTGGCCTTCGAGCAGAGAAATCGACCATTGACATGCTGTTCTCCCTTCGCCAGCTACAGGAGAAATGCCATGAATAACAGATGCCCCTCTACGTTGCTTTCATTGATCTCACCAAAGCCTTTGACCTCGTCAGCAGACGTGGTCTCTTCAGACTACTAGCAAAGATCGGATGTCCACCAAAACTACTAAGTATCATCACCTCATTCCATGACAATATGAAAGGCACAATTCAGCATAGCGGTGCCTCATCAGACCCCTTTCCTATCCTGAGTGGCGTGAAACAGGGCTGTGTTCTTGCACCTACACTGTTTGGGATCTTCTTCTCCCTGCTGCTCTCACATGCATTCAAGTCTTCAGAAGAAGGAATTTTCCTCCACACAAGATCAGATGGCAGGTTGTTCAACCTTGCCCGTCTTGGAGCGAAGACCAAAGTATGGAAAGTCCTCTTCAGGGAACTCCTCTTTGCTGAGGAGGCTGCATTAACATCTCACACTGAAGAGTGTCTGCAGAGACTCATCAACAGGATTGTGGCTGCCTGCAATGAATTTGGCCTAACCATCAGCCTCAAGAAAACAAACATCATGGGACAGGACGTCAGAAATGCTCCATCCATCAATATCGGCGACCACGCTCTGGAAGTGGTTCAAGAGTTCACCTACCTAGGCTCAACTATCACCAGTAACCTGTCTCTCAATGCAGAAATCAACAAGCGCATGGGAAAGGCTTCCACTGCTATGTCCAGACTGGCCAAGAGAGTGTGGGAAAATGGTGCACTGACACGGAACACAAACGTCCGAATGTATCAAGCCTGTGTCCTCAGTAGCTTGCTCTACGGCAGCGAGGCCTGGACAACGTATGTCAGCCAAGAGCCACGTCTCAATTCATTCCATCTTCGCAACCTCCGGAGAATCCTTGGTATCAGTTAGCAGGACCGTATCTCCAACACAGAAATCCTCGAGGCGGCCAACATCCCCAGCATATACACCCTACTGAGCCAACGGCGCTTGAGATGGCTTGGCCATGTGAGCCGCATGGAAGATGGCAGGATCCCCAAGGACACATTGTAGAGCGAGCTCGCCACTGGTACCAGACTCACCGGCCGTCCATGTCTCCACTTTAAAGACGTCTGCAAACGCGACATGAAGTCCTGTGACGTTGATCACAAGTCGTGGGAGTCAGTTGCCAGTGATCACCAGAGCTAGCGGACAGCCATAAAGGTGGGGCTAAAGTGTGGCGAGTCGAAGAGACTTAGCTGTTGGCAGTAAAAAAGACAGAAGCGCAAGGAGAGAGCCAACTGTGTAACAGCCCCGACAACCAATTTTATCCGCAGCACCTGTGGAAGAGTCTGTCACTCTAGAATTGGTCTTTATAGCCACTCCAGGTGCTGCTTCACAAACCACTAACCACCTCTCGCCATTTACCCATTGTCTCTCGAGACAAGGAGGCCAAAGAAGAAGAAGAAGTCACTTTACAGCCAACAAAGTAATTTGACGGGTAGAAAATACAGAAACCAATTTGAGCACAGTAAAATCCCACTTTATAATTGCAAGTTCAAATCTGGAACACTCTCCCTCAAAAAGATTGTGGATGCTAGGGGATAGTTGGAGCTTCCAATTAAGAGATCGATAGAAGGGGCTGAGAAAGAGTTGATAGATAAGGACCTATTTCCCTTAGCACAGAGGTCAAAACCGGGGGTCATAGATTTAAATTGGTAGAAGGATTAGAGTGGAGTTGAGGAAAAACTTTTCACCCAGAGGGTGGTGGGCATCTGGATCTCACTATCTGAAAGAGTGCTAGAGACAGAAACCCTAATCGCATCTAAAAAATACTTGGATATGCACTTGAGATGTCATAACCTATAGGGCTACAGACCAAGAGCTGGAAGGTGGGATTAGGTTGGATAGCTCCTTTCTGGCCAGCATGGATACAATGGGCTGAATGGTCTCCTTCTGTGGTGTAACTCTTTCTATGTTTCTAAGTTGCTGTGGTCTGGAATGCACTGCCTGTAAGGCTGGTGGAAGCAGATTCAATAGTAACTTTCAAAGGGGATTGGATATATATAAGGCGGTGGGGTGGGGTGGGGAGGTGACGGGGAGGGGGGGAGGTGACGGGGAGGGGGGGAGGTGACGGGGGTGGGGGGGAGGTGACGGGGAGGGGGGGAGGTGACGGGGAGGGGGGGAGGGTGGGGGAGGTGACGGGGAGGGGGGGAGGTGACGGGGAGGTGATGGGGTAATTTCTAAGCTTGTTCAGGAGAATTTTCTTGATTAGTATGTTTCCAGCCCAATGAGGAAGGAGGCATTGCTGGATCTGGTCTGGAGATTGAGGTGGGTCAAGTGGATCAAGTGTCAGTAGGGGAACATTTAGGGAACAATGATCATAGTATTATAAAATTTAGGCTAGCCACGGGAGAGGACAAGGAACAATCTAGACTAAAAATACTTAATTGGAGGAGAGCCAGTTGCAGTGGGGTGAGATTGGAGCTGGCCCAGATGAATCGGGATCAAAGATTGTCAGGTAAAACTGTAATAGGACAATGGGCTTCCTTTAAAGAGGAGAAAGTTCGGGTACAGTCGAGGTACATTTCCAAGAGAGGGAAATGTGTGGCTGTCAAGCCAGAACTGTCTGAATGATGAAAGAGATAGAGAGTAAGGTGAAGCAGAAAAGGGTGCACATGACAGATGTCATGTTGCTAATACAATGAGAGCCAGGTTGAAAAGAGAAAGTTCAAAGGGGAAGTGTAAAAGTAAATAAGAGAGTCAAAGAGAGAGTATGAGAAGAGACTGGCAGCCAACATAAAAGGAAATCTTAGAGACTTATATTGGAATATAAATAGTAAGAGGAGAGGTGGGACTGATTAGGGACCAAAAAGGAATCTACGTGTTGAGGCAGAGGATTTGGCTGAGGTACTAAATATACATGAAAAGAAATAAGTGACAGGAGTATGGGGAAAGAGCTGGGGGTATGGAACAAATTGGCTAGCTCCTTTGAAGAGCTGGCACAGGCATGAAAGGCTGAATGGCCTGCTTTGGTGCTGTATGATTCTATCAGTGGTTTAAGGAAAGGGGGACAAAGGGATACGGCAACAGGATGGGATTAGATCTACATCTTATGTGGAGAACAAATCGCAAATTTTAAAAATTAATTCATGTGTTGTGAGTATTGCTGGCAATGTCAATATTTATTGCCCATCCCTAATTGCCCTTGAGAAGGTGGTGGTGAGCTGTCTTCTTGAACCACTGCAGTCCATGTGAGCTAGGTACACCCACAGTGCTGTTAGGAAGGGAATTCCAGGATTTTGACCCAGCGACAGTGAAGGAACGGCGATATAGTTCCAAGTCAGGATGGTGTGTGACTTGGACGGGAACTTGCAGGTGGTGGTGTTCCCATGCATCTGCTGCTCTTGTCCTTCGTGGTGGTAGAGGTCATGGGTTTGGAAGGTGCTGTCTAAGGAGTCTTGGTGCATTGTTGCAGTGCATCTTGTAGATGGTACACTCTGCTGCCACTGTGTGTCGGTGGTGGAGGGAGTGAATGTTTGTGGATGGGGTACTAATCAAGCGGGCTGCTTTGTCCTAGATGGTGTCGAGCTTCTTGAATGTTGTTGGAGCTGCACCCATCCAGGCAAGTGGAGAATATTCCATCACACTCCTGACCTGTGCCTTGTAGATGGTGGGCAGGCTTTGGGGAGTCAGGAGGTGAGTTACTTGCTGCAGAATTCCCAGCATCTGACCTGCTCTTGTAGCTACAGTATTTATATGGCTACTCTGGTTCAGTTTCTGGTTAATGGTAACTCCCAGGATGTTGATAGTGAGGAATTCAGTGATGGTAATGCCATTGAACACCAAGGGGAGATTTGATTCTCTCTTGTTGCAGATGGTCATTGCCTGGCACTTGTGTGGCACGAATGTTACTTGCCGCTTATAAGCTCAAGCCTGAATGTTGTCCAGGTCTTTCTGCATGCATGCGTGGACTGCTCAGTATCTGAGGAATCGCAAATGGTACTGATCACTGTGCAATCATCAGCAAACATCTCTACTTCTGCCCTTATGTTGGAGGGAAGGTCTTTGATGAAGCAGCTGTAATGGTTGGGCCTAGGACACTACCCTGAGGAATTCCTGCAGTGATGTCCTGGGGCTGAGATACTGGGTCTCCAATAACCACAACCACATTTCTTTGTGCTCGATATGACTCCAACCAGCGGAGCGTTTTCCCCCTGATTCCCATTGACTTCAGTCCTGCTAGGTCTCCTTGTTACCATACTCGGTCAAATGCTGACTGGATGGGCTGAGATTTATGGTGCCTCTGCTGTAATCGACTGTGGACGTAAACAATCGTGTTCTGTCCTTGTGAACCGCATGTTGTGGAGCCACCGCGTTATTCAGAGCGGCGACTCATTTAAATGGCCGGGCAGACAGCTCACCCCGATGACATGGAGGGGGTGAGCTGTCCGACCCGCCAATGGTATCAGCAGCCTTTGCCCAGGCACTGATGCTATTTTTAAAGGGCTTCGAGCCCTTCCATTTTATGTAAATATTTAAAGAGGTTACAAAAAATGTTAAAAACATTTAATTTGCCCCTCTCCCACCCTCCCAATAACCATGCAATGCGTTACTTGCCCTCTCCCCGCCCCCCCCAAAACACTTTCCCTGCCCACCTGACCTTCCCTGCCCAAAGTTCATAAACTGTGCACTGTAACCCCTACACCAATCAGATAAGTTTGACCCCGCTCCCCCCATACCTGCACAGGCAAACGTACCTGCTCCCCCCTCCCCATCAGTGTTCTGCCCCAGATCCCCGGACTGAAATCCGAAGGCACAGGAGTGCCAGCCACCGGCACCAATATCACTCCGGGAATGACGGCGGGGGTGTGACATGCATTAATTTGGGTATTTAAATTAATTTTTATATATAGAAATTGGGCTCCCGTCGCCAAGTGGCAGGTGGGGGGGGGGGGGGGGTTGCGGTTGGTGGGGGGGCTGCCACCACAAGGCCTAGCTGATGCCACCAATATGGGGCTGGGCCTTCTCGGCATCGAGGTCCATGGCGGGCCTCTCCAGGACACATTTTCCGCCTCCCCCCCCCCCCACAACTGCCGTGACCCCCAATGTCAGGGGTCTGTAAAATTCAGCCCGATGACACAGGCAGTCACTCTCACCTCACCCCTGGAATTCAGCTCTTTTGTCCATGTTTGGAACAAGGCTGTTTCCAATCCAACAAGTAAGCTAGACCTGTTTCTTGGGAATGAGGTGGGCCAAGTGGATCAAATTTCAGTAGGGCAACATTTTGGGAACAGTGATCATTGTATCATAAGGTTTAGATTGGCTACAGAAGAGGACAAGGAACAATCCAGAGTAAGAAGAGTTAACTGGGAGAAAGCCAAGTTCAATGGGGTAAGAATGGATCTGACCCAGATGAACTGGAATCAAATGTTGACAGGAAAAACAGAACAGAACAATGGGCTGCCTTTAAACAAGAGATCCTCGGGCACAGTACAGCTATATTTCCACAAAGGGGAACAGTAGGGCAAACAAATCCAGATCTCCCTGGATGACGAAAGAGATTAAGATGAAGATGAATAAAAGCGTGTTTACGACAGATGTCAGGTGGCTAATAGAACCAAGAACCAGGCTGAATATTGAAGGTTCAGAGGGGAAGTGAAAAAGCAAATAAGAGAAGCAAAGAAAGAAAATGAAAAGAGACTGGCAGCTAACATAAAAGTGAATCCCAAAGTCTTCTATAGGCATATAAATAATAAAAGGGTGGTAAAAGGAGGACTGGGGCCGATTAGGGACCAAAAAGGGGATTTACGCATGGAGTCAGGGGGTATGGCTGAGATACAATGAATACTTTGCATCTGTCTTTACCGAGGAAGAAGACGCTCTGCAGGTCAAGGTGAAAGAGGAGGTAGTTCAGACACTTGAAAGGTTTAAAACTGATAAGGAGAAGGTATTGGATAGGCTGTCTGCACTTAAAGCTGATAAGGCACTTAGACTAGATGAGATGCATCCAAGGATACTGAGGGAAGTGAGAGTGGAAATTGCAGAGGCACTGGCCATAATTTTCCAGTCTTCCTTAAACTCAGGGTGGTGCCAGAGGACTGGAGAATTGCAAATGTTACACTCTTGTTCAAAAATCGGTGTAAAGATAAGCTCAGCAAACTATAGGCCAGTCAGTTTAACCTCGGTGGTGGGGAAGCTTCTGGAAATTATAATTTGGGACAAGATTAATAGTCACTTGGGCAAATGTGAGTTAATTAAGAAAATCCAGCACAAATTTTTTAAGGGCAAATTGTGTTCAATTAACATGCTAGAGTTTTTTGATCAGGTAACAGAGAGGGTTGATGAGGGCAATGCTGTTGATGTGGTGTACATGGACTTCCAAAAGACATTTGATACAGTGCCACACAACAGACTTGTGAGCAAAGTTATAGCTTATGGAAATAAAAGGTACAGTAGCAACATGGATTGACTGAGTGACAGGAAACAGAGAGTAGTGGGTAATGCATGTTTTTCAGACTGGAAGCAGCCTTACGGTGGAGTTCTCCAGGGGTCACAGAGTCATAGAGTTTTACAGCACAGAAACAAGCCCTTCAGCCCAATGCGCCTGCACCGACTATCAAGCACCCGTCCTAACGTCCCGCACTTGGCCCGTAGCCTTGTATGTTATGGCGTTTCAAGTGCTCATCTAAATACGTCTTGAATGTCGTGAGGGTTCCTGCCTCTACCACCCCTTCAGGCAGTGCGTTCCAGATTCCAACCACCCTCTGTGTGAAAAAATATTTTCCTCGACTCCCCTCTAAACCTCCTGCCCCTCACCTTAAATCCATGCCCCCTGGTTATTGACCCCTCTGCTAAGGGAAAAAGTTTTTTCCTATCTATCCTATCAATGCCCCTCATAATTTTGTATACCTCAATCAGGTCCCCCCTCAGCCTTCTCTGCTCTAAGGAAAACAACCTCAGCCTTTCTAGTCTCTCTTCATAACTGAAATGCTCCAGCCCAGGCAACATCCTGGTGAATCTCCTCTGCACCCTCTCCATTGCAATCACATCCTTCCTATAGTGTGGTGATCAGAACTGTACACAGTACTCCAGCTGCGGCCTAACCAGCATTTTATACAGCTCCATCATAACCTCCCTGCTCTTATATTCTATGCCTCGGCTAATGAAGACAAGTATCCCATATGCCTTCCTAACCAACTTATCTACCTGTGCTACTGCCTTCAGTGATCTATGGACAAACACCCCAAGGTCCCTCTGACCCTCTGTACTCCCTAGGGTCCTACCATCCAGTGTATGTTCCCTTGCCTTGTTAGTCCTCCCAAAGTGCACCACCTCACAATTCTCAGGATTAAATTCCATTTGCCACTGCTCCACCCATCTTACCAGCCCATCTATATCGTCCTGTAATCTAAGGCTTTCCTCCTCACTATTTATGACACCACCAATTTTCGTGTCATCTGCGAACTTACTGATCATACCTCCTATATTCACGTCTAAATCATTAATGTACACTACAAACAGTAAGGGTTCCAGCACCGATCCCTGTGGTACACCACTGGTCACAGGCTTCCATTCACAAAAACAACCCTCGAGCATCACCCTCTGCCTCCTTCCACTAAGCCAATTTTGGATCCAATTTGCCAAATGACCCTGGATCCCATGGGCTCTTACCTTCGTAACCAATCTCCCATGCGGGACCTTATCAAAAGCTTTACTGAAGTTCATGTAGACAACATCAACTGCTTTACCCTCATCTACACATCTAGTCACCTCCTTGAAAAATTCAATCAAATTTGTTAGACATGATCTCCCCCTGACAAATTCATGCTGACTATCCCTGATTAATCCCTGCCTCTCCAAGTGGAGAGTAATCCTGTCTCGCAGAATTTTTTCCAATAATTTCCCTACCACTGCCATTAGTCTAACAGGCTTATAATTACCTGGTTTATCCCTGCTACCCTTCTTGAATAATGGTACCACATTCGCTGTCCTCCAGTCCTCTGGTACCTCTCCTGTGGTCAGAGAGGATTTGAAAATTTGTGTCAGAGCCCCTGTTATCTCCTCCCTTGCCTCACATAACAGCCTGGGCTACATCTCATCTGGGCCCAGGGATTTATCCACTTTTAAGCCCACTAAAACTGCTAATACTTCCTCCCTTTCAATGCTACTTTGATCATGTATATCACAATCCCCCTCCCTGATCACTACACCTACATCGCCCCTCTCCATAGTGAACACAGATGAAAAGTAATCAATCAAAACCTCACCGATGTCCCCCGGCTCCACACACAGATTGCCTCTTTCATCCCTAATGGGCCCCAGTTTTTCCCTGGTTATCCTCTTGCCCTTAACATACTCATAAAAGTGTAGGACAATTGCTTTTTGTGACATATATTAATGGCCTCCTAGACCTTGGTGAACAGGGAACAATTTCAAAATTTGTGAATGATATGAAACTTGGAAGCATTGTGACATGTGAGGAGGATAGTGTAGAACTTCAGCAGGACATAGACATGTTAGTGGAATGGGCAGACATGTGGCAGATGAAATCGCATGCAGAGAAGTGTGAAGTAATTCATTTTGGGGATCTCATAGAAACCTATAAAATTCTAACAGGACTTGACAGGGTAGATGCAGGAAGGATGTTCCCGATGGTGGGGGAGTCCAGAACCAGGGGTCATAGTCTAAGGATATGGGGTAAACCTTTCAGGACTGAGATGAGGAGAAATCTCTTCACCCAGAGAGTGGTGAGCCTGTGGAATTCGCTACCACAGAAAGCAGTTGAGGCCAAAACATTGTATGTTTTCAAGAAGGAGTTAGATATAGTTCTTGGGGCGAAAGGGATCAAAGGATATGGGGGGAAAGCGGGAACAGGTTACTGAGTTGGATGATCAGCCATGATCATAATGAAAGGCTGAGCAGGTTTGGCCGAATGGCCTACTCCTGCTCCTATTTTCTATGTTTCTATGTTTACGAACGCAGAGAGACAATATAAAATACAATTCTAAAGGGGGTGCAGGAGCAGAGGGACCTGGGTGTATATGTGCATAAATCATTGAAGGTGGCAAGACAGGTTGAGAGTGTGGTTAATAAAGCATACAGCATCCTAGGCTTTATTAATAGGGGCATAGAGTACAAGAGCAAGGCAGTTATGTTAAACTTGTATAGAATACTTGTTCAGCCTCAACTGGGGTATTGCGTTCAGTTCTGGGGGCCACACTTTCGGAAAGATGTGAAGGCATTAGGGAGAGTGCAGAAGAAAATCCAGGAGAATGGTAAAAGCAAAATACTGCAGATGCTGGAAATCTGAAATAAAAAACAAAAATTGCTGGAAATACTCAGCAGGTCTGGCAGCATCTGTGGAGAGAGAAGCAGAGTTAACGTTTCAGGTCAGTGACCTTTCATCAGAACTGGCAAAGGTTAGAAATGTAATAGGTTTTAAGCAAATAAAGCGGAGGTGGGGCAAAAGATAACAAAAGGGAAGGTGTTGATAGGACAGAGAATAACTGACCAGAAGGTCATGGAACAAAGGGTGTGTTAATGGTGTGCTGAAAGACAAAGCGTTAGTGCAGAGAGGGTGTTAAATGACAGAATAATGAACAGCCCTGGCCAAAAGCACAATCATGGGAAAAAAACAGTGGGCAGGCACATGGTAAAAAAAAGTGAATGATGAAGAAAACTAAACTAAAATAAAAAATAAATAAATAAATAAAAAAGGGGGGCCAGTCATGCTCTGAAACTATTGAACTCAGTGTTCAGTCCGGTAGGCTGTAGTGTGCCTAATTGGTAAATGAGATGCTGTTCCTTGAGCTTGATGTTCACTGGAACACTGCAGCAATCCCGGACAAGAGATGTGGGCATGAGAGTGGGAGGTGGGTGGGGAGGGGGGTGTTGAAATGGCCAGCAACCGGAAGCTCGGGGTCATGCTTACGGACTGAGCGGAGGTGTTCCGCAAAGCGGTCACCCAGTCTGCGTTTGGTCTCCCCAGTGTAGCGGAGACCACATTGTGAGCAGCGAATACAGTATACTAAATTGAAAGAAGTACAAGTAAATCGCTGCTTCACCTGAAAGGAGTGTTTGTGGCCTTGAATAGTAAGGAGACAGGAGGTAAACAGGCCGGTATTACACATCCTGCTATTGCAAGGGAAGGTGCCATGGGAAGGGGATGAGGTGTCTGGGGTAATAGAGGAGTGGACCAGGGTATCGCGGAGAGAACAGTCCCTTCGGAATGCTGACGGGAGGGGAGAGGAAGATGTGTTTGGTAGTGGCATCATGCTGGACGTGGCAGAAATGGTGGAGGATGATCATTTGGATGTGGAGGCAGGTGGGGTGGAAAGTGAGGACAGGGGAAACCCTGTCGCGGTTCTGGGAGGGAGTGGAAGGGGTGAGATGAGGTGCGGGAAATGAGCCGGACATGGTTCAGGCTAACTAATTTGATTGAGTTTTTTGAGGAAGTGACAAAGATGATTGATGAAGGAAGGGCAGTGGATGTTACCTATATGGACTTCAGTAAAGCCTTTGACGGTCCCTCATGGCAGACTGGTACAAAAGGTGAAGTCACACGGGATCAGTGGTGAGCTGGCAAGATGGATACAGAACTGGCTCGGTCATAGAAGACAGAGGGTAGCAGTGGAAGGGTGCTTTTCTGAATGGAGGGATGTGACTAGTAGTGTTCCGCAGGGATCAGTGCTGGGACCTTTGCTGTTTGTAGTATATATATGTGATTTGGAGGAAAATGTAGCTGGTCTGATTAGTAAGTTTGCGGACGACACAAAGGTTGGTGGAGTTGCGGATAGTGATGAAGATTGTCAAAGGATACAGCAGGATATAGATCGGTTGGAGACTTGGGCACAGAAATGGCAGATGGAGTTTAATCCAGACAAATGTGAGGTAATGCATTTTGGAAGGTCTAATGCAGGTGGGAAGTATACAGTAAATGGCAGAACCCTTCGGAGTATTAACAGGCAGAGGGATCTGGGCGTACAGGTCCACAGGTCACTGAAAGTGGCAACGCAGGTGGATAAGGGAGTCAAGAAGGCATACGGCCTGCTTGCCTTCATCGGTCGGGGCATAGAGTATAAAAATTGGCAAGTCAAGCTGCAGCTGTATGGAACTTTAGTTAGGCCACACTTAGAATATTGCGTACAATTCTGGTTGCCACACTACCAGAAGGACGTGGAGGCTTTGGAGAGGGTACAAAAGAGGTTTACCAGGATGTTGCCTGGTCTGGAGGGCATTAGCTATGAGGAGAGGTTGGATAAACTCGGATTGTTTTCACTGGAACGACGGAGGTGGAGGGGCGACATGATAGAGGTTTACAAAGTTATGAGCGGCATGGACAGAGTGGATAGTCAGAAGCTTTTTCCCAGGGTGACATAGGTTTAAGGTGAGAGGGGCAAAGTTTAGAGAGGATGTGCGAGGAAAGTTCTTTACACAGAGGGTGGTGAGTGCCTGGAACTTGCTGCCGGGGGAGGTGGTGGAAGCAGGTACAATAGTAACGTTTAAGAGGCATCTTGACAAATACATGAATAGGATGGGGATAGAGGGATACGGTCCCTGGAAGTGCACAAGGTTTTAGTTTAGGCAGGCATCAAGATCGGCGCAGGCTTGGAGGGCCGAATGGCCTGTTCCTGTGCTGTATTGTTCTTTGTTCTTGAGGGCCCTGTCAACCACAGGGGGTGCAATCCTCGGTTAACGAAAAAGGAAGACTTCTCAAAAGCGCTGTTTGTTTCATCATTCATTTTGTTACCATGTGCCCGTCCACTGTTTTTTTTCATGTTTGTGCTTTTGGCCAGGGCTGTTCATTATTCCATCATTTACCACCTTCTCTGCACTAATGCTTTGTCTTTCATCACACCATTAACACACCCTTTGCCTTTGCTCCATGACCTTCTGGTCAGTTATTCTCTGTGACCTTGTCCTATCAACACCATCTCTTTTGTTATCTTTTGCCCCATCCCTGTTTTATTTGCTTCAAACCTATTACATTTCTAACCTTTGCCAGTTCTGATGAAGGGTCACTGACCTGAAACGTTTACTCTGCTTCTCTCTCCACAGATGCTGCCAGACCTACTGGGTATTTCCAGCATGTTTTGTTTTTATTCCATGAGAATGGTTCCAGGGATGAGGAACTTTCATCACGTTGATGGATTGGAGAAGTTGGGACTGTTTTCTATAGAGAACAGAAGGTTGAGAGGAGATTTGATAGAGGTATTCAAAATCATGAAGGGGTCTGGGCAGAGTAGAAAAGGAAAAACTGTTCCCATTGGTGGAAGGATTAAGAACAAAAGGGCACAAATTTAAGGTTAATTGTACAAATGGCGACATGAGGAAAAACATTTTTACTCAGCAAACGGTTCGGATTGGGAATGCATTGCCTGAGAGTGTGGTGGAGGCAGATTCAATCCAGGCATTCAAGAGGGAATTGGATTATATCTGAAAAGGAAGAATGTGCAGGACAACAGGGAGAAGGCGGGGGAGTGGCACGAGGTAAATTGCTCTTTCAGAGTGCCAGCACAAACAGGACGGGCCGAAAGGCCTCCTTCTATGCTGTTATGTCTGGAGCCGAGTGGCATGGGCAGGACACAGAAGCCAGAAGGGTCTCAAGTCAGCCAGAAGCTGTAATAATGCAGCAGTTCCCGGAAGTGCGGGTGGGGGCAGCAGAGAGCACGGGGGGGGGGGGGGGGGGGGGAGCTACCCCTATTACGTCTGTCTGATGTGATTGACGTTTATCCCAGCCATACAAAGCCTCGGTTGGGCGCACGGTCACCCAATGGTGGCGTTTCGGAGGCGGGACCCTGTCGGAAGAGGGCGGGGCGAGGGTTGGGCCTTGCGAGGGGTCCCCGCCCTATCCTGTCAGCTGTTGGCTTGGAGAGGTGGGCTTAGCGGGGGAGAGGGAGCGAGAGATCGGCGGGGGGTACGATGTTGTGATCGTGGGTCTTGTCGAGATATTAATCGGGTGGCGGGGCCGTGTGCTTCCCTCCCGGGGGTTTATGAAGGGAGAATAGGCGGAGGCCTCAGGCGGACATGGAGCCGCTGGAGAGCCAGGCCTGGGGCCGCCTCAGCCGCATCGATAGGGAGAGCGAGAGCCACATCCTCCTGGTGAACAGCGAGTGGACCATCGGCAGGAAAAAGGGTGAGTAGGCCTCGGAGAATGGGGCTGGAGGCAGGCCGGCCCACAGCAGCTGCTCCCTGGGGGGAGGTTTGGATCTGGACTCGGGGAGGCTGGAAGTGGCTTCATTGTCCCCCCTGGCAAAGGGAGGAGTGGGGAAAGAGTTCATTTGAAGTGATTACTGACTAAGTTCTGTGAAGAAAAATTCCCCAAATTACAGAAGTTTGTTTTTAAATTACATATTTTTTCAATTAAAAATCTACTTTAAGTTTCAGTTGTTCCTCTGTTACTGTTCAGAGGGAAAGAGGAAATATATTTCTACAGTACTCTGGGTAAGGAGAGTAAGATTTCAGTTTTCCTATTGTTACCTCCTTTTAAAGACAATACATTACTTTGTTTGCTGGGTAGGGTTTTTGCAGCTTCTCATTTCTCTCTTGTTATCTTGTTGAAGACTTGTGTGAGTTTAGATGGTGAACTGCTCAATGTTTGCTCAACTATGTCTTCCTTTTTCCTCAACCGAGGATCTTCCCCCCCCCCCCCCTTCCTCCACACTATGGTTGACAGGGCCCTCAACTGTGTCCGGCCCGTTTCCCGCACCTCTACCCTCACCCTTTCCCCTCCCTCCCAGAACCGCGACACAGTTCCCCTTGTGCTCACTTTCCACTCCACCAGCCTCCGCATCCAAAGGATCATCCACTGCCACTTCCGCCATGTGCAGCGTGATGCCACTACCAAAAGCATCTTCCCCCTCCCCTGCCCTGTCCGAAGGGATCGTTCCCTCCACAACCTCCAACGCCTCGTTCCCCTTCCCACAGCACCTTCCCTTGCAATCATCGGATGTGTAATACCCGCCCTTTTACCTCCTCTCTCCTCACTATTCAAGGCCCGTAACACTCCTTTCAGGTGAAGGAACAATTTACTTGTACTTCTTTCACTATAGTATACTGTAGAGTCGTAGAGTCATACAGCGCAGAAGCAGGCCCTTCGGCCTATCGTGTCTGTGCCGGCTATCAAGCACCTACTTATTCTAATCCCATTTTCCAGCACTTGGCCCGTAGCCTTGTATGCTATGGCATTTCAAGTGCTCATTTAAATACTTCTTAAATGTTGTGATGGTTCCTGCCTCTACCACCTCTTCAGGCAGTGCATTCCAGATTCCAACCAGCCTCTGGGTGAAAATATTTTTCCTCAAATCCCCTCCAAACCTCCTGCCCCTTACCTTAAATCTATGCCCCCTGGTTATTGACCCCTCCTCTAAGGGAAAACGTTTCTTCCTATCTAATCTATCAATGCCCCTCATAATTTTGTATACCTCAAACATGTCCCCCCTCAGCCTTCTCTGCTCTAAGGAAAACAACCGTAGCCTTTTCAGTCTGTCTTCATAGCTGAAACGCTCCAGCCCAGGCAACATCCTGGTGAATCTCCTCTGCACCCTCTCCAGTGCAATCTCATCCTTTATTGTGGTGCCCAGAACCATACACAGTACACCTGCTGTGGCCTAACTAGCGTTTTATACAGCTCTATCATAACCTCCCCGCTTTTCTATTCGCCGCTCACAATGCGGTCTCTACATTGGGAGATCAAACGCGGATTGGGTGACAGCTTTGCAGAACACCTCTGCTCAGTCCGCAAACATGACCCCGAGCTTCCTGTCACTTGCGACTTCAACACATCCCCCTGCTCTCATGCCCACGTATGTGTCCTGATATTGCTGAAATGTTCCAGTGAACATCAACGCAAGCTCGAGAAACAGCACCTCATTTACCAAATAGGCACGCTACAGCCTACTGGATTGAACATGGAGTTCAGTAATTTCAGAGCTTGACTGTCCCCCTTTTTTTAGTTTTACTTTGTATTTTTTATTTGTATTTTATTTTGTTTCATCATAACACTTTTTTATAACCATGTGCCTGCCCACTTTATTTTTTTTTCATGGTTTTGCTTGTGGCTGGGGCTTTCATTATTCGGTCATTTAACACCCTCTTAGCACTAACGCTTTGTATTTCACCACACCATTAACACATTCTTTGTCTTTGCCCCATGACCTCCTTGTCAGTTATTCTCTGTGACCCTCTGTCCTATCACCACCTTCCCATTTATTCTCTTTTTTCCCCCACCCACTTTATTTGCTTAAAACCTATTACATTTCTAACCTTTGCCAGTTCTGATGACAGGTCTGACTCTGCTTCTCTCTCCACAGATGCAGCCAGACCTGCTGAGTATTTCCATCACTTCTTTGGTTTTATTTCAACCTCTGGGGTCTTGGACACAGCTGAGCCTGATCCTGTAAATAAAGAAAGAACTTGCATTTCTATAGTGCCTTTCATGACCTCAGGATGTACCAAAGCACTTCACAACCAATGACATACTTTTTCTGAAGTGCAGTCAGCATTGGAATGTAGGAAGCGTTGCTAACAGTTTGCACACCAGGAAGCTCCCAGAAACAACAATGTGATAATGACGAATTAATCGTTTTTTATTGATGTTGATTCAGGGATAAATATTAGCCAGGACACTAGGGAGAACCCCTCTCTCCTTCAGATAGTGCGATGGGATCTTTTACGTCCACCTGAAGGATAGATCGTGCCTTGGTTTAGCATCTCATCCATAAGACGGCACTTCTGACAGTGTAGCACTCTCTCAGTACTGTAGTGCCCAGTCTTTGGTCTGAGGCCTGAAGCCACAACCTTCTAACTAGGACAAGAATGCTTCCATTGATGCTTGTTGGAAGAATTTCTTCATGGTATGTTTAACATGTACAGCTGTGCTAATTCCTGCTTCCACATTGTTCCTCTGACTGTTAGTTCCTGTATTCTTCTCAATGACCTCGTTCCCCCACTTCATGAAAATTTTAAAATTTCTTTTGCTTCCATGCATCCCTTGAGATTTTCTTGTTGATCTGTTTTGCAGCTACTTGGCAATCCTCAAGTTGTATCTTTGCTGTATCTTCAAAATGGTTTTTAGTTGGGTACATTAAGTTAGTGTTCATGGTGTTGGACTAGCAGAGGTCAGTAGTTCAAACTCCACCATTGAGCCTGCTCCGCCATTCAGTACGATCATGGCTGATTTGGGCTTCACCTCCACTTTCCTGTCCATTCACCATATCCCTTGATTCCCTGAGATACCAAAAATCTGTCTATCCCAACCTTAAATATATTCAATGCTGGTGCATCCACAGCCCTCTGGGGTAAACAGTTCAAAAGATTCACAACCCTTCTCCTCATCTCAGTCCTAAAGGATCAGCCCCTAATCCTGAGACTGTGCCGCTGTGTTTTAGATTCCTTGACCGGCGGAAACAATCTCTGTGTCTACCCTATCCAGCCCCTTCAGAATCTTGTATGTTTCAATGAGATCACCTCTCATTCTTCTAAACTCCAGAGAATATAGGCCTAATTTACTCAGCCTCTCATCGTAGGACAACTCCCTCATCCCGGGGATCAATTTAGTGATCCTTCGCTATGCTGCCACCAATGCAAGTATATTCTTTCTTAAATGTGGAGACCAAAACCGCACACAGTATTCCAGATGTGGTTTCACCAAACCGCTGTACAATTCTAGCAAGACTTCTTTATTCCTTTACTCCAATCCCCTTGAAATAAAGGCTAACATGCCATTTGCCTTCCTAATTGCTTGCTGTACCTGCATTCTAACTTTCTGCATTCCTTGTACTAGCACACCCAAGTCTCCATGCTGCAATGACATGTTGTGAAATGGGATTCAATAAATCTGTTCCTGGATGAGCTCGCATCAGACAAAAATAATCAGAAAAGCTGTTGGACTGTCCTAAAAACCTAACTGGTTCACTAGTGTCTGTTAGGGAAGGGAATGTACCATCACTACTTGGTCTGACTTATATGTTTAGTCCCATAATACATTACTGACTCATGATGCCTTTGGGCAATTATGGATGTGCCTTAAACACTCTGGGGGTTGGGAAATTTAGAACATGGGGTCACAGTCTCAGCATAGGGAGTTGGCATTTAGGACTGAGATGAGGAACAATTTCTTCATGCAAAGGGTTGTGAATCTTTGGAATTCTGTACCCCAGACAGCTGTGGATGCTCAGTTGTTGAGTATATTCAAGACTGAGGTCGATAGATTTTTGGGCACTAAGGGAAATGGGGATAGTGCGGGAAGGTGGAGTTGAGATGGAAAATCAGCACTGAGGGAGTGCTGCATTGTCAGAGGTGTCGTTTTTCGGATGAGACATTAAACCAAGGCCCCGTATGCCCCCTCAGGTGGACGTAAGGTATCCCATGGCACCAGTGAGAAGAGCAGGGGAGTTATCCCTGGTGTCCTGAGCAATATTTATCCCTCAATTAACATCACAAAAAATAGATTATATGGTCATTATTCCATTGCTGTTTGTGGGAGCTTGCTGTGTGCAAATTGGCTGTCACGTTTCCTACATCCTAACAGTGACTACACTAGGCTTCACTGTAAAGTGCTGAGATATTAGGTGGTCACGAAAGGTGCTATAAAAATGCATGTCTTTTTCTTTTGGTTCTTGCATCCCAGGAACAAATGAAGTAAAACAATTTTTGACCTGCACTTAACTGAGGTGCTGTTATTCTTCTCCACTTCTATCCCACCGCTGTCCCACCCCTCAGTACATTTGTTTTAAAGCCATTCACCTTTTTAGAATTATTGCATAACTAATCGTACAGAATTTGATTATGTCCTTGAGCTGTCAATAGGAGTGCCACAGCCTCCAGTCTCTGATCATTAGCAGGTCGAGGTGTGAGTTGTCATTTGTGCCTCCCTGAAGGAATCATGAAATTATAAAATCAGTATTGAAACCACTTGGGCATTCTCAGTTCAGATTAAGTTGGTTGAAATATATCATCAACTTAGTCTTCTGTTTGCACTTAATCTTGTATCTCTGATTAAAATAGGCTGTCCTTTTTAACCTGTTGGTCTGTGGGAAACCCTTAGTGCTAACTTTGCTAAGCTTAAGCTAAAAATGTCCAGCCAGAGTAGTTTCTAATTTACCAAAAGATCATCTTCCTTATTCTCTTGGCTGTGCGTGGCATAGAAGCAAATCAGTTCCTCTCCTGTGTACCTTTACTGAAACCCTTGTCTGTTGTTTTCATCTCCATCTTCCAGGGTTAGATATTCCTATAACTTTGTAGTAGTTCATGTTACAACAGTCTCAAGCACAGGCATCTCATCACGTGCCTGTAGTGTTCATATACATATACTTCCATCTAGACCTGCCATTGCTTTGGTTTCACTGGCTGCTTGTTATTGAGAGTTGGATCCAATATTTCTCCCTTGTCACCATCTGATGCCTGTCAGTCATTCACAGGTCAGTTTTGTGTAAGATTCAATTTCCCATCTTGCCTTCTCTTTCCCCTTCTCCCCCTCTCTCCACCTGCCCCATCTAGTCTAAAAAGATTGTTAGTAGCTGCTTTAATGTTCCTTAAAAGTCTGTTGGTTCTTCTTTTGTTTAGGTGTAGCCCATCTCTCTTGTACTTTTTTTTAATTTCCAAAATATACTTTATTCATAAAAATCTGTAAAAATTACATTTCCAGTTTCAAACAACACCAAGTCAAAAAATACAAACAGTGCAAAGGAGATCCGTTTGCTTCATTACAATCGTGAGTTGCCTCACAACCCTTCCATTTCACATTTGTCATGCCAATTACATTTTAACATTTTACAGCAAATGAAAATTTTCCTGATACAGTTCGAGGGGTTTCCCATGGATCCAGCCCCTCAGTTCAGCTTGGTGGGGGGACCTTACACTGTGGTCTTTCCCCATTGAGCCCATCTCTCTTGTACGAGACCTTTTTGTGCCCCAACTGTTACTTGTAATGCTGTTTCTTTACCAAACGCAGGAAATATAGTGGGACACATTTACTATCATTAAGGTTAAAGTGGCAGTCACCGCTCAGCCCGATCCTATCCTCATAACTCATAATGTTTGTTTCATTTGACATGCAAACTCCTGGTAGATGTTTGTTTATTACGACCTTTAAATGTTAATGTAGCTGCAAAACAACTGTTATCCCTTCTCCCCCAAACGCATGCAACACCCAGAGCAAATCATTGCATCAGTTGTGCCACCTCACTGAGTTTGCATTGAGGCTGTGTTCTGTTAATTCTAACAGTAAATTGAGCTTATCTGTGTCCTGTGCTGCTGATGGTGCCAATGCCAGCTGTCACTTTGTCCCAAATTTGAGAATATTCAAATTTCTGTGACCTTCCTCGGCTCTGAAGATAATGAGAAGAACAAAAGTGCCCATTACTAAGAGATTCAAGTACCCAGCTCTTTATGTCACCATGCTTGTTTGGAACTGTGTATAAAAGCAGTGCTCAATGCATACATTATTCTGTTAGCGAGTAGCAGTTCTACCAGATGTAAATTTGAATTTTAGTGCAACTTGATTTTTTCAGCCGGAGGAAATTGTCAAACCATGGTTAATTAGTTGGGTGAAGGAGCGTGTAACAGCCCAAAGAGGTTCAGATGCAGCAAGGATGAGAAAGAAATAATGAAGCTTTGGAGCTACTGGGACTGACATGCAGCTATCATTTGAAAGGCTGGGGAATTGCTTTGCTTTTCAGTTCAGTTGAAGCTAGAAAGTAATTTGCTTTGAGCCAGGTGGGTGGAATTCCCACTCTTGTCGGGAAAGTAACTGGGAGGAGCGCTCCTTGTCCAATTTCATTGGTGCAGACACTCAGTAAGCTTTCTGTTATTTTATTCGGAATGTTTGGAAAGCCTGCCCTTTTATTTATGTCAGCGGGAAAGTTTTCCAGGACAGTGATTGCTGATTCTTGTGTGCCGCTTACACATGTATATGGCACAATTTGAACAGAGTTTTTATAGTGTTGTTCATATGTTTGAGCTGGCCTTCAAACAAAAAGACCCATGCTTAGCATTATCGTTTGCAGTAAAAGACCTTTCCTGAACTTCAGTGGGTGGTTGACTGGTGTTTAATGGACTGCTGTGCTTCAGGGATGTATTTTATGATCACTCAACCCTTTTTTGTTCTATAAGCCTATTGTAAATGATGTCTTTATGTAGAGTTGCTCAGGTGTTGGCCTCTACTTTTTATGGAAACCAGTTGTTAAAGTTAATGGAGTGTTCTTCCCCTCCCTGGGGAAATGTTTGTGCTGCAGCATTTAATCTGCTGATTGCAGCACACACATCCCCAGAGTGAGTCATCAGGATTTGTGATGCATGTTGTTTCCTGGCTGCACAATACCAAGATTATTCAGCTCCTTTTCAATGTGTAACTTCTGAATTAATTCTTTAAAAGATATTTTTTCCGCCCCTGACTTCCCCCCCCCCCATCCCCCCCCCACCATTGTTTGTCTCCTCCCTTCCCTGAAGGGGCTTGATCCTTGATGGGGACCAGTTAATGGTATTTGCACAGCACCAGAACAAGTCCTCTGGATGTCCCAATGAATGAATGACTATTGTTAGTCGATTATCTCAGATAACCTCGCCCAACTTGCTGCCTTTCGTGTGTGAACCAAGGCAATGAGTGTTGGTAAACAATTCAACTAATCAGTCACACATGTGCTTGTGCAGCTTGACGGCAATCAGGAGCAGGAACCTTTGCTTGTTCTTTGCCTTTTCCCCAAGCTAAGGTGTTGAGACCCATTATATGGCCCTTTATTATCTGTTTTTGGGATATATGGGTGTGGGGAGGGTCACTCACAATGCTAGATTTATTGGCTATCTCCCAGTTGGCCTGGGAAGTTGGTATGTCATTTGTAGCAGTTGTGCAAATGGCATTAAAGAGTTAACCATAGCTGTGTAGTGTAGCTTTTCCCTTTCACAATGACTCCTGACAACACAAAGCATGCACAGAGCCATCACGGACGTCATCAGTGCATGCAAACATTTGCCAGCTTGCCAGTATATGGATGTGTGCGCTGCCGTCCTCACCCCTCCATTCCCCCAAACAGTACCCTGCTCCCTCCTGCCATCCCTGCTTCAATCACTGCTTTCAGTTTCCCACTGTCTTCCCTCAGCCGTTCGCTCCTGCCCTTGCTGCTTCCCCCTCGGCTGCTTGCTTCCCACCTTGCTGCTTTCCCCACCCCCCCCACCATCCCCAATTGGCCGATTGGTCCCAGGCCTTCTGTTACCTTCCCTCAGCCGCTCACTCCCGTCCTCGTCGCTTCCCCCTTCATCAAATTGCTCCCCACCCCGCTGCCCGAAGAAGGGGCAGGCAATGAGCTGCCAAAGTGACCGGGCGGGGAGCAAGGGGTGACAAGGTGACATGGGAGCGAGTGGCTGAGAGGGGGGACACAGTGAGGCCTGGAGCAAGCCCCTGGGTGGGGTGGGGGGGGGGGTGGTGAAGAGGGAGCAGAGAGCGGCTGGCTGATGGAGGGGGATGTGGTTCTATAGTTCTTCTTCAGACGGGCGTGTGAGGGACTGGCGAAGAGAAGCATGATGGCAGGAGGGAGCGGGGTACTGTTGGGGGTGGGATGGAGATGGCGATCGCAGCAATTGAGGGGATTTGGGTTTGATTTATTTTTTGTGATAAATTGAGCAATGCCATCTTTATTACATGCAACTGCCTGAGACATCTCAGGCAGTGGCGTTTCAGTGAGTGAGGCTGTATTTGCGCATATGTCAGTACTGCACCATCTAGTGGTTGCATTGTCAGCAAATGCAACCTTTCCCTTTCCCGATGGCAGTTGGGGGAGTGGCACAAGGTAAATTGCTCTTTCAGAGAGCCAGCACAGACAGGACTGCCCGAATAGCCGCCTTCTGTGCTGTAACAATTCTGTGTTCTGTCTGGTTCATTTTTAATCTGGGGATCTCCAGGTGTTCAGCAGCAATGATGTCGTCAAGCAGGGTAAGCAGCCAGTCACATTGAAGTATTCTCACAGACAGCAAAGCAGGAAGTTGCCAGCACTGATTATCCTTCACTTTTAATGTAATTTTCCAGATAGTAAAATAAATGATTATGATTAGAAGCTAAAATATCAAAAGCTTTTAAAATGTTTTTAAAAATATGTTCAATTTCTTTATCATAATGGAGAAATTTGACATTCCATAAATATAAACTTAGTTTTTCAGGATGAGTGAGCCTGTTTAGCAGTAATTCTGGTTAGTACAGCTTTTAAAAACCCAGTTACACCTTATTCAATAAGGTGAACTTTTTCAAGGTTTTGTATAGAGAGACTAATAGTGTAAAATTTGACAGTGATTTCTGCATTGTTCTGTGCAGACTCCCAAAGTTGCTGTCAGTTTCAGTGTAGTAATGAAGGCGATTGCTGACTGTTTTGCTGTTGTTACCACTGAAAAATCACCTATAGTCTAGACCTGGTTTGGATGGACAGGAGAGGGGATAGTTTGCCACCCGTTAACAACTTGGACTTGTTTTTTTTTAATGGCAATGCAGGAACTTTCATGTCCCACAATTGACCAGATTTATTGAATTCAGTTTCACAGCTTGTGATAGTGGCATTTCAATTCCTGAACTTGGGGGTAGCCAGTTCATTATCATAACTGTTATTGTGCCTGTACTACTGAGAGATGGATCAAGAGCCATAACTTGTCACAGATTGCAGATTGAACGTGACACCTTTATGGGTCAGCTCCTCACTGCATTAGCTAGATGGTTTGTCGAGGGAGGTTTTTTTAAGTTCATGCTTGAGATGTGAGCGTCGCGAGAACTTGACTTCCGAGGGAATTCAACAGGCTTACTGCGACCCCTGATACCTACCCACTTAAATCCACTTACCCCTTTTCCTCTCTATCTGCCTCTTCTTGCGTGTGTGTATATGTATGAACGCATGAGTGGATGCGGTTGCAACTATTTCCGGATAAGGTATATTGATCAATAAATAACTGATTTTCTGTTTTAAACCTACCACTGTTTATTTGACAAATAAAACACAAAGGGGTTAAATCCTAATAACAAAACACACTTAGTGCAGTCAGGTGGGAGTTGAACAGTGGGAACCACCCAAACCTCTCACCACATGGCTGTAACATTGAACACAGGCAGTTTTGCTCATTACAAGCATTGGGAAACACCGTGTAGCAGGTTGCACCATTAAACAAGCAGGATGAACACAGACGTGATGGATTTTTCTCCTATTTTGTATGTTGACAATAACCCCTCTGGTAAGCCTGGTTTTAAATCATTAAAGTACAACCTTCACCGGCTGGAACTCCCTCCCTAACAGCACTGTGGGTGTACCTACAACAGATGGACTGCAGCGGTTCAAGAAGGCAGCTCACCACCACCTTCTCAAGGACAGCTAGGGATGGGCAACAAATGCTGGCTTTGCCCGCGACGCTCACATCTCAAGCATGAACTTAAAAAAAACCTCCCTCGACAAACCATCTAGCTAATGCAGTGAGGAGCTGACCCATAAAGGTGTCACGTTCAATCTGCAATCTGTGACAAGTTATGGCTCTTGATCCATCTCTCAGTCGTACAGGCACAATAACAGTTATGATAATGAACTGGCTACCCCCAAGTTCAGGAATTGAAATGCCACCATCACAAGCTGTGAAACTGAATTCAATAAATCTGGTCAATTGGTTGCAGGCCTGAGGTATTTGTAGGTTTCTCTCTTGGTTGAAAGTTCAGTTGAAGACAGTGGATTACTTCTAACTCACTGCTGCATAAGTAAAGATGTAGAATTCTATAGCAGGCCACTTCCCTTCTGGCTTGCTGGATTTCTCCCAGCCCCTTAGCGGCTTCTTGGTGAGGCTTCTTTCTGGGTGTCTGTCTGTCTGTCTCTCTCTCTCTCTCTCTCTTCAGAGAGCTACCTTTAAGGTCAAAAATGGTTTCTTGCCTTTGTTTCTGTTGGGCGATGTGGATCTCCCTTCCTCTGGTGACCAACAATGTTCTAGAATGTGGCTTCTTCACACCTTTTGTTTCGGAAGAACCCATTCAATTCAAAGGTGTCTCTTGATGAGTTCAGGATGAGAATAATCTGGTTATGATGTTTCCACTTTATACGTTCTTTGTTTCAGAAGAACCCATTCAATTCAGGAATGTTTCAGGATGGGTGTAATTGACCCCTTCCAGCTCAAAAGGTATTCCCTTGTCCCTGTCAGAGAGTTTGAATATCTAAAGGCCAGGTCATTTACCTTCAGCGGCCATTTTCAGCAGAATTGTCCTTTTTTTAAAAAAAAAAAGATAAAGTCAATTTTTATAACTCTTCAGTTTTAGTCTGGATTTTTTCATCATCTTACTTCCTGTATGCTTGACATCAACTTCCAGAAAATCTCAAGAAATTCCTGCCCGATTCCCTGAGGTAATCAAGCAAGTTCCAAGAGACCATAACCTGTCCCTACAACAACAATTTGCATTTAAAAAGCATCTTTAATGTAATAAAATGTAACTACACATCATTAATAAGTTTGACTTTTCCCACCTACTGTCTTTCCCTCACTCTGCTTGGAAACATGCAGCTGTATAGAACCAGAATAGAATGTTTTTATGCACCGAGATCGCCGATTCATACTCCATCATATCCCATACCATTCATTAACCCTACTGTCAGCCTATTCATCACTTTAAACCTAGAACATCCTGTGGTTTCCCTCGCACCATGTTTAGTTTAGTTTAGTTTAGAGATACAGCACTGAAACAGGCCCTTCGGCCCACCGAGTCTGTGCCGACCATCAACCACCCATTTATACTAATCCTACACTAATTCCATATTCCTACCGCATCCCCACCTGTCCCTATATTTCCCTACCACCTACCTATACTAGGGGCAATTTATAATGGCCAATTTACCTACCAACCTGCAAGTCTTTGGCATGTGGGAGGAAACCGGAGCACCCGGAGGAAACCCACACAGTCAGTACCCAGAATTGAACCCGGGTCGCTGGAGCTGTGAGGCTGCAGTGCTGACCACTGTGCCGCCATGTGTAGGCTGTTACATATATACAACACCCTCAGTGTGAAGAAGTTACATCTTCCCTGTATATTCCCCTTTTCTCTCAACTTGAATCTCTGTCTCTTTGTCCTGTGCGTTCTGTTAATTTTGTCCATCTCGCTAGGATCCTTTTTCCTATAAGATTGTAAACATCTCAAGGTCACCTCTAAAGAACCTTTTCCGATGTAGCTTTACCCTATAGCATAGCTGCCCGAATGCCATTTATCAATTTGGGTTTCTTTTTGCTACCTCCAAACATTCAATGTTGTGACTTCCAAACACGGTTGTCCAATTTGAAATATTCAGCACTTTGGGCTTAAAAGTATGGGTTTGTCATTCTGGGGATCCTTGTAAATTTCTCTCTGGCCCTAAGAGAAGCACATCCTTTCCATGATGTTAGAGACGGAGTACTTACTGTGTGTGAATTTATGGTTCAAATTCATTAGTGATTATTTCATGGCTGACAATCACAAAAGAATTGAAAAATGTTATTCAGGTACAGCACGTAATTAGGAAAGTTAATAGAATGTTATAGTTTATCGTGAGGGGAATTGAATACAAAAGTAGGGAAGTTATGCTTCAGCTATACAAGGCATTGGTGAGATCGCGTCTGGAGTACTGTGTACAGTACTGGTCTCTTTATTTAAGGAAGGATGTAAATGCTTTGGAGGCAGTAAAGAGGTTTACTAGACTAATACCTGGAATGGGCGGGCTATCTTATGAGGAAAGATTGGACAGGCTAGGCTTGTATCTGCTGGATTTTAGAAGAGTAAGAGGCAACTTGATTGAAACATGTAAGATCCTGAGGGGTCTTGACAGGGTGGATGTGGAAAGGATGTTTCCCCTTGTGGGAGAATCTAGAACGAGGGGTCACTGTCTTAAATGGGCGGCCCCTTATTTATAAACAGAAATGAGGAGAAATTTCTCTGAGGGTCATGAGTCTTTGGAATTCTCTTCCTCAAAAGGCAGTGGAAGCAAAGTCTTTGCATATTTTTAAGGCCGAGGTAGGTAGATTCTTGATAAGCAAGGGGGTGGAAGGTTAGTGGGGGTAGGTGGAAATGTGGAGTAATCAGTTCAGCCATGAACTTATTGAATGGCGAAGCAGGCTCAAAGGGCCGAGTGGCCTACTCCTGCTCCTAATTTGAATGTTTGTATTTCAAAACGAAAGGCTTGCATTTCTGTAGCGCCTTCCACAACTTCAGGCCATCTCAAATTGCATTTGAAGTGTGGTCACTGCTATAATGTAAGAAACACAATAGCTAATTTGTGCACAGCAAGCTCCCACAAACAACAATGTGATAATGGCCAGATAATCTGTTTTTGTGATTTTGACTGAGGGATAAATATTGGTCACGACATTGGGGTAAACTCCCCTACTCCTCTGAGACATACTGCCATTATATATTATACATTCACCTGAGAGGGCAGATGGCGCCTCGGTTTAATGTCTCATCCAAAAGGCGGCACCTCCGGCTATGCAGCACTCCCCCAGTACTACACTGGAATGTCAACCTAGAGTGCTCGACTCCCTGGAATTGGACTTGAACCCACAACTTCCTTACTCGAAGATGAGAGCACTAGCAACTGAGCTCTTCTGTGCCAACCGATGCGCAATTTAGTATTCTGCTGAAGTGAAGTTGTCATTGAGTCTCATTGTTGAGTAAATGGAGGCTGATTACAGTAGGGATGTGTTGGTCTGTTTCAGGTCGGAGGTCAGAATCAAGATTGCTTTGCATCTGTAATGGAGTTTGACATCTGAGGTGGTTAGACGTATTAACATTTAGATATTTGTGTAAAAGCACAGCACCTAAAATTAAATTTGATTAATTCCTGAGTTAGCATAGAGGAGAGAGTTGGTTGGGTAAAAGACCTTTTCTAACTTGTAGCTCATGTATCACATCTCTTTGGAAACCCAATATTTGATTGGTGTGATCCCATTTCTGATTAGTTGGTACCAGAGATTAATTCGGTTAGAGATAGGGACCAGTATCCTTTTGTTCCTGGGTCCAGGCCAGAATGGAGATTATTTGCATACCCGCTAATAACCAGTTGCTCATCTGTGCTGTTGATGAAATTAATTTGTTCTTTGAATTGGGTTAAAGGAGGTGAAGGATGTAAATTTCTTCAGTGAAGCTTCTTGGTGACAGAGCCTGTCTAAACATCAGCTAGGCCTGAATTGGGTTTTCCATGGCATTGACCATAGTAATACTGTATTGGGAGCTTCTGCTTCCTTCTATATAAAGAACAACTGTAACAGGGTTTTACATAAAATATACATATCCTAATACTATTTAAGTTGTCGCTGAGATGCAATGTTGGAAACTAGATCATCTCCATAAAATAATTTAAAATAATCATGGAATGATACATCACAGAAGGAGGCCATTCGGCCCATTGTGCCTATGCCAGCTGCTTCATAGAACAACCCAGTTAGTCCCACTCCCCAGCTCTTTCCCCATAGCCATGTAATTTTTTTCCCTTCAAGTAATTATCCAGTTCTCTTTTTGACTCTTACGATTGAATCTGCTTCCACCACCCTTTCGGGCAACGCATTGTATAATGAAAGTTGATTGATGCTGGAAGATATTATCATTTATGAAGAGAAGAGTGTTGTACCTAACTAACTAAGTGATATAATAAATTACCTTTTATATTAGAAATCAACCTCTGTCTCTTGTTTTGTAGGTTGTGATTTGTCATTTCCCGGCAATAAGCTTGTTTCTGGAGACCACTGTAAAATAATTCGAGAGAAAACTGGACAGGTGTGGTTAGAGGACACAAGGTAAGTCATATATATTTTCTAGATTGAACATTTTTTTTTTTTAACATGTTCGGCTTGTGGTGGTGCCACTATCTCCAGGAAACACTGACTGCTTTCACTGATGGTGTTTATTTGAGAATTTCAGCTGTTTCTGGAGTGGAGGAGCAGTGGTTTAGTATGCTGCCCTCTTACTTTTGGGACATACATTCAAATCCTGTCTCTGAAAGTCTCCCCCTCTTTTTGCCTGTGAGGGGCCTGCCTGAAATGAATTGGGTAACTTTCAATCCCATTCTTATCAGACTTTATAAACACAACTGCCAGTAACTTAGTATAATTTGCCAACAAAGTGGCATTCTCACTCAGAGGCAAAAAGAACGACTAGAATGGAAGATAGAATAATTCATATTATGGAATAGAAGATGCTGCACTGAGATTAGTGTTAAGGTACTTCACTGGCATAGAGTAAAGGGAGCTTTGATATACTTCTGGTCGTTCTTTATCTTTACAGACTACCCTGGTGGTGGTGATACTGGATGAGCAATCCAGAGGTTGCGAGCTTACACCCACCAAATAAGAAAATTGAATTCAGTCAGTCTGCTTGTGAAAGCTGTAAAAATCCAACCAGTTCACTAATAGCCTTCAGGGAAAGTAACCTGCCACCGAGCCCTGGTTTGGCCTACCTGTGACTCCAGCTGACTGTTCATGCCTTCAGGGCAACTCGGGAATGGCAATAAATGTCAGCGTTGCCCACATTCTGAGAACTATGTGGGGAAAGCAGAGTCTGACCTGGGAATGCTCAGATGTGATCTAGATGATTAAGTAGAAAAAGCAGTCAGACGTTCCTCACCTTGATGAATGCAGAATTAAGCGAAGGAAAATACTGTGAAGTCCATGTGAGTGGTTTGTGTCAGCTTTCTACTGTCATGATAAATCCATCCTTAAGAACTGTGATCACTGGGGAAATAGCAGTGTGTATTTTATAAACCTTAATGTGCAAACTGTATTTACATAAATTTAAGATGTAAAATATTAAATGGCAAAAAAGCTGAACCACTATTTTCAAGTAATTTATAGGTTAGATGTACTGTCATTTTTGAAACTATTTTTCTTTCTACATTATGTTCTATATAAGGTTGAGAGAACAGGCAATACAGCTGTATGTCTGACCCTGAGAAAGTGTGCAATTGCTATCCAAGATTATTCTTGTGCCAGTTGAAGAATGTGGGTTTGATCCCCCTTCTCTCTGGTTGAATAGTCCAGTTGCCACAAACTCTCAATGAGGGAGGAGGACATCAGCATGGCAGCATCTTCAGGGGAAGAGGGAAACAGGAGCATTAAGCAACTGGCACATTGCAGATGAATGAATCTGTGATCTAGTGCTGGAAAGACGTTTCGGAGCAGGTTGGGTGGGAGGTCGGAGGGGCGGGGGGGGGGGGTGTTGCTATGTGTTGAAATTTGATGCAGCTGCACTCTGCCTTATTGTTGACAATACTCCACATATTTTACAGAACGTGTTAATTTATTTGGAGTGGCAGATTGGTGTTAAATGCAGCTTTGAGTTTATAAAGACTCTTAAGGTTACTTATAATTTAAAAAATTATGCAAAAATTTAAAGCCGAAACCCCTGAATTAGCTGTATTCCAATTAACTAATTAAAAAAAAAAGTCTAGCCATTGTTGGGAAGATTGAAAAGAAAACACAATCTGTGTGGTTGCTTGTGTAAACCACAGCATCTGATCGATCCCAAATCTGAAAGCTAAGCTCCTTGACTAACTAGCCTGTTTAAAGTCTATTTTGTGCTGCAGACTTTTCTTTGTTGCAATTGTTACATTTGCCAGTAGATGGCTGCAGAGTGCATAAACTTTACAGGTGAATTTATGGTGCAGCTAGTGACAGAACTTGGTAGCATTTGCCTGGCTGAAACCTCAACATTCTGCCCAGGAAAGAGCCCGGTACATTAACTGGATACGTGCATGTGCTGTCTTCCAACAATTAGAAATATAAATGTTTGGAGAGTGGAGAAGCCCTACCCTAAACATTTAAATTAAAGCCAGCTAGGTTTAAAAAGTGCTTGGTAGATCCTCCTGAGTATTTTGTAAACAACTCTTGACACCAACTGGATTTACACTCTGTACAGTATCAAATCCAAGCTGCATGAAATTCCCTCCTCCAGACAGACTTGCTTTGCTTAGCTCTGGAATCAAGTTTTAGGCTCATTATAAATCACTTTGTAAATTTCTAAACTTGCTGAACCCGAACTGGTGAAATCCTCGGAGCCTAGAGTCTTTATTGTTTGGTTTGTGCAGGATTGGATCCATGATTAGGCCATTCAAAAGTGCTCTTGTTCTCCAGTCACAAGCTGCAACCTTTCCCCCCAGGCACTAATACCTTCCTGTGGCTAGGAGGTTGTTTACAAGTCATTGGCAATGAAACAACATTGCTGCTCTGTGCAGGCTGGGTTTGAGCACCTCATCGCCTCAGCCTGCCGTGGCCAAATATACACAGGTGTTCTGCTGGCAGGCATTCTGTTGCTGTTGGAAACACAAGTTAACAATGGTGGCACCTTGTTTTATTTTGCATTTGACTTTGGCCATCTGATTTGCTGGGTATAATATCACCATAATGTCAACTCATTCATTACAATATTTTAAATTGTAGCATGGTATGATCTCCAGCTGATACTGTTGAAAGCCCTGAGCTTTGATATGATATCACGAGTGTAGGGTTTATGCATTTCCAGCATTTGTTTACTGCGCTAAGAAGGAAGCAGTCTGACTTGTGTTCTTGTGTTATTTTATGCTTTCAGCACTAACGGAACAGTCATCAACAAATCCAAAGTAGTGAAAAAACAGACCTATCCATTGCAGAATGGAGATGCGATTTACGTTGTCTACAGGAAGAATGAGCCAGATCAGAGTAAGGATAGTACGATCGAATGTACTACACATGGTTTGAAATATCCCATTTCTGATTCTTAAACTAAGTTGTTGGGATGGTGTTGGATTGCAAGTGAATGGCTCGGTGATAAACCGGCTCTTGTACTTTGCAGTTAGTACTTGGCTTGTTCTTGTACACTAAGTATGAATTGTTGCTAAATTATCAGACTGCTTATCTGACATCCAGTGCTGGATAAACAGAAATTTCCTCCAATTAAATATTGGGAAGACTGAATCTACTGTTTTCGGCCCCTGCTCCAAACTACGTACCCTAGCTGCTGACTCCATCCCTCTCCCTGGCAGCTGTCTGAGAGTAAACCAGTCTGTTCACAACTTTGATGTCCTAGTTGACCCCTAATTGAGCTTCTGACTACATATTCGTGCCTTCACTAAAACTGCCTATTTCCATTGCCTGACTTCACCCCTGCTTCAGCTCATCTGCTGAAGCCCTCGTTCATGCCTTTGTTACCTCTAGACTTGACTATTCCAATGCACTCCTGGCTGATCTTTCATATTCTACCCTCTGTAAACTTGAGGTTATCCAAAACTCTGCTGCCTGTGTCCTAACTTGTACCAAGTCCCATTTACCTATCACACCTGTGCTCACTGACCTACATTCGCTCCCGGTCAAGCAACATCTTGATTTTAAAATTCTCATTCTTGTTTTCAATCCCCTCCATGGCCTCGCCCCTCCCTATCTCTCTAATTTCCTCCAGCCCCACAACCCTCTGAGATATCTGTACTCTATTTCTGGCCTCTTGTGTATCCCCGATTTTAATCGCTCCACCATTGGCGATTGTGCCTTCAGTTGCCTGGGCCCTAAGCTCTGGAATACCCTCCCTGCACCTCTCTGCCTCTCTACCTCACTTTCCTCCTTTAAGAGCCTCCTTAAAACCTATGTCTTTGGTCAAGCTTTTGTTCATCTCACCTAATATCTTCTTATGTGGTTCAGTGTCATATTTTGTTTTATAATGCTCCTGTGAAACGCTGTGGGATGTTTTATACGTCAAAGGCGCTATATAAATATAAGTTGCTGTGTGGAGCGTTTGTTTCTTTGTGGCTGAAAAATACTGGAAGTGTACTGTGGGTTGTACTGCAGTAGGAATCTAATGCCTTCAGAAGGGGAAGAAACTGGCAAGCACTTCTGAAATGTGAGGTTTGATATTACATTGTACAGGTTAGAGAATTGCACAGTCAGGCTAATCTTTGAATTACAAGAATAAATCTACTGACACTCTTAACGATTGCATGGTTACTCTGTGACCATTGAGAAAAACAGGCTGTATTTCCATGTAATTTATTTGCATTAGATAAACACCCCAACACATTTTATTTCCTTCTAAAGCACAGTTCTACAGATGCCAGCCAACCCTTGGTTCCAAATAGCTCTCCGATGTGGTTGCAGACTCGAGTGTATGCAGGTCATTTGCTTATGGAGAGAGATTGTAGCTGAGCTTTGCCTTGTTGGCACCTGCACACACATTTCTAGCGCATAGTAATTAAAAATGAGATATTTGACTGACTCATTTTCCCCTCGCAGTCCCCTGCTCATTCAAACCCCCCTACACCAGCCAGGTGATGGTTCCTGAAGCATACTGCACCCCTGCCAACCAACTGAAGGATCTCCTGCATTTTAAAATTTTTGCACTGTTTCCTCTGGTTAGGAGTGAGGTGGTAACTTAAGTAAAAAAAGTAGCTTTTTTCCCATTTTATTCTTGATTTATTTTTTAGATGTTGCCTATTTGTATAAAGCACTGAATTCTGAGGAAGAAAACATGGAAGACCTAATGGGTAATTAAGAATTGCTTCTGATTGGATTTGAATGATAATGCAATAATACATGTGAACTGTATCTAGTTCTAGCAATGGATGAAGGAAAATGTGAACAGAAGCAAGCTTCTGTCTAATGCTATAACGTTTAATTCCATGTAATATATAGGGGTGGGAGAAGGCTTGTGCAGAGCATAAGCACCAGCATAGAGCAGTTGGGCCAAAAGGCCTGTTTCTGTGCTGTAAATCTTATGAATCCAGTGAGCGCTACAATATTGTTTAAAATGAACAGAACATTACTTGTGAAACTGGAGCTGTTTTCATTAGAACATGGGGTTAAAAGGAGATCTAATCAAGATGTTCTGAATTGAATTTGACAAAAGTAAATTGGGGAAAAGTATTTTTGCTGGTCAGTGAGCAACTAAAGGACATAAATTTATGGTTTAACCAAAAGAACAGGAAAGATTTGTGGGGTTTTTTTCGCCCAGAGAGTTGGTAGGGCATGGAATGCAATGGCAGGATCAAAATCCATAATAGCTTGTAGAAGGGAAGTGGATAAATATTAGAGAAAAAAAATTAAGAGTGGGAAAAGGGCTAAGGAATTGGACTTGATGGTTAGCTTGTTCAGAGAGCCAGCACAGATGTGATGGGCTGAATGGCTGCCTTCTGTACTGTAACATTCTAGTTCTCTCTTCTATTTTGTTCATGTTGCTTCAGCACAGTTCATAAAATTACACGTAATTAGTATTCCATAAACTAGAAAGCCTTGCAATGGGATGAATTGACTCGTTGTCTGTCTGAAAATAGATTAAACAAATGTTTTTTGTGTACAGGATCCTCATGCAGTACAGTTGAGCAGATTATTAAAGAAACCTTGAGCTTAGACAACAGCTCCGACCAAACAGCAGTCACCTCCCCACTTTGTTCAAAACAAGTTGAGCACTCTTCCCTAGAGGAGCCACAGCCATGCACGTCTTACTACGATCCATTCTGTACCTCAACAGCAAATTCTGACACTGTTCAGCCAACTGCTTCCACCATGGAGCCGTGCACTTCCTCAACAGGACCCGTGCCCACTACTGCTGGACCTTCAGTGTTCGCACATGGACCTAGTTGCTTGGCAACATTTTGGACTTCATGTCCAAAGCCCCCTAGTCCTGCTTTATCACCTTCAAGGACTTGGGTGAATATAGAAAGCACACCAGGACCTGAAGCCACAAAGTCATCTGTTTTAGACATCTTGGCCAAAGAGGAGGACCTAGAACCAACCAAAAAAAAGCAGAAAAGGGGTAAGTATTTACCTTGCATGTTTGTTTAACAGGGATTTTATTTCCAGAGTTGACTAATTTAGGCATACAATATTGCTCTGGCTGCTCCACCACCCCTTAAGAATTTCGGCCCCAAACCACCTCCTTAAGGCAGCTGGGACCCATTCCCTGGTCTCTCCAGATTTTCATTGTCCAATTCCAGTCTCAGCTAGGGAGGGAGAATATGACAGGGTTTCAACTTCTGATTGCTCTCCTGTCACCCCTGTATATCTGTGGACATCAAGTGAGGATTGTGATACCTGCTGCTAGAGGAGAACAGTCCACCAGCTATTACTTATGTAGGTTTGCATGAAGAATTGACCTTTGAGAGTACAAGAGGAATAGTGGAATTGTGCCCTACCCCTGCACAAGTGACTGATTTACAGACAGTAAAGAGCAGGAAGGTGGGTGGTGGGGGCGGGGGAAGAGAGGGAGTAAAGAATTGTCCCACATTAAAATGAAGAGAAATCATTTTTTTAAACTGGAGCAAAAACATATTGGGTGTGTCCTTATCTGAAGAGAGAAAATGCAGTTTAATTTTTCAGTTCTAATAATTCTATCAGCACTGCTGAAGGCCCAGACCTCAAGCATTAACATAAAATCATACAGGACAAAAGGAGGTCATTTGGCCCATTGTACCTGTGCTGGACCTTTCACTATTCAGATGCTGACTGACCTATTGTATATTTCCAGCATTTTTTTTAACTCAAAGATTAGATTATGTTTTTCTTTTGTCCAACCTGACAGATAAGTGTGTGAGTTTTAATATTTACATCTGCTATAAAATTACTTTTTTTATAAAAAATATTTTAACAGAGAATGATGGAATTCCAGATCCGTTTCTTCTCAGTGAAGGTCAAAGTTCAAACTTCAGACATGAAGATCAAGGGACCTCAGAAGGAAAGCAACCGGACAAAATGGAGGAAACACTCACCTGTATCATCTGTCAAGACTTGTTGCATGATTGCGTCAGGTACAATGAGATGTGAATGCTTTACAAACAGCCCTTTATGTGAGACCAAACTGCACTTTCAAACACTTGACTCCCTTTAAAATAATAGTTGTTTTAAATTCTTTGCAAACACTTCAAGACTGCAACATGACCATATTTGTAATTGTCTATCTCCGGTGACAACTCGTACGGTAAGTCTTCGACTCAGGTGTGATCTCCAGGTGAAGTGGGATTTTGGGGGGTGGGGAATACAAAAATTGACAGGAAAAGACCAGCTGGTGTATTAACATACAAACATACGAATTAGGAGCAAAAGTAGGCCATTCGGCCCCTTGAGTCTGCTCTGCCATTCAAGAAGATCATGGCTGATCTGTTTGTGTTTCAAACTCCACACTCTCCTCTACCCCTGATACCCCTTGATTCCCTTGCCTAACCAGAATCTATCTACTTCTGCCTTAAAAATATTCAATGTCCCTGCTTCCACCACCTTCTGAGGCAGAGAGTTCCAAAGTCACAACCCTCTGAGAGAAAAAAATTCTCCTCATCTCTGTCTTAAAAGGGCGTCCCCTAATTTTAAAACCGTGCCCCTTAGTTCTGGACTTATCCGTAAGAAGAAACATCCTTTCTACATCCACCTTGTCAAGACTGTTCAGGATTTTATATACTTCAATCAAGTCTCCTCTCACTCTTCTAAACTCCAGTGAAAACAAGCCCAGTCTGTCCAACCTTTCCTCATAACATAACCCACTCATTCTAGGTATCAATCTAGTAAATCTCCTCTCAACAGCCTCCAATGCATTTACATCCTTCCTTAAATAAAGAGACCAAAACTGCACACAGTATTCAAGATGTGGTCTCACCAATGCCCTGTATAATTGAAGCATAACATCCTTACCTTTATTTTCAACTCTTCTTGTAGTAAAGGATAGCATTCTATTAGCCTTCTTTATTACCTGCTGTACCTGCACTAGAACACGTAGATTCCTTTGCACCTTGGAATTCTGCAATCGTTCTCCGTTTAAGTAATACTCCGCTTTTTTTATTCTTCCTGCCAGAGTGAACAACTTCACATTTTCCCACATTATACTCCATCTGCCAGATTTTTGCCCACTCACTCAACCTATCTATATCGGTCTGCAGCCTCCTTATGTCCTTTTCACAACATACTTTCCTACCTATCTTTGTGTCATTTGCAAATTTAGCTACCATGCCATCGCTCCCCTCATCTAAGTCATTGATATAAATTGTAAAAAGTTGAGGCCCCAGCACAGACCTCTGTGGGACTCCACTTGTCACATCCTGTCAATCAGAAAAGGACCCATTTATGCATACTCTCTGTTTTCTGCCAGCCGGCCAATCTTCTGTCCATGCTAATATGTTACCTCTTACACCATGAGCTCCTACTTCGCGCAATAATCTTTTACGTGGCACCTTGTCAAATGCCTTCTGGAAATCCAAGTACAGTACGTCAACGGGCTCCCCTTTATCCACAGCACATGTCACTCCTTCAAAGAATTCCAACAAATTGGTTAAATATGATTTCCCTTTCACAAAATCATGCTGACTATTCCCGATTACCTTGGGTTTTTCTAAGTGCCCAGCTACAACCTCCTTAATGATTTGATTCTAACACCTTCCCCACGACAGACATCAAGTTAAGTGGCCTATAGTTACCGGTTTTCTGCCTCCCCCACCCCCTTTTCGTGAATAGAGGGGTTATATTTGCTACTTTCCAGTATGATGGAACCTTTCCAGCATCTAGCGAAATTTGAAAAATTAACACCAACGCACCTACTACCTCATTAGCCACTTCTTTTAAGACCCTAGGATGAAGTCCGTCAGGACCTGGGGACTTGTCAGCCCACCGGCTTCCCAGGTGATTGTAATTTCACCAAGTTCCTCTCTTCCTTCCACTTCCTGATTTACAGCTATTGCTGGAATGTTTTTTGTATCCTCTACAGTGAAGACAGAAGCAAAATATTTGTTCATTGCACTGCCATTTCCTTATTATACACTATTAGCTTCCCATTCTCACTCTAGAGGACCAACACTCACTTTACTTACTCTTTTCCTTTTTAAATACCTGTAGAAACTCTTGCTATCTGTTTTTACATTTCTAGCTACCTTCCTCTCGTACTCTAATTTCTTTCTCCTGATTAACCTTTTAGTCATTCTCTGCTGTTCTTTATATTCTGACCAATCATCTGAACTGCCACTCACCTTTGCGCAATTTGCCTTCACCTTAAGTTTGATGCTTTCCTGAACTTCTTTAGTTAACCACGGATGGTGGGTCCTCTCTTTGGAATATTTCTTTATAGTAGGAATAAACTTATTCTGAGTATTCTGAAATATCCCCTTAAATGTCTGCCACTGCTTCTCTATTGACCTATCTCCAAGCTTAGTAACCCAGTTTACTTCAGCTAGCTCAGTTTTCATGTCCACATAGTTGCACTTATTCAAGTTTAAAATAGTCTTAGTCTTAGAAGCCTTAAGCCTTTCCCATCCCGATAATGTGGAAACTACATGCAACATTGCTCCCAGGGATAGTGTATTTAGGATAGAATTGGTGGTGGTTCATGATTAATAAATCTCATTTTAGAATGTGCTTGTTTGGTCATTCCTGCAAATTTATTGGTTCAGAAATGGTAACTCTTAGAAATGAGCGATTGGATAATTGCTCGAGCTTTTCAACACAAGATGTAAAAGTTTCAGGGCATCAATAAACCTCATCATGGGTCTAATTTCATTTCATTTCTTTTCCCCTTCTTGCTCAGCCTTCAACCATGTATGCACACTTTCTGTGCAGCATGTTACTCGGGCTGGATGGAGCGATCATCACTCTGCCCAACCTGCCGCTGTCCTGTTGAACGCATCAGCAAGAACCACATGGTGAATAATCTGGTGGAGGCTTATCTACTGCAACACCCAGGCAAGTAATTGCAGTATTAAACTCGTGTGCACTCATTTATTTGGATAAGAAGGGGTTATGTATTGTGTATTGATATATTCTGTATTTCAAGTGTTTAATATTATGTGGTTTTGGGAGATGGGAAGAATGTCAGGGCATTAAGATCAGTGGATAGCACAACTATGAATCCACACCTTGCTCTTGGTTATCTGCTGTTGAAATCAGCAACTACTTGCTTGAATTTTCCCTGAGTTTTAGACAATATTTTGCCTCTGGAGTCTATCTAGAAGAAACTTGTGTTTCAATTGGGAGCCCTGTCGATAACTAGGAAGTGGTACTATGTGTGAGTTCACGATCTGTCCTTTCGAGTAAGATTGAGGCAAATGGACAAGACGGATCTGGGGAGGAGGAGAGGGATCAAGTTGGAAACATTGTTGAATGTTGTAGGAACATTGGTAGCTTCACAAGTGTAGTTTCCAGTTACTGGCTTAGAATGTAATTCTGTGAGAAAGATGCATCCTAACATATTAGGGAGTGACAGTGCAATGAACAGGAGGAAATACAATTATAAAATCTCAAATAGAGGAAATTACTACATTGTCACAAAATGTGTTGAGTGTGATAAATCTCATGATAGAGATGGGTAAACTTGCTGTCCCAAACCATGGTTCTTGCTTGAATTGTCATAAAATTTCATTGCTTGTCCAAGTGGGAGAGGAAAGGAAATTCATTGGAATACCAGACATCAGTCTAAACTGTGGCTACATTATGACACTGATTTGATGCTTTGTTTTGGTCACATTTGTGCGTGATTTACTATTTCAGACAAGTGTCGGAGTGGCGATGAACTGCAAAGTATGGATGCCAGAAATAAAATCACACATGACATGTTACAGCCTAAGATTAAACGGTCATTCTCCGATGAAGAGGTCAGCTCTGAGGATTTTCTGGAACTGTCCGATGTTGACAGTGAGTCTTCTGATTTTAGGTGGGTTTTTGAAAGTTCTGCTTTTATTTGTGCAGGAAGAAACACATGAGGAGCAGACAGTCCTTGTTTCTATTGTGAAAGTATGTGATTATTGGTTACAATACATGCATCAGGTTTGTGCAGTCCTGAGAAAATCAGAACAGTAGGAAAAGTGACTGAACAGCAGCAAGTGGATTGCTTTGTAATGAATTATCGTTTACTGAGCTGTGGGCATCTTTAGAAGGTGGGCAGACAGAAAATTGAGTTAACACATAGCAGAACTTTAACCAAACATAATTCTGGTCACATTCTTGTAATACTTCAACTGTAGTATCATGAATATTGACTTCTAAGTGCATATTAATAGTGGAGGGAGAAACCTATATCCACTCCCTTCCTGTCCTCTCCTGAAGGTGTTGCTTCCTTGCTAGGACAGCTCATGGATGCTGGCTATATAACCTGACCCAACATGCATAACCTGTAGACTATCGTAGCATAAGGGGTGATTTGATTGAGGTTTTTAGGATTTTGAAACAGATTTATAGGATAAATAGAGAAAAGTTATTACTGCTGCTCGGAGGAAGCCAACGACAAGGGCATACAACCTGAAAGTTGGAGCTAGACCATTCAAGAGAGAAGTTAGGAAACACTTCTTCATGCAGAGGGTGGTAGAAGTGTGGAACACATTCCCACAAAAAGCAATGGATGCTGGGCTCAATTAATCATTTTAAACCTGAGGTTGATAGATTTTTGCTAGCCAATACGGTTGGATGGAGTTAAAATTGAATGGTGAAACGGGTTTGAGGGGCTGAATGGCCTCCTCTTGTTTCAATGTAAGCATCAATGTGTCATCGGGCTACTTAGTCATAGGAGCCTGTTCTTGCCCAATGTACACACAGTGCACTAACACTGGTGACAAGGGAGATGCGGCAGGGGTCACAATAGCAATGAGAAAGAGAAATCTTGGATCATTTTTCTTTTCATCATTCTACCCACTCTTCACCCTTCACCCACCTCTCTTATCCAGAGTTGTGAAGTTGGTTGTATTGCCCCAGTTTCTGCCTTGGATGAGATCCACTAATTTGTACAGATTAAGGGATCCTGGGATGAATGGCTCAGCTGCTTAATGAACAAATTTACTGAGCTACTGAAAGTTGAAAGAAGGAACTTGCATTTATATAGCACCTTTCACACTCTCAGAACATCCCAAAGCGCTAGGATAATTTGTTATAGTGATGTTGATTGAGAGACAAAAGTTGGTCAAGACAGCATGGCGAACTCCCCTGCTCTTCAAGTAGTGCCATGGGATCTTTTACCTCTACCTGAGAGGGCAGACAGGATTTTGGTTTATTGTCTCTTCCAAAGGGCAGCACTTCTAACAGTACAGCACTCCCTCAGTACTACATTGGAGGGTCAGCCTGTGCTGTGGTCTCTGGAGTGGGTCGTGAACCTTCTGATTCAGAGGCAAGACTGCTACTGTGGATGTGCCTATTCTGTTTGAATAAAATGTGTAAAGAGGTTGCTGTACTGCTTTAGTGTATTTTGAGCATGTGATGGTTCAGTACAGCCTTCTAACAGAGAAAGATAGCAATATGTGTGGTGCAGAATAGGAAATGGAGATATAAATACAATGGGAAGTAATTTCTGATTGGATTAGTAGGGTATAACAAGTTGTTTCTTTGCTTTTATTTTTTTTCCTGGTCTTTACCAAGTTACACAAATTTTAGAGTAAGGTTTAAATACAGTTTGCTGTCTCCATGGTTGACTGCATTTTAGATTTTATATCCATTTTCAGTCAGCCTCATATTGTATGCAGACAGTGTCCTGGATATCGGTCCGAGAGCAATCAGTCTACTTTCTTGCCAGGTTTCAGAATGACGAGTGATGCCCCGTCAACTTCTACCAGTATCCCTGAGGGTAAGTGTCCATAGACCATAATGGACAATGGTGCTACTACAGGTGCATATCTCTTAGCATAACTTGCTTATCTAAACAGTTAAAGTTTGAAAAATGAACAATCTGACCTTGAGGATGAGGTGAAAGAAGGTAACTTCATGGTGGTGGTGATGGAAGTTTGCATTTAAGGGGAGTGACGATAAGTACATGTTGGAGAAAGGACTAGAACGATATGCTGATGGGGGTGAGATTAAGTGGGATGGGAGGAGGCTCGTGTGGAGCATGAACAGCGACATAGCGCAGTTGAGCCGAATGGTCTGTTTCTGTGCTATACATTTGATGTAATGTAATTCCTTAGAGAGGCTGGGAAATGAAACACCTCGTCTGATCTTATATCTTTTTGTGATTAGTTAGAAAACAATCTTGTGAGAGAAAGTCAGCCATCTATTGGCAGTTGAAAAATAGTGTGAGTAAATGCCAGAGATCTAAACAAAGAGGAGAAATCAAATGTTACATTTTGGAGAATATTGTGGTGTAAATGTGATGTGAAAGGAGAGGATGGAGCTTGATTATGTTTGGCAAGCCAAACTGTGCCATGGAGTGATGGGATGAAGGTTGTGTGTCACAGAGTGGCTGTAGGTTGCATTCCCAGCTGGGAATTAGCCATTTAAAATATCAGACTGTTAAGTTTTCAGAAACCAGGGAAAGCAGAGGGAGGAGTTTTGAGGGGAGATATGGTCTCAATGTGTGGAAGACTGCTTAGATGCTTTATGAACAAGATTAAAATTTACAATGTGGGTTGCACAAAGCAGAATGAGAAAAAGAGGTATAGCATGTTTTCCAGAAAACACGATGTAGAAATAAGAGAGATGATGTAGATAGTAAGGTGAGTGGTGCTGGGTACTAACGTAGTAAAGTGAGTCAACCTTTAGTGCTCTTGTTTATTTTAAGAACTGTATTTTCAAAGATCTCAAGAACGGGCCTGCTGTTTTCCTGGGTAATAATGCACGGTTGATAGCAGTACAAGCAGTATATCCAAAGATCTAACTATACCTTAAGTGTTAATCATTGCAAAAACTAAGTTACTTAACTGATTGAATTATTTTAGCTTTTTGAAAACTTGTTTGTCTGTCATCTGTTGTAGGTGAGTAATTGCCAGCTCCAGCCCAATACTGCTTTTAACTGGAGATCTGAAAGTCACAATAGGAACTGGCCATATTGAAATGTCAAACTTGAAAAGTCATGAAAACTACAGCACAGAAGGAACCCATTTATTCCATCATACCTGTGTCCAAGCTAGCTACTCTAATCCCATTTCGCAGCATCCTTTTAAAATGTTTATCAATTGTATTAGAAATGTTATAGTCCCCTGTCTCAATAGCCACTTGTGGTAAAGCATTCCATGTTCTGATACTGCTGTGTGATAAACTTTATTTCCTGGTGATTATCCTCAGTCTAAAGCCCCTTCTGGCTGATTCGTCAACCTGTGGAAACAGTCTTTCATTGTTTATTGGTTCAAACCCATCAATCATTTTGCATAAGTCTGTTGGAGCTATAGAAGTGTTGATTATAAATGACATTTAATGAGCACTCCAGTTTTGGTTGGCAATCTGATTTATGATACTGCTTAATATATATGTAATTATAATTATTAATACTCTACCAATCTTTTATAGCACTTGTGAATGAACTGTCTTAAATTCAACAACCTGCTCACCATTTTGCTTTCTACTTTAATTAAGAATAGCGATTGCTCAGTTTATGAACAGTGATCATTCATTTCACAGTGTAATAATGGAAGTAACCAGATCCTCATTCATGTCTTAGATTCAATGTTTTTACTGCTAAATACAATTTACAAATTCTATAACTTTTCTGATCTCTGTCAAATGAATTACTTTGTACATGTCCTGAGCTTGCTAACTGTATTTTTTTTCTGTCCTTTTTTTAAAATGTTTTTTAAGCTGTCCAAGAGTACACCTGCCCTACTCGAGGTCCTCACATGATTTGCACTTGCTGTTTTCAGCCAATGCCTGACCGGAGGGCGGAACGTGAGCAGAACCCAACCATTACACCTCAGCAATGTATGTGGCCAGGTTGCAGCATCCTAAGTTTTTGTTAATTGGTCTCCTATCTATCTGCTTTGGAATGGGAATTGAGTTGGGCTTCAGTGACTATAATCTCTGACTCAGCTTCCTTGCCACAAGAATGCTGGGTCTTGTCTGGGGTCCCAGGACTTGAGCATGCACAAGAACTTCAGTTTGCTTAAAACTTTAGTTTGAAGTTGAATTTTAAAGATGTAGTTAGTGCATTTCAGCTCGGTTACGCTTTCAGATCAGGTAAATCGGTGTTTTTGTTCTAGAATGTAATTGCTGAGCCTGTTTGGTCCCCATTAATCATGTGACCAGCTGTGTCATGTGGTTAACATGGGCCAGTTGAATTCAGGAGAAACTCTTAATTGGATGTTCACTCACAGATGCAGAACTTAATAAGTAATTGTAAAGTAAAAACAAGGTTAAAAACAAGCTGTCTAAAGCCATATCCAAAAATTATTTGTACTTGCACTTTTTGAGGTTTAGCATTTACTGTTGACAGTACTCACAAAAGCGTTTATTTATTGCCTTTCATGGTCTCAGGATGTCACAAAGTGCTTCATAGCAAATTAATTGTTTTTAAAGTGTAGTCACAGTTAAGTGCTAATTTCGCTTTTTCTTTATCGAGTCAGAATAGTACAGTGTAAAAGGAGGCCATTTGACCCCTTGTACCTGTGCTATCTCTTTTAATGAGCAATCCAATTAGTCCCTGATCTTTGTCCATAACCTTGCAAATTTTTACTCTTCAGATATTTATGCCATTTTTGAAATTTATTGTTGAATCTGCTTCCACCACCCTTTCAGGCAGTGCATTCTAGATCATATCAACTCACTGTGTGAAAACACATCTCCACATCTCACTTGATTTTGCCAGTTACCAGGATAGTAAAAGTCTAAATCTAGTTTGAAGAAGTTTGGGTGTTGCGCAGTTAAATAGTTATAACAAGGTATGAAAAAATGAACATATGAATTAGGACTTGGAGTGGGCCATTCCCCCCCCTATGAACCTGCTCTGCCATTTAATAAGATCGTGCCTGATCTGATTGTGACCTCAACTCCAGTTTCCTACCTACCCCGATACCCTTTGACACCCTTGCTAGTCGAGAAGTTATCAACCTCTGCCTTAAAAATATTCAATGACCCTGCCTCCCTCAGAAAAGAAATTTCTCCTCATCTCCATCTTAAATGGGTGACTCCTTATTTTTAAATTGTGTCCCCTAGTTCTAGTCTCTCCCACAAATGGAAACATCCTTTCAGCATCCACCCTGTAGAGTCCCCTCAGGATCTTACATGTTTCAATAAGATCACCTCTCAGTCTTCTAAACACCAATGGATACAGACTCAACCTGTCCAACCTTTCTTCATAAGATAACCCCTCCCATCCTAAGTATCAGTCGAGTGAACCTTCTCTGAGCTGCCTCTAATGCATTTATATCCTTTCTTAAATAAGGAGACCAAAACTGTACACAGTACTGCAGATGTGGTCTCACCAATATCCTATACAACTGTAGCAAAACATCTCTACTTTTATATTCCATTCCTTTTGCAATAAACGACAACATTCCATTTGCCTTCCTAATCACTTGCTGTATCTACATATCAACCTTTTATGATTCATGTACCAGGACATCCAGATACCTCTGTACCTCACAGTTCTGCAGTCTCTCTCCATTTAAATAATATGCTGCTTTACTATTCTTCCTCCCAAAGTGGATAAGTTCACATTTTCCCACATTATACTCCGTTTGCCAAATTTTTGCCCACTCACTTAACCTATCTATATCCCTTTGCAGACTCCTCAAGTCCTCTTCACAACTTATTTTTCTACCTATCTTTGTGTCATCAGCAAATTTAGCAACCATGCATTCTGTCCTTTCATCCAAGTCATTGATATAAATTGTAAATAGGTATTAAAATTAACATTCAATCTAAATGTGTATTCCAAGCAATTCCCATTTAAAACCTTTAGAAACTTGCAATTTCTAGCAGTGAGAACAATCAGATCAGCCTTTTTCTTTAAAAAAAAGAGGTGCAAAACTACATTAAAATGTCAGTATGTGTAGAACCTTTCTCTGAAATCTGTTTTCAAAGCAAACATGAGCCTTGCTCCCGCAGCTGCATTCTTAGCCTAAACAAATGCTCTGTTCAGCCTGCATATTGTGACTAACCTATCCTGTATATAGATAACAGTCAAGTAATTCTGAAAATGTGTTCTTCCAGGCACGATTTGTTTACGGACCTTCTGCCACATGTATTGGGGCTGCTCACGAGTGGGATGCTCTGGCTGCTTGGCGAGATTTTGTGGTAGATATATTTTCTATCAAACATTATATGCTCTAAAAGGGCCTCCTTGAATAATAAGACAGTAAAGTGGTCATTTTAGGTGATGATAATGCTTAGTTGATTAGGTTGATGTGATTGGTTTCTCAGTAAATTCTACAGTTCCATGAGAGCACTTTAGACTGCTGCTTTTTCCTGACTGTTGGGATTATGGTTTTCTTACATTTGTAACTGTGGTGAGGGATATCCATGCTGATGAATGGAACACTTTATCCACTTTTTAAGCATCATATAAGTTTACAGTGTAACAGAAGTCTCACTGTCCTGCTTGCTCCCCAAAGTCCTGTAATCCTAGTTAGTTTTTCCAGGGACCTGGTGCGGGGCCACTGTACTCATTCCAGTCTCTAAAGAGCAACCCTATGTGAATATCATCTTCAGTGGTTCTTCTGAATTCTAAATCTAAGCTTTAAGAGATGGTTCTAACTGGATAATATATTTTTGACAGATATAAATTTTGGAGAAAAATGTTTGGATGGAATATTAAATAACAACAGCTATGAATCGGATATCCTGAAGGTAAGATGCCCTCTAAACATTAATGGAAATCTTTTCTGTGTGCTTTATTGCAACCCTTCCATTTTTTTTAATGCATTAGTTTTCTGTGCCTGTCCTTGGTTGATCCTGGAATGCGTTTTCTCCACTGTCCAGTCAGGCAGGTGTACTGCTGTTTCACATATCTTTATTGATGGTGCTGTGGAGAGGTGTGTAAGAGCGACCTGTAGTGGTTCTGATATTTCCCCTTCAATTAGGGGGAAGAGTAACTCTTTGTCATGAGGAATCCATAATGTAGTGAAGTACTATACTTAGCCACTCCATGATTTGGAGATTTATCACCCGGGGGTAGGGAGATGAAAGATAGGTACATTGGGCCTGATCAAATATCTGAAAGCACTTCAGAAGGCATTTATTGTTTGTAGCTAAAAGCAGCAGCATTTTGTGCAGAGTGTGGTCTCCCAGTCAATGATGAGACAAACAGCCAGGTAATCTGTTCATGATGTTGGTTGAGAGAATAATGTTGACCAAGACACTAGGAGAACTCACGACTCTTCCAATAGAACCGCGGGATCTTTTAACATCCTCAGTAGGAATTGAATCCATCAGACTTGAGAAGTGAGACTGCTACCAACTGAGCCAGGCTGCTAGCTCAATTAGACGAAAGTTGCCTTTTTGGTAGGTGCTCTGGGTTTTCTCCTGGAACCACGCACACCTATCTGGCTGACAACACAGACAGGTTACCTATTCCCAAGCCTCTTTATACTGCTGTGTATTTGTATTCCCTCAATGGTGCAAAAGCCTGCCTGATCACATCAGCTCCTCTTGTCGGCTGCACAAACAAACCTGCCTTTTTTAAAATGCACTTAACCTTCTCTTTAGTTTATCCTTCACTTAATGAGTTAGATTCATCATCCAGTTCGTGCCGAACCATAGCATCTCTTCAACAGATTTTGGTAGCCGAATTAGAGTTACTTGACTTCTTTTAACTCCCATCATCAAAACACAGCTTTCCTTTTTAAAGAATTGCTCTTTGGTTCAGCACAGACCAGGAAACAATGAAAAGTTTGACTTGATATTGACTTTAGGAGCAGGATTTGAAGTTCGAAGCTGGATGTCACACATGCTCTTGTATGTAATAATACTTGATTTAATCATAATCTTGTATGGCTTGGTGTTACCTTTCAGAATTACCTTGCATCTAGAGGCCTTACTTGGAAAGAGATGTTGCAGGAAAGTCTTTTGGCTCTTCAGAGAGGAAAATTTGTTCTGACGGGTATGTGTAATTTGAACTCGCAATTACAACTCAAATGTAGATGGCTTGTTATAAAAATGAACACTTAAAGAAAGATTTGCATTTATATAGCACCTTTCATGACCTCAGGAAATCCCAAAGTGCTTTACAGCCAATGAAGTACTTGATGTTTAACCAAATATGGCAGTCAATTTGTGCATAAGATCCCACAAACAACAATGTGATGATCACCAGATCATCTGTTTTACTCATCTTGGTTGACACATGGATATTTGCCAGAACACTGGGAGAACTCCCCTGCTCTTCGAAACAGTGCTGTGGGATCTTATACATTCACCTCACAGGGTGGACTGGACCTCAGTTTAACGACAAAGCAATATTACACTTGAGTATCTGCCTGCATTTTGTGGTCGAGACTCGAGTGGGACTTGAACCCAAAAGCTTCTAGTAATGTAATCCTACAGTGTTATTACCTCAATAAGGGTTAGTATAAATGGGTGGTTGTTGGTCGGCACAGACTCGGTGGGCCGAAGGGCCTGTTTCAGTGCTGTATCTCTAAATAAAAAAAAAATAAAATAAAAATAAATAAGTGACTACACTCACATTTTATATGATATTTCATATTAGAATGCATATTTTCCATTGATTTTTTTTTTTAAGTGCTGTTTTTCTGTGCTGTCTGTATGACAGTCATGTTGTGTATTGGATAAAAAAGCAATCATAGCCATCATATGTCATCTAAGTGAGATGTAGTGACACAATGGGAACTTTTAGTTCGAGAAAAGTGCTAATAGCTAATGCTTGACTCTTCTGAGTTTGACATTTTCTAGTGTTTAATAAATTAGAATAATTGGTGATTGTACAAGCTTACCTTGTAAACGGAAGACTTGGGGGTTTAATTCTGTCAACAGGTGCTATCTGCATTACTTTTTTCTTTTTAATTTTTTCAAAACAGATTATCATGTTACGACAAATGTTGTGCTTTGTTACTGTTGTGGACTACATAACTTCCGAGAGTTGGCCTATCAGTACAGGCAGAACATTCCTGCTGCAGAACTTCCAGGTAGTTCCATTTAACGATTGGTTAGCAGTTTTTAAGAAAGCAGTCACTTGCATTTATGTCGTTCCTAGTTGTATCCTCAGGATAGCCTAGAGTGCTTGAGGGCCAATGGAAATTTTGAAGTTCAGCCACTATTGTTATGTGAGCAAAATTTTAAGGAAGATAAATTATAGTTAAATGTGAGAATTGAGGAATACCATCAATAACTGAATAGGTGTCTCTCTAAACACCTTCAGGATTATGTGGCAAATCAGACATATTAATGTAGTGGTTCCCTTTTGTCTAAATTGAACTTATTTTTAAACCACTTTTCCTAGAAAATAGAGTACTGGCTGAATAAATCCTGTACATTATTAGGATTACATAGAAGCTAATGAAGAGAAAATTTATCTTCAAAAAGAAGCCTCGCTTCTCAACACATAAACACATATCCGCAATGACTAAATGTTCTTTTGAGTCAAATATGCAGAGATTATAGAAGTATGCATCCCGAAATTTAGAAGTGAATTGTACTACATTTAATTTGAGTCCCAGTGTATTATAGTTCAATATGTGCATCTACATGTGTGTATTAAAAAGCGCACTGGTTTTTAGCAGGACACCTGTATAGGCCTGACCATTTCTCATGTTATGTTGTGTCCTGTGCAGCGAAAAGAGCTGTAGAGTTCTTTCAGAATAATCTTGTCTAGTCTTTCGTTTAAATTGCAACTAATTAACCTTACAGGGTCTGTAACTGCACGTCCAGATTGCTACTGGGGTCGAAACTGTCGCACACAGGTTAAAGCACATCATGCCATGTAAGTACCATACACAGGTTAATTCATTCTTCTCTAGTGTTGAGAAAGTTTTGAACATTTTCCCTGTCACTTTCCAGTTTGCCTTAATGCCTTGCTAGAATTCAATGAAATTTGCTACCCTCATTTAGTAATTTGAACAATAAAGGGTAAAGGTTACAGAGTTAGTGGATGTCCCATGACATTGCTCATAGTAAGTCAGAGGATGTGTTCTGACAAAAGGATCATTGTGCTTTGTACCCGTCAATATATTATACAATGACAAATGGGATGTTTGTCTTGATAGCACTTAACTCAGTTCCTTTATGCCTATGAGGAGCGAAAAGCTGTTTGTAGCTGTGGAGAAGCTGCGTTTAATGGCCTGTCCATTTAGGACCACAGAGTTTCACCGAACCAGAGCAGAAATCTCTTCATCTATTGGCTTGCTGCAAGGAATAGTCCAAAATGGGCTAATTGCTTTTGCTGAGGACTGTTTGTTTTAAAAATGATTTTGAAGCAGCAGTGTTACTGCTTAATCTAATCCAAAAGGTATGATTAGATTAGATTAGATTAGAGATACAGCACTGAAACAGGCCCTTCGGCCCACCGAGTCTGTGCCGAACATCAACCACCCATTTATACTAATCCTACACTAATCCCATATTCCGACCAAACATCCCCACCTGCCCCTATATTTCCCTACCACCTACCTATACTAGTGACAATTTATAATGGCCAATTTACCTATCAACCTGCAAGTCTTTTGGCTTGTGGGAGGAAACCGGAGCACCCGGAGAAAACCCACGCAGACACAGGGAGAACTTGCAAACTCCACACAGGCAGTACCCGGAATCGAACCCGGGTCCCTGGAGCTGTGAGGCTGCAGTGCTAACCACTGCGCCACTGTGCCGCCCCTATATGGTTAATTGGAATTCGTTCTGACTGGGAAATATTTTGTTTTAAAGTGAGTTGTTAAGCCAGTGTGCTTTGTTGAATGATAATTTTCTATAATCCACTGACTGGAGATTTGAATCTATATTTTTTTTAAAAGACAAGCTACAAGCAAAGTTTCAGCTTAAGATGATCACCTAGTTTACAGCACTGTATCCTACATTGCAAAGGACTGAGAGAAGGTCTGTGCATTTCCCAGCAAGAACCAAGACCCAGGAAGTTTAAAAGAACTGTCTGTTCTCTCAGCAAGCAGAGAAATACTGCTAACTGCTTTGTTTGAATCACTGAGTGACTGTCGTGTGACAAGCCCCTCGCCATCTGTGGTTTTAAGCTGATGATGTTCTCTGCAGCAAAGGAGAAGCTTTTGGACTCTGACATGTGCAGACCCTAAGTAGGGGTCACCCCCCCCCCCCCCCCCCCTCTCCATTCCAACTTGAAAACTTGCAAATCCTGCTGTTGACTGAGGACCTTTGCAGTCTTTGGATGCAGTCAGAAACCTCATTGGAGGAAATCATCTGCATTGCTATCTCCAAGAGACTCATTGAACAAGTCATCTACCTCTTCAAATTAAAAGCCTCAGGACCACTGAATTCAGCAAGAAGCCAGCCAAATCACCAAATTTCACAGACTGTATACCTTTTTTCTTTGGACTCTAACTCAACCAATCTACCTTTCCTCACTCTAACCTATTTGTGTGTTAACCTCAAGTATGTGTGAGTGAAAGTTGGCACATTGTTTATTATTTTATAAGTTTAGTTTAGGTACAATAAAGTTGTTAACTGAAGTAAGCCTGTCCTAATTGGTTCTTGTTATGATTATAGCAAGTACGTAATCAAACACCGACTGAATTGGCCAGTACATCCACTTTAAGAAAGAATTAAACCTGTTGTGGTTAAACAGGAGGAGGGAAAAGAGGAAAGCCCTTTGACTCCTCCTCACTTGACCGTAACAGTCAAGTTAGGGAAATTCTGCCACTTTTTTAAAAAAAAAAACCTTTTGTCCTTTTTCTTCTAGGAAATTTAACCACATCTGTGAACAAACACGTTTCAAGAACTGAGGCCCGTGGAGATGAAGATGGAGTGAATTTGAACTTTTAAAGTTGTCTTTAGGAATCTTTTTATACAATCAACCTCTGAGGCTATGGGTCATTGTAAAATTTATTATACTTAAAAGATGAGAGCAAGATCAACCGACTGGCAGAGGGTTCATCCATTTTTCTGCCCGTGGTAGGAATCTTGTGCTTCAACATTTAAAAAAAAAGTTCTATATTAAAAAGTGCACACAGTTTCAGAGCAAGGCCTGCAAATGTTTACTCTGCTGTTTACTACTGTAATATCACGTTTTCCACATAAAATTAATGATTCTCTATGTTCTTTTGTTACTGCTGTGCAGTCAATGTAGGAGTATATTTTTTTTAAATTTAAACTTAGAACAACTGGAGCAGAAATGTTGCTTTTATTGGACAGTTGTCTAAGGAAACTCAATGACTTGACCGTAGGTAAAGCACTGAGTTGCAATGTACGATTTCTTGCTTTCTGAAGCATTCTCTGCTGAGGTGACCGCTGAAAGTATTTGGACAATGCCTTTTGTAGAAGCTAAGCATTGTACAAGTTTAAATTTACTGTAGAAACATTTTAATTGAAAGATTCCCTTTAATCTATATTGAAGACCTGCCCTTACCTTTTAACCAGACACTTCCTCCTAGTACAAATATTGACTGAAAGGGTCTAATTCCAGCAGCTTTGTGACTCGGGTAAAGGCGGTGTTTGCTGCTTTAGAGCATGTTGGCTGCCAGTAATTACCAATAATAAGACAGAATCTTCTTGTCCACAAGAAGGTCATTCCAAATTGTTTGAAGTAATTTTTTAAAAAAAATTTCTTCATGATCTTATCCAGAGTTTGGAGGCTTTTCTCGGATTTTCTTCCCTCCTCACTTGAGGTTCCTTGCTTGAGTTACAGTCCTTTTAGACATTGGGCTCCCTATGCTATCTTAGTCAAGGAATCGTTCTTCATTTAAGGAGCCATATTAGTGTCAATAGGATATTTGACTGTGGGAGCTTTGCAGCCAACCCTGAACTGCTCTTTGTCCAATTTCCGCACATAAACCCTTATTGGTTGGAGGAACCCTGGCTGACTCCTCCTCTTCCCCTTATCTGAGTCCATGGCGTTAAGAATATTTAGGAATGGAGGAGAACCATTCAGCCCATCAAGCATGCTGTTTCATTCAGTGAGATCATGGCTGATCTGAAGCTTAGTTCCATTTACCTGACTTTGCTTCATATGCTTGATACCTTTACCCAACAAAAATCAATTTCAGACCTAAATTCTATTGTCCCAGCATCCACAGCCTTTTAGAGCAGAGACGTCTAGATTTATACTACTGTTTGTGTGGAAAAACCCTTCTTAATTTCATTCCTGAATGTTCAGAGTCTAAGATTGTACCAACCCAGAAACTTTTGGTGTGACGACACTTTTCTGGTTTATATGGCTCAGCTACTCTTGGGTAAACTTAACATCAGGCTCTTTGATGGGAGGTGTTTAAGATAAACTTTCATTTTTTTAGTGGAGAGAAATCTTCAATGTGGGTGAAGTCTTTGTAGTTAGAGCTAAAATTACAGCAGTTGAGCTGCCACAAAGACTGTAAAGTCCCAAGCTTGATTTCCAATTCATTGTGTTCGCTGATCTCAGCCAGAGACTCGGGGGGCAGGGTGCTGCACTTGGCTTCAAAATTCCTGGAAAAGGGAACAATCAGTCAGATATCCTGCTGTCCAGTAACCTCCTGCTGGAATGTAGACATGTGAAGACAATATTGGGCTTGGTTACGATCCACTCCATGCGGGCCAACCTGATAATACTCAATGTCTAGTCTTCAATTTAAAAGTCGTCACCTGGGTGAGCTATCTGAGACTGCCTGTGGATCTGTGTCCCAGCAAGGAGTTTTCAGTATCAGGAGGGATGAGGAGGAAATTGAGGTGGAGCAAGGAAATTGCATTTAGGCTACTTCTGATTTTGTATTACCTGTCAAGGTGTGCATTTATAACTTCCACCTGCCATCTTTACCCAGAGAGTGGTGAGAATGTAGAGCTTGTTACCATGTGGAGTAGTTGAGGCAAATAGCATAGATGCATTTAAGATGAAGCAATTATAAGTATATGAGGAGGAAAGGAATACAAGGTTATGATAGGGTAGGAGGAGGCTTTTGTGGAGCATAAACACTGGCATAGACCAGTGGGGCTGATTGGCCTGTTTCTGTGCTGTAATTTCTAAGTAAATATTCAACATTTTCATTCCGAAGTGCTAGTCACAATTTGCAAAACAAAAAGTCACTCCAGTGCTTCTGTCTCTTAAATCCAGGGCCAGCATTTATGGATCAGGGAATAAAGACTCATTGATTTATTTTAACATAATGTAAAATACAATTCCAGTTGTAAATTCTTATTGGGAGAAATAAATGCTTTATCCAAGGAAGAAAAAGCTAGCAAATAAAATGGGTTCACACCTGGAGTTAGCCTGGGTCCTCCTATATGAGCACTTTATTTGGATAAATTGGAATTCCCATTCAGTATTTTATAGATCATCATTTGAGATGAACAAATGTTTTAACACTGGAACAATCCATTTTGCATGAACATTTATAGCTGTTTTATAACTTGAGCTGAGGCTACAGTGATTTTAGGCAAGAATTTAAGGAACCTACAATTACTATTTTGTGGTTGTGATGTATAATTTAACTGCATTTTAAAAATAAGTTTCATTTCCCCCAATTGGTCATCTCTGGCATGCGTTGTCATTGGTCAGAGATATAGAGATCCATTCTGTTCCCTTAGAAACTGGGCAGCTGGAATGAGTTGCACACAGATGGGCTACAGGCAACACTCCCTCTGATTTCTGATTTGTGCATCATAGAATCATGCCACACAGAAGGAGGCTATTCAGTCCATGTGTCTCTTTCTTGCTCTTTGAAAGAACTATCCAATATGTCCCACTCCCTTGCTTCTTTCCCCATAGCCCTATGAATATTTCCTTTTCAAATTTTTACCCAGTTCCCTTTTCAAAGTTACTGTTGAATCTGCTTCACTCACCCTTTCAGGCAGTATTCCAGATCATCACAACTTGCTGTGTTTTTTTTAAAATTCTAATCTCACCTCTGCTTTATCCAGTTATCTTAATATCTATATGCTCTGGATATTTACCCTCTTGCTAGTGGAAACAGTTTCTCCTTATCAGCTCTATCAAAATCCTTCATAACTTTGAACAGCTGTATTAAATCTCTTCTAACCTTCTGTGCTGGAAGTAGAACAATCCCAACTTGTCTAGTTTCTCCACATAACTGAAGTTCCTTAACCCCAGTACCATTCTAGTAAATCTCCTCAGCACCCTCTCCAAGGCTTTGATGCCCTTCCTAAACTGCGGTGCCCAGAACTGGACACTACTCCAGCTGAGGCTTTATAAAGATTTAGCATAACTTCCTTGCTTTTTTGTACTCTATGCCTTTATAAAGCCCAGGATCGTATGTGCATTTTTAACAGCCTTCTCAACTTGTCCTGCCCCCCCCTTCAACAATTTGTGTATATATCAATCTCCAGATTTCTGTTCCTGCATCCCCTTTAATGTTGTCCAATTTTGTTTACATTGTCTCTCATTCTTCCTTCCAAAATGCATTATTGCACACTTTTCAGCACCAGTCTATGTCCTCCAGAAGTCTGCTATACTATCCTCCTCACTGTTTACTATTGTGTATGTTCTTTGCCAATGTTCCCATTAATCGAGGACACCTTAGCCTTCCTGGCCTGAAGACTGCAATTCAAGCTAGCTTATGATTCCATGAACTCATTTATTTCACTTGCATGAATTTGAGCTGGTGCTCACCTTGTGCATTTCCAATAGGGTTTTCCAGATGTCTTCCCATTGAGGCCATCACCAAACACCCTAGCTGACCTAACTCTGCACGCACTGGGGATTGTAGCTGACACCTTCCTCATTTCTATTGTTCAGTGGCATCCTGTTCATTTACCCACTCAGGTTTCTGGGGCTGGGTTTGATTTTGAGTTCTGGATAACTATGTTGATTCTATGGCAGGACTCTGCATCGCAAATCTCAGTGTGATATCTCCTCAGTGCTTTACAAACACTGCTAAACTGGCAGCTGGAAAAATTGTGTTATATATTGATTTAAAAGCCGTTTACTGAGCTCACTCACTGAGTCCCAGTAATAGCTGCCATTGAAATGCAGATCTGTCCCATTTGATTTAAGAAGATGTTGAGTGACAGTAAATGTTAGGTCTGGTGTTCTGATTCGGAATTTACATCAATCTTCTCATCCCCATTGAGTTGCGGGTTTAATCCTCCTCCATTTCACACCGTGCATATTTACACAAAACTGATTTCAGAGCCTTTGCAAAACCATCTGATTGAAGAGCTAGAGATTAATGAGTAAATTCAAAAGGAAAAAATGAAAAGCTGCGATACAAACAAATGCTGAAAGTACACAGCATTCTGGGGAAGGGTACATATCTGCAACTTAATAACTTACCTCAATGAAAGCAAAATACTGGGAGTCTGAAATAAAAGCAGAAAATGTTGAAAACATTCAGCAATAAAAGTTACTTGAAGGGTCATCAACCTGAAGTATTAACTCTGTTTCTCTTTCCACAAATGCTGCCTGACCTGCTGAGTGCTTGCCTTTTTATGCATATTTCTAACATTCCATTTCTTATTTTAGCAATCAGTGAAGTTAAATAATAGATGTGCATTTCAAACTTTACATACTCAATTTGGAAGTGAGATAAAAGCAAAATACTGCGGATGCTGGAAATCTGAAATAAAAACAAGAAATGCTGGAACCACTCAGCAGGTCTGGCAGCATCTGTGGAAAGAGAAGCAGAGTTAACGTTTCGGGTCAGTGACCCTTCATCGGAACTGGGGAAGTGAGATTCCTGGGTTGAAGGAGCTGTTTTTGATTATGGGTTAGATTAGTGTAATCAAACCCTATGGGAAGACCAAGCGAATGCACCAATTTTCAAAATGTAATTTTGTTAAATATCTAGAAATGTCTCTGAACATGACAATTTTTGGGTAGTATGCAAATTTTCTTCCTCTTGTGGTTTATGCAGCATTTGTTCCCAGAATGTCCAAGTTGCTTCACACCGATGCACAACATTTCAGTGTGGCCATTGTTAAGTAGACAAACTTGATTGCAGACAGAAAGATCCCACAAACCACAGAGATGCATGACCAGTTAGTCTGCTTTTGGATGGTGTTTGAAGGGATGTAAACCAACACAGCAGGAGATATCCCAACAGTGAAAGATTGCCATTTCTAACAATGCAGCACCCCTTGAATATTGCACTGAAGTACAGGACTAGACTATGGGTTGAGTGCTGGAGTAGGGTTGAGCATTAATCTTAAAAGTTCCAGTATGAATACAGCCATACTCCTGCTGTTACAAGCAGCTTTATGTAAAGTAGGTATTGTAACCAACAGCTCAGGTTGTACAATGTTGTATTTCATTTTTTCTGTATCTTTTTTTTAAAAATGCTGAATGAACACTTCCGTGCGGTGAATTCTCTCTGCTGGTTTATGGGAATCCACGGTGGTATTGAAAATAAAAAAAATGTGTAGTACACAGAAGACTACAGTACTTAGTTCCTGGCAACAACTGACTTTTCCTTTATAGTAATTGTCTCTTTCTCTGGTGTCTCAGTACCAGGCACCAGCTATGCCTGAGATCTGCTCCCAACGCATCTCCAGTACCAGCAGTCAGCAACAGCTGTTTGCATTTATATTGTCTTAAACTTGGAAAAACATCCCAAGGGATTAAAAGTGCATCGCTGAGTTGCTAAGGGTTTAGTCTCTCATTTCCTACATTGCAATAGTGACAACACTCCAAAAATTCTTTATTGGTTGTGGTGCACTTTGAGACAGCCTGAGATTGTAAAGTTGTTGAGATCAGGAATTCTGTAGGATCATAAGATTGATTTGGCATCTCACAACTGTCATTGGACTCCGTATTAACTTGCTGTGCCACTGTTTTTAAGCAGATAAGAACAAAACTTAATTTCCTATACATTGCATTGTTAGTAGATGATGAAAGTCATTAACCATCCTAACCTCTAGAAAACTAGAACCAACTATGACAGTCTCAGTCAAGAACAAGATTGAACTTTCTAGTTGCTATTTAATCAGATATCTGCACACTGCCCCCGTGCCTTGTGAAAGAAATCTGGTATTTCAAAATCATTTCAGCAGTAACCACCAGAGCAGAAAAAATCAATTTTAAACTTGCTATATTGAAATTAATCAAAATAAATGCAAGAAGCTCTTGGAGTTTTCAGTGTGTTTAAAAACTGTTTAATGAAAAGATTACAGTGTAAACAAAAATGTAATAGGCAGATACTGCAGTTCTATTGACACAAGGTTGTCTAGGCTTGGTATCTGGAGGTGAATAGAGTGCTGATGTAGCTACTTTATATGCCCTCAGTAGGGCATCTGCATCAGAATTGTTCTTTTGCACATAATTCATTTCATTTTTACAAGTCGAGCACCAGCTAAGTGCCTCAGTAATGGCAGTGGATGCTCCTCTGTCACTTGGCCTGGAGCTGTCTGTCAGGTTATACTGACACTTGGTACTATTTCAAGTGCAAACCTTATGGTGTGACTTACTTTAATCTGACTGTCCTGGGTTTGGGACATTCATGTGAGTTGCTGCCCACAATCATTTTGCTTGATGGGGTGACATTGAGTAAAAAAGAATTTTTGCCCAATGGACAACTTCTGCCAATGATGCTGTGACAGTGTTCATTCAGATTTTGCTGGGAATGTATAATGAGTTTACACTGTAATGTAGCTTCTGTTTTCTATTCAGTTTAGAGAAGCTTTTATGGTTGGCATTGTGTGTGGTAGAATTGCTGATATTGTAATCCTACTAATTGACATGTTCTTGGGCTGTCATTTCGGAGGAGACTATGCCTTTATCTTTCTGACTGGGTTTCTATTCCAACCTACTTGGTTGAAAGAGAAGTTACAAAATAATTACAGCACAGAAACAGGCCATTCAGCCCAACGGGTCCGTGCCAATGTTTATGCTCCACACTAGTCTCCTCCCACCCTCCTTCATCTAACCTCTTCAGCATAGTCTTCTATTCCTTTTCTCCTTCATGTGCTTATCTAGATTCCCCTTAAATGCATCTATGGTATTCATCTGAACTCCTTGTGATAGCGAGGTCCACATTTTAAAAACACTCTGGGTTAAAAAAAAAAATCCCCTGAATTCCCTATTGGATTTATTATGGCCCCTAGTTTTGGATCTAGAAGTGGAAAAATCCTCTTTACATCTACCCTATCAAAGCTTTTCATAATCTTAAAGAACTCTATCAGGTCACCCCTCAACCGTCTCTTTTCTAGAGAAAAGAGCCCTGGCCTGTTCAATCTTTCCTCAAAGGTATAATCTCTCAGTTCTGGTATTCCAGTAATTCTCTCTTGCCCCTTCTCCATTGCCTCTTTATCTTTTTTTGGGTGGGTTGTCTTATGAGGAAAGGTTGGACAGGGTAGGCTTGTATCCACGAGTTTAGAAGAGTAAGAGGCGACTTGATTGAAACATATAAGATCCTGAGGAGTCTTGACAGGGTGGATGTGGAAAGGATGTTTCCCCTTGTGGGAGAATCTAGAACTAGGGGTCACTGTTTAAAAATAAGGAGTCACCCATTTAAGATGAGAATTTTTTTTCTCTGAGATTCATGAGTCTTTGGAACTCTCTTCCTCAAAAGGCAGTGGGAGCAGAGTCTTTAAATATTTTAAAGTCAGAAATAGATAGATTATTGATAAGCAAGGGGGTGAAAGGCTATCGGATTGGCAGGAATGTGGAGTCAGGATTACAGTCAGATCAGCCATGATCTTATTCAATGGCAGAGCATGCTCGAGGGGCCGAGTGGCCTACTCATGCTCCTAATTCATGTGTTCACATAATATGGAGACCAGAACTGTCCACAGTACTTCAGGTGTGGTCTAACCAAGGTTCTATGCAAGTTTAACATAACTTACCTGCTTTTCAATTCTGTCCATTTAGAAATGAACCAGATTGCTTTGTTTGCTTTTTATTATGGCTTTATTAACCTGCATCACTACCTTTAGTGGTTTGTGCATCTGTAATCCCCCCCCCCCCCCCCCTCACCCCTCCAAACAGTGTTTCTCTCTGCTCCTCTACCCCATTTGGTCACTTATTTTTCAAATAATATGTGGTCTTTATCTTCAAGATGTACCATTTACCAATTACATGCCCATCCAGCATTTTATAAACGTCTTTCTGTATTTTGTTGCAGTCCTCCTGTGTATGAACTGCACCCCCCAAAATGGCACTCTGTTCAAATTTTGAAGTTGATCAGTGTGCTAAAATTGCCATGAGATGCCAGTTGAGAATTCGTGGGTAATTGTTCTGGAATAAATGCTGATTTTGAGGGAGATTGTTTTTGTTTTTATTCATTTGTGGGATACTGGTACTAGCAAGGCCAGCATTTATTGCCCATCCTTAAGTGCCCTTGAGAAGGTGGTGGTGAGTTGCCTTCTTGAAATGTTGCAGTTCATCTGATGTTGGTATGCCCACATTGCTGTTCGAGAGGGAGTTCTGGATTTTGACCCAGAAACAGTGATGAAGTTCCAAGTGAGGTTGGTGAGTGTATCTGCATGAGCCCAACTTAAAGTGTATGTGGACTAGAGAAGGTATGAGCTGAATATTTTGCATTAATTTTCTCATCCTTTCATGTCCCAGTTTTAAAAAAATTTAATTCTCTCAACATAGCTGACTACTTTTTTTTGTTTAGTTCACATAATTAAACTGGTTAATGTGTGTTTTTGGCAATGGGTACTCTTTTTAACTAGTACATAGGGATCTGTAATTAAACCTATTTGCATGTGTGTACAGGCACTTATTGCAATTTTCAAGTCCCTCTTTGAACTGGGAGTTAAATCAATCGGTTAAATGAGCCAAGTTGTGCACTTATTTGCACTGTATCTATTTTACCAATAAGATGCACTGGTTAGTAATGTGGGGCAGGAGTTCCATGGTGACTTAGATCTTGGTTTATTCCAATCTGATTAAGATCCAGACGCATTCTATAAATTTGCACTATATTGCTGCTTGATCTTTCTTTCCTCCTGAGCCCAAATTAAACTCTGGTTTATTTCAGACAGTCTTGGAAATGGGAACATATAGATGAATTTAAGCTTCTGTCTGTAGGTTTTTCTAACTGCAAATCAAAGAATTGCTGCTTCTGTGCTAATCCTGTGTTGCAGCTTCCCTATGATGTAGCGTTTTAACTTGAATCAGCTGACTCATACTGAGGGAAATCAGAGCAATACATCATGTTGGTACAAACAATAGTGTTAAGATTAGCAACATGTGATCCAAGATGTTTCTGGATTAGCTTCTCGCAATAGGAAATGTTTTATTTTAATTCTGACCAAAGGAAGTAGTTTTGGACATTTTGTTGGATGTCTTTACCTCTGGACGTGCTACTGGAATCTCTCTGGAAGCCCTTTCGAATGCTCTGCTACTGGTTCAAGAAAGCATCTCCGGACAGTCAGTGTAACTGTTTCAAAGGCATGTTAATGTTTTCTATTGGGCAAGGTTGTAGAGCATTTAAAAATGCTGGGCTGCTGCATCCTGCATGGAAATAAGAACTGTACACACCTCTGTAAAAGCAAAGTCGGGCGGGCATTCAGGCAAAAAGTGATGCACTGATCCTCTCAGCAGTGTCGAAATGATGAACTCAAAGACTTCAAAGCTTAAATTGAACTAGAAAAATAGCTGTTAATTATCTGCAATAAAAAATAGTGCGTCACTATGTAAGTTTAGTTAAAAGCACAGGGTGGAAGTTAGAGCACTGGTTTCAGACTGGGATAAGTTGGACGTTGACTTTTGGTAGTAAACTAAACCATTCCAGAATAATGAATCCTGGACAGAATGATTGATTTTGTGTTGATTTTTCTTTAAAAGTTAAACTGCGTGTTTTTTAAATGTGTAGGTCCAGAATTTGCTGATTATTCTGAATTGGTTCAACATTAGTGTTGTGACAATTAACTCTTTTTCCTATTTTTTGAAACTTGTGAAATGTGTTCAGTGTGTGGGTGAACATTTAAAGACAAAATTGTTCTTTTTACTGCACTATTTCAACTGGCAAGTGTCAGTGACTTCTGTTTCTGTAGACACCCATGAAACGGACAATCCTCAATACTGGAATTTATAAAATAAAGGCAGCGAGCTTCATGTGACAGATTTTGGACATGTCTTTACTTCAGTGTGTGTATGAGGGAGGGTGCTTTATTCCAAATGTTGATTTGATGAATTGTATATTAGATTCTGCATTTGACTTTTTAAATAAAAAATTATAGTTTCTATGCCCTTTAACAAGAACAATGAATTTTATGACAGCACAATCATGTAGTACTAAGGCACCTAGGTTGTTGCACTGTCTGAGAAAGGAATAACGAACTCCATATTAAACAGAAAATTCATCCAGTAAATTTGACCCTATTGAAATACCAAACAGTAGTACCAATGTTGTGACCTCTGCCACTGTCTTCATTATAGAGTTGGCATTATCAACAGAAGGAGGCCATTCGGCTCACCATGCCTGTGCTGCCTCTTTGACAGCAATATCCAATTAAGCCCACTCCCCTGCTTTTTCCCCACAGGCCTGCAATTTTTTTCCCCTTCAAGTGTATATTAAATTTCCTTTTTGAAAGTTATTATTGAAACTACTTCCATTGCCCTTTCAGGCAGCATGTAGTCTATTCTGAGAGATGTTCTGCAACAGTGGCCACTGACATTCACATCTTATGGGATAAGGTGGCCCAAGATTGGGCTGTGCCTGCTTCTCATACCATCTTAGCACTGTCACAGCGTTCAGGTGGTGATCCTTCACGTAAAATATCCTGTGCAAATACACATGAAATGTTGGTCTCCCTTTTTGAATTGATTGATTAATGCTTCCTTTATGGGTAGGTTTTGGGGTCTCCAAATCCTACACAAATGGAAACCAGGACGATGGACTTTGATTTCAAATAGGATGTAGTCAAGCTGGGACTTCAGGCTGTACAGAATCCATTGCAGGTGTTCCAGAATACAACATGTAACCAAGCTCGTGGTGAACAGACATCATCATTAAACTTGTGAGAAGAGAAGGCTGAGAAATGACCAGATATAGGTTTTGAACATTGTGGAGGGGTTTTGTAGGGTAGACATGGAAAAGATGTTTACACTTGTGGGGAAGACCAGATCTAGGGACCATAAATATAAGGTAGTCGCTAATAAATCCAATAGGGAATGCAGGAGAAACATCTTTACCTAGAGAGTGGTTTGAATGTAATGAAACTGGCAAATAACTGGCTTCAGTTTATTGGAAATGTGACACAGTGGTGAATTGAGAGAGGCAAAGCACAATAGATCCACTCCTCACTCCGTCTTCTCAATGACCAAAGACTTAACTGTCGAGCTACAATGGGCAGCATGTAACACTGCTTCTGGTTAAGGAGATGGGACCATTGAGTAGTGAGAGGATGAGAGCCCTCACGGAGGTGCAAGAGGGAAGTTTCTAAGTGCCTTCCCTGTGCTGCTCTATCTTTGGAGGATGTGGATAGAGGAAATTAATAGTAAACCCTTCTTGGCTCTTGGAGCACATTTCAAGATGGTATTCTTCCCTTCCCAAATTGCTAGATTGTGGCATCATTTTTTAGTCAGCCTCCCTTTCCTGGCTCAGCTATCCAAATGATAAAGCTGTTAGTAAGACAAGATACTGTTGATCTTGGAACCACTCAGCAGGTCTGGCAGCATCTGTGGAAAGAGAAGCAGAGTTAACGTTTCGGGTCAGTGATTTTTCAGATTTCCAGCATCCGCAGTATTTTGCTTTTATTATACTGTTGATCTTGATGGTCAGAATGATTTCCACTACCAAGAAGGCCCAAGAACAGCAAGTAGAAGAAATGTGCACAGTGCATCACAATAAAAGCTGAACCTAGGTCAAACATTGCAACCGTATGTATCTCTATAGGGGAATATTTATTTAAAATGCTTCACCTCCACTTTCACGGAGATTCACAGATTACCCATTTTTTACAGAACAACAAAAGATCACAAGTAATCATCATTGTCTTCAACTCTCCACATGTCAGGAGGGAGGGGTACAGGGAACATTACCTAATTGTTTTGTCTACTGCTGGTACTCCCAGGTTAGCTCTTTATTTGAGTGGACCAATGCCTCAACTGGTTCTTTGGATAATGCTGCTTGGAAGGCTGCTATCCAAAGCAATCCAAAACTTTAAAGCTATTTTGGGGATTTATCAACAAGCAGAAGTTGTTTGGTCGAACAGCGCAGAATACAGGAGGTTTGAGTGAACTAGTAGAAGCATTTTTCCTTTTGAAATGTGGAAAGTAACATGAATTGAGGGATGAGAATGACCCTACTCAGGTTTGGTAATCGACTTAGTAGATCAATTTCAAATGATTTTTAGAAGCCCATCAACTAGCACCAACAGCACCAATTTGCAGTGCCATTGTGAAAGGTCTTCCCACAATTTAACTTGGGAAAGCAATTTATGATGCATTCATAGCTGAGTGTAAATTAAGTTATTTAATTATCTTTAAGACTTAGACTCATAATTAGACGCAAGCAAATTGTATAAAAACTCTTTTGTTTAGATTGTAAATTATGATTCATTTAAGGGACTGATGAACAAATTGGTTATAATGTGGCCTCAATTTAATAACAGAATCGTCCTTGTTCATTGTAGTCATGAATTACTTAGAGGTCACAGAGATAATAGAATTCTAACTGGGTCTCCAGCCTGAACAAATGGGCCTATTACCATTAGGCTGTTAGCACAGAACAATCACTTGTTATGAAGAACATGATTTGGGTTTGTTTACTTCATTAGCATTCAAATGAGGTTGCAAAATTGTGTACACCGTTGTGTTTTACTGCCCTTTTCGACTACATCGTCTCCTGCAGCCATAAAGGCGGGGCTAAAGTGTGGCGAGTCGAAGAGAGGTAGTAGTTGGCAGGAAAAAAGACACAGGCGCAAGGGGAGAGCCAATTGTGTAACAGCCCCGACAAACAAATATTTCTGCAGCACCTGTGGAAGAGTCTGTCACTCTAGAATTGGCCTTTATAGCCACTCCAGGCGCTGCTCCACACACCACTGACCACCTCCAGGCGCTTATCCATTGTCTCTTGAGATAAGGAGGCCAAAGAACATTGTCTCCTGCAGCCTTGCGTGTGTCTATTAGGGGCAGTGGCAGCTTCTAACCTTGTTTTCAGGTGAGGCACAAGTGCTTGGGTAATGCTCCCTGTGAAATTTCACCACCAATCTTGAAAAAAAACCCAGTGTCCAGTTTTATTTTGAAACTTGTTGACAAGTGGACATATCATTTATAAAATAGCTCCAGGCCCTGTGAGTTGGTGACTTTGTCCTGCCAAGAGGTACCAGGGATATGTCTGAGACAGTGAAGGGGGAAAACTGTTCAGCCTTTTCTCCAGCCTAGCAAATGTTGTCCAGGTCTCTCTACTGTCGAGGAGTGCACTGAGGACATAGGCTTGGTAGACTCACAGTTTGGTGTTCTCCATCAGGTCATTGTTGTTCCGCACACTCTTACACAGCTTGGACACAACAGCTGCAGCTTTTGCAATGTGTGTGTTGATTTCAGCATCAAGTGACAGATTGCTGGTGATTGTGGAGCCTAGATATGTGAAGCTATCAACAACCTCCAGCGTTACATTGTCAATGCTGATTGGCAGTTTGACAATATTCTGGACCATTACATTCATCCTGCTGATGGTCAGACCAAACTCTTCACAGGGGGTGAGAGTCTGTCCATCTGCTCCTGATGGTGTTCCTCAGTATGGAATGCTAGTGTGGCATCACTGGCATAGAGTATCTCTCTGAGGACTTGGTGCACTTTTGTCTTCGAGCTTAGGCAGGTAAGGCTGAACAGCTTTCCAGCAGTTCTGGTATGTAAGTGGACACCCTCTTTGGATGAACTAAATGCATATGATGGCAGCAAGAAAATATGCCCAAACGTGTCAGTGTCAGAACACAATCCTGTTTGACCTCACTGCAGATCTCAAAGGGTTCTAATGTTGCCCCCGTCATAGCTGCCCTTACCCCCTCATTTGTCGTGAAAGGAGATCTTCAGCTTAAATAGACCATCTCTGCTCGCATGATCACATGCCTTGGTGAGGTCGATGAAGACACTATATAGTGGTCGTCTTTCTTCACGGTATTCCTTCACTGAGTTCCTCAGGGTAGTGTCCTAGGCCCAACTATCTTCAGCTGCTTCATCAATGACCTTCCTTCAATCATCAGGTCAGAAATGGGGATGTTTGCTGATGATTGCACAATGTTCAGCACCATTCGCGACTCCTCAGATACTGAAGCAGTCCGTGTAGAAATGCAAAAAGACCTGGACAATATCCAGGCTTGGGCTGAAAAGTGACCAGTAACATTCGCGCCACACAAGTGCCAGGCAATGACCATCTGCAATAAGTGAGAATCTAACCATCTCCCCATGACATTTAATGGCATTACCATCACTGAATCTCCCACTGTCAAAATCTTAGGGGCTACCATTGACCAGAAACTGAACTGGAGTAGCCATTTAAATACCATGGCTACAAGAGCAAGTCAGAGGCTAGGAATCCTGTGGCGTGTAACACCTTCTGACTCCCCAAAGCCTGTCCACCACCTAAGGAATGCCATGAAGAAAGACGACCACTCTACAGTGTCTTCATTGACCTCACCGAGGTATGTGAGCAGAGGCAGTCTATTTAAGCTGAAGAAAATTGTAGAATTGTTGGAATGCACTCCACCTGGCTGGATGGGTGCAGCTCGAACAACACTCCAGAAGCTCAACACCATCCAGGACAAAGCAGTTCACCTGATTGTTTGTTGATGGGGTGCCATTCACTCCCTCCATCACTGCCACACAGTGGCAGCAGTGTGTACCATTTACAAGATTCACTGCAGCAACGACCAAGGCTCCTTAGACAGCACCTTCCAAACCAGCAACCTCAACCAACTAGAAGGACAAGGGCAGCAGCTGCATGGGAACACCACCACCTGCAAGTTCCCCTCCAAGCCACACACCATCCTGTCTTGGAATTATATCATTGTTTCTTCACTGTTGCTGGGTCAAAATCCTGGAATTCCCTTCCTAACAGCACTGTGGGTGTACCTACCCCACATGGACTGCAGCAGTTCAAGAAGGCAGCTCACCACCACCTTCTCAAGGGCAATTAGGGACGGGCAATAGATGCTGCCCCAGCCCGCGATGCCCACATCCCAGGAACGAATAAAAAGAAAATTTTGCTTGTGGCTGCTGGACTGAGACGATCATGTTGATGCTGGATCTTCTAGTTCTGAAATCAAACTGGGATTCAGGATAGTTATGTTCAGCCAAAATCTGAGTCTGATGAGGGCAACAGGAGCAAATACTTATCCCACAATGCTCAAGTACTGAGATGCCTCGATAGTTGTTGCAATTGCTGCAGTCGCCCTTGTTCTTGTACAAGGTCACAATCTTTGCATCACGCATAGCCGATGGGCCACGTGGCCTCTTTCTGTGCCGTAATCTTTCTGTGATTCTGTATCGTGAGGCACTACCCCCACCCTGCCCCCAGCAGAGACAGAGAAGTTAGTGCAGATCCTGAAGGAGTGCTGGTTTTCTGTGCTTGATGAGTTCAGACAGTATAGCATTACTACCTGGAGCTTTGCAAGTGAGCAAGGTGAGTCAAGAGCTTTATGAAGCTCCTCCACTGTGGCTTCGGTATCTAGCTCTTTCATGACAAGCATGCTCATGCAGGTGTCTCCGGCTTCCTTGGTGACAGTGTTTTCCCTGGAGTACAACTCAAGGTAATGTTCCACCCGTCTCTCCATCTGTTTATTGCAGTTGATGACAACCTCCCCTGCCTTTGTTTTCAATGGAGCTGTTTTCTTTGCTGATGGACCTGTTGTTTTTTTGATCCCATCATACATACCCCCAGTGTTCCCTTTTCGGAGGACATCTGGATATTCTAGCAAAGTTATAATCAGTCGTCATTGGCACAGCACCTAGCAGTCTGCTGGACTTTACTTCAAACAGCTCCCATTGCGTTGTCTTCTTGCCTTGATTAATGAGAGCGAATTGCTTCACTTCAATGACAGATTCTATTATAGTGACTTTAGCCTCGAACCAGTCAGCGTTTGTCCAACAGTGCACTGTTGTAAATGGTGTCCCAAAGTATGTGTTATTTCGCTTCTGCACTGTGTGTGGGAATGCTGGATAGTGCCTGGTCAATGGAGTCGAGGAAGTGTTGGTTTTTATCTGGGTAGGCAGGATGGCTGGCGATGATACGATGACAGCCTTTCTGCTTTGAACTGAAAAGCTTCAAGGGTTGCATCCGGACCCTGGTGCCCACCAGGATGTGATCCATGTCGCAGTCAGTGCTACAGTAGCGACATGCGTCAAGGATGCTGCTGAGAGAGTCATGTCCAGCTGGTGTTAATGGCCTGACCTTGGATTTCTCCAGGACATCTTGTGGCACGGTTTGTTCTGAAAAAAAGTGTTACTTACACAAAGGTCATGGTAACAGCAAAGCTGAAGTAGTCTCTGTCCATTTTCATTTATTTTTCCCATGCCGTGATATGTGAGGCAAGTGGGCCACGCCTCATGGTCCACACCCTCTCTAGTGTTGAAATCCCTCAATTGGTAAAGATGTTCTGACTTCAGGATTCTGCTGCTCGTAGTGTCAATCTCCTCATAGAGCTGGTCTTTCATCTCTGTAGTGGAGCACAGTGTTGGAGCATAGATACTAGTGAGGTTAACTGTTCCTGTTTGAGTTGAACACATTCTGAACCAGTTAGCAGGGGGTTTCTTCATTAAGAGCAACGAGTTCCTTACAGCGAAAGCTCACGTTTCCTTTGAACTCTACCCCTGCCAGATGAACATGCAATTATTTTCTTTTGGCGATGCATATCATTTGAATGAGACATGAAATGGTTTGTTCTAATGGTTCATGTGGATAGTAACGATCCAAGCAAACTTTAAGAACAAGGGAGCCAATATTTTCTTCCTCAACCAACATCACATTAAAAGGTAAATTAGCCGGTCCGTCATCTCATCATTATTTGAGATCTTGCTGAAAATGTCTGCCAGATTCACCCACATAACTGGCTGTTCTCACAGTAACTTACTGTCATTCAATGTATGTGAAGTGCTTTGGAATGTTTGAGAGATATGATCAGGTGCTATATTAATGCACGTTCTTCTCTAGGGTTAATATTATTCCAAAAATCAGCTGTTTTGTTGCATCTGTACAAAGATATTCAAGTATGATGTGTAAACAACAGTCTTTAAGGTGCCTTTCTGTCTCTGGGTACTTAATTTAGTGCTAAAAGATTCTTTGCAGCTGGTAACGTACCAGTCCCCACATAATGACAGAAATAGAGCTTCTATTATTTATGACCTCAATAAGCAAATCAAGACCCAAAACTAGTTTGAGTCATTAAATTAAGGGCATGTTACTGTGAAATCTGTTATTTGTTCTCCTCGTTCACCACCTCTTCTGGGGTTGGTGTTGCTTTGATCTACTTTAATGTTCGCAGTTCAGTTATGTGGAAAGACGGGAGAAATTGCGATTGTTCTCAGAGCAGAGAAAGTTCAGGGGAGATTTGATAGAGGTGTTCAAAATCATGAAAGTAAATAATGAGAAACCATCAAAACCTGTGTTCTCACTGGCAGGAGGGTTTATAACCAGAGGACACAGACAAATTAAATAGTAAAAACAGCCAGAGGTGAAATCAGGTGATTTTTTTTTTAAACAAACTGCATTATGAACGCACTGAGAAGATGGTGAATACAGATTCAGTAGTAGCCTTGAAGAGGGAATTGGAGCCTTGGGAGAAAATACAGCAGGGATATGGGGCAAAAGCAGGAGAGTGGGTCTAACTGGATTACTGTTCAAACGATCTGGTATAGGCTTGAAGGGCTGAATGGTCGTCATCTGTGCTAAACTATTCTATGATTCTATGAAGGCATGGATTTCTTTCAGTAAAACCAACTTCATTATTCTACAAACCAAATTGCCTTCAACAGAAATTTAGTAACACTAAAGTTAGTCATACTTGGGAGTATGGATTCGAGTGTAAGATTTTGTGTGTGTGTGTGTGTGTGTGTGTGTGTGTGAGAGAGAAAATAAACTCTTATCACCATACACCTATCAAATGAAAAAAGGACACTGAGCTGTCTGCAGGCCAACAGTATTTATTCTCATTCCATTTTCATCTTTTTGAAAAATTACACAACACTGGAGTTTGACAGTTAACTCAATGGTTTTTGCCCAATAATTTGGGAAGTGCCTTTAGTTTAGATCACTGCTTTTTATGGAGTGACCAGGCTAGGAGTCCAGTCCAGGTCGATGTGTCCATGGGCGGGTGCTCAGTGCCACATGTGAGTTTTCACCATTTCAACGACCAACAGAAGAAAAAACTGTGGAGCCACTAAAGATCCACTGAGCAGGTGGTGAAGCCTCTGCTGAATACAAATGTATAAACTGCGTAAGAGGATATAAAATTCTTGTTTCTGATCTATCATTTCAGTTTTGACATTAAATTTGTTACAGCTTAGTTTATACAAACAAAAAAAAAAGCAATAATAGTTAATTTCAAATATAAATTGCTGAATGAGGACCTTAAATTATTAAAGATAACTTGTGCCCAATTGCTCCATTGCAAGACAGTTTGCACCTTTCACTGGCAGAGACCTGCAAATGCTGGAATAGACAGCAGGGCCCGTCAGCACTGAAAGAATTATATTTCAGTACAGAGCAGGTTGCAGACACTTCTCCAGACAGACTGTAGCAGTTCTGATCAAGGATCACAGTGAAGCATTAAAATCAGTCTTCCTCTTACCAACTGACTGCTCATTGCCATTTCATCTTGGACTCCACCTGTTTCAAGAGTCTTAAACTGATTAACAGTTTAGAAAAAAGCCTCCACTGAAAATTCCAGCCTTTCTCCAGAGCTTTACGGCAGCTCAGAAAACAGATGGAGGAGGACTTTCAGTTTTATGAATCAACATTTGCCACAGACACATTGTACAAATTAATATTCACTGACAATGAGTGACAGAATTGAAGTTGTCTTCACTTATCTTTAAAAATACTTTGGGAATCATCCAAAGGAGCTGTGCTGAACTTGGTAATATAAATAGAGGTGTGCAATTTGCATATTTCGCTCAAACCAAATACAGATCCATGGTCCTGACCTTTTCATCGCTTCTTAACGGGAAGCTGAAGTAGTCAAATGAAGCTCCTGTCACTTTAGCCCTGAGACACTTAATCCTCAGGATCTATCATGTTTCAGCTCCGACGTGCTTAAAGGAATCAACGGCAGGTTGTCTGGAAGGATAACCAACTGGAATGTCAATGAAGATTGACGACTCTTCCTACAGCATCATTGTCCCAACAATATAAATTACTTTGACGCTGATGCCAAGTAATTCCTTGAACTCCTATGCACTCACCAGCCATGCTGTCTGTTACTACTTGTGTGGTTGTGTTAGTTGAATTTGGAGTTGGTGTATTGCATGAACATGGCAGTTCAGCCCCAGTTGTCTTTGCCTTCTTAGCATATGGGTTGAGTCTCTGTGTCGATGAGAGGTTGGATGCTTTATCCACAGGATAGAAACAGAGGCGGGACTTACTTTAAGATGACCCATTGACTGGATAATTCCGTTCCTGTACATCTGAAGTTTGGTTGTCTTTGTCAAGCCTTAGATCCTCAAAGTGACTGATATCACCACATAGACCAGCAGGATCGAGGACTTGTACCAGAGGCTGTCGATCTTCACTCACTTCTGAGATGACAAAAACTGGCTTCGTCAGGATTATTCCATCAGGTTCGTTTGTCAGATGCCTAGTTTTCATATAGTCAGTCTGAAAACTTTTGATGATGTTGTTTGACATGACGCTGTCTTCTGAGGGCCTGGGCCCTCGACTGCGTGGCCCATATTGTGGGTCAGACTGCTGCCGTGCATGCTTGTGGCAGTTGGTGGTTGTGTTCGAGTTGTGCTGACGTGCACTTGGACGGAAGCCAAAGCAGGGACTTCCAAACCAGGCTCGCCGCAGGTTGGTGCCGGTGATAACCCTGCGCTGACTCTGGCCAGATTGAGTGAGTGGGTATGAAGCAGCACTTCCTGAAGAATCAGAATACAATTGCTCCAACTCTGCTTCTAACTGCATATCAGACACAACTTTCCGCTTGTTCTCAGTGTGATGGTCACCTGGTAAATTGCTCGTGTCCTGTGTGGAACATGAAATGAAGGATAGTAGTGAATGAAACATTTGTTATCTCTTTGTTACAACATTTGAAGTTTTCATTAGCTTATTATTGGATTGTTATTGACCATCTGATACTACATAAAGACTGCTGGACCTTTGATGATGAGTATGAAGCGTAACAAAAGATCAGTGTGGCTCAGTGGGTGGCACTCTCACCTCAGAGTCAGAAGGTTGTGGATTGAAGTCCCACTCCACAGATTTGAGCACATAATCCAGGCCGACACTCCCAGTGCTGTACTAAGAGAATGCAGCACTGCCACAGGTGTTGCCTTTAAAGGGAGGTCCCATCCACCCTCTGAGGTGGGTGTAAAAGATCCCATGGCACTATTTCACAGAACAAGGGAGTTCTCCCCAGAGTCCTGGCCAATATTTATCCCTCAACCAACATCATTACAAAAAATACAGATTATTTGGGCATTATTTCATTGCTATGTATGGGAGCTTGCTGTGCACATATTGGCTGCCGCTTCCTATATAACAAAGACTACAGTTCAAAAGCTGTAAAATGCTTTGAGACATCCAGTGGTTACGAACAGAATTATAAAATGGTTACAGCACAGGCGGCCACTCAGACTGTTAAGTCCTTGGCAAAACTCTGCAAGAGCAATTTAGCTAGTCCCATTCCTGTAAATTCTCCCTCTTCAGGTGCTTATCCAATTCCCCTATGAAAACTATGATTGAATCTGCCTCCACCACACTCTCAGGCAGTGCGTTCCAGATGCTAACCACATGCTTTGGGCGGTGCAGTGGTTAGCACCGCAGCCTCACAGCTCCAGCGACTTGGGATCGGTTCTGGGTACTGCCTGTGCGGAGTTTGCAAGTTCTCCCTGTGACTGCGTGGGTTTCCGCCGGGTGCTCCGGTTTCCTCCCGCAGCCAAAGACCATTCTCCTACCACCTACCTACACTAGGGGCAATTTACAATGGCCAATTTACCTATCAACCTGCAAGTCTTTGGCTGTGGGAGGAAACCGGAGCACCCGGCGGAAACCTACGCGGTCACAGGGAGAACTTGCAAACTCCGCACAGGCAGTACCCAGAATTGAACCCGGGTCGCTGGAGCTGTGAGGCTGCGGTGCTAACCACTGCGCCACTGGTTTTATGAAAGGTTCAAGATAACTTATTTGCTTTTGTACTCTATACCTCTAGTTATAAAGCCCAGGATCCTGTATGCCTTATTAACCACTAAAGATGCTATAAAAATGCAGGTCTTTGTTGCAATCCATCCAGTATCCCTCAATTTTCCTTTTCTGCAACCACCCATCTAACCTATTCTTAAATGCTGACATGGTCTCTACTTCAATCACTATCTCCAGCAGTGCAATGCACAGCCGAGCAGCTCTCTTTGTACCAGGTCTATTGTATTACACATTCCACTCTTCCTGCCACACACAACAGCAACATTCACAGTGGCTACTGTATATTGATGTGAGGACATTTATGCTGCTTCCTCACCAGTAGTATTACTCAACTGAACCAAAACAACCATAAGTGATTATTGAGCCTTCAACTCACCTACAATATCTACAACTTCTCTAGTTCTATTTGAAGTAAATCGTATCCCATTCACAAGTTTTTGCTGAGTTCCAGTGCCTTGCCAATTTCACAGTTGAAACTGGCCTGACTTTAGATATACTCACGCAATTCTCCGTCAGTTTTGAGAATGGACCAGCATTCGTCCAGCCACGCCAGTCTCGCGGCAATGTCCCCAGAACATCGTGGAAGTTCCGGGCGCTCCACGCTCGCTGCCGGGTCAGGGAGTCTCCTTTGCAATTGCCTGTTCTAACCGCCAGTGGCTTTTCTCCTTCGGAAGCCGGGAGATCTGGCGCTAGCCAATCGCAGACGGCAGGCGGACTCGTTGAGCTTCTCTTGGGGACCTGTGGACGAGAGGGTCAGTGAGAGAATGGGTGAAGGGAGTTACAGTAAGGCAGCCCTATCTTGTACATCTGCCTTCATTGCTGAACTTGGTGTCTACAACAACAACTTGCATTAATATAGCATTTCTAATGAAGTAAAATGTCCCAAGATGCTTCACAGGAGTGTAATCAAATAAAATTTGACACCGAGCCACGTAACGACACATTTGCCCGGATTTTGCACTCAGCAGTGAAGCGATGGAGATCTTTAACTCTGAACATGCAATAATTTGTTGCATTCTTTAATGGGGATTCCCATGTTGAACTTGTTATGACAGTGCTTCTGTATTTTTTGTTAAGTTTTTTTTTTTGAGGACTCATGTATTTTAGAATTAAGGGCATTTTTTTTATTTGGGAAAACTGATGGATGTTTTTAATTGCTGTGGGTCATCGGAAGGTCTTTTGGACTTGGTTTGTAAACAACCCTTACTGGAAGCCACCTGTCTTCAGATAAATACCCAGTAAGGGCTTTTTGACTTGAAGATGTTTACAGAGAAGTGACAGGTCAAGATTTTTTAGGGGTCAGGAGGCTTGACTCTTGAGATTGTTTTTGGTTTCGCTTTGGACAGTCAGTTGGGGTTTGGACAGTGTTCTGAACAGAGTTCAAGAATCAACCTGCCAAAGGACAAAACCCCGGCTCAGCCTTTTCTATCTCGTTGAGAAGCTCTTAGAAGCAAGTGTAAGAAATAGAGAAATTGATGCTGCATTCCTCCTGAAAGGCCTGCCAGAAACCCCTATTGCCGCATTTCTCCTGGAAAACCAGCCAAACTGATCTTCAACGTCACCTGAAAGAGCTGTTCTAGAAAGATCCCAGTGACAGCCGTCTACACGTATTTGGGACGCCAAACCAAAAAAGGGACAACTGACATCTTTCCATATCTTTTTTTTTTCTTCTTCAAAAATTAGCAGGTATTTGGCCAAAGTATTCTTTTTGTCTTTTGTTTGTAACAGAGCTCAAAAAAAAATCTCTTTTTTCCAGTTAACCGATGTGTGTGTGTGCAGGGCTAAGCTAAAAAGGGAACTTTCACATTTCATTCTGTGTTAATGCTTTGCTTCATTACTGATTAAGTCTTGTTTTATAATAACCTGATAATTTTGTTGTTTATTACAGAAACCTGTTGGTGTATTTTATTCTGTGATAAAGAATAGAGTCTATGATTGACTGTATCGGTAACTGGGTAAACATTTAAATATTTGTTGTGACCTGTGGAGAAGTGGAACTAGAAACGACAATGCACTCCTCCCACCTGGGTCGTAACAAACTGCAGTGATGTAATCAAGCTGTTCAAGCAGCCAATCACATTAAATAATTCTCACAGACAGCCAACCAGGAAATGAAAAGCACTAACAAACAAATAACTTTTTAAAAAAATTCTAGAGAGAGCGAAATAAAGATCGGGACATACAGCGGTACAGGCTCCACCTCTCAGAGTCAGAGGTTGTGTCTTCAAGTCCCACTCCAGAGATCTCAGCACAAAAACCAGGCTGACACTGCAGTGCTGGAGTGAGGGAGTGCTGCACTGCTAGAGGTGCTGTCTTTTGGATGAGACATTAAGCCAAGGCCCCATATGCCATTTCTAGTTGTAAAAGATCCCACGGCGACTATTGGAAGAAGAGCAGGGGAGTTACCATTGGTCCTGACCAATATTTATCTCTCAACCAACATCATCAAAAAAACAATTTATCTGGTCACTAACACGTTGCTGATTGTGGGAGCTTGCTGTGCACCAACTGGCTACCGCGTTTCTTACATTACAACAGTGACTACACTTACTGGTTGTAAAGCACTTTGGGATGTCCTAAGGATGAAATAATCAAGAGTGCCAAGCCTGCTATACTCTCAGCACTACATGAACTGCTATGCCTGTGCTGGGACGAGGGAGCAGTACCTCAGGACATGCGCAATGCCAATATCATCACCCTCTATAAAAACAAAGGTGACCGCGGTGACTGCAACAACTACCGTGGAATCTCCCTGCTCAGCATAGTGGGGAAAGTCTTTGCTCGAGTCGCTCTAAACAGGCTCCAGAAGCTGGCCGAGCGAATCTACCCTGAGGCACAGTGTGGCTTTCGTGCAGAGAGATCGACCGTTGACATGCTGTTCTCCCTTCGCCAGATACAGGAGAAATGCTGCGAACAACAGATGCCCCTCTACATTGCTTTCATTGATCTCACCAAAGCCTTTGACCTCGTCAGCAGACGTGGTCTCTTCAGACTACTAGAAAAGATTGAATGTCCACCAAAGCTACTAAGTATCATCACCTCATTCCATGACAATATGAAAGGCACAATTCAACATGGTGGCTCCTCATCAGACCCCTTTCCTATCCTGAGTGGCGTGAAACAGGGCTGTGTTCTCGCACCCACACTTTTTGGGATTTTCTTCTCCCTGCTGCTCTCACATGCGTTCAAGTCTTCAGAAGAAGGAATTTTCCTCCACACAAGATCAGGGGGCAGGTTGTTCAACCTTGCCCGTCTAAGAGCGAAGTCCAAAGTACGGAAAGTCCTCATTAGGGAACTCCTCTTTGCTGACGATGCTGCTTTAACATCTCACACTGAAGAGTGCCTGCAGAGTCTCATCGACAGGTTTGTGGCTGCCTGCAATGAATTTGGCCTAACCATCAGCCTCAAGAAAACGAACATCATGGGGCAGGACGTCAGAAATGCTCCATCCATCAATATTGGCGACCAAGCTCTGGAAGTGGTTCAAGAGTTCACCTACCTAGGCTCAACTAAAGAAGTTGAAGCGTTTGTCAAGAGGAAGAAGAAGGCTTATGTTAGGATGAGACGTGAAGGCTCAGTTAGGGCGCTTGAGAGTTACAAGCTAGCCAGGAAGGATCTAAAGGGAGAGCTAAGAAGAGCAAGGAGAGGACACGAGAAGTCATTGGCGGATAGGATCAGGGAAAACCCTAAGGCTTTCTATAGGTATATCAGGAATAAAAGAATGACTAGAGTTAGATTAGAGCCAATCAAGGATAGTAGTGGGAAGTTGTGTGTGGAATCAGAGGAGGTAGGGAAAGTGTTAAATGAATATTTTGCGTCAGTATTTACAGTAGAGAAAGAAAATGTTGTCGAGGAGAATACTGAGATTCAGGCTACTAGGCTAGATGGGATTGAGGTTCACAAGGAGGAGGCGTTATCAATTTTGGAAAGTGTGAAAATAGATAAGTCCCCTGGGCCAGATGGGATTTATCCTAGGATTCTCTGGGAAGCTAGGGAGGAGATTGCAGAGCCTTTGTCCTTGATCTTTATGTCATCATTGTCGACAGGAATAGTGCCGGAAGACTGGAGGATAGCAAATGTTGTCCCCTTGTTCAAGAAGGGGAGTAGAGACAGCCCTGGTAATTATAGACCTGTGAGCCTTACTTCGGTTGTGGGTAAAATGTTGGAAAAGGTTATAAGAGACAGGATTTATAATCATCTTGAAAAGAATAAGTTCATTAGCGATAGTCAGCACGGTTTTGTGACGGGTAGGTCGTGCCTCACAAACCTTATTGAGTTTTTCGAGAAGGTGACCAAACAGGTGGATGAGGGTAAAGCAGTGGATGTGGTGTATATGGATTTCAGTAAGGCGTTTGATAAGGTTCCCCACGGTAGGCTATTGCAGAAAATACGGAAGTATGGGGTTGAAGGTGATTTAGAGCTTTGGATCAGAAATTGGCTAGCTGAAAGAAGACAGAGGGTGGTGGTTGATGGCAAATGTTCATCCTGGAGTTTAGTTACTAGTGGTGTACCGCAAGGATCTGTTTTGGGGCCACTGCTGTTTGTCATTTTTATAAATGACCTGGAAGAGGGTGTAGAAGGGTGGGTTAGTAAATTTGCGGATGACACTAAGGTCAGTGGAGTTGTGGATAGTGCCGAAGGATGTTGTAGGGTACAGAGGGACATAGATAGGCTGCAGAGCTGGGCTGAGAGATGGCAAATGGAGTTTAATGCGGAAAAGTGCGAGGTGATTCACTTTGGAAGGAGTAACAGGAATGCAGAGTACTGGGCTAATGGGAAGATTCTTGGTAGTGTAGATGAACAGAGAGATCTTGGTGTCCAGGTGCATAAATCCCTGAAGGTTGCTACCCAGGTTAATAGGGCTGTTAAGAAGGCATATGGTGTGTTAGCTTTTATTAGTAGGGGGATCGAGTTTCGGAGCCACGAGGTCATGCTGCAGCTGTACAAAACTCTGGTGAGACCGCACCTGGAGTATTGCGTGCAGTTCTGGTCACCGCATTATAGGAAGGATGTGGAAGCTATGGAAAGGGTGCAGAGGAGATTTACTAGGATGTTGCCTGGTATGGAGGGAAGGTCTTACGAGGAAAGGCTGAGGGACTTGAGGTTGTTTTCGTTGGAGAGGAGGAGGAGGAGAGGTGACTTAATAGAGACATATAAGATAATCAGAGGGTTAGATAGGGTGGCTAGTGAGAGTCTTTTTCCTCGGATGGTGATGGCAAACACGAGGGGACATAGCTTTAAGTTGAGGGGTGAAAGATATAGGACAGATGTCAGAGGTAGTTTCTTTACTCAGAGAGAAGTAGGGGCGTGGAACGCCCTGCCTGCAACAGTAGTAGGCTCGCCAACTTTAAGGGCATTTAAGTGGTCATTGGATAGACATATGGATGAAAATGGAATAGTGTAGGTCAGATGGTTTCACAGGTCGGCGCAACATCGAGGGCCGAAGGGCCTGTACTGCGCTGTAATGTTCTAATTCTAACTATCACCAGTAACCTGTCTCTAGATGCAGAAATCAACAAGCGCATAGGAAAGGCTTCCACTGCTATGTCCAGACTGGCCAAGAGAGTGTGGGAAAATGGCGCACTGACTCGGAACACAAAGGTCCGAGTGTATCAAGCCTGTGACCTCAGTACCTTGCTCTATGGCAGTGAGGCCTGGACAACGTATGTCAGCCAAGAGCAACGTCTCAATTCATTCCATCTTTGCTGCCTCCGGAGAATACTTGGCATCAGGTGGCAGGACCGTATCTCCAACACAGAAGTCCTCGAGGCGGCCAACATCTCCAGCTTATACGCACTACTGAGTCAGCGGCGCTTGAGATGGCTTGGCCATGTGAGCCGCATGGAAGATGGCAGGATTCCCAAAGACACATTGTACAGCGAGCTCGCCACTGGTATCAGACCCACCGACCGTCCATGTCTCCGCTTTAAAGACGTCTGCAAACGCGACATGAAGTCCTGTGACATTGATCACAAGTCGTGGGAGTCAGTTGCCAGCGTTCGCCAGAGCTGGCAGGCAGCCATAAAGACGGGGCTAAAGTGTGGTGAGTCGAAGAGACTTAGCAGTTGGCAGGAAAAAAGACAGAGGCACAAGGGGAGAGCCAACTGTGTAACAGCCCCGGCAAACAGAGCCTGTCACTCTAGAATTGGCGACTATAGCCACTCCAGGCGCTGCTCCACAAACCACTGACCACCTCCAGGTGCTTACCCAAGGAGGCCAAAGAAAGGTCATGAGAGGTGTTATAGAAATGAAAGCAGAGCAGAATTACACATTGGGCTTTTACCCTTGCTGGCGTCAATTACAATGCAATTCTAGTCTGCGGTTGCCATCAAGATTGTGCGTGCGGGACCCTTTAAAACTCACCAAATCAACTGGAGGTTGTGCACAGACACGATCCGCTGTTTTGTTTAGAATACGAGGCTGAGCCATTCAAATTCGTCCAATTTTCTCCTGAAAGTTTGTTCTGAAGCTCAGTTCTAAAGACGTCATTCAGATTTCCTCTGTGTCTGACCTGGACTAAATCAGGCCGCCCTGACATCCCACTGATTTGCTCAGAGGGGATGGTTCACTGAAAGGAATTTTCCAGTTGGAAAGATCTCACTGGTTCCCAAGAGGAACTGACTGAACTGAGAAGGATGGTCTCAGTATGTTTAGAAATACTTGGCAACTTGGAAAATTAGATTGAGAAATGGAAAGAAAATCTTTGAAAAGAAATTCAAGAAACATGCACTATGGAGTGACTAATAAAAGGTGCAAGTGATAATCTGGGCCCTGGTTTCATAGACCACAGACAAACTCTGAAAGGAGGAGTGATTCTCTACATAACCTGCCCTTAAACTAAACTGAAAACTGTGAACTTAGTGGTGGGGGGGGGGGGGGGGGGGGGGTGCGGGGGGAAATCAGCTGAGAAAATGGAGCTTTCGAATTCAATTTATAAAATGTGGAAATAAAAATCTGGCATCAGTAAAAGTGACCATGAAGCTGTCGGACTGTTATTTAAAAACCCATCTGCTTCACCAATCTCCTTTAGGGAAGGAAACTTGCCATCTTTACCCAGCCTGGGCCTATATGTGACTCCAGTCCCACACCAACTGCCCTCTGAAATAGTCCAGCAAACCTCTCATTTGCACCAAATTACTCTGGCTCAAGAAGGTGGCTCAGGAGAACTAGGGATGGGCAATAAATAAACGCCAGCCTTGCCAGCAAAATCCATATTCCAACTGAATTTTAAAAGGAAACGGGAACTGGGATCATAGGTTTTAAATTTTTATAAAACAAAACAGATTAAACAAAAGGAAGAAATAACTTTGATCTGGAAACCAATACATTAGATACTATTACAATGAAAGCCAGAGTCCATTCTCTGGGTACACGAAAAGTTTGTTGCCCCATTACCTACTTAACATTTATAAGAAAGGTGAAATAAAACTAGCTGAAACTCCATCATTTCATTAACGCGTTTTGCTATCTTCCAATTCCGGCCTCTTGCACATCCCCAAGTTTCATCGCTCCACCACTGGCGGCCATGCTTTCAGCTGCCGACGCCCCAAGCTCTGGAATTCCCTCCCTAAACCTCTCTGCCTCGCTCTCCTCCCTTAAGACGCTCCTTAAAACCTACCCCTTCGACCAAGCTTTGTAGCTGTCCTAATATCTCCTTATGTGGCTTGGTGCCAAATTTTGTCTGATAATCGCTGCTCTGATTTAACTTGTCAAGTTTTACTTTGTTAAAAGCTCGATAGAAATCCAAGTAGTTGTTGTTGTAATGTGCTGTTTGGGCAGAGGATCCTCAGTTCAAACAGAAACTCACTGTTAATCTTTGTTTTCCTTCCAGAAAATGAGATAATCCCTGCAGCTTATTTGTCTAGACAGTTATTACAAACCAAAACGGGCGCCAACTGGTGTGCCAGCATCAGAATCTTTCTACATTTTAATGCGACTTGAGTTGGCAGCGTTAAGGGCAAAGAGTTAACAACCTCGGACCTTGACCGTAATTCTAATAAAAATACAGAATATCTGTTTTACATTATTTTAAAGGATACCACGTTTTAGTATCTTGTGTCTATCTCAAGTACAACTTTATCTTTTAAAAAGGCACTTTAATAATATGTAAAGTTTATCATAGAGGAGCCGAAGGGCCTTCTGTTAAATTTCATTGAACCAAGGTGAAGTTTCAAAGTTCATGGTACAAGGCACCGAGGTTGGCAAGATGAGGAGTGGACGGCCGAATGGGTATGTCACGACACCAGTGATCCTGAGGCCTAGATTAACTGCCCAAGCAAGTCACTCAGTCATATCACCACCTTTTCAAGGCAACTAAGGATGGGCAATAAATGCCAACCTTATCACAAACACCCACATCCCAAGATTGAATTCAAATAATAGGAAAGAGGAGATAAATAATGATTCAGTTGGTTCCAAGCTTGGGTATTAAAAGTCTGTAGACTGTAGGAGGAAGGGGGCTAAACTGTTCTAAAGTTAACATTCTGAGCAGTGAAGGGTGTAGTTGGCAGATTTCCAGTTTAGGAGGAACAAGATGGGGAACTTCAGAGACACGATGACCTGCAGAAACTCACAAGGCTCCTTCGACAGCACCTTCCAAACCCGTGACCTCTACCACCTAGAAGGACAAGGGCAGCAGATGCATGGGAACATCACCACCTGCAAGTTCCCCTCCAATCCACACACCATCCTGACTTGGAACTATATTGCCGTTCCTTCACTGTCGCTGGGTCAAAATCCTGGAACTCCCTTCCTAACAGCACTGTGGATATACCTGCCCCACATGGACTGCAGCGGTTCAAGAAGGCAGCTCACCACCACCTTCTCAAGGGCAATTAGGGATGGGCAATAAATGCTGGCATAGCCAGTGATGCTCACATCCCATGAACAAATAGTTTAAAAAATCAAACCCAAAGAAGTGTGGATTTTTAAAAAATTCTGTTTTGAATTTCAGTAATTCCCAAGCTGTCAATTCCCACTTCTCTCATCCCCGACACACCTTTGTCTTAAAGCTGGAGAAATGTAAATTGCCCAGGCTCAATCCGGTTGAAATCACAAAGATCTCGTCGCTCCCGGACTCCGTCACTGCTGACTCACTGGAGGCCACTTCCATTTCAGTGTGGAGTGAATTACCTGCAACAGGTCAGAGTAGGAGTTAAAGTGGACTCCGACACACCAGAATCACTTCATGACAAAGTGCCTTTCAGGGGCAGCTGATCTTTAAAATGGGATCTTTGGTAATTTTTTTAAAAATTAAGCTCAGTTTTAGATTATTTAAGAGAATAAAATTTAAACATGCACGCAGTCTGCATTTTAAAATAAAAATTCAAGACTGTGGTTTAAATGTAGCATTAAGTGGTGTTTCCATGTAACATTAAGTAAATAATTACATATCTTTAGAGAGTTTTCCACTGGAAACATCATTTAATCCTTAGTTTGGTTGCACAATCCTCAATTTTTTCTTAGATGAAATTCTTGAATGTTGGGAATGTCATGGTCTTTCCAGACAGGGAGGAGGGAATTAAACAAACCCCAGGGGATTGCCTTGTGTTCAACATTGAAAAAAGATAACTTGATGTAACCAGCAGTAACAATAATTTGCATTCATGGTTTAGTTTTCACAGTTAAGGTTCTGTAACCATATCCTAAGTATTTAGAACAATCTCCACACTGCACTGACCCATTCCCCCTTGGCTGATGCTGTGATTGTTGTTCTCATTTTCTGCTGAGATCTCCTGATTCGCCCCGTTGGCCACAAGCTGCATTTCCCCGATATCAATCGCAGAATTCTGGATCCTGTTCTACAAAGGTGAAAAAAAAATACGTTAAACACACAACTCAGCTTTGAATTAAAATCCCACTGCAGTCCCAGAATGCTGATGTGAAGGGGGCTGATGCTGTAGTCTGTCCCATCTACAAGATGCACTGCAGCAACTCACCAAGCCTCCTTCAACAACACCTCGCAAACCCGCGACCTCTGCCTCCTAGACGGACAAGGGCAGGGGCTCGAAACTTCACAAGGAGCACAAATTTAGAGAGAGAGAACTGAATTCATCACAACATGCAAGAATAACGGAGTTGCTTTCTTTGATTTGCTTAAATTGAAACTTCACCTCCATTCAATGAAATTTAACACCTGCAATTTCCCCTCCAAGTCGCACACCATCCTGACTTGGAACTATATCACTGTTCCTTCACTGTCACTGGGTCAAAATCCTGGAACTCCCTTCCTAACAGCACTGTGGGTGTACCTACCCCACATGGACTGCAGCGGTTCAAGAAGGCAGCTCACCACCACCTTCTCGAGGGCAATTAGGGATGGGTAATAAATGCTGGCGTAGCTAGCGATGCCCACATTCTGAGAATGAATTTTAAAAATATCATAGCAAGGCCTATTTGTAAGGAGATGATTCAATCTAACTTTAGTAGAAAGTCAATGGTTTCTTTATTCCATCCCTTTCAGAATGGATCGGCTCCTAGAATCGAGGGTGAAATGCTCTTTTCCGAACTGATTATGACAATGGCTCATGGAGACAATGGTCTTTAGAGTCAAAAACTGGACAAGGAAGCAAACTGGGACAGAGAGGTCGACCACCTGATCCCATGCCTTCTAATGTACTTTACACTCTCCTGCCCAACTGGAATCTCAATCATCTGAACCCCCCTGACCTGGTGGAAAAGTAAAAAAAGACTTGCATCTATATAGTGCCTTTCTCAAGACCTTCGGACATCCCAAAGCGCTTTACAGCCAGTGAAGTACTTTTGAAGTGTAGTCACTGTTGTAATGTAGGAAACACAGCAGCCAATTTGCACACAGCAAGATCCCACAAACAGCAATGTGATAATGAGCAGACAATCTGTTTTGTGCTGTTGATTGAGAGATAAATATTGGCCAGGACACTGGGGGGGGGGGGGGGGGGGAGAGCAGGTCCTCTGCTCTTCTTCAAAACAGTTCCATGGGATCCTTTACATCCACTTGAGGGGTGAACAGGGCCTTGGTTTAACATCTAATCTGAAAGACAACACCTCCGAACAATGCAGCACTCCCTCAGTACTGCACTGGCAGTATTAGCCTTGCTTTTTGGGCTCAAGTCCAAGTGGGGCTTGAACCCATAACCTTGCAACTCAGAGGTTAGAGTGCTACAAACTGAGCTACAGCTGACACTTAGGGAGGGGGAGTACTGGCCAATTTCACAGTGACTATGAGGGGGATGGAGGGAACACCCTAGCGACATAAAGCAGTCTTGCCGATGGTGGGAACAGAGAGAGAAAGCCGAACAAAGACCATTTCCTTCTCTCTTCTGGTTCCAAATACTCAGCATGTTAAGGTCCCAGAGGTTCAGTTTGAGGCCTTGAAAGCGCTGTCCTAGAATTAAAGATTTAATCTCCTGGACATGACAGCAAGCAAACCCAGGGAGGAAAAATATCATTCAAGCATTAAAAATAATTTACTTTTTTTGTTTTGACATTAGTTCTAAAAATATCGGTGATGGAAAAATGACTGTTTGACTGGGTTGGAGACCTGAGGTCATGTGATGAAACCGCCTGGAATATGAGAGTTGACCCCAGTTAGAAGTCCTGGTCCTTCCCAGTTTGGGAACAGGGAGTGGGGAAGAGGTGTAGACTGGGCCAATGGAGAAGTCACATGACTTCTTGGGCGACCTGTGGCTCTGATGCAGAGTGGCAGCAGCATTCCATAGTAGGTAAAAGGTCAAAGGGGAGCAAGCCTTTTGTTCTTTTCCAACCCTATTCTCTTTCACTTGCTTAAAACCGATTACATCTGGAACTTTTTCCAATTCTGACAAAAGGTCATCGACCTGAAACGTTAACTCTGTTTCTCTCTCCACAGATGCTGCCTGACCTGCTGAGTATTTCCAGCACTCTGTTTTAATTTCAGATTTCCAGTGGCTGCAGTATTTTGCTTTAGAATCATAGAATAGTACAATTCAGGAAGAGACCATTCAGCCCATCAAGCCTGCACTGGCTCTTTAGAAGAGGAATCCAGTTAGTCCCATTCCCCTGCTCTTTGCCCATTCCCTGCAACTTTTTCCTCCTTCAAGACAAAAATGACATCCTATGTGACTGTGACAAAGGTAAACTTTTCCTCCTCATCCTTCTCGACCTGTTTACAGCCTTTGATACTGTTGACCACAACATCCTCCTCCAATGCCTCTCCACTGTCAGCCTGGGAACAGGACTTCTAACTGGGTGAACCTGCTCTCACCTGTATTCTTATCTATTGCATCATAGCCAGAGTATCACTTGCAATGGCTTCTCTTCCTGTTCCCGCTCTGTTACCTCTGGTGTCCCCCAAGGATCTATCCTTGGCCCCCTCCTATTTCTCATATACATACTGCCCCACGGCGACATGATCCAAAAGCACAGCATTAGTTTTTACATTTATGCTGATGACACTCAGCTCTACCTTAGCACCACTTCTCTCAATTTCTTCCTTTTTGATGAATTATCAGACTGCTTATCCAACATCCAGTACCGGGCAAGCAGAAATTTCCTCCAAATAAATGTTGTGAAGACTGAAGCCATTGTTTTCGGTCCCCGCTCCAAACTCCGTTCCCTAGCTGCCGACTCCATCTCTCTCCCTGGCAACAGTCTGAGATCAAACCAGTCTGTTCACAACCTTGGTGTCACATTTGAGCTTCTGACCTCATATTTGCGCCACCACTAAGAGCCCCCATTTCCACCTGTGTAACATCGCCCGATCACACCCATCTCAGCTCCTCTGCTGCTGAAACCTTCATTCATGCTTTTGTTATCTCTGGACTCCATTATTCTAACGCACTCCTGGCTGGTCTCCCACATTCTACTCTCTGTAAACTTGAGGTCATCCAAAACTCTGCTGCCCGTGTCTTAACTCGCATCAAGTCCTGTTTCCCTATCACCTCTGTGCTCGCTGACCGACACTGGCTCCCGGTCAAGCATCGCCTTGATTTTAAAATTCTCATCCTGGTTTTCAATCCCCTCCATGGCCTCTCCCCTCCCTATCTGTAATCTCCTCCAACCCCACAACCCTCTGAGATATCCGCACTCCTCCAATTCTGGCCTCTTGAACTTCCCCAATTTTAATTGGTCCACCATTGTTGGCTGTGCCTTCAGCTTGACTCGGCCCTAAGCTCTGGAATATCTTCCCTACACCTCTCCACCTCACTTTCCTCCTTTAACACATAAGAATTAGGAGCAGGAGTAGGCCACTCGGCCCTTTGAGCCTGCTCCACCATTCAATCATGGCTGAACTGATTACTCCACATTTCCACCTACCCCCCGATAACCTTCCATCCCCTTGCTCCACTCCTTAAAACCTACCTCTTTGGCAAAGCTTTTGGCCATCAGAACCAATATCTCCTCATGTGGCTCAGTGTCATATTTTGTTTTATAATGCTCCTGTGAAGTGCCTTGGGACGTTTTATTACGTTAAAGGTACTAAATAAATATAAGTTGTTATGTTTATCCAATTCCCCTTTGAAATTTGCTACTAAAATTGGTCTGCAGCACATTCTCTGGCAGTGCATTCCAAACCTTAACCACTCGTTGCTAAAAAAGTTTCCTCGTGTCGCCTCTGGTTCTTTAGTTGGACAAAAATAACATTAATTTTTTTAAAAAGACAGACAGTTTGTACAATAAAACCAACAACTTTACAAATCAGATTTACCTCTTGACTCCTTAAGCAATGTGAGTGACTTCCTTTACAATGAGCCCTTTTCCTAAATTAAAAAGAATACATGTCGGTTTAGTGAGTCAACAGTTTCAAAAATTACTTTGAAAGTGAACACTGAAAACTGCAGGAAAATCAGGTGGGCGTGTCCCGATATTTAGGTCTTTGAAAAAGACAAGGCTTACATTTATACAGCATGGTTCACAGCCCGAGAGCCTCCCAAAAAGCTTAGCAGCCAAGGAGATATTTTTTATGAAGTGTAGTCACAATGAAGGAAACAGTTTGTCATGTGAGTCACAGAGCCTCGGCAGCCCATTTATAAAGTTTAAACCATTGCTGTTAATCCCCATATAGCTCAAGTTGCTGATAGTAATAGAAAGACTTGCATTTCGACAGTGCTGTTCACAACTTCAACATGTTCCAAAGTGCTTTACAGCCAATGAAACACATTTGAAGTGTAGTTACAGTTGTAATGTTGGAAATGTAGTCGCCAATTTGCACACAAGACCCCACAAACGGCAATGAAATAAATGGCCAGATTGTGTGATTTTTAGGTGTTGATCAAGGGATAAATGTTGGCCAGGACACCAGGGAGGACTCCACTCCGTGTAATGTCTCATCTGAAAGATGACACCTCCGACAGTGGAGTACTGGGAGTGCCGGCCTGTTAACTGTAAGTGTAAAGACTTTCCACTGTGAATTCACAGAGTCTTGGCTGCTTTCCACGGAGACAATTCGACTGCTTTCTCCCAAAGTCGGCCAGGTCTCTCTAAATACAAATATGCCTCCTGTGTAGCTAGTGAATGCTGACTTCCATGACCATGACGATTAATGATGTCCATTTATGGCAGTTCCCTTCAAACAGAACCAGGACCAATTGTGTGGAATAATGGAGACCGTTTTAGTGATTTGACACAGAGGACTTTGTTAAAATAGACTCAATAAATTTTCTTGCTCAAAGTCAATCCTTAACACACTCGCTTCATTGGGCTTCACAGCAGCCTGCCTGTGATTGGTGGACATTTCATGTTGCCCTGATCTTGTCCTCAACCAACATTAGGATTTGGATCGAAGTTTTGAACAGGAATCCTGGACAATGGGAAGTGGATTAGTTCACATCGTACGAGAGAAATTAAAAGAAGAAACTTTTGGAACCGCACAGCAGGTCAGGTTTCAGATAGGCCTCTCCAGCATTTTCAGTATCTTTAATCTTCATGGTTGTATTGTTATTGCAAGTTTTACAGCCATTTATCTAATGGGCAGTCCGCTAGCTGGAACTCAATGTGCTGTAATGTTGTTAATAACATTAACATTTCTGCTATTAAACAGAGTGACTGCGATTCCCCAGTCAGGCACCCTCACTGTGCAACTTAACAATTCTTCCATTCCAAGATTCAGCAGTAAATAGCAGGTGCAGCAAGGACTTGGGGTTCTTCCAGGAAAATCTGGCCTTGAGAGTTGACTGTTAATCAATATCAATGAATCTCCTGGTCATTAGAGCAGCAAGTCTGTCTCCATTCATCTGTTAATGTGCTTGTTGCTGCCACAATCAGTTATCAGAGAACTTGCAGTAATGATACCTATTAGAATCAGAAGAGGTGCAGCACAGGAGGATCCCATTTGGCTCATTCATGTCTGCGTTGAGCTTTTAAACTCAATCCCACAATGATATTTAAAGGGTTAAATGAAGATGACAGGTTGCATTTCCTCGAGAATAAAATATTAAGGAGCGATCAGATTGAGGTGTTTAAAATGATTAAAAGGATTCGATCGTCTCTCTGCGTCCACCCTATTCCCTCTGGTGGGAATCAGAGAATCAAGAATGATTTTAAAATTAGAGATAGGCCATTTGGGAGGAAAATCAGGAAGCACTTTTCCACACAAAATGGAAATCGGGAATTCTTTCCCCCAAGAGGCTGTGGATGCTGGGAGTCAATTGGAGCTTTCAAGACTGAGATTGATAGATTTTTGTTGGTACGAGTATCGAGGGATAGGGAGCAAAGGTGGGTAAATGGGGTGAGGCACAGACTAGCCATGATCTCATTAAATGGTGGAACAGGCTCGAGGGGCTGAATGGCCTCATGTTCCTATGTTCCCATCCCACCACTCACTTTTCCTGCCCAAATCAACAGTGCACCGCACTCTGCTGAGGGAGCAGAGAAGTTTGCTTGTGTGGCCACAGTGAACGGTCTACAGACTTTCCCACGCCCTGATAGAGAAGCTTGTGGCCACCAATGGAAACCTCCACATTTTGAGAATATCAAGATGCTGCTGTGTGGAGAATAGCAACTGTGTGAACCATCTCCCTGCCACCTCATTGTTATTGTTGGTCAGTTTTCTACTAATCATTACCAAAGGTGCTGAATCATAGAAATTTACAGCACGGAGGGAGGCCATTCAGTCCATCGTGTCTGTGCTGGCCTGAGGTAGCCATCCAGTCTAATCCCACTTCCCAGTTCTTGATCTATAGCCTTTTAGGTTACAGCACTTCATGTGCATATCCAAGTACTTTTGAAATGTTATGAGGGTTTCTGCCTTTCAGGCAGCGAGTTCCAGACCCTCACCAGCCTCTAGGGGTGAAAAGATTTTCCCTCAAATCTCCTCTTACCCTAAATCTGTGCCCCCCTAGTTATGGACCCCTCAACCAAGGGGAATAGAGCCTTCCTATCCACTCTATCTAGACCCCTCATAATTCTATACACTTCAAAATAGGTCTCCCCTCAACCTCCTCTGTTCCAAAGAAAACACCCAAGCCTATTGAATCTTACCTCACAACTAAAATTCTCCAATCCAGGAAACATCCTCAGAAATCTCCTTTGTACCATCTCTACTGCAATTACATCTGTCCTATATCTTACTGGGAAACGGTGATTCGTTCCCCTTTCTCCTTTACCCAACTGGTTCTATTATTGCTGTTAGGAGACTAGACAGAGAGGACAATGGCAGCTTATTGGATCACAGAGCCCACAGCAAGTCTGACCTTGTCCTCACTTGCAGCAGGGTCACCGACTCGTAATCGAGAGTGAATTTTCCCTTCTGTACTAGCTGTACGACGGTTACTGCTGTCCCGTGTGAGAATCAGCGAAAAGCTCAGACTGGACCGAGGGAAAAGTATCAAACCTGGGATGTCGCTGCTTAGCTACGTGCTGGGTAAACTTGCTATCAGCTATTTATTTCATGATGTGGAAATTGACAGCAAGTATGTCAAAGCAATCTGAATTTGACTGAGAAGTGGGGGGGGGGGGGGGGGGGGCCGGATTTGACTGAGGAGTGGGGGGAGGGGGGGTGGGGGTGGGGGTGGGCCGGGTAGATCTCTTAAATTTGCTCTTGGAACAAACTCTCAGACATCATGACAAATTAACTTCCATGTTTCTTAATTCACCATGAGGCTGCTTCATTATTGGTTGAATGACAGGAATAGTCTTTGTGCAGGACATCTGCATTATTACCACAGCGACAAACAGTTCCAGACCTATAATGAAATCTTTTCTGTGTTGAATTTATTGCAGCCTTGAGCTCCAGCCCTGAATTTCAGGGGACAATTCCTTCGTGGTGGGACATCTCCTCAAACTAAAACAGCAAGCAGGATCTCTGCCTCCAACAGGCTCATGTTTGCTCCAGATGCTGTTTTCTCATATTTTGAGCCAGAGAAAACTGCATTTGTATAGCACCTTTTACATTCTCAGTATGTCCCAAACCGCTTTACAGCCAATGAAATACTTTTAGAAGTGTAGTCACTGTTGTAGAAGGCTGCGTTTGCTGACAATGCAACCACAAGGTGGCGCAGTACTTGCACATGCGTAAACGCAGCCTCATGCACTGAAGCATCACCATCTGCGACATCTTTTGGCAGCTGCCAGGAGCAAAGATGGCGCTGCTCAATTTATCACAAAGACAAAAACAAATGAAACCAAAAGGTGATTGCCGCCTCCGCGCTTCCTCCCCTCTGTTCTGCATTGCTCCCTGCTCCATCTTGCTACTGGTTCACCCCGCCTGCTCCCCACGATGAAATTTATTGACCATTATTTATGGATACAAACCCGAATTTTAAACCAGTGAGCATTTTAAAAAGAGGTTTCTAACATTTTGGAAGTTGGAACAGATAAATCCTGGGAGCTCGTGTTCAGCGTGATTGTGTGTGCAATTCAACAGAATCGGTGGCCTCGCCACTTCTTTCCCCTCAGCTGCTCGCTCCCTGCTCCCTCCCACTCGCAGTCTCCCTCCCCTCCCTATTTTGTTACTCTCTCTCTTCCCTGCTTTCCCCATGCAGGGAAGAAAGGCCGCATTCGCGGACTAGAAGCGGGTGGGAATGGGGACCAGAAGCGGGAGGGAGCCAAGTGGGGAGAGGTGGTGAGGCCAGGAGTGACGAGCGATGAGTTTTCGCACGCATACGCAAATTAGTCCTGGCAAGCCGGTTGTTAATGTAGATTGTGCATGCACAGCACCATACTGGCAGCAAGAGTCTGTTCTGCACATGTGCGAATCTGGGAGCACTCTGATGATGTCAGCAGGAGGGGCTGCGTTGTCAGGAGTCACTTTGATCAGGATCAGCAAGTTCGCAGATGACACGAAAATTGGTGGGGTCGTAAACAGCGAGGAGGAAAGCCTTAGATTACAGGACGATATAGATGGGCTGATAAGATGGCCGGAGCAGTGGCAAATGGAATTTAATCCTGGAAAGTGTGAGGTAATGCATTTTGGGAGGACTAACAAGGCAAGGGAATATCCAATGGATGGTAGGAAGACCCTAGGAAATACAGAGGGTATACTTGTCCATAGATCACTGAAGGCAGCAGCACAGGTAGATAAGTTGGTTAGGAAGGCATATGGGATACTTGCCTTTATTAGCTGAGGCATAGAATAAAAGAGCAGGGAGGTTATGATGGAGCTGCATAAAACGTTGCCCATCCCTAATTGCCCTTGAGAAGGTGGTGGTGAGCTGCCTTCTTGAACCGCTGCAGTCCATGTGAGGTAGGTACACCCACAGTGCTGTTAGGAAGGGAGTTCCAGGATTTTGACCCAGCGACAGTGGAGGAACGGTGTTCCAAGTCAAGATTCTCAAGGGCAATTAGGGATGGGCAACAAATGCTGGCTTTTCCAACAACGCTCATATCCCATCGAGAAAAAAGTTCACTTGTTGAGGAAGACCAAAACTAGGGGCCATAAATAGAAGAGAGTCACTAATAGATCCAATAAGGAATTTAAAATGCAAACAGTGCTAGACTGTGAAACCCTCTACCACAAGAAATGGATGTTGTATTTAAGGAAAGCTAGATAAGTAGATGAGGGAGAAAGGAGTAGGAGGATATGGTGATAGGGAGAGATGAAATAGAGTGGGAGGAGGCCCTCGTGGAGCATAAACACTGCGTGGACCTATTGGGCCGAATGAATTTACAGCACAAACAGGCAAAAGTAAAAAGTGGTCAGGTGTTTTATTCTGTACTAATGTTCCTCTCATTATGAACAAAATACACTTTTAACACTTTTACTTTTAACACGCACAATGTAACAGACCATAGTTCTGACACACTGCATGTCTAAACAATTTCTGTATTTACTAAATGTACAGTTCCCATGAAATGATAATTCAGTTCCATTAGCATAGTGTTAGAAACACCACCTACATTCTTAGCATCTCAAAGTGCTTGAAATAGTTTGCTGCAGCAATACCAAAAAAAAAAAGAACTTGTCAGAATGCAATCAAAATGTTTTCACAGCATGAATGAGATTACTGGGGCTGGACGATTACAACCATTTTTTGGGGGACTGGGTGATGGAATGGGCTAAAATCCCTTAAATTCTGGAATCTTGATTGAGGTTTTTAGGAATTTGTAAGGAATTGATGGTCAATAGAAACATATTTCTGCACTTGGGGCTGACCTGGGGACATAACAAAGAACAAAGAACAGTACAGCACAGCAACAGGCCATTCGGCCCTCCAAGCCTGCGCCGATCTTGATGCCTGTCTAAACTAAAACCTTCTGCACTTCCGGGGACCGTATCCCTCTATTCCCATCCTTTTCATGTATTTGTCAAGATGCCTCTTAAACGTCGCTATCGTACCTGCTTCCACCACCTCCCCCGGCAACAAGTTCCAGGCACTCACCACCCTCTGTGTAAAGAATTTGCCTCGCACATCCCCTCTAAACTTTGTCCCTCTCACCTTAAACCTATGTCCCCTAGTAACAGACTCTTCCACCCTGGGAAAAAGCTTCTGACTATCCACTCTGTCCATGCCGCTCATAACTTTGTAAACCTCTATCATGTCGCCCCTCCACCTCCGTCGTTCCAGTGAAAACAATCCGAGTTTATCCAACCTCGCCTCATAGCTAATGCCCTCCAGACCAGGCAACATCCTGGTAAACCTCTTCTGTACCCTCTCCAAAGCCTCCACGTCCTTCTGGTAGTGTGGCGACCAGAATTGCACGCAATATTCTAAGTGTGGCCTAACTAAACTAACCTGAAAGTTAGAGCCAAACCAGTCAGGAGAGAAGTTAAGCAACACATGGTCACACAAAGGCTGACTGAAGTGTGGAACACATTTCCACAAAAAGCAGCAGATGCTGCACCTCAATCATTTTAAATCTGAGATCGATAGGATTTTGCTGGCCGAGGGTATTAAGGGATGTGGAACCAATGTGAAGGATGGAGTCAAGATAAAGTAATTGGTAGAAGGATTAAGAAGGGAGTTGAGATTTCTTTTCACCCAGAAGGTGGTGGGGGGTCTGGAACACACTGCCTGAAAGGCTGGTAGAGATGGAAACCCTCGTTGCATTTAAAAAAATTGAAGTGCTGTAACCTATAGGGCTATGGGCCAAGAGCTGGAAAGTGCGATTAGACTGGATCACACTTTCCAGAATGGACACGATGGGCTGACTGGCCTCATTCTGTGCTGTACATTTTCTATGTTTCTATACCATGACCTCATAATATCAGCCATGAGGCTCGAGGGGCCGAATAACCTACTCCTGTTCTTAACCTGTTCAGAAGACAGACAAAAATGGTTTGCTGAACAGCGGACAATTTTGCCTCCATTTCCTGTTTAAGGACCATTTTAATAACATCTTAGAATTGATAGACTAATCGGAGCACATTATTATGCAATTTGTAGCTATTTTTAAATCAGCCTTAAACATTTAGTTTCCTGATTTTTTTTTGCTAAATGTCAGTCAAGCAGGTCACGAGTCAAAGTTTGTGAGATTATTCCATCTGGATTCAGTTAACCTCTGCTGAAGACCTAATTTTTCAGGATGCTGGTGGCAATTGCTGACTGGAAGAGTCATACCACTGAGTTTCAGGTCTAGACGTTCTGCTCCTGGCAGGAAATTCTCTTGTGATCCCATCGCTGTGTCTGATGTGAAATTCTTGTGTTCAGGATGGGCCGAGGCTGGTTTTCAAAAACAGACAAGGTCGACTCTGAAACAGTCTCGAGGCACAAGGAAATAGCCAGCAGCAAAACATCTGGAGGGGTCAGAATTTCCACTGGGGTTTTTCCCCAATCACCTGTCATTCGGTGGAACCCACTTATGACATTCCTACATCAATCTTCTGCCAAAGTTAACGGTGGACAATTGGGAGAAGCTCCCACAGAAATTGCACCCATCGAGGGACTGCTATGCTGACCTGAGAAACAGGTGATTTGTCCAGAGTGTAGACTCACCGTTCCCTCTCCTTACAGGGAGGGGGCAGGATCATGTATTCTGCCCATTCCCAATTCATTCCACAAGCATTGCAGTCCAGTGTTCCTGTTAGGTAGTTTGATACTTTATGGGAACAGTGAAGGGGGTGGGCTCAAGGTGTTGCGCAGGCGAAGATCCCAAACAAATCCCTGGTGCGTCCTCACAGGAAGGCATGAGATCACACAGCATAGAGGCTGTTGTAGCACAGCACAGCAGCTGGTTACAGAGGGTCATTTCCAGAGACCTGGAGACAGCACATTATCTGGGGCAGGGATAATGATTGACAAAAGATGACCAAGACACAGAAACCCTGGTCAACCTGTAAACTACTTACTTTGACTTTGTAGGGGAGACAGGCTTAGGGTATCATGGGATACTTGGCGTAACTTAGGTCCCTGAAACTTGAGAAAGGTTTGCCTGTTAGACACACGAATCACATGAATAACCTAATCAAGAGGTTGATGAGGTGAATAATATAATCAAGGCAGGATGAGATTAGGGAAGACAATAGATGGGAGATGAGGTAATTGAAGAAACAGTTTATCAAAATAAACCTCCTGTAAACTGTATAAAATAACGACTGAAACATTATGTTAACAGAATGCCTACAATCATTCGTGAGAGTAAGACTTCTCCTTGCATGCTTTTAAAATGATCGCTTGTTTGAACAAGACATCCGACTCTCGAGGTGTTTTTGGGTACTGGGGAAAGCCCTCACCCTTACATTTGGGGTAGTCAACAGGATACACCATATCGGGACCACGACAGTGAGGAGACCAATCAAGCGGTGAGAACCTTTTATTTTCCCTCCCATAGTTAGGAAACGTCTACCTCACAGTCGCGGGACTGGTACTTTAAGTGGTTATCAAAGAACCAACACCTGCAGACTCGAGTGCCAAGCTATGAAAGTGCGTGCCAGGGTAGTAGATCGCGAGCAGAGAACCAGGCAGACAGCTGCGCTGAGAAAGCCACAACACAAAGCCACATAGTAGGTGAAGCCGTGCAGGGGATTTAGAGGTATCCTGTAGGCCATTACCACGCAGGAGACCGCGCTGAGAGATACTGCAAAGCAGACCTTCACACAAGGTCAACCTGCGCAGGGGAATTAAAGGGCATCCTGTAGATCCATATACCGCGTAGGGGATTTAAAGGGTATCCCGTAGATCAATACCACTCAGGTAGATCACACTCTATGACCAATATTGCATCAGGCCTAGATTGGGGAATGGGTGGTGGGGGGTCCCTTACCAGGTTTATCGCAGTTGAAGATGAAAACTTGATCAGTAAAATGAAAAAAGGTGGGTGAAAAGCTAATGACCGCCCCCCCCAGAAGTACAAAGAGCATGGTGGAAGGGCCAAAAGAAAGATCAGAAGAATAAGGCAATTATGATCATAATCAATTATAATATAATAATAATACAAGGCTAAGGGCCAAGGGCTGGAAAATGGGATTAGAATAGATAGGTGCTTGATGGTTGGCACAGACGCGATGGGCCGAAGGGCCTGTTTCTGTGCTGTATGACTAATTCTTATATGGGACTCTGCCAGCGAGTCCACAAACATTCCCAAAAGCAAAAAAGGGAAAAGAGGGAGGCGGATGAGAGATTGTTGAACTAGAGGTATAGCACAGCTGAGCAGGAGTGAGACGATGTAATGGCCGCCTACCGGGTTTTGCAGTCAGAGTGCGAGGCCAGGATAGACCATGCATTAAGCTCAGGGATTTACTCAGCCCTACCAGAGGAAGGGAGAATGGCTCGAGGCACCTGGGACGAAATGATGACTTCAGAAAAGGAAATGCATATCAGCTAGTTCAGAATACTCATCAAAGAATGACTGTGAAAGGCTGCTGCATAACCTCTTGGAGTCTGTCTGTTTTGTGAGAGTTTATCTTTTTCCTTTCGTTTCCAATTATAGTTGGTGCAAGATAGTTGAAGGTAAGAGAATTGGGATGTTGGCGTAATTGATTTATTTCTGTTTCCTTCCTTTAAATACATGTGCTACTCTTTTCTGTCCGTGTGTGTGGATTTATTTATTTTATTTGGGTGCATGATGTTTGTGTGCTTGAATTTGTGACTTTCAGTGCGATGTTAAAGCTAAGACATACTGGCCCAAACTACTGGCTACTGGGGATGAAGCTCCACTTTGTTTCCAAAATAAAGAAAAGTCCTGAGCCTTGTAGAAGTCTCAGAATCCCAGCTTTAACCTTTCAAACTTTTGCAGCAAGTTAAAGAAGACGGAATTCAAATGTGGTTAAGTAGGGAACATCAGAACCTGGAAGTTATTCGAAAGGACAGGGAAAAGTTGCCAGGAGTAGGGGATCAAGTGATTGCTAGGGTCCTACTTGCAAAACCAGGCTTAGCATCTCGCTGGCAAGGACCTTACGAGGTCCTGATGACCAGCAATACTCGTATGTGTGGATGTTGAAGGGAAGGCTAGTGGAAACACTGGACACAGATCAAGGAGTATGGAAATGCAAAGGATAAAAAGGACGAACCGGTGATGACCGGCACCTGCTATGTTCTCTCTTTACATGACAATGAAAACCGCAGTACAGCTGATATGTCTGGCAACCATGATCGACGAAGGAACCAAGTTGGTTGACTGGGGGACCCAACAAGGCCTGTTCTATAAGAACTCAAGCGATCCCAATTGCGATCGGGTGCGTGGAATGTTAAATGTTGTGGTTAACAAACTAAGGAGTAGCTCAGGGCAGTTGGGAATGGGGAACAGCAGTGCCTGAAGGTGCAAAGCGTGGCAATAAAGGTTCCCTCTATACTTAAAGCAGTCATGTATAAATCTAATGTCAGTATCATCCACTGTAGTTCTAACTTTATAGTCCCTATTCTATCTGCATGCAGTTACTTGTTGGATTAAGTTCTATTCAAGTTATTTGTTATTAAATTGCCTAACCAACGTGAATGTTGACTGCAGGGTTCCATTTTGGGTAATCTGTTTATTATTTGTGTCCTGACCGAGAGGGGTTAGACTCCATTAAGTGTACATGAGCACATTGGCTAGCTTCATGGCTGAACTTCATAGCCAGATTCACTGATTCAATTGTAACTCTTAATTTAAAAAAAATTGAATTGCTAGAATAACTGTGTAGAGCCAGTCGGTATTTATTAATGAATTACAGATGTTAGCTATAATGAGCTTGCTGACTTCTAAATCATATTGAGCAAAGCAATGTTTAAATGGAATTTTAAGTTAGATTTGTATTTAACCAACATGCTAGCAAAACACAAATAACCAGGGGCATCCAAACCCTTCTCAGGGTAGAGAATACCGGGATCATGGGAGATAGCAATTGGTCAAAGTACTACTTCGCACCCAAATACTCGACCCAGAGACATTCCCTCCTTGCGGGATCTCAATGGCTGAATGTAGGGAATAATGTTGTCTGTACACATCCTATAGGGACAGGGACGAGAGCCACGCATGATTTCAATACCGCCCTAAACTGTACCCTTGAAATTTCCAACGCGTGCCATGAACGGACGCAGGTGGCATACCGTGGAGAATGGGAATACTGCGAACCTCAATACCAGTACGGTAACATCCACTGCCCAGTGATCAACTCGAGTTTCTGCTTCCACCCCCGGGCCCCAATAACAATTGGACATTCGGCGAAGAGGCCGGAACAGCAATAAAGCAGTAACACCGAATCCAGCAAGAGGTCAAACAACTGGGAGAGGATGCGGTAGCCAAACTGGAGGACACATTGTGGTGGGAGGCGGTTTGAGACTGGAGTATTAGGGTGGACATTCACCCCTGGATTAGAATTGATTCCCATGTACTGGTAGCGGTGCAGTTGGTAATTGCTATCGGACTTATGGTTGAATGTTGTAACCTGGCACCTAAATTGAGATGTCAGACATAATTTTGAAAATGTAACTATGCAAATCTAACCACCTGTCTGGCCAACAGTGATGGAGCAAGGAGCACATAGCATTAGTTGGCCATCTTGCTGGTGGCCAAAGGCCAAAAGTGGGGACTGATGTGATGTACCCTGGGAATACTGCAGGCTTGACTAAAATTGCTGTAATTTATGTAGCATAATAAAAAGTATCAATCCCAGACTAAGCCTGGTCACTAAGACAGTGAGGTCGTAAGAGGATGCTAGGGAAGGATCCAAAGCTCATCGAAATCGGTAGGATGCCCAGATTATTTGACGGGCAGAGGATCCTAGGGTAATGGCTACCTTGGGCCAGGGGTTGGCCAAGGGCCAAAAGGGGTTGGGGGGGGGGGGTGGGGGTTTGTAGGGAAGACTGCTTAGAGTATCATGGGATACTTGGCGTAACTTAGGTCCCTGAAACTTGAGAAAGGTTTGCCTGTTAGACACAGGAAATCACATGAATAACCTAATCAAGAGGTTGATGAGGTGAATAATATAATCAAGACAGGATAAGATTAGGGAAGACAGTAGATGGGAGATGATGTCATTAAAGAAACAGCTCATCAAGCAAACCTCCTGTAAACTGTATAAAATAACGACTCAAACATTGTACTAGTAGAATCCCTACAATCATTCACGAGAGTAGGACTTCTCTTTGCATGCTCGTAAATAAAGATCGCTCATTTGTCTTTGATCACAAGACATCCGACTCTTGAGGCATTTTTGGGTATCAGGGAAAGCCCTCACCATTACATGCTAACGTGAGGAGTCCCAGATCATGAGGCCCTTGCAGTAGATTGGAGGTCAGATCTGTATCAGTGGTCGTACTCTTACCTCTTGTGTCAGAAGGTTGTGGGTTCAAGCCCCACTCCAGAGACTTGAGCACAAAATCTAGGTCGACACTCCAGTATTGAGGGCATTGTCAGAGGTACCAACTTTCACAGAAGACATTAAACCAAGACCCCGTCTGCCCTCCTACGTGGACGTAAAGGATCCCATGGCTCTATTCAAAGAAAAACAGTGTAATTCTCCCTGGTATCCTGGGACACTATTTATCCCTCAACTAACATCACTGAAATAGATTATCTGGTCATTATCACATTGCTGTTTATGGGGGTTTGCTGTGTGCAAATTGGCTGCTGCATTTCCTATCTTACAACGACTACACTTCAAAAGTACTTAATTTGTACTTTGGAACATCCTGAAGCACTATATAAATGCAAGTTCTCCCCTTCCATTTTTAGATGGCCAAATTTGATTTGATTTTTTTTTTAAGAGAAATTCATTCTTGGGATGTGAGCATCACTGACACCAGCATTTATTGCCCATCCCTATTGTCCTTGAACAGGTGGTGGTGAGTCGACGACAACTGAGTGGCTAGCTAGATCCATTTCAGGGGGTAGTTAACAGTCAACCACATTGTGGGTCTAGAGTCACATGTAGGCCAGACCGGGTAAGGATGGCGGATTTCCTCCCCCAGGGACATTAGTGATCCAGATGGGTTTTTACAACAATCTGGTAGTTTCTTGATTGTTATTGATAAGAGTAGCATTTCATCCCTGATTTATTAATCGAATTTAGATTTCTCCAGCTGCCCTGGTGGGATTTGAACTCATGTCTCCGAAGCATTTGTCTGGGACTCTGGATTACTTTCCCAGTAACATTACCACACTGCTACTGTCTCCCAGTAAGGAATAAGGAACGCATTTGGGATCAAGTCTCAAGTTGAAGCCTGAAAGACATCTCCTTTTTAGACAGTAACAAGTTTTGAAAATTTTGGCACAAAGTTTAGTTTCTAGGACAGATTCTGCTTACATTTCGAGGGAACCAGAGAGAGAACTGAATGGAGTTTAAACTCACCTCCAGGTACGACAGAGTGCAGTCAGAAGAACTGCAGATAAGAGAGCAACGCCAGCGATGACCAAGAAATGGATCAGGTTGTCTCGGTCCCGGTGCTTCATCAGGGTCCGAAGATCGGCATCTACACTGTCTTTAAACTGATAGAGGAGAACAAAGCCACGCCCACGGTCTGTGGTGGTGATCAGCTCCACCACCACTTCTACCATCTCCAGGGAAGAACCAAACATCAATGCCTTGTTGATGGGCGTGTTGGCTCCACAGAAGCGGGCAGAGAATGTGATCAGATCCGAAATATATAAAACGTCGTTCGGGCAGACCTCAGGAGGTACAAAGGGTGTCACTTCTGTTGCAGGGATCACTGTGACTATTGCTGAATCATTTATCTCCTGTACTTCAAGATGATCAATTTCCAGCCTCTTCTCACCTTGTCTTTCACTGCTGTATTGTGGGTCGACATTAATATAATCACCGAAACCAGCGAGAGGATCACTTGAATTTGACTTTGTAGTATCATCTTTATCCAAATCACCAAGTGGAGAGCTAGTCACTGAGAAATCCTGCCTCAATGGTGGCATCTTGACCATCTCTAACTTTGCAGACTCTTCCTGTGCCACCACTCGTTTGCCTTCACGTTTAGGGGATTGGGTCAGCGGGAAATCCTGCAAGTCACCATCAAAAGTTTTTGAGTTAGACACATTGGTCTCATTAAACAAAACCTTTATTCTTCCACCTTGACCGGATTCCTTCGTATGAGGGTACAGAGTGTTGGACTCTCTACTCTGTACAGCACCTCCATTCTCCAATGAGCCAGCAGACTTCTCCCCACTTACCACTGCAGGGGACAAATGGTCACCAGATGGGGTTTTATCATTCCGTGGGTTCTCAAACACATCAAAATCGAAAACTTCCAAAACAAGACGGACACCAGCCGGGATGAAGAACTGCCACAAACAGTGAGTGCCCGAAACGTATCTTGTGGGAAAGCCAGGTGATAGTATAATACCTTGAGCTTCAGAATCAACAGTTGCTCCACACGAATAATAGACCTGGAAATAAATTATTGGAGGAGATCACCAAAACAGCCCATGATTTTTCAACTCCTTCCTCTACTCCCCAATTCCAAATTCCTTTCCCATTTGTATCAGCTTACCTGAAAATATTGTGAAATAATTTTAATGAACGGCACTCCACACAGAACAAGCCGATTGACTGACTAAATGTGGCAGTCGGGGGTGGGGGTTGGGGTGGGGGGGGGGGGGAATTGGAGATGCCAATGAAGGACACAAATTTCATAAGATAAAGGCGAACCAGTAGACGTAGTATACTTGGATTTGCTAAAGGCATTTAATAGGGCGACACACAAAAGGTTAATACACAAAATAAGGGCTCATGGATTTGGGGTAATATATTAGCATGGATAGAGGATTGGTTAATGGACCGGAAGAGGAGAGTACTGGTAAACGGGGCATTTTCAAGTTGGCAGACGGTGACATATGGAATCCCGCAAGGATCAGTGCTGGAACCTCAGCTATTTACAATCTATATTAATGAGTCAGTTGAAGAGAAAGAGTAGTGTATCTAAGTTTACTGACGATGCAAAGCTAGGTGGGAATGTTAGCTGTGAGGACACAAAGAGACTGCAAAGACATATAGACAGGTTAAGTGAGTGGGCAACAAAGTGGCAGATGGAGTATAATGTGGGGAAGTGTGAGATTATTCACTTTGGTGTAAGAATAGAAAAGCAGAATATTTTTAAAAGGCGTGAAACTTGTAAATGTTGATGTTCAGAGAGACTTGGGTGTACTCATACTAGGAACATAGTTAACATGCAGGTAAAACAAGCAATTAGGAAGGCAAATGGCATGTTGGCCTTTATTGCAAGGGGATTGGAGTACAAGAATAAAGAAGTCTTGCTACAATTGTACAGGGCTTTGGTGAGACCTGGAATACTGTGTGCAGTTTTGCTCTTCATATTTAAGGAAGGATATACTTGCATTGGAGGCAGAACAGCACGTTTCACTAGATTAGTTCCCGGGATGACAGCGTTGTCCTATGATGAGAGGATGAGTGACCTTTTGGGCTAGTGGCTAGTTTGGATCGTCTGAGGGAAATCGGAGAGGAACTTTCCAGATTTTCCCCCTAAATTAGCCTGGGTTTTAAAATCTGTAATTGTGCCTCTCCCAGGAGAGCCCAAGGTTTTGTGTGGGATGAGGAGTGTGTATATATTGAGGTGCACACGATATCACAATTGTGAGGGACAGGCTGGATGGATCAAGGGTCCATCATTGTTCACATAACATTAACTGTCTAACTGGCAACGCCCCCCACCCCCCACACGGCACCCTCATGTTCATGGTGGCTTTACTCGAGACTGATGTCTTGGCCACAGTTGTTGAGTGGCTCAAGGAGACCAAAGGAATCGCTTTTAATTGTACCCATCCAATCACCAAACATCCCTCATGTATAGAAGTAAATAACTATAGATAGGAACAAGTCTTTGGCTTAGTGGTAGCATCCCTATCTTCGAATCAAAGGGTTTAGGATTTGAACCCTGCCCCAGACAGAGAGTTCAGGCTGAGCTCCAGCTCTGGAAACTAGGTTGACATCCAGTGGGTTAAACACATCAAGTGGGAGTGGGAGTGGGCTTCCCCCACCCAACATTGTGTGGGCTATGGGAGCCCATAAAACCCCCCTGCCATATAGGATTATCCCGCTATTGACTGGGGTAAAGATGGTGGTGACCATGGAAAGAGTGTTCAAGTCACGATTATAGATGACACCTGTGTGCAGTCAGTAATATAGCGTGTGCTCTGTATCATACCACCATCTTGGGTATCAACTGATACATACACCAATAAAAGGACACATTTTGAAACGATTAACATTTTTCCAATGCATTATTTTAAATCTCGCCATACTTAAAAGGAGTTTACGACTACCAGATGTGCTGGGAAATCTCCTAAAGAACAAAACGCAGCATGTCAACTTTAATCTGCAGTTTTAAAGCATACCAGGGTTCCATCAAAGTCCCATTTTAATTTAAACCACTTGTCACCACATTAAAGAGGCTGACTTCAACAAACAATTGGATCACTCTCTGATCTAGCTGAGATAATAACAAGAACTAGTTATTCTTCTACATTTCCAAAACAAGCTATGTTAGTATGAAATCAGTTTGGTCTGTTTCTCATATCTGAACAACAGTGGACAATTTTGCCTATGAAATGGAGCGAATAAATGAACTGGGTCAAACTGGTCATGAAGCAGAGGGAAAGCAAAATCCACAGCCTGTTCATCGCAGGATAAATGCTGAGATTTGCCCGCCTTCAGAGCTGACCCTGCTAAAGTTGAAAAGTTGAGGGCAAGTCACCTATAACAACAACAACTTACAGCTTTATAGCACCGGTAATGTACTAAAACATCCCAAGGTGTTTCACAGGAGAATTATCAAACAAATTTTTAACGGAGCCACCTAGGATATTAGGACAGGCGATCAAAAGCTTGGTCAAAGAGGGAGGGGATTTTAGGGAGCGTCTTAAAAAGGAGAGCGAGGCGGAGAGGTTTAGGGAGGGAATTCCAGAGCTTGGGGCCCAGGCTGCTGAAGGCACGGCTACTAATAGTGGAGTGATGGAAATCGGGGCTGTGCAAGAGGCCAGATTTGTACAATGCAGAGATATCAGAGAATTGTAGGGCCAAAGGAGGTTACAGAGATAGGGAGGAGCGAGGCTACGGAGGGATTTGAATAGAAGAATGGCAATTTTAAAACCGAGGCATTGCCTAGTTTAATTAACCTGGGTACGTCCCTACACCAATAAGGATGGCTCTTGTGTCCTATCCAAGGAAGCTGAAACAACTGATGAGGCGTGAGGTAAACTGAACACCACCAAATCCTTTTGAAATTTGGAATGTCTTTGGGAGTCCAGCCGTGGAGCTCCCTCCCTCCCTGGGTGGGTGCAACTTCCCTTGAATGATGGTGCCATTGCCTCTAGTTATGGTCAGTCCAGGGACGAGGAAACTTTCTTCCACTGGCCACAGCCCCTCTCGACTCAGGACCCTTCATGACATGGAAACTGCTGCGGGCCTGGTGTGTCCAAATCACCGGCTTATTTCATATCCCATCCTCCACACTCCCTCGGAACTCGATTGCAGGAATGCACCAGCAGATTATGAGGATTTTAGACCCCGTCAAGCCATTGTATATTGTCGATGGAAACAGTTCCACTTGCCAATAGCCAAAATAGCAGCGGAGATTCCTGGTTTACAGCTATTTTGACTGCCACATTTTGCAAGTATTCATGGAACAGAAGCAGCTTTTGTTAGTGGATGATTAATAAAAGTCAACATTATAGATAAAGCCGGAAAAAGAACAGAAGAATTTTTTAAAATATTACTTCAATTTTTGCTGCTTTTCACACTTAGTGCCTGTTCTGTGTCAATTACAAAGGCTTTTAGTGACCAATTTTAACTGTAATTTGCAATGGTACAAGCCACAATTTCAATAATGAATTTCATGGGAGCCCTAAAAAGGAATTCACAATGTCCAATTGATTAAATAATGACGATGGAATAAGCACAATTACAAAACCAAATAAAAGCAAAATACTGCAGAACCAAGTGACTGGAATAGAGTCTCATTTTTAGTTGCTCGAACATGTTTTGATACAATCAATTTCCAACAGGAACTTTTTGCCTGTGGTAATGCCACAAGTTTAAAAAGTAAAAGAAAACCTGTTTCTCGGAAGTGGATTTTCACTCAGATCTCATTTGTCAAAAAAAAAGAGAAGTTTGTTCAGTAAACTGGATTTTAAAGTCCGTGAAATAACTCTGGATCAAAGCTTTTTCACACCCTGGGCTGCAGTTACTGTACAAACACTGTTATAAAGACTCCCTCTGTTGCATGCACAAACTGGCAAAGATCAGAGGGGAAAGCAACATATTGAGTAAACGGCTGGTTTTCCACAAGGATGACTTGCACTGTATTTACTTCATAACAGAGCCAACACAGTATGAATGGCACTGTGGTGTGAGCTTGGCAGTGTCAATCTTGTGAAATTACATACTCTCGGGCACCAGAGAGGGGTTCAGTAATACCAGCAAAAACACTCACCCCTTCCAGGTGCAAGTTTCTTGAGGTTATCATCCTGCAGGTAATGCACTGACTTTACAGAAACAGGCTGTTCAGCCCAACTGGTCCACGTCAATATTTAGACTCCACACCCTACTTCATCCAACCCTATCAACACATCCTTTTATTCTCTTCTCCCTCATGCACTTACCTAGCTTCCCCTTAAATGTATTGATGTTATTCACCTCAATTACTCCCTATGGTAGTGAGTTCCACATTCGCACGTTCTCTGGGTAAAGAATTCCTTATTGGATTTATTAGTGACTACCTTATATTTATGATCCCTAGACTCCCCAGAAGTGGAAGCATCTTCTCTACATTTACCTGATAAATGGGTCTTTTTCAGAATGGCAGGAAGTGAATAGTGGGATACCGCAGGGATCAATGATAGGACCCCAGCTATTCACAATATATATTAATGATTTAGATGAGGGAACTAAATGTAATATCTCCAAATTTGCAGATGACAGAAAACTGGGTGGGAGGGTGAGTTGTGAGGAGGATGCAGAAAGGCTTCAGGTTGATTTGGACAAGTTGAGTGAGTGGGCAAATGCATGGCAGATGCAGTATAATGTGGATAAATGTGAGGTTATCCACTTTGGTAGCAAAAACAGGAAGGCAGATTATTATCTGAACGGCTGTAAACTGAGAGGGGAATATGCAATGAGACCTGGGTGTTCTCGTACACTAGTTGCTGAAAGTAAGCATGCAGGTGTAACAGGCGGTAAAAAAGGCAAATGGTATGTTGGCCTTTATAGCGAGAGGATTTGAGTACAGGAGCAGGGCCTTGGTGAGGTAACACCTGGAATATTGTGTGCAGTTTTGGTCTCCTTATCTGAGGAAGGATGTTCTTGTTATAGAGGGAGTGCAGTGAAGGTTTACCAGACTGATTCCTGGGATGGTGGGACTGACGTATGAGAAGAGATTGAGTCGGTTAGGATTATATTCGCTGGAGTTCAGAAGAGTGAGGGGGGGATCTCATAGAAACCTATAAAATTCTAACAGGACTTGACATGGTAGATGCAGGAAGGATGTTCCCGATAGAACAAAGAAAATTACAGCACAGGAACAGGCCCTTCGGCCCTCCAAGCCTGCGCCGATCCAGATCCTCTATCTAAACATGTTGCCTATTTTCTAAGGGTCTGTATCTCTTTGCTTCCTGCCCATTCATGTATCTGTCTAGATACATCTCAAAAGACGCTATCGTGCCCGCGTCTACCACCTCTGCTGGCAACGCGTTCCAGGCACCCACCACCCTCTGCGTAAAGAACATTCCATGCATATCCCCCCCTAAACTTTTCCCCTCTCACTTTGAACTCGTGACCCCTAGTAATTGAATCTCCCACTCTGGGAAAAAGCTTCTTGCTATCCACCCTGTCTATACCTCTCATGATTTTGTACACCTCAATCAGGTCCCCCCTCAACCTCCGTCTTTCTAATGAAAATAATCCTAATCTGCTCAACCTCTCTTCATAGCTAGCGCCCTCCATACCAGGCAACATCCTGGTGAACCTCCTCTGCACCCTCCCCAAAGCATCTACAACCTTTTGGTAATGTGGCGACCAGAACTGCAAGCAGTATTCCAAATGTGGCTGAACCAAAGTCTTATACAACTGTAACATGACCTGCCAACCCTTGTACTCAATACCCCGTCCGATGAAGGAAAGCATGCCATATGCCTTCTTGACCACTCTATTGACCTGCGTTGCCACCTTCAGGGAACAATGGACCTGAACACCCAAATCTCTCTGTACATCAATTTTCCCCAGGACTTTTCCATTTACTGTATAATTCATTCTTGAATTGGATCTTCCAAAATGCATCACCTCGCATTTGCCCTGATTGAACTCCATCTGCCATTTTTCTGCCCAACTCTCCAATCAATTTATATTCTGCTGTATTCTCTGACAGTCCCCTTCACTATCTGCTACTCCACCAATCTTAGTGTCGTCTGCAAACTTGCTAATCAGACCACCTATACTTTCCTCCAAATCATTTATGTATATCACAAACAACAGTGATCCCAGCACGGATCCCTGTGGAACACCACTGGTCACACGTCTCCATTTTGAGAAACTCCCTTCTACTGCTACTCTCTGTCTCCTGTTGCCTAGCCAGTTCTTTATCCATCTAGCTAGTACACCCTGGACCCCATGCGACTTCACTTTCTTCATCAGCCTACCATGGGGAACCTTATCAAACGCCTTACTGAAGTCCATGTATATGACATCTACAGCCCTTCCCTCATCAATCAACTTTGTCACTTCCTCAAAGAATTCTATTAAGTTGGTAAGACATGACCTTCCCTGCACAAAACCATGTTGCCTATCACTGATAAGCCCATTTTCTTCCAAATGGGAATAGAACCTATCCCTCAGTATCTTCTCCAGCAGCTTCCCTACCACTGACGTCAGGCTCACCGGTCTATAATTACCTAGATTTTCCCTGCTACCCTTCTTAAACAAGGGGACAACATTAGCAATTCTCCAGTCCTCCGGGACCTCACCCGTGTTTAAGGATGCTGCAAAGATATCTGTTAAGGCCCCAGCTATTTCCTCTCTCGCTTCCCTCAGTAACCTGGGATAGATCCCATCCGGACCTGGGGACTTGTCCACCTTAATGCCTTTTAGAATACCCAACACTTCCTCCCTCCTTATGCCGACTTGACCTAGAGTAATCAAACATCTGTCCCTAACCTCAACATCCGTCATGTCCCTCTCCTCGGTGAATACCGATGCAAAGTACTCGTTTAGAATCTCACCCATTTTCTCTGACTCCACGCATAACTTTCCTCCTTTGTCCTTGAGTGGGCCAATCCTTTCTCTAGTTACCCTCTTGCTCCTTATATATGAATAAAAGGCTTTGGGATTTTCCTTAACCCTGTTTGCTAAAGATATTTCATGACCCCTTTTAGCCCTCTTAATTCCTCGTTTCAGATTGGTCCTACATTCCCGATATCCTTTCAAAGCTTCGTCTTTCTTCAGCCTCCTAGACCTTATGTACGCTTCCTTTTTCCTCTTAGCTAGTCTCACAATTTCACCTGTCATCCATGGTTCCCTAATCTTGCCATTTCTATCCCTCATTTTCACAGGAACATGTCTCTCCTGCACGCTAATCAACCTCTCTTTAAAAGCCTCCCACATATCAAATGTGGATTTACCTTCAAACAGCTGCTCCCAATCTACATTCCCCAGCTCCTGCCGAATTTTGGTATAGTTGGCCTTCCCCCAATTTAGCACTCTTCCTTTGGGACCACTCTCGTCTTTGTCCATGAGTATTCTAAAACTTACGGAATTGTGATCACTATTCCCAAAGTAGTCCCCTACTGAAACTTCAACCACCTGGCCGGGCTCATTCCCCAACACCAGGTCCAGTATGGCCCCTTCCCGAGTTGGACTATTTACATACTGCTCTAGAAAACCCTCCTGGGTGCTCCTTACAAATTCTGCTCCATCTGGACCTCTAACACTAAGTGAATCCCAGTCAATGTTGGGAAAATTAAAACCTCCTATCACCACCACCCTGTTGCTCCTACATCTTTCCATAATCTGTTTACATATTTGTACCTCTATCTCACACTCGCTGTTGGGAGGCCTGTAGTACAGCCCCAACATTGTTACCGCACCCTTCCTATTTCTGAGTTCTGCCCATATTGCCTCACTGCTCGAGTCCTCCATAGTGCCCTCCTTCAGCACAGCTGTGATATCCTCTTTGACCAGTACTGCAACTCCTCCACCCCTTTTACCTCCCTCTCTATCCCGCCGGAAGCATCGATATCCTGGGATATTTAGTTGCCAATCATGCCCTTCCCTCAACCAAGTCTCAGTAATAGCAATATCATACTGCCAGGTACTAATCCAGGCCCTAAGTTCATCTGCCTTACCTACTACACTTCTTGCATTAAAACAAATGCACCTCAGACCACCAGTCCCTTTGCGTTCATCATCTGCTCCCTGTCTACTCTTTTCCTTAGTCACGCTGACTTCATTATCTAGTTCCTTTCAGGCTTTAGTTACTACCTCCTTACTGTCCACTGACCTCCTCATTTGGTTCCCATCCCCCTGCCACATTAGTTTAAACACTCCCCAACAGCGTTAGCAAAAGCACCCCCAAGGACATTGGTTCCAGTCCGGCCCAGGTGTAGACCGTCCAATTTGTAATAGTCCCACCTCCCCCAGAACCGGTCCCAATGTCCCAAAAATCTGAACCCCTCCCTCCTGCACCATCTCTCAAGCCACGCATTCATCCTGACTATTCTTTCATTTCTACTCTGACTATCACGTGGCACTGGTAGCAATCCCGAGATTACTACCTCGGAGGTCCTACTTTTTAACTTGGTTCCTAACTCCCTAAATTCTGCTTGTAGGACCTCATCCCGTTTTTTACCTGTATCATTGGTGCCTATGTGCACAACGACAACTGGCTGTTCACCCTCCCCTTTCAGAATGTTCTGCAGCCGATCTGAGACATCCTTGACCCGTGCACCTGGGAGGCAACATACCATTCGGGAGTCTCGTTTTCGACCACAGAACCGCCTATCTTCTCCCCTTACAATCGAATCCCCAATGACTATAGCCCTTCCACTCCTTTTCCCACCCTTCCGAACAGCAGAGCCAGCCACGGTGCCATGAACCTGGCTACTGTTGCCTTCCCCTGGTGAGCCATCTCCCTCAACAGTATCCAAAACGGTATACCTGTTGTGGAGGGAGATGACCACAGGGGACACCTGCGCTGCCTTCCTGCTCTTTCTCTGCCTTTTGGTCACCCATTCCCTTTCACCCTCAGCAATCCTAATCTGCGGTGTGACCAATTCGCTAAACGTGCTATCCACAACCTCCTCAGCATCGCGGATGCTCCAAAGTGAGTCCATCCGCAGCTCCAGAGCCGTCATGCGGTCTAACGAGAGCTGCAGCTGGACACACTTCCAGCACATGAAGGAGTCAGGGACATCAGCCGTGTCCCTGAGCTCCCACATTGAGCAAGCGGAGCATAACACGGGTCTGAGATCTCCTGCCATTTTCAATCTTAAGCTTAAGTTAGTCTTAACTGAGATAAACGAAAAAGGAACGAAAAGTTTTCACCAATCACAGGGAAAAAAAAAAACCAATGGTGGGGGAGTCCAAAACCAGGGGTCATAATCTAAGGATACAGGTAAACCTTTCAGGACTGAGATGAGAAGAAATTTCTTCACCCAGAGAGTGGTGAGCCTGTGGAATTCGCTACCAGAGAAAGCAGTTGAGGCCAAAACATTGTATGTTTTCAAGAAGGAGTTAGATATAGCTCTTGGGTCTAAAGGGATCAAAGGGTATGGGGGAAAAGCGGGAACAGGCTACTGAGTTGGATGATCAGCCATGATCATAATAGAAAGCGGAGCAGGCTTGAAGGGCCGAATGGCCTACTCCTGCTCCTATTTTCTATGTTCCTATGATCAAACCCTTTCATAATCTTAAATGCAAGAGTGGGATAAGAAAAAAAACGAAGAGGGAAATGGGATGAGGGTGAACTTTTCAATCCCTTCCCTTAAGCGAGTGAGTAGTTGTGAGTGAGAAGGGGAGAATACAGCTGTTAGATGTGTTATTCAAAGGGGAATAGGTAATTACAGCAATGGGAATGAAGGATTTAGTAGGAAGGTGGAAGTCAGGACAGTGGGACAGTAAAAGGAACTGCTGCAGGCTACATTTCATAGAATCTTGGAACAGTACGGCATAGAAAGAGGCCATTCAACCCATTAAATCTACACCAACTCTTTCGGAGAGTAATCCAGTTAGTCCCTGACTCTTTCTCCTTCAATTATTTATCCAATACACTTTAAAAAGGCTACAATTGAACTGGTTTCCACCATCCTATCAAGCAGTTCATTCCAAATCCTAACCATTCATTGCATTATAAAAGCTTTTCCTCATGTTTTAAAATCATACAATGGTTACAGAACAGAAGGAGGCCATTCAGCCCACCATGCCTGTACTGATGCTCTGCAAGGGCAAATCAGCTAGACCCACTCCCCAGCCCTTTCCCCATGGCCTGCAAATTCTTTCCCCTCAGATAATTATCCAGATCTCTTTTGAAAGCCACGATTGAATCTGCCTCCACCACACTGAGTATATTCCAGATCTGAACCACTCGCTGTGTAAAAATGTTTTTCCTCATGTCACTGTTGCTTCTTTTGCTAATCACCTTAAATCATAGTCCTCTGGTTCTCGACCCTTCTGCCAATGGGAAATGTTTCCCTATCTACTCTGTCTCGAACCCTCGTGATTTTGAACACCAATGTTCTCTTTTCTAAGAGGATGTTCCTCATTCCTGGATCCATTCTTGTAAATCTTTTCTGCACCGTGTCTAATGCCTTCACATCATAAAGTGTGGTGCCCAGAATTGGACACAATACTCCAGTTGAGGCTGAATAAGTGTTTTATAAAGGTTTACCCATAACTTCCTTGCTTTCATACTTTATGCACCTATTTATAAAAACCCAGGATGCCTTTTTAAACCCTTTTCTTCTTTTGCCAATCACCTTAAATCTGTGCCCAACATCCACTGGAAACAGTTTCTCTCTATTTACTCTATCTAAACCCTTCATGATTTTAAGCACCTCCATCAAATCTCCGCTTAACCTTCTCTGCTCCAAGGAGAACAATCCCAGCTTCTCCAGTCTATCCATGTAACCGTAAGTCCTCACCCTTGGAACTATTTGAGCAAATCTCTTCTGTACCTTCACATCCTTCCCAAAGTGATGTGCCCAGAATTGGACACAATACTCCAGCTGGGGCTGAACTAGGGTTTTGTAAAAGTTTAGCATTGCCCCCATTCGGGGCCCCATCCCCCAGCTAAATAGGGAAGGAAAGAAAAAGACAGAGAAAATCAAAAATAAGAGATAGTGATAGAGAGGAAGAGAGAGAAAACAAGAGAGATAGAAGCAGGAGAGGACAGACAGAAAGGAACATCACAGAGATCAAGCATATTCTCTGACCTAAAGACAGGGCTAAATTGTGGCGAGTTGAAGAGACTTAGTAGTTGGCAGGAAAAAAGACAGAGGCGCAAGGGGAGAGCCAACTGTGCAACAGCCCCAACAAACAAATTTCTCTGCAGCACCTGTGGAAGAGCCTGTCACTCCAGAATTGGCCTTTATAGCCACTCCAGGCGCTGCTTCACAAACCACTGACCACCTCCAGGCGCGTATCCATTGTCTCTCGAGATAAGGAGGCCCAAAAGAAAGAAAAAAGAAATACATGCAACACAATGGCAGATCCTCTTCGTGAAGCCTCCTCACTCCATCACAAACATAAAGTGAAGCACTCAATATATCTGCACTACCCAGAGGAACGGAGTGAAAATAACTTTAATGTAAAACCCAAATTTGTAGTAAGTTACAACAGAAACCATTATGTTGCCAGCAAAAATGATCTACCAATATCTGAACAATGAACCAAATTGAAATCTCATGGAATTAATGATGAAGGAACTGTTGCAGTTACAAAGATAGGTTGGAGCAGCTGAGACTGTTTTCCTTGGAGAAGAGAAGGTTGAGAGGAGATTTGATAAAGGTATTCAAAATCATGAGGAGTTTGGACAGGTGGGGGGGGGGGTGGGTGGTAGTAAAAGAGAGTGCAGAGAGGAGGGCAGAAATAGATCAGATTAAAAATTGGTGCAACAACTGGAGAACTAGGCAAGAATTTGCATTTGTGTAGCACCTTACATAACCAGAGGACGTCCCAAAATGCTTGACAGCTAGTGAAGTACTTTTGAAGTGCAGTCACTGTGGTAACATAGGAAACATTCGGCCCATCATGTCTGCACTGGCTATCCGAAGGAGCAATTTACCTAGTGCCACTCACCCACCTTCTCACCATAGCCCTGCCTATTCTTCCTTTTCAGATAATAATCCAATTTCCTCTTGAATGCCTGAACCACACTCTCAGGCAGTGCATTCCCGATCCTAATTGGACTGTGTGAAAGAGTTTTTCCCCATGTCACCAGTGCTTCTTTTGCCAATTACCTTAAATCTGTGCCTCTTGTTCTCAATCCTTCCACTAATGGGAACAGTTTCTCTCTATCTACTCTGTCCAGACCCCTCAGGATTTGGAATACCTCCATCAAATCTCCTCTCAATCTTCTCTTCTCCAAGGAAAACTTCACCAGTCTATCTACTTAATGAGGTTCCTCATCCCTGGAACTATTCTCATGAATCTTTTCTGCACTGTCTAATGCCTTCATATCTTTCCTAAAGTGCCGCACCCAGAATTGGACACAATACTCCAGTTGAAGCCGAACAAGTGTTCAATACAAGTTTAACATAACTTCATTGCTTTTGTACTCTATGCCCTTATTAATAAAGGAAGTTGTATGCTTTATTAACAACGCTCTCAACCTGTCCTGCCACCTGCAATGATTTATGCACATATACACCAAGGTCCCTCTGCTCCTGCATCCGCTTTAGATTTGAACCCTTTATTTTATATTGTCTCTCTATGTTCTTCCCACCAAAATGAATCACTTTACACTTCTCTGCATTAAATTTCATCTGCCACTTGTCTGCCCATTCCACCAACTTGTCTATGTCCTTTTGAAGTTCTACACTATCCTCCTCACAGTTCACAATTGTTCCAAGTTTCGTATCATCCTCAAATTTTGAGATTGTACCCTGTACACCAAGGTCTAGGTCATTAATATATATCAGAACGAGCAGGGGTCCGAACATTGACCCCTGGGGAACTCCACCACAAACCTTCCTCCGGTCCCAAAAGATCCATTACCCACTACTCTCTGTTTCCTGTCACTCAGTCAATCCATGTTGCTACTGTCCCTTTTATTCCATAAGCTATAACTTTGCTCACAAGTCTGTTGTGTGGCACTGTATCAAATGCCTTTTGGAAGTCCATGTACACCACATCAACAGCTTGCCTTCATCATCCCTCTGTTACCTCATCAAAAAACTCCAACAAGTTAATTAAACACAATTTGCCCTTAACAAATTTGTGCTCGCTTTCCTTAATTAAGCCACATTTGCCCAAGTGACTGTTAATTTTGTCCCGAATTATCGTTTCTAGAAGCTTCCCCACCACCGAGGTTAAACTGACTGGCCTATAATTGCTGAGCTTATCTTTACACCATTTTTTGAACAAGAGTGTAACATTTGCAATTCTCCAGTCTTCTGGCACCACCCTGAGTTTAAGGAAGACTGGAAAATTATGGCCAGTGCCTGCGCAATTTCCACTCTCACTTCCCTCAGTATCCTTGGATGCATCTCATCCGGTCCTGGTGCTTTATCCACTTTAAGTACAGACAGCCTATCTAATACCTCTTCCTAATCAATTTTAAACCTTTCAAGTGTCTGAATTACATCCTCTTTCACCTTGACCTGTGCAGTGTCTTCCCCCTTGGTAAAGACAGATGCAAAGTATTCATTTAATACCTCAGCCATGTTCCCTGCCTCCATGCATAAATCTCCTTTTTGGTCCCTATTGGCCCGACTCCTCCTTTTATTACTTTTATTATTTATGTGCCTATAGAAGACTTCTGCATTTACTTTTATGTTAGCTGCTAGTCTCTTTTCATACTCATACTCATTGTCATACTCATTTTTCATACTCATTTTCATAGTCACAAGGCGAGCCGCCTTAAACAGTGTTCAAATCACACGCAGCTTCCACAGTGCGGACTGCGACACCAACCACTCCCTGGTGTGCAGCAAGGTTAGACTCAGACCAAAGAAGTTGCATCATTCCAAGCAGAAGGGCCACCCGCGCATCAACACGAGCAGAATTTCTCACCCACAGGTGTTACAAAAATTTCTAAATTCACTTGTAACAGCCCTTCAAAACACTCCCACAGGGGATGCTGAGACCAAGTGGGCCCACATCAGAGACGCCATCTATGAGTCAGCTTTGACCACCTACGGCAAAAGTGCGAAGAGAAATGCAGACTGGTTTCAATCTCATAATGAAGAGCTGGAACCTGTCATAGCCGCTAAGCGCACTGCACTTTTGAACTACAAGAAAGCCCCCAGCGATTTAACATCCGCAGCACTTAAAGCAGCCAGAAGTACTGCACAAAGAACAGCTAGGCGTTGCGCAAACGACTACTGGCAACACCTATGCAGTCATATTCAGCTGGCCTCAGACACCGGAAACATCAGAGGAATGTATGATGGCATGAAGAGAGCTCTTGGGCCAACCATCAAGAAGATCACCCCCCTCAAATCTAAATCGGGGGACATAATCACTGACCAACGCAAACAAATGGACCGCTGGGTTGAGCACTACCTAGAACTGTACTCCAGGGAGAATGCTGTCACTGAGACTGCCCTCAATGCAGCCCAGCCTCTACCAGTCATGGATGAGCTGGACATACAGCCAACCAAATCGGAACTCAGTGATGCCATTGATTCCCTAGCCAGCGGAAAAGCCCCTGGGAAGGACAGCATTACCCCTGAAATAATCAAGAGTGCCAAGCCTGCTATACTCTCAGCACTACATGAACTGCTATGCCTGTGCTGGGACGAGGGAGCAGTACCCCAGGACATGCGCGATGCCAACATCATCACCCTCTATAAAAACAAAGGTGACCGCGGTGACTGCAACAACTACCGTGGAATCTCCCTGCTCAGCATAGTGGGGAAAGTCTTTGCTCGAGTCGCTCTGAACAGGCTCCAGAAGCTGGCCGAGCGCGTCTACCCTGAGGCACAGTGTGGCTTTCGTGCAGAGAGATCGACTATTGACATGCTGTTCTCCCTTCGTCAGATACAGGAGAAATGCCGTGAACAACAGATGCCCCTCTACATTGCTTTCATTGATCTCACCAAAGCCTTTGACCTCGTCAGCAGACGTGGTCTCTTCAGACTACTAGAAAAGATCGGATGTCCACCAAAGCTACTAAGTATCATCACCTCATTCCATGACAATATGAAAGGCACAATTCAACATGGTGGCTCCTCATCAGAGCCCTTTCCTATCCTGAGTGGTGTGAAACAGGGCTGTGTTCTCGCACCCACACATGCTTTCACATGCGTTCAAATCCTCTGAAGAAGGAATTTTCCTCCACACAAGATCAGGGGGCAGGTTGTTCAACCTTGCCCGTCTAAGAGCGAAGTCCAAAGTACGGAAAGTCCTCATCAGAGAACTCCTCTTTGCTGACGATGCTGCTTTAACATCTCACACTGAAGAATGCCTGCAGAGTCTCATCGACAGGTTTGCGTCTGCCTGCAATGAATTTGGCCTAACCATCAGCCTCAAGAAAACAAACATCATGGGGCAGGATGTCAGAAATGCTCCATCCATCAATATTGGCGACCACGCTCTGGAAGTGGTTCAAGAGTTCACCTACCTAGGCTCAACTATCACCAGTAACCTGTCTCTAGATGCAGAAATCAACAAGCGCATGGGTAAGGCTTCCACTGCTATGTCCAGACTGGCCAAGAGAGTGTGGGAAAATGGCGCACTGACACGGAACACAAAAGTCCGAGTGTATCAGGCCTGTGTCCTCAGTACCTTGCTCTACGGCAGCGAGGCCTGGACAACGTATGCCAGCCAAGAGCGACGTCTCAATTCATTCCATCTTCGCTGCCTTCGGAGAATACTTGGCATCAGGTGGCAGGACTATATCTCCAACACAGAAGTCCTTGAAGCGGCCAACACCCCCAGCTTATACACACTACTGAGTCAGCGGCGCTTGAGATGGCTTGGCCATGTGAGCCGCATGGAAGATGGCAGGATCCCCAAAGACACATTGTACAGCGAGCTCGCCACTGGTATCAGACCCACCGGCCGTCCATGTCTCCGTTATAAAGACGTCTGCAAACGCGACATGAAATCGTGTGACATTGATCACAAGTCGTGGGAGTCAGTTGCCAGCATTCGCCAGAGCTGGCGGGCAGCCATAAAGACAGGGCTAAATTGTGGCGAGTCGAAGAGACTTAGTAGTTGGCAGGAAAAAAGACAGAGGCGAAAGGGGAGAGCCAACTGTGCAACAGCCCCAACAAACAAATTTCTCTGCAGCACCTGTGGAAGAGCCTGTCACTCCAGAATTGGCCTTTATAGCCACTCCAGGCGCTGCTTCACAAACCACTGACCACCTCCAGGCGCGTATCCATTGTCTCTCGAGATAAGGAGGCCCAAAAGAAAGAAAGAAGACTTCTGCATTTACTTTTATGTTAGCTGCTAGTCTCTTTTCATACTCTCTTTTTTTTATTTAGAGATACAGCACTGAAACAGGCCCTCCCTTTTTAAATAGTGGGGTTACATTAGTTACCCTCCAATCTGTAGGAACTGTTCCAGAGTCTATAGAATCTTGGAAGATGTCAGTGTGGGTTTGCAAGTGTTTGATTATGGGAAAGCCACTCCCACTTTTCCCAAAATAGTTGCTCAGTGACACTCTTCTAACGCTCGGTATATTTTGCTGTTGTAAAGGAAGAGGGGAATAAAACAAGTGTTTACTATGTGAGGAATGTTATCGCAGTAACCAAGGTACCTTTCAATGGGAGGACCCCATTATAGGCCAAATCTTTCCAGGTGGGTCACGATCCCATTGGCAGGGTCAATTTTGGGTTGGGAACCTTGACGTGGCTGTGGTGGAACATCGGACAATCTTCCCAGATGCAGCTAAGAAGCCACCTCCAGGAGCCCCGTCCAATTAGGGACAGTAACTGAGTTCCAAAGTTGGGCGATGCATTCAGCACGGCCTTTTGATATGGACACTGGCTGCCTCTGCGGCATGGACGCTGTGGAGGGCGGGGCCAGCAGCAGGAGTGGCAGCGGCACCAAGGAAGCACCTTCAGTAGGATGGGAGTGCCTGCCATTGCATCAGGTAGAGTAGTAATGGAGACATCAATCTCCATGAAGTGGCTGCAATGGCACATGCCTTCTGCTCAGGGATACACGAGCATTGAGAATTGTTACTGCCGGCAAATGAATAAAAGGCCACAAATATTTTGCAACTTGGACCTCCCACCGTGAAGCCATCACCAATGCATTTCCAGGCTCCTGACACAGCAGGGGCCCATGTGAACGATGCAATATGTGCCCCCATCTATAAAAATGGCTGAGGTGAGAGTGACTGCCCTTGACATCAAGGCAGCATTTGACCGAGTATGGCATCAAGGAGCCCTAGCAAAACTGAAGCCAATGGGAATCGGGGGGAAAACCCTCCGCTGGCTGGAGTCATACCTAGCACAAAGGAAGATGGTTGTGATTGTTGGAGGTCAATCATCTGAGCTCCAGGACATTACTGCAGGAGTTCCTCAGGGTAGTGTCCTAGGCCCAGCCATCTTCAGCTGCTTCATCAATGACCTTCCTTCAATCATAAGGTCAGAAGTAGGGATGTTCGCTGATGATTGCACAATGTTCAGCACCATTCGTGACTCCTCAGATACTGAAGCAGTCCGTGTAGAAATGCAGCAAGACCTGGACAATATCCAGGCTCGGGCTGATAAGTGGCAAGTAACATTCGTGCCACACAAGTGTCAGGCAATGACCATCTCCAACAAGAGAGAATCTAACCATCTCCCTTTGACATTCAATGTCATTACCATCTACAAACATTCACTCCCTCCACCACCTACACACAGTGGCAGCAGATGCACCAAGGCTGCTTAGACACCACCTTCCAAACCCGTGACCTCTACCACCTAGAAAGAAAAGGGTAGCAGATGCATGGGAACACCACCACTTGCAAGTTCCCCTCCAAGCCACCCATCATCCTGACTTGGAACTGTACTGCTGTTCCTTCACTGTCGCTGGGTCAAAATCCTGGAACTCCCTTCCTAACAGCAACCTACCCCACATGGACTGCAGCGGTTCAAGCAGGCAGCTCACCACTACCTTCTCAAGGGCAATTAGGGATGGGCAATGAATGCTGGCCTAGCCAGCGACACCTACATCCCATGAACGAATAAAAAAAATTGAGGCCTTAACTGTCTTAATTGCCCGCCTGCCTCCTGCAGAAGGGCAGCTGATTCCATCACAGCCCACCCCTGGGAAATTCGCCCAGAGGCGGGAACAGGTTGGACAGCTGTCCCTAATCTGTTTTCTCCTGTTTTCCCAGCACCCCCCACAACCTCCAAGCCTGCCTCCAGGGGGCTGGGAAAATTCCGGACATAGTCACTCCTGTTTATTAACCCATCATGTCAATTGGAGCTTTCAAGACTGCAATTGTTAGATCTTTGTTCGGCAAGTGTAATAAGGAAGGTGGAGCAAAGGCAGGTAAATACAGTTAAGGTACAGATCAGCCACCATCTAACTGAATGGTGAAGCAAACTCGAGGGGCAGAATGGCCTCCTCTTCATATATTTACACAATTCCAAAAAACAATTTAAAAGCGGCAACTGTAGAATGACGTTAGAATTTTTAAAAAAAAATTTGTCCACAGAAGGAATTACCAAAACAAACTTCAAAACAATTCTGTCAGTTTATCATGAAGCAAATTTCTGTTAAGGCTATTATCCATTTGATAATGATTTTAGAACTAACATTCTTTTAATGACTTCCTTCTCAGCGTTGGCTCCACTCCACTCCTGCTGCTTCTTGTGCAGCAGAAGGAAATTTGGGGCAATATGTTTATCAGTTAATGGGAATTACCTCAACAAAATTAAAACTAATAGGTCTAACTGCACATAGACTTTTAAAAAATCTTCGAAGCAAAAATGAATACAGTGACACAAGCACTAGAAATTCAGTGTTAATCCAGTGACTAACACCACAACTGTTTAGGATTCCCAGAAATATTAAATTTGAGTTGAGGTTTAGGGAGAGGAGAGCAAAAGAGGATAAAGTGGGAATGGTGGTGGATCCTTATGTTTTAAGAGACTGAAGGATCCTTTCCTAATCTGACCAATGGCATTTTCCAATGGGTTGAAGATATTGGTGAAGATGTCCACTGTTGGGATAGTGTTCTTCTGCAGACCATGGGTGAAACATACTCACCTTTTCCCCCCTCAAAAAACATAAAACATATAATGGTCAATTAATTTCTGGATTATAAGACAGAAAAACCTTTTTTGGAAAGATAAATGATTACATTATAATGGAGCAGAATACTGACTGAGGCAGTTCCCATTTATATGGGACAATATTAGAAAAGGGATATTTCCTAGTGTCGAATCGTCATACAAATGGGCTTTGAGAAGATTGTAACAGGAAGGCCATCCAGAGTTAGGTTAAATGGAGCATTATTGTGGATTGGGGGGGGGGGGGGGGGGGTCGTCGGTTAGCTCAGTTGGCTTGACAGCAAATGTATGATTGATGCAGAAAGATGTCAACAGCGTGGGTTCAATCCCTGTACCGGCTTTGGTAGTTCATGCACTGCCTCCTCGCCTCGCCCCACGCTTGAGGAGTGGTGACCCTCAAGCTATCTCTCTAATGGGGAGAGATGCCTATGGTCCTTTGGGACCATGGCTAATTGTCCACCATCTTGTACACAACTCAATGATTGGCTTGCTATACTGAATTATCAGATAATTTAGAACAAACACATTAGAGTCATAGAGTGATACAGCACCGAAATAGGCCTTTCGGCCCAACGAGTCCATGCCAACCATCAACCACCCATTTATACTAATCCTACATTAATCCCATTTTTCCCTCAATTCTCCTACCACCTACCTATACTAGGGACAATTTTTACAATGGCCAATTTACCTATCAACCTGCAAGTCTTTTGCATGTGGGAGGAAACCAGAGCACCCGGCGGAAACCCACACGGTCACAGGGAGAACTTGCAAACTCTGCACAGACAGTACCCAGAATCGAACCCGGGTCGCTGGAGCTGTGAGACCACATTGTTAGCATGTAGTTCAACACAACAACTTATATTTATACAGCGCCTTTAATGTAATAAAACATCTCAAGGCGCTTTACAGGAGCATTATAGAACAAAGTATGACACCAAGCCACAAAAGGAGATATCAGGTTAGATGGCCAAAAGCTTGGTCAAAGAGGTAGGTTTTAAGGAGTGTCTTAAAAGGAGGAATGCGAGGTGGAGAGATGTACGGAGGGTATTTCAGGGCCTAGGAAACTGAAGGCATGACCACCAATAGCCACCCTAACCCTGCTCTACCTCTCCACCATCTCCCTCAAACCTTCCGCTGCCTGTATGATGTCAGACTACACCCATTACTGGATGAATCTCAACTTCCACCAATTAAATATTGGGAAGACCAAAGCCTCTGTTCCACACCACAAACTTTATTCCCTCATCCCTGATTCCATCTCCATTCTTGGCCATTGTCTTGGGAAGGTCGCACCTTGAAGCTTACATTTAAAAAAAAAATAGAATGTTGCATTTCCAGCACTGCTTAACATGTCTAAATACCTACTTTAATCAAAGCTGCATACCACACCTTTGGCTGACATACCCACCTATTCCTAAATACAGTAAATGGCACAACCACTTGCCAAATCTCCATTCTCTCCTTCTGTTTTAGGAGTGTGGAATCTCAAAGCAATAGGAATTCTTTCTGTGGAATTAAGATCAGGTCACATTTCAAATCCAACATGCAGCTGTTTTGATAACAGGGGAAACAAAAACTAATCTCTCGATGCTGAAGCAAGATAGAATTTACTCAAAAACACTCACTCCTTTCTAGTTTGAATGGAAACTTTATTAACCCTTGAACCTCTGAGCTCTTAAAAGTAATAAAAATGATATAGTAAGTTTCATTTGCGCTTCGTAAAAACGAATGCAACACAGATTAAAGTAAGGCTTTACTAAACGATAAGAAAATCAGTATTGTCTTTCCTTCAAGTAAAATAATTAAATCAATGATGGATATAATTGCCCTTAAGATTCGGTAAAAAAAAACTAAACAGTTCTTCCAGCATGGTGGGCACAGAAACGTTTGGAGCCTGCTAACCTCTTCACTTCAATGCCTTGGGAATATCGTCAATACCCACCCGAGTAACAAGCCAGGAATAATGGAGCACGAAATCAACAGAAAAGAAACAGGAAAACAGTTTATGTAAAAGAAAAGATGCTGGTAAACCAATGACTCTAGTGTGTAACTGGTGTTGCTGACCTGCGATTCTAGAATCCCAATTTTGTGACCACAAAATTCTTTTATCCATGGGATTTCTGGTCAGTCATATTTTTCTATAATATTCTGTATTTACAGGGAAATAACCCTAACCCTTGCATCCAATATCATAGATCCATCTCAATGTTTTATGGAAAAATCTTCTTCTGATGCGCTAACAAATATACACGCACACGCGTGCACACACACCCGCACACAGCATCTCAAACTGATCTAACAAGAAGTTGCATTTATTTAGCCCTTTAGCATCGTAAAATGTACCAAGGTGCTTCACGGGAATGTTACCAAGTCACATGAGAAGATATTAGGAGAGGTGCCCAAAAGCTTGGTCAAAGAGGTAGGTTTGAAGGAGTGTCTTAAAGGAGGAGAGGTGGAGAGGCAGAGGTTTATAGAGGGAATTCCAGAGATTAGGACTAACCGGACAGAAAATCCTTGATAGGCTTAGTGCTGCCGTATCCACGTGCAAAGTCTCCCAGTAGGAAAGGTGCAGGAATAATGAGACAGGGCTTTTTTTGACATTGCATGTGAGAATGAACCATTGGGCTGCTGGCTGCCACGTGGAGTTCCAGGCTCATACAGTGACCATTAAACAACCTCTTAATATTGCACAGGTCACAATAATTATACATTAAGATGACCATTCTGTCCATCTTTATTGAACCACCCAGAAAGATTCTACAGTCACAGCTTCAAAGTATTGCTTAAATGATTCTAGGGTGTCTGCTAGGTGCTCGCTTTCCTTTTTCTCTTGGTTTCCTATGATGCTGCCAGTGCTCATTGTCCTCTGCTATACTCCTTGTTTCCCCAAAGTGATCCTAGGAATAGCAGGAGGGGGTCATTCAGTCCCTTGAGTCTGTCGTCATTCAATTAGACATGACTGATCTGTATCTTAACTCTATCTACCTGCCTTTGTTCCATAACCCTCAATACCTGCTGCTTAAATGTTTATATCTTGGCCCTGCCTAATTAAGTTTGATTAATCAAGTTAGGAATTCAAACAGTGAATCAATGTTTGATTTCTGAAACTTTTTTTTGCAAAAAAGGTTTTTTTTCCAAAAGCTACCACCTGATGTTTTGCTACAATTATAACCTATTGTAACTAAAATATACACTTAGAAATGAAAATTCCTAAACCACTCAAACTATCTTTTTTCCTGCCATTCTTTAAAAAGATATTATTTGGAGTTTTTTTTAGCTTTACTAATTATTTGATGCTCTTGTTCACTAACTTTCTTGAGCCTTTCGGCCCCTCAGCTATTTTGGAAGTAGGATTAATATCAAACTTGGCCTCTGGTTGGCTGGAAATCCATGAGGGTTCGCATTGTGAAGACAGGCGTTTAGCTCAAAGTCTGCACAGAGTTTGTCTCCATAAGAACCTTAATCTAAACTCTCTCTCCTGAGATTTTAATATCATGTCATTTTAATTCTCCATTCCACTCCCACACTGATCTCTCTATCCTTGGCCTCCTACACTGTTCCCATGAAGTTTAATGGAAGTTCAATAGCAGCACCACATCATTTGATTAGGCACTTTACAGCCTTCCAGACTCAACACTTCAGTTCAACAATTTCAGATTGTAACTATTGTCCCCATTTTGTTTGAGGGGCAGGAGCTGCAGATAATGATTCCACTATTCACATTTACACCTCCTCTGGACCCATCTTCTGTTTCTTCGTTTGCCCCATTACCATCCCCTTTTGCCTTGCACCATCATTTCTTTTATCATTTAATCACTCCACGTTCTTGTAGTTGATTCTGCAGAATCAATTAGTCCTTTTAGAATCTTACAACACAGAAGGAGGCCATTTGGCCCATCATGCCTGTGCTAGATCTACAAAAGAGCAATCTAATTAGTCCCACTCTTTACCTACAAAATTGGCCTTTTGAGATATGTATCCAATTCCCTTTTAAAGGTTACTACTGAATCTGCTTCTATTGTCCTTTCAGGCAGCGCATTCCAGATCACAACAACTCACTGCATTAAAAAAAAATTCTCATCTCCCCACCCAGTTCTTCTGCCAATTATTTTAAAGTGGTCCAATTGTTTGACAAGCTATTCCTTTAGAAGTTACCAGGTGCACAATAACTCCCTACAAGAGATCATTCAACAGCACTGCAAGGGTTAATTATCCTTGTTTCAGCTCCTGTTAAATGAACATGAATTGTGACTGTACCCCTTTGGAAAGTGTAGAGGCTTTTCCAAAACATCAACAGCCACTCCCCTCAAAAAAGTGAGGTTTTAATACAAAAAAAAATTGCTTATAGTTCACTTTTCTCATATACACTCTCAGAGCCACAGTTTACAAATATACAAGTGTATGGAAAAGTCTGGAAGACATTTAAATTCAGTCTCAGAACAGGTTAATGTTTCCAATTTTTAATGAGATTAAGACATGAAAAACAATCGTGCTGGGAATGGCTCTCATCTAAACTGGCGAGGGAGGGAAGAGACCCATTGGCCAGTATGTCCCCCCCACCCTGTAGCTGCTGTGTATTTTCATGTGGATACCATCATTCCCTGATCATGTCAACATCTTCATGTGTCCCCCAATGCGAGGGGATTTAACAAGGGAGAAACAGGCAGCCTTACCCAAGCTGCTGGCTGAAAGCACAGGATGAATGAATGCAAAACAAAAAGACACAATCCTCGGGTCCCATAGTCTGAGGGCACTAGCCCAGAATCTCCATGTTACTGAAGCAAAGGCAACATGACAGCCCCTTCAGGCAGATAATTGCAGAGGAGGAGGTTTTAAAACGAACAAGCAAAGCAAACCATTATAATTGGGTCATTTGATATGCTGTTTCCCCTCCTGTTTGTGTTTTAAAACACGTTACAAAAGCTCCTTTTCATTATAACGTGGGACTGGCAAATGTACACAACACCTATACAGCTTGAAAAATCCACCCCCTCCAGCTCTGGGAATGATCCAGTAAAGCCTCTGATACCAATGTGTATTTCATTGTCCCCCATGAAAACAATCATTCTAACTGCAGTCAGTCTGGACTCAGACTCACAACTTTCAGATGTTGTGCACAGACCCAATCTGTGGTAATAATTAAAACCTTCATCACTTCCTGGTTATCCTGGATATTAGAGATGACTTTAAAAAAAGCCTCGGGGGGGGGGGGGGAAGAAGGTTATTCAAAGCCAAGAAAAAAAAAACCCTCTAATTTTTAAGACTAAATGATAATTCTGAGCTCGGATCTCATACAGATTTATTTTAAATATAACTTAAACTATCTGAAAAGCAATTAGGGACGGGCAATAAATGCTGTCCTAACCCACATCCCATGAACGAATAAAAAAACAACGAGCGACTCGATCAATAATAAACCCAGAATCAATGTGCTTTAATTTACACATCTTCTGAATCATTTTCCCTCCGCACAGCTAAATATATATTTGTTCCCAGTAGCAGTTTGTTTGATTCACAAGACTTGGTTACAATGTAAAATAAGATTACAACGAACTAGATTCAGTTTATGCAGTGCATAATTTTTTTTTGCAAACTGCATATCAAAGTTTGCAAATGGTTTGTTCTCGGATGAACACCGAACGAACAAAAAACCCACCGCCTGTAAAAGATTGTTCACTGATTCTCTTAGTATAACAGCATCTTCCTGCCCCTGGTTTAAAATGTCTTGTACAAAGTGTGGGCTGAGTATTATCGTTTCTAAAGTGAAATGATTAATAATGTGTTCGAAGTTACACTTTTCTCTAAAACTGCTTGTTTTTTTTTTTTGCCACCTACCCTGCGGCTTGTAGTCTCCACATTCCAGATGCTACAAGTTATCACCAAAGCCATGATCCACAGGAACTTGTCCAGCCGCCTCTCCGCCATGGCCATGGTCCTGGTCCCGGTCCCGGTTCCTGCCTGTGCTGCCACTTCATTCACCTGTGTTTACTCAGGCGCGCCCCTGCCAGCCAGGGTGTGCACGTGCACGCACACGCGGAGGGGATTTGGAGACCGCGGGCACGCGCGTCGGACGAGGCTTTCCTGAAAACGGCAACACTCTGCTTGACGTTGCAAAAAGCAGGAATCTCTCCCCCCCACCCCGCCTCGCCTTCATTTAAAGACCTGTTTGGGTTGCAGGAGGCCGCAGACACCTTCACTTGTTGCTCTGCCCCCACATGGACTTGGTCTAGTTATTCCCAGGGTCAGCTCTTGTTCCTGTTGTGATAAATGTAACGTTTCTCTTGTGTTCAGTGTTGCAAACTGTCATATTGTGACCAGTGGCATGACCTTGGCATCACTGCTTTTGTTACATTGTCTGGAGAGGGTATCGGTATTACATTGCCTGGAGAGGGTATCGGTATTACATTGTCTGGAGAGGGTATCGGTATTACATTGTCTGGAGAGGGTATCGGTATTACATTGTCTGGGGAGGGTATCGGTATTACATTGTCTGGGGAGGGTATCGGTATTACATTGTCTGGAGAGAGTATCGGTATTACATTGTCTGGGGAGGGTATCGGTATTACATTGTCTGCAGAGGGTATCGCTATTACATGGTCTGGGGAGGGTATCGGTATTACATGGTCTGGGGAGGGTATCGGTATTACATTGTCTGGAGAGGGTATCGGTATTACATTGTCTGGGGAGGGTATCGGTATTACATTGTCTGGGGAGGGTATCTGTATTACATTGTCTGGGGAGGGTATCGGTATTACATTGGGTGGAGAGGGTATCGGTATTACATTGTCTGGGGAGGGTATCGGTATTACATTGTCTGGAGAGGGTATCGGTATTACATTGTCTGGGGAGGGTATCGGTATTACATGGTCTGGGGAGGGTATCGGTATTACATGGTCTGGGGAGGGTATCGGTATTACATGGTCTGGGGAGGGTATTGGTATGACATTGTCTGGGGAGGGTATCGGTATTACATGGTCTGGGGAGGGTATCGGTATTACATTGGGTGGAGAGGGTATCGGTATTACATGGTCTGGGGAGGGTATCGGTATTACATTGTCTGGGGAGGGTATCGGTATTACATTGTCTGGAGAGCGTATCGGTATTACATGGTCTGGAGAGGGTATCGGTATTTCATTGTCTGGAGAGGGTATCGGTATTTCATTGTCTGGAGAGGGTATCGGTATTACATGGTCTGGAGAGGGGATCGGTATTACATTGGGTGGAGAGGGTATCGGTATTACATTGTCTGGGAGGGTATCGGTATTACATTGGGTGGAGAGGGTATCGGTATTACATGGTCTGGGGATGGTATCGGTATTACAATGTCTGGGGAGGGTATCGGTATTACATTGCCTGGAGAGGGTATCGGTATTACATTGTCTGGGGATGGTATCGGTATTACATTGTCTGGAGAGGGTATCGGTATTACATTGGGCGGAGAGGGTATCGGTATTACATGGTCTGCGGAGGGTAACGGTATTACATTGTCTGGGGAGGGTATCGGTATTACATTGTCTGGAGAGGGTATCGGTATTACATTGCCTGGAGACGGTATCGGTCTTACATTGTCTGGGGAGGGTATCGGTATTACATTGTCTGGAGAGGGTATCGGTATTACATTGTTTGGGGAGGGTATCGTTATTACATTGCCTGGAGACGGTATCGGTCTTACATTGTCTGGGGAGGGTATCGGTATTACATTGGGTGGAGAGGGTAACGGTATTACATTGTCTGGAGAGGGTATCGGTATTACATTGTCTGGGGAGGGTATCGGTATTACATTGCCTGGTGAGGGTATCGGTATTACATTGTCTGGGGAGGGTATCGGTATTACATTGTCCGGGGAGGGTATCGGTATTACATTGTCTGGGGAGGGTATCGGTATTACATTGTCTGGGGATGGTATCGGTATTATATTGTCTGGGGAGGGTATCGGTATTACATTGTCTGGAGAGGGTATCGGTATTACATTGTCTGGAGAGGGTATCGGTATTACATTGTCTGGGAGGGTATCGGTATTACATTGGGTGGAGAGGGTATCGGTATTACATGGTCTGGGGATGGTATCGGTATTACAATGTCTGGGGAGGGTATCGGTATTACATTGCCTGGAGAGGGTATCGGTATTACATTGTCTGGGGATGGTATCGGTATTACATTGTCTGGAGAGGGTATCGGTATTACATTGGGCGGAGAGGGTATCGGTATTACATGGTCTGCGGAGGGTAACGGTATTACATTGTCTGGGGAGGGTATCGGTATTACATTGTCTGGAGAGGGTATCGGTATTACATTGGGTGGGGACGGTATCGGTATTACATTGTCTGGAGAGGGTATCGGTATTACATTGTTTGGGGAGGGTATCGGTATTACATTGCCTGGAGACGGTATCGGTCTTACATTGTCTGGGGAGGGTATCGGTATTACATTGGGTGGAGAGGGTAACGGTATTACATTGTCTGGAGAGGGTATCGGTATTACATTGTCTGGGGAGGGTATCGGTATTACATTGCCTGGTGAGGGTATCGGTATTACATTGTCTGGGGAGGGTATCGGTATTACATTGTCCGGGGAGGGTATCGGTATTACATTGTCTGGGGATGGTATCGGTATTACATTGTCTGGGGAGGGCATCGGTATTACATTGTCTGGGGATGGTATCGGTATTATATTGTCTGGGGAGGGTATCGGTATTACATTGTCTGGAGAGGGTATCGGTATTACATTGTCTGGAGAGGGTATCGGTATTACATGGTCTGGAGAGGGTATCGGTATTACATTGTCTGGAGAGGGTATCGGTATTACATGGTCTGGAGAGGGTATCGGTATTACATTGGGTGGAGAGGGTATCGGTATTACATTGTCTGGGAGGGTATCGGTATTACATTGTCTGGGTAGGGTATCGGTATTACATTGGGTGGAGAGGGTATCGGTATTACATTGTCTGGGAGGGTATCGGTATTACATTGGGTGGAGAGGGTATCGGTATTACATGGTCTGGGGATGGTATCGGTATTACAATGTCTGGGGAGGGTATCGGTATTACATTGCCTGGAGAGGGTATCGGTATTACATTGTCTGGGGATGGTATCGGTATTACATTGTCTGGAGAGGGTATCGGTATTACATTGGGCGGAGAGGGTATCGGTATTACATGGTCTGCGGAGGGTAACGGTATTACATTGTCTGGGGAGGGTATCGGTATTACATTGTCTGGAGAGGGTATCGGTATTACATTGGGTGGGGAGGGTATCGGTATTACATTGTCTGGAGAGGGTATCGGTATTACATTGTTTGGGGAGGGTATCGGTATTACATTGCCTGGAGACGGTATCGGTCTTACATTGTCTGGGGAGGGTATCGGTATTACATTGGGTGGAGAGGGTAACGGTATTACATTGTCTGGAGAGGGTATCGGTATTACATTGTCTGGGGAGGGTATCGGTATTACATTGCCTGGTGAGGGTATCGGTATTACATTGTCTGGGGAGGGTATCGGTATTACATTGTCTGGGGAGGGTATCGGTATTACATTGTCTGGGGATGGTATCGGTATTACATTGTCTGGGGAGGGTATCGGTATTACATTGTCTGGGGATGGTATCGGTATTATATTGTCTGGGGAGGGTATCGGTATTACATTGTCTGGAGAGGGTATCGGTATTACATTGTCTGGAGAGGGTATCGGTATTACATGGTCTGGAGAGGGTATCGGTATTACATTGTCTGGAGAGGGTATCGGTATTACATGGTCTGGAGAGCGTATCGGTATTACATGGTCTGGAGAGGGTATCGGTATTTCATTGTCTGGAGAGGGTATCGGTATTACATTGGGTGGAGAGGGTATCGGTATTACATTGGGTGGAGAGGGTATCGGTATTACATTGTCTGGGGAGGGTATCGGTATTACATTGTCTGGAGAGCGTATCGGTATTACATGGTCTGGAGAGGGTATCGGTATTTCATTGTCTGGAGAGGGTATCGGTATTACATGGTCTGGGGAGGGTATCGGTATTACATTGTCTGGGGAGGGTATCGGTATTACATTGTCTGGAGAGCGTATCGGTATTACATGGTCTGGAGAGGGTATCGGTATTTCATTGTCTGGAGAGGGTATCAGTATTTCATTGTCTGGAGAGGGTATCGGTATTACATGGTCTGGAGAGGGGATCGGTATTACATTGGGTGGAGAGGGGATCGGTATTACATTGGGTGGAGAGGGTATCGGTATTACATTGGGTGGAGAGGGTATCGGTATTACATTGTCTGGGAGGGTATCGGTATTACATTGGGTGGAGAGGGTATCGGTATTACATTGTCTGGGAGGGTATCGGTATTACATTGTCTGGGGAGTGCATCGGTATTACATTGGGTGGAGAGGGTATCGGTATTACATTGTCTGGGGAGGGTATCAGTATTACATTGTCTGGGGAGTGCATCGGTATTACATTGTCTGGAGAGGGTATCGGTATTACATTGGGTGGAGAGGGTATCGGTATTACATGGTCTGGGGATGGTATCGGTATTACAATGTCTGGGGAGGGTATCGGTATTACATTGCCTGGAGAGGGTATCGGTATTCCATTGTCTGGGGAGGGTATCGGTATTACATTGCCTGGAGAGGGTATCGGTATTACATTGTCTGGAGAGGGTATCGGTATTACATTGGGCGGAGAGGGTATCGGTATTACATGGTCTGCGGAGGGTAACGGTATTACATTGTCTGGGGATGGTATCGGTATTATATTGTCTGGGGAGGGTATCGGTATTACATTGTCTGGAGAGGGTATCGGTATTACATTGTCTGGAGAGGGTATCGGTATTACATGGTCTGGAGAGGGTATCGGTATTACATTGTCTGGAGAGGGTATCGGCATTACATGGTCTGGAGAGGGTATCGGTATTACATTGGGTGGAGAGGGTATCGGTATTACATTGTCTGGGAGGGTATCGGTATTACATTGTCTGGGTAGGGTATCGGTATTACATTGGGTGGAGAGGGTATCGGTATTACATTGGGTGGAGAGGGTATCGGTATTACATTGTCTGGGAGGGTATCGGTATTACATTGGGTGGAGAGGGTATCGGTATTACATTGTCTGGGGAGGGTATCGGTATTACATGGTCTGGGGAGGGTATCGGTATTACATGGTCTGGGGAGGGTACCGGTATTACATTGTCTGGAGAGGGTATCGGTATTACATTGTCTGGAGAGGGTATCGGTATTACATGGTCTGGGGAGGGTATCGGTATTACATTGTCTGGGGAGGGTACCGGTATTACATTGTCTGGGGAGGGTATCGGTATTACATTGTCTGGGGAGGGTATCGGTATTTCATTGTCTGGAGAGGGTATCGGTATTTCATTGTCTGGAGAGGGTATCGGTATTACATGGTCTGGAGAGGGTATCGGTATTTCATTGTCTGGAGAGGGTATCGGTATTTCATTGTCTGGAGAGGGTATCGGTATTACATTGGGTGGAGAGGGTATCGGTATTACATTGTCTGGGAGGGTATCGGTATTACATTGTCTGGGGAGTGCATCGGTATTACATTGGGTGGAGAGGGTATCGGTATTACATGGTCTGGGGAGGGTATCGGTATTACATTGTCTGGAGAGCGTATCGGTATTACATGGTCTGGAGAGGGTATCGGTATTTCATTGTCTGGAGAGGGTATCGGTATTACATTGGGTGGAGAGGGTATCGGTATTACATTGGGTGGAGAGGGTATCGGTATTACATTGTCTGGGGAGGGTATCGGTATTACATTGTCTGGAGAGCGTATCGGTATTACATGGTCTGGAGAGGGTATCGGTATTTCATTGTCTGGAGAGGGTATCGGTATTACATGGTCTGGGGAGGGTATCGGTATTACATTGTCTGGGGAGGGTATCGGTATTACATTGTCTGGAGAGCGTATCGGTATTACATGGTCTGGAGAGGGTATCGGTATTACATTGTCTGGGGAGGGTATCGGTATTACATTGTCTGGAGAGCGTATCGGTATTACATGGTCTGGAGAGGGTATCGGTATTACATGGTCTGGGGAGGGTATCGGTATTACATTGTCTGGGGAGGGTATCGGTATTACATTGTCTGGAGAGCGTATCGGTATTACATGGTCTGGGGAGGGTATCGGTATTACATTGGGTGGGGAGGGTATCGGTATTACATTGTCTGGAGAGGGTATCGGTATTACATTGTTTGGGGAGGGTATCGGTATTACATTGCCTGGAGAGGGTATCGGTTTTACATTGTCTGGGGAGGGTATCGGTATTACATTGGGTGGAGAGGGTATCGGTATTACATTGGGTGGGGAGGGTATCGGTATTACATTGTCTGGAGAGGGTATCGGTATTACATTGTTTGGGGAGGGTATCGGTATTACATTGCCTGGAGAGGGTATCGGTCTTACATTGTTTGGGGAGGGTATCGGTATTACATTGGGTGGAGAGGGTATCGGTATTACATTGTCTGGGGAGGGTATCGGTATTACATTGGGTGGAGACGGTATCGGTATTACGTTGTCTGGGGAGGGTATCAGTATTACATTGTCTGGAGAGTGCATCGGTATTACATTGGGTGGAGAGGGTATCGGTATTACATTGGGTGGAGAGGGTATCGGTATTACATTGGGTGGAGAGGGTATCGGTATTACATTGTCTGGGGAGGGTATCAGTATTACATTGTCTGGAGAGTGCATCGGTATTACATTGGGTGGAGAGGGTATCGGTATTACATTGTCTGGGGAGGGTATCGGTATTACATTGGGTGGAGAGGGTATCGGTATTACATTGTCTGGAGAGGGTATCGGTATTACATTGGGTGGGGAGGGTATCGGTATTACATTGTCTGGGGAGGGTATCGGTATTACATTGTCTGGAGAGGGTATCGGTATTACATTGTCTGGGGAGTGCATCGGTATTACATTGTCTGGAAAGGGTATCAGTATTATATTGTCTGGGGAGGGTATCGGTATAACATTGTCTGGAGAGGGTATCGGTATTACACTGTCTGGGGAGGGTATCGGTATTACATTGTCTGGAGAGGGTATCGGTTTTACATTGTCTGGAGAGGGTATCGGTATTACATTGGGTGGAGAGGGTATCGGTATTACATTGTCTGGGAGGGTATCGGTATTATATTGTCTGGGGAGGGTATCGGTATTACATTGCCTGGAGAGGGTATCGGTAATACATTGTCTGGGGATGGTATCGGTATTACATTGTCTGGAGAGGGTATCGGTATTACATTGGGCGGAGAGGGTATCGGTATTACATGGTCTGCGGAGGGTAACGGTATTACATTGTCTGGGGAGGGTATCGGTATTACATTGTCTGGGGAGGGTATCGGTATTACATTGGGTGGGGAGGGTATCGGTTTTACATTGTCTGGAGAGGGTATCGGTATTACATTGTTTGGGGAGGGTATCGGTATTACATTGCCTGGAGAGGGTATCGGTCTTACATTGTCTGGGGAGGGTATCGGTATTACATTGGGTGGAGAGAGTATCGGTATTACATTGTCTGGGGAGGGTATCGGTATTACATTGGGAGGAGACGGTATCGGTATTACATTGTCTGGGGAGGGTATCGGTATTACATTGTCTGGGGAGTGCATCGGTATTACATTGGGTGGAGAGGGTATCGGTATTACGTTGTCTGGGGAGGGTATCAGTATTACATTGTCTGGAGAGTGCATCGGTATTACATTGGGTGGAGAGGGTATCGGTATTACATTGTCTGGGGAGGGTATCGGTATTACATTGGGTGGAGAGGGTATCGGTATTACATTGTCTGGGGAGGGTATCGGAATTACATTGGATGGAGAGGGTATCGGTATTACATTGTCTGGGGAGGGTATCAGTATTACATTGTCTGGAGAGTGCATCGGTATTACATTGGGTGGAGAGGGTATCGGTATTACATTGTCTGGGGAGGGTATCGGTATTACATTGGGTGGAGAGGGTATCGGTATTACATTGTCTGGGGAGGGTATCAGTATTACATTGTCTGGGGAGGGTATCAGTATTACATTGTCTGGGGAGGGTATCGGTATTACATTGTCTGGGGAGGGTATCAGTATTACATTGTCTGGGGAGGGTATCGGTATTACATTGTCTGGGGAGGGTATCGGTATTACATTGTCTGGAGAGGGTATCGGGATTACATTGTCTGGGGAGGGTATCAGTATTACATTGTCTGGGGAGTGCATCGGTATTACATTGTCTGGAAAGGGTATCGGTATGACATTGGGTGGGGAGGGTATCGGTCTTACATTGTCTGGGGAGGGTATCGGTATTACATTGGGTGGAGAGGGTATCAGTATTACATTGTCTGGGGAGGATATCAGTATTTCATTGGGTGGACAGGGTATCGGTATTACATAGTCTGGGGAGGGTATCGGTATTACATTGTCTGGGGAGGGTATCAGTATTACATTGTCTGGAGAGAGAATCGGTATTACATTGTCTGGGGAGGGTATTAGTATTACATTGGGTGGAGAGGGTATCAGTATTACATTGTCTGGGGAGGGTATCGGTATTACATTGTCTGGGGAGGGTATCAGTATTACATTGTCTGGAGAAGGTATCGGTATTACATTGTCTGGAGAGGGTATCGGTATTTCATTGTCTGGGGAAGGTACCGGTATTACATTGTCTGGAGAAGGTATCGGTATTGCATTGGGTGGTGATGGTATCGGTATTACATTGTCTGGGGAGGGTATCAGTATTATATTGTCTGGAGAGGGTATCGGTATTACATTGTCTGGGGAGGGTATCGGTATTACATTGTCTGGAGAGGGTATCGGTTTTACCTTGTCTGGAGAGGGTATCGGTATTACATGGTCTGGAGAGGGTATCGGTATTACATTGGGTGGAGAGGGTATCGGTATTACATTGTCTGGGAGGGTATCGGTATTATATTGGGTGGAGAGGGTATCGGTATTACATTGTCTGGGGAGGGTATCGGTATTACATTGTCTGGAGATCGTATCGGTATTACATTGTCTGGGGAGGGTATCGGTATTACATTGTCTGGGGAGGGTATCGGTATTACATTGCCTGGAGAGGGTATCAGTATTACATTGGGTGGAGAGGGTGTCGGTATTACATTGTCTGGGGATGGTATCGGTATTACATTGTCTGGAGAGGGTATCGGTATTACATTGTCTGGGGAGGGTATCGGTATTACATTGTTTGGAGAGGGTATCAGTATTACATTGGGTGGAGAGGGTATCGGTATTACATGGTCTGGGGAGGGTATCGGTATTACATTGTCTGGGGAGGGTATCGGTATTACATTGTCTGGAGAGCGTATCGGTATTACATGGTCTGGAGAGGGTATCGGTATTACATTGTCTGGGGAGGGTATCGGTATTACATTGTCTGGAGAGCGTATCGGTATTACATGGTCTGGGGAGGGTATCGGTATTACATGGTCTGGGGAGGGTATCGGTATTACATTGTCTGGGGAGGGTATCGGTATTACATTGTCTGGAGAGCGTATCGGTATTTCATGGTCTGGAGAGGGTATCGGTATTTCATTGTCTGGAGAGGGTATCGGTATTTCATTGTCTGGAGAGGGTATCGGTATTACATGGTCTGGAGAGGGGATCGGTATTACATTGGGTGGAGAGGGTATCGGTATTACATTGTCTGGGAGGGTATCGGTATTACATTGGGTGGAGAGGGTATCGGTATTACATTGTCTGGGAGGGTATCGGTATTACATTGTCTGGGGAGTGCATCGGTATTACATTGGGTGGAGAGCGTATCGGTATTACATTGTCTGGGGAGGGTATCAGTATTACATTGTCTGGGGAGTGCATCGGTATTACATTGTCTGGAGAGGGTATCGGTATTACATTGGGTGGAGAGGGTATCGGTATGACATGGTCTGGGGATGGTATCGGTATTACAATGTCTGGGGAGGGTATCGGTATTACATTGCCTGGAGAGGGTATTGGTATTCCATTGTCTGGGGAGGGGATCGGTATTACATTGCCTGGAGAGGGTATCGGTATTACATTGTCTGGGGATGGTATCGGTATTACATTGTCTGGGGATGGTATCGGTATTACATTGTCTGGGGAGGGTATCGGTATTACATTGGGTGGGGAGGGTATCGGTATTACATTGGGTGGGGAGGGTATCGGTATTACATTGTCTGGAGAGGGTATCGGTATTACATTGTTTGGGGAGGGTATCGGTATTACATTGCCTGGAGAGGGTATCGGTCTTACATTGTCTGGGGAGGGTATCGGTATTACATTGGGTGGAGAGGGTATCGGTATTACATTGGGTGGTGAGGGTATCGGTATTACATTGTCTGGAGAGGGTATCGGTATTACATTATTTGGGGAGGGTATCGGTATTACATTGCCTGGAGAGGGTATCGGTCTTACATTGTCTGGGGAGGGTATCGGTATTACATTGGGTGGAGAGGGTATCGGTATTACATTGTCTGGGGAGGGTATCGGTATTACATTGGGTGGAGACGGTATCGGTATTACATTGTCTGGGGAGGGTATCGGTATTACATTGTCTGGAGAGCGTATCGGTATTACATGGTCTGGAGAGGGTATCGGTATTACATTGTCTGGGGAGGGTATCGGTATTACATTGTCTGGAGAGCGTATCGGTATTACATGGTCTGGGGAGGGTATCGGTATTACATTGTCTGGGGAGGGTATCGGTATTACATTGTCTGGAGAGCGTATCGGTATTTCATGGTCTGGAGAGGGTATCGGTATTTCATTGTCTGGAGAGGGTATCGGTATTTCATTGTCTGGAGAGGGTATCGGTATTACATGGTCTGGAGAGGGGATCGGTATTACATTGCCTGGGAGGGTATCGGTATTACATTGGGTGGAGAGGGTATCGGTATTACATTGTCTGGGAGGGTATCGGTATTACATTGTCTGGGGAGTGCATCGGTATTACATTGGGTGGAGAGGGTATCGGTATTACATTGTCTGGGGAGGGTATCAGTATTACATTGTCTGGGGAGTGCATCAGTATTACATTGTCTGGAGAGGGTATCGGTATTACATTGGGTGGAGAGGGTATCGGTATGACATGGTCTGGGGATGGTATCGGTATTACAATGTCTGGGGAGGGTATCGGTATTACATTGCCTGGAGAGGGTATCGGTATTCCATTGTCTGGGGAGGGTATCGGTATTACATTGCCTGGAGAGGGTATCGGTATTACATTGTCTGGCGATGGTATCGGTATTACATTGTCTGGGGAGTGCATCGGTATTACATTGGGTGGAGAGGGTATCGGTATTACATGGTCTGGGGAGGGTATCGGTATTACATTGTCTGGGGAGGGTATCGGTATTACATTGTCTGGAGAGTGCATCGGTATTACATTGGGTGGAGAGCGTATCGGTATTACATTGTCTGGGGAGGGTATCAGTATTACATTGTCTGGGGAGTGCATCGGTATTACATTGTCTGGAGAGGGTATCGGTATTACATTGGGTGGAGAGGGTATCGGTATGACATGGTCTGGGGATGGTATCGGTATTACAATGTCTGGGGAGGGTATCGGTATTACATTGCCTGGAGAGGGTATCGGTATTCCATTGTCTGGGGAGGGGATCGGTATTACATTGCCTGGAGAGGGTATCGGTATTACATTGTCTGGGGATGGTATCGGTATTACATTGTCTGGGGATGGTATCGGTATTACATTGTCTGGGGAGGGTATCGGTATTACATTGGGTGGGGAGGGTATCGGTATTACATTGGGTGGGGAGGGTATCGGTATTACATTGTCTGGAGAGGGTATCGGTATTACATTGTTTGGGGAGGGTATCGGTATTACATTGCCTGGAGAGGGTATCGGTCTTACATTGTCTGGGGAGGGTATCGGTATTACATTGGGTGGAGAGGGTATCGGTATTACATTGGGTGGTGAGGGTATCGGTATTACATTGTCTGGAGAGGGTATCGGTATTACATTATTTGGGGAGGGTATCGGTATTACATTGCCTGGAGAGGGTATCGGTCTTACATTGTCTGGGGAGGGTATCGGTATTACATTGGGTGGAGAGGGTATCGGTATTACATTGGGTGGAGACGGTATCGGTATTACATTGTCTGGGGAGGGTATCGGTATTACATTGTCTGGAGAGCGTATCGGTATTACATGGTCTGGAGAGGGTATCGGTATTACATTGTCTGGGGAGGGTATCGGTATTACATTGTCTGGAGAGCGTATCGGTATTACATGGTCTGGGGAGGGTATCGGTATTACATTGTCTGGGGAGGGTATCGGTATTACATTGTCTGGAGAGCGTATCGGTATTTCATGGTCTGGAGAGGGTATCGGTATTTCATTGTCTGGAGAGGGTATCGGTATTTCATTGTCTGGAGAGGGTATCGGTATTACATGGTCTGGAGAGGGGATCGGTATTACATTGCCTGGGAGGGTATCGGTATTACATTGGGTGGAGAGGGTATCGGTATTACATTGTCTGGGAGGGTATCGGTATTACATTGTCTGGGGAGTGCATCGGTATTACATTGGGTGGAGAGGGTATCGGTATTACATTGTCTGGGGAGGGTATCAGTATTACATTGTCTGGGGAGTGCATCAGTATTACATTGTCTGGAGAGGGTATCGGTATTACATTGGGTGGAGAGGGTATCGGTATGACATGGTCTGGGGATGGTATCGGTATTACAATGTCTGGGGAGGGTATCGGTATTACATTGCCTGGAGAGGGTATCGGTATTCCATTGTCTGGGGAGGGTATCGGTATTACATTGCCTGGAGAGGGTATCGGTATTACATTGTCTGGCGATGGTATCGGTATTACATTGTCTGGGGAGTGCATCGGTATTACATTGGGTGGAGAGGGTATCGGTATTACATTGTCAGGGAGGGTATCGGTATTACATTGTCTGGGGAGTGCATCGGTATTACATTGGGTGGAGAGGGTATCGGTATTACATGGTCTGGGGAGGGTATCGGTATTACATTGTCTGGGGAGGGTATCGGTATTACATTGTCTGGAGAGCGTATCGGTATTACATGGTCTGGAGAGGGTATCGGTATTTCATTGTCTGGAGAGGGTATCGGTATTTCATTGTCTGGAGAGGGTATCGGTATTACATGGTCTGGAGAGGGGATCGGTATTACATTGGGTGGAGAGGGTATCGGTATTACATTGTCTGGGAGGGTATCGGTATTACATTGGGTGGGGAGTGCATCGGTATTACATTGGGTGGAGAGGGTATCGGTATTACAATGTCTGGGGATGGTATCGGTATTACAATGTCTGGGGAGGGTATCGGTATTACATTGCCTGGAGAGGGTATCGGTATTCCATTGTCTGGGGAGGGTATCGGTATTACATTGCCTGGAGAGGGTATCGGTAATACATTGTCTGGGGATGGTATTGGTATTACATTGTCTGGAGAGGGTATCGGTATTACATTGGGCGGAGAGGGTATCGGTATTACATGGTCTGCGGAGGGTAACGGTATTACATTGTCTGGGGAGGGTATCGGTATTACATTGTCTGGGGAGGGTATCGGTATTACATTGGGTGGGGAGGGTATCGGTATTACATTGTCTGGAGAGGGTATCGGTATTACATTGTTTGGGGAGGGTATCGGTATTACATTGCCTGGAGAGGGTATCGGTCTTACATTGTCTGGGGAGGGTATCGGTATTACATTGGGTGGAGAGGGTATCGGTATTACATTGTCTGGGGAGGCTATCGGTATTACATTGGGAGGAGACGGTATCGGTATTACATTGTCTGGGGAGGGTATCGGTATTACATTGTCTGGGGAGTGCATCGGTATTACATTGGGTGGAGAGGGTATCGGTATTACGTTGTCTGGGGAGGGTATCAGTATTACATTGTCTGGAGAGTGCATCGGTATTACATTGGGTGGAGAGGGTATCGGTATTACATTGTCTGGGGAGGGTATCGGTATTACATTGGGTGGAGAGGGTATCGGTATTACATTGTCTGGGGAGGGTATCGGAATTACATTGGATGGAGAGGGTATCGGTATTACATTGTCTGGGGAGGGTATCAGTATTACATTGTCTGGAGAGTGCATCGGTATTACATTGGGTGCAGAGGGTATCGGTATTACATTGTCTGGGGAGGGTATCGGTATTACATTGGGTGGAGAGGGTATCGGTATTACATTGTCTGGGGAGGGTATCAGTATTACATTGTCTGGGGAGGGTATCAGTATTACATTGTCTGGGGAGGGTATCGGTATTACATTGTCTGGGGAGGGTATCAGTATTACATTGTCTGGGGAGGGTATCGGTATTACATTGTCTGGGGAGGGTATCGGTATTACATTGTCTGGGGAGGGTATCAGTATTACATTGTCTGGAGAGGGTATCGGTATTACATTGTCTGGGGAGGGTATCGGTATTACATTGTCTGGAGAGGGTATCGGTATTTCATTGTCTGGGGAAGGTACCGGTATTACATTGTCTGGAGAAGGTATCGGTATTGCATTGGGTGGTGAGGGTATCGGTATTACATTGTCTGGGGAGGGTATCAGTATTATATTGTCTGGAGAGGGTATCGGTATTACATTGTCTGGAGAGGGTATCGGTTTTACATTGTCTGGAGAGGGTATCGGTATTACATGGTCTGGAGAGGGTATCGGTATTACATTGGGTGGAGAGGGTATCGGTATTACATTGTCTGGGAGGGTATCGGTATTATATTGGGTGGAGAGGGTATCTGTATTCCATTGTCTGGGGAGGGTATCGGTATTACATTGTCTGGAGATCGTATCGGTATTACATTGTCTGGGGAGGGTATCGGTATTACATTGTCTGGGGAGGGTATCGGTATTACATTGCCTGGAGAGTTTATCAGTATTACATTGGGTGGAGAGGGTGTCGGTATTACATTGTCTGGGGATGGTATCGGTATTACATTGTCTGGAGAGGGTATCGGTATTACATTGTCTGGGGAGGGTATCGGTATTACATTGTTTGGAGAGGGTATCAGTATTACATTGGGTGGAGAGGGTATCGGTATTACATGGTCTGGGGAGGGTATCGGTATTACATTGTCTGGGGAGGGTATCGGTATTACATTGTCTGGAGAGCGTATCGGTATTACATGGTCTGGAGAGGGTATCGGTATTACATTGTCTGGGGAGGGTATCGGTATTACATTGTCTGGAGAGCGTATCGGTATTACATGGTCTGGGGAGGGTATCGGTATTACATTGTCTGGGGAGGGTATCGGTATTACATTGTCTGGAGAGCGTATCGGTATTTCATGGTCTGGAGAGGGTATCGGTATTTCATTGTCTGGAGAGGGTATCGGTATTTCATTGTCTGGAGAGGGTATCGGTATTACATGGTCTGGAGAGGGGATCGGTATTACATTGGGTGGAGAGGGTATCGGTATTACATTGTCTGGGAGGGTATCGGTATTACATTGGGTGGAGAGGGTATCAGTATTACATTGTCTGGGAGGGTATCGGTATTACATTGTCTGGGGAGTGCATCGGTATTACATTGGGTGGAGAGGGTATCGGTATTACATTGTCTGGGGAGGGTATCAGTATTACATTGTCTGGGGAGTGCATCGGTATTACATTGTCTGGAGAGGGTATCGGTATTACATTGGGTGGAGAGGGTCTCGGTATGACATGGTCTGGGGATGGTATCGGTATTACATTGCCTGGAGAGGGTATTGGTATTCCATTGTCTGGGGAGGGTATCGGTATTACATTGCCTGGAGAGGGTATCGGTATTACATTGCCTGGAGAGGGTATTGGTATTACATTGCCTGGAGAGGGTATTGGTATTCCATTGTCTGGGGAGGGTATCGGTATTACATTGCCTGGAGAGGGTATCGGTATTACATTGTCTGGGGATGGTATCGGTATTACATTGTCTGGGGAGGGTATCGGTATTACATTGGGTGGGGAGGGTATCGGTATTACATTGTCTGGAGAGGGTATCGGTATTACATTGTTTGGGGAGGGTATCGGTATTACATTGCCTGGAGAGGGTATCGGTCTTACATTGTCTGGGGAGGGTATCGGTATTACATTGGGTGGAGAGGGTATCGGTATTACATTGTCTGGGGAGGGTATCGGTATTACATTGGGTGGAGACAGTATCGGTATTACATTGTCTGGGGAGGGTATCGGTATTACATTGTCTGGAGAGCGTATCGGTATTACATGGTCTGGAGAGGGTATCGGTATTACATTGTCTGGGGAGGGTATCGGTATTACATTGTCTGGAGAGCGTATTGGTATTACATGGTCTGGGGAGGGTATCGGTATTACATTGTCTGGGGAGGGTATCGGTATTACATTGTCTGGAGAGCGTATCGGTATTTCATGGTCTGGAGAGGGTATCGGTATTTCATTGTCTGGAGAGGGTATCGGTATTTCATTGTCTGGAGAGGGTATCGGTATTACATGGTCTGGAGAGGGGATCGGTATTACATTGCCTGGGAGGGTATCGGTATTACATTGGGTGGAGAGGGTATCGGTCTTACATTGTCTGGGAGGGTATCGGTATTACATTGTCTGGGGAGTGCATCGGTATTACATTGGGTGGAGAGGGTATCGGTATTACATTGTCTGGGGAGGGTATCAGTATTACATTGTCTGGGGAGTGCATCAGTATTACATTGTCTGGAGAGGGTATCGGTATTACATTGGGTGGAGAGGGTATCGGTATGACATGGTCTGGGGATGGTATCGGTATTACAATGTCTGGGGAGGGTATCGGTATTACATTGCCTGGAGAGGGTATCGGTATTCCATTGTCTGGGGAGGGTATCGGTATTACATTGCCTGGAGAGGGTATCGGTATTACATTGTCTGGGGATGGTATCGGTATTACATTGTCTGGGGAGGGTATCGGTATTACATTGGGTGGGGAGGGTATCGGTATTACATTGTCTGGAGAGGGTATCGGTATTACATTATTTGGGGAGGGTATCGGTATTACATTGCCTGGAGAGGGTATCGGTCTTACATTGTCTGGGGAGGGTATCGGTATTACATTGGGTGGAGAGGGTATCGGTATTACATTGTCTGGGGAGGGTATCGGTATTACATTGGGTGGAGACGGTATCGGTATTACATTGTCTGGGGAGGGTATCGGTATTACATTGTCTGGAGAGCGTATCGGTATTACATGGTCTGGAGAGGGTATCGGTATTACATTGTCTGGGGAGGGTATCGGTATTACATTGTCTGGAGAGCGTATCGGTATTACATGGTCTGGGGAGGGTATCGGTATTACATTGTCTGGGGAGGGTATCGGTATTACATTGTCTGGAGAGCGTATCGGTATTTCATGGTCTGGAGAGGGTATCGGTATTTCATTGTCTGGAGAGGGTATCGGTATTTCATTGTCTGGAGAGGGTATCGGTATTACATGGTCTGGAGAGGGGATCGGTATTACATTGCCTGGGAGGGTATCGGTATTACATTGGGTGGAGAGGGTATCGGTATTACATTGTCTGGGAGGGTATCGGTATTACATTGTCTGGGGAGTGCATCGGTATTACATTGGGTGGAGAGGGTATCGGTATTACATTGTCTGGGGAGGGTATCAGTATTACATTGTCTGGGGAGTGCATCAGTATTACATTGTCTGGAGAGGGTATCGGTATTACATTGGGTGGAGAGGGTATCGGTATGACATGGTCTGGGGATGGTATCGGTATTACAATGTCTGGGGAGGGTATCGGTATTACATTGCCTGGAGAGGGTATCGGTATTCCATTGTCTGGGGAGGGTATCGGTATTACATTGCCTGGAGAGGGTATCGGTATTACATTGTCTGGGGATGGTATCGGTATTACATTGTCTGGGGAGGGTATCGGTATTACATTGGGTGGGGAGGGTATCGGTATTACATTGTCTGGAGAGGGTATCGGTATTACATTGCCTGGAGAGGGTATCGGTCTTACATTGTCTGGGGAGGGTATCGGTCTTACATTGGGTGGAGAGGGTATCGGTATTACATTGGGTGTGGAGGGTATCGGTATTACATTGTCTGGAGAGGGTATCGGTATTACATTATTTGGGGAGGGTATCGGTATTACATTGCCTGGAGAGGGTATCGGTCTTACATTGTCTGGGGAGGGTATCGGTATTACATTGGGTGGAGAGGGTATCGGTATTACATTGTCTGGGGAGGGTATCGGTATTACATTGGGTGGAGACGGTATCGGTATTACATTGTCTGGGGAGGGTATCGGAATTACATTGTCTGGGGAGTGCATCGGTATTACATTGGGCGGAGAGGGTATCGGTATTACATTGTCTGGGGAGGGTATCGGTATTACATTGGGTGGAGAGGGTATCGGTATTACATTGTCTGGGGAGGGTATCGGAATTACATTGGATGGAGAGGGTATCGGTATTACATTGTCTGGGGAGGGTATCAGTATTACATTGTCTGGAGAGTGCATCGGTATTACATTGGGTGGAGAGGGTATCGGTATTACATTGTCTGGAGAGGGTATCGGTATTACATTGTCTGGGGAGGGTATCAGTATTACATTGTCTGGGGAGGGTATCGGTATTACATTGTCTGGGGAGGGTATCGGTATTACATTGTCTGGGGAGGGTATCGGTATTACATTGTCTGGAGAGGGTATCGTTATTACATTGTCTGGAGAGGGTATCGGTATTACATTGTCTGGGGAGTGCATCGGTATTACATTGTCTGGAGAGGGTATCGGTATTACATTGGGTGGGGAGGGTATCGGTCTTACATTGTCTGGGGAGGGTATCGGTATTACATTGGGTGGAGAGGGTATCAGTATTACATTGTCTGGGGAGGGTATCAGTATTACATTGGGTGGAGAGGGTATCGGTATTACATTGTCTGGGGAGGGTATCGGTATTACATTGGGTGGAGAGGGTATCGGTATTACATTGTCTGGAGAGGGTATCGGTATTACATTGTCTGGGTAGGGATTCAGTATTTCATTGTCTGGGGAAGGTACCGGTATTACATTGTCTGGAGAAGGTATCGGTATTACATTGGGTGGAGAGGGTATCAGTATTACATTGTCTGGGGAGGATATCCGTATTACATTGGGTGGAGACGGTATCGGTATTACATTGTCTGGGGAGGGTATCGGTATTACATTGTCTGGTGAGTGCATCGGTATTACATTGGGTGGAGAGGGTATCGGTATTACGTTGTCTGGGGAGGGTATCAGTATTACATTGTCTGGAGAGTGCATCGGTATTACATTGGGTGGAGAGGGTATCGGTATTACATTGTCTGGGGAGGGTATCGGTATTACATTGGGTGGAGAGGGTATCGGTATTACATTGTCTGGGGAGGGTATCAGTATTACATTGTCTGGAGAGTGCATCGGTATTACATTGGGTGCAGAGGGTATCGGTATTACATTGTCTGGGGAGGGTATCGGTATTACATTGGGTGGAGAGGGTATCGGTATTACATTGTCTGGGGAGGGTATCAGTATTACATTGTCTGGGGAGGGTATCAGTATTACATTGTCTGGGGAGGGTATCGGTATTACATTGTCTGGGGAGGGTATCAGTATTACATTGTCTGGGGAGGGTATCGGTATTACATTGTCTGGGGAGGGTATCGGTATTACATTGTCTGGGGAGGGTATCAGTATTACATTGTCTGGAGAGGGTATCGGTATTACATTGTCTGGGGAGGGTATCGGTATTACATTGTCTGGAGAGGGTATCGGTATTTCATTGTCTGGGGAAGGTACCGGTATTACATTGTCTGGAGAAGGTATCGGTATTGCATTGGGTGGTGAGGGTATCGGTATTACATTGTCTGGGGAGGGTATCAGTATTATATTGTCTGGAGAGGGTATCGGTATTACATTGTCTGGAGAGGGTATCGGTTTTACATTGTCTGGAGAAGGTATCGGTATTACATGGTCTGGAGAGGGTATCGGTATTACATTGGGTGGAGAGGGTATCGGTATTACATTGTCTGGGAGGGTATCGGTATTATATTGGGTGGAGAGGGTATCTGTATTCCATTGTCTGGGGAGGGTATCGGTATTACATTGTCTGGAGATCGTATCGGTATTACATTGTCTGGGGAGGGTATCGGTATTACATTGTCTGGGGAGGGTATCGGTATTACATTGCCTGGAGAGTTTATCAGTATTACATTGGGTGGAGAGGGTGTCGGTATTACATTGTCTGGGGATGGTATCGGTATTACATTGTCTGGAGAGGGTATCGGTATTACATTGTCTGGGGAGGGTATCGGTATTACATTGTTTGGAGAGGGTATCAGTATTACATTGGGTGGAGAGGGTATCGGTATTACATGGTCTGGGGAGGGTATCGGTATTACATTGTCTGGGGAGGGTATCGGTATTACATTGTCTGGAGAGCGTATCGGTATTACATGGTCTGGAGAGGGTATCGGTATTACATTGTCTGGGGAGGGTATCGGTATTACATTGTCTGGAGAGCGTATCGGTATTACATGGTCTGGGGAGGGTATCGGTATTACATTGTCTGGGGAGGGTATCGGTATTACATTGTCTGGAGAGCGTATCGGTATTTCATGGTCTGGAGAGGGTATCGGTATTTCATTGTCTGGAGAGGGTATCGGTATTTCATTGTCTGGAGAGGGTATCGGTATTACATGGTCTGGAGAGGGGATCGGTATTACATTGGGTGGAGAGGGTATCGGTATTACATTGTCTGGGAGGGTATCGGTATTACATTGGGTGGAGAGGGTATCAGTATTACATTGTCTGGGAGGGTATCGGTATTACATTGTCTGGGGAGTGCATCGGTATTACATTGGGTGGAGAGGGTATCGGTATTACATTGTCTGGGGAGGGTATCAGTATTACATTGTCTGGGGAGTGCATCGGTATTACATTGTCTGGAGAGGGTATCGGTATTACATTGGGTGGAGAGGGTCTCGGTATGACATGGTCTGGGGATGGTATCGGTATTACAATGTCTGGGGAGGGTATCGGTATTACATTGCCTGGAGAGGGTATTGGTATTCCATTGTCTGGGGAGGGTATCGGTATTACATTGCCTGGAGAGGGTATCGGTATTACATTGTCTGGGGATGGTATCGGTATTACATTGTCTGGGGAGGGTATCGGTATTACATTGGGTGGGGAGGGTATCGGTATTACATTGTCTGGAGAGGGTATCGGTATTACATTGTTTGGGGAGGGTATCGGTATTACATTGCCTGGAGAGGGTATCGGTCTTACATTGTCTGGGGAGGGTATCGGTATTACATTGGGTGGAGAGGGTATCGGTATTACATTGTCTGGGGAGGGTATCGGTATTACATTGGGTGGAGACAGTATCGGTATTACATTGTCTGGGGAGGGTATCGGTATTACATTGTCTGGAGAGCGTATCGGTATTACATGGTCTGGAGAGGGTATCGGTATTACATTGTCTGGGGAGGGTATCGGTATTACATTGTCTGGAGAGCGTATTGGTATTACATGGTCTGGGGAGGGTATCGGTATTACATTGTCTGGGGAGGGTATCGGTATTACATTGTCTGGAGAGCGTATCGGTATTTCATGGTCTGGAGAGGGTATCGGTATTTCATTGTCTGGAGAGGGTATCGGTATTTCATTGTCTGGAGAGGGTATCGGTATTACATGGTCTGGAGAGGGGATCGGTATTACATTGCCTGGGAGGGTATCGGTATTACATTGGGTGGAGAGGGTATCGGTCTTACATTGTCTGGGAGGGTATCGGTATTACATTGTCTGGGGAGTGCATCGGTATTACATTGGGTGGAGAGGGTATCGGTATTACATTGTCTGGGGAGGGTATCAGTATTACATTGTCTGGGGAGTGCATCAGTATTACATTGTCTGGAGAGGGTATCGGTATTACATTGGGTGGAGAGGGTATCGGTATGACATGGTCTGGGGATGGTATCGGTATTACAATGTCTGGGGAGGGTATCGGTATTACATTGCCTGGAGAGGGTATCGGTATTCCATTGTCTGGGGAGGGTATCGGTATTACATTGCCTGGAGAGGGTATCGGTATTACATTGTCTGGGGATGGTATCGGTATTACATTGTCTGGGGAGGGTATCGGTATTACATTGGGTGGGGAGGGTATCGGTATTACATTGTCTGGAGAGGGTATCGGTATTACATTATTTGGGGAGGGTATCGGTATTACATTGCCTGGAGAGGGTATCGGTCTTACATTGTCTGGGGAGGGTATCGGTATTACATTGGGTGGAGAGGGTATCGGTATTACATTGTCTGGGGAGGGTATCGGTATTACATTGGGTGGAGACGGTATCGGTATTACATTGTCTGGGGAGGGTATCGGTATTACATTGTCTGGAGAGCGTATCGGTATTACATGGTCTGGAGAGGGTATCGGTATTACATTGTCTGGGGAGGGTATCGGTATTACATTGTCTGGAGAGCGTATCGGTATTACATGGTCTGGGGAGGGTATCGGTATTACATTGTCTGGGGAGGGTATCGGTATTACATTGTCTGGAGAGCGTATCGGTATTTCATGGTCTGGAGAGGGTATCGGTATTTCATTGTCTGGAGAGGGTATCGGTATTTCATTGTCTGGAGAGGGTATCGGTATTACATGGTCTGGAGAGGGGATCGGTATTACATTGCCTGGGAGGGTATCGGTATTACATTGGGTGGAGAGGGTATCGGTATTACATTGTCTGGGAGGGTATCGGTATTACATTGTCTGGGGAGTGCATCGGTATTACATTGGGTGGAGAGGGTATCGGTATTACATTGTCTGGGGAGGGTATCAGTATTACATTGTCTGGGGAGTGCATCAGTATTACATTGTCTGGAGAGGGTATCGGTATTACATTGGGTGGAGAGGGTATCGGTATGACATGGTCTGGGGATGGTATCGGTATTACAATGTCTGGGGAGGGTATCGGTATTACATTGCCTGGAGAGGGTATCGGTATTACATTGCCTGGAGAGGGTATCGGTATTCCATTGTCTGGGGAGGGTATCGGTATTACATTGCCTGGAGAGGGTATCGGTATTACATTGTCTGGGGATGGTATCGGTATTACATTGTCTGGGGAGGGTATCGGTATTACATTGGGTGGGGAGGGTATCGGTATTACATTGTCTGGAGAGGGTATCGGTATTACATTGCCTGGAGAGGGTATCGGTCTTACATTGTCTGGGGAGGGTATCGGTCTTACATTGGGTGGAGAGGGTATCGGTATTACATTGGGTGTGGAGGGTATCGGTATTACATTGTCTGGAGAGGGTATCGGTATTACATTATTTGGGGAGGGTATCGGTATTACATTGCCTGGAGAGGGTATCGGTCTTACATTGTCTGGGGAGGGTATCGGTATTACATTGGGTGGAGAGGGTATCGGTATTACATTGTCTGGGGAGGGTATCGGTATTACATTGGGTGGAGACGGTATCGGTATTACATTGTCTGGGGAGGGTATCGGAATTACATTGTCTGGGGAGTGCATCGGTATTACATTGGGCGGAGAGGGTATCGGTATTACATTGTCTGGGGAGGGTATCGGTATTACATTGGGTGGAGAGGGTATCGGTATTACATTGTCTGGGGAGGGTATCGGAATTACATTGGATGGAGAGGGTATCGGTATTACATTGTCTGGGGAGGGTATCAGTATTACATTGTCTGGAGAGTGCATCGGTATTACATTGGGTGGAGAGGGTATCGGTATTACATTGTCTGGAGAGGGTATCGGTATTACATTGTCTGGGGAGGGTATCAGTATTACATTGTCTGGGGAGGGTATCGGTATTACATTGTCTGGGGAGGGTATCGGTATTACATTGTCTGGGGAGGGTATCGGTATTACATTGTCTGGAGAGGGTATCGTTATTACATTGTCTGGAGAGGGTATCGGTATTACATTGTCTGGGGAGTGCATCGGTATTACATTGTCTGGAGAGGGTATCGGTATTACATTGGGTGGGGAGGGTATCGGTCTTACATTGTCTGGGGAGGGTATCGGTATTACATTGGGTGGAGAGGGTATCAGTATTACATTGTCTGGGGAGGGTATCAGTATTACATTGGGTGGAGAGGGTATCGGTATTACATTGTCTGGGGAGGGTATCGGTATTACATTGGGTGGAGAGGGTATCGGTATTACATTGTCTGGAGAGGGTATCGGTATTACATTGTCTGGGTAGGGATTCAGTATTTCATTGTCTGGGGAAGGTACCGGTATTACATTGTCTGGAGAAGGTATCGGTATTACATTGGGTGGAGAGGGTATCAGTATTACATTGTCTGGGGAGGATATCCGTATTACATTGGGTGGACAGGGTATCGGTATTACATAGTCTGGGGAGGGTATCGGTATTACATTGTCTGGGGAGGGTATCAGTATTACATTGTCTGGAGAGGGTATCGGTATTACATTGTCTGGGGAGGGTATCAGTATTACATTGGGTGGAGAGGGTATCAGTATTACATTGTCTGGGGAGGGTATCGGTATTACATTGTCTGGGGAGGGTATCAGTATTACATTGTCTTGAGAGGGTATCGGTATTACATTGTCTGGGGAGGGTATCGGTATTACATTGTCTGGAGAGGGTATCGGTATTTCATTGTCTGGGGAAGGTACCGGTATTACATTGTCTGGGGAAGGTACCGGTATTGCTTTGGGTGGTGAGGGTATCGGTAATACATTGTCTGGGGAGGGTATCAGTATTATATTGTCTGGGGAGGGTATCGGTATAACATTGTCTGGAGAGGGTATCGGTATTACATTGTCTGGGGAGGGTATCGGTATTACATGGTCTGGAGAGGGTATCGGTTTTACATTGTCTGGAGAGGGTATCGGTATTACATGGTCTGGAGAGGGTATCGGTATTACATGGTCTGGAGAGGGTATCGGTATTACATTGTCTGGGAGGGTATCGGTATTATATTGGGTGGAGAGGGTATCGGTATTACATTGTCTGGGGAGGGTATCGGTATTACATTGTCTGGAGATCGTATCGGTATTACATTGTCTGGGGAGGGTATCGGTATTACATTGTCTGGGGAGGGTATCGGTATTACATTGTCTGGGGAGGGTATCGGTATTACATTGCCTGGAGAGGGTATCAGTATTACATTGGGTGGAGAGGGTGTCGGTATTACATTGTCTGGGGATGGTATCGGTATTACATTGTCTGGAGAGGGTATCGGTATTACATTGTCTGGGGAGGGTATCGGTATTACATTGTTTGGAGAGGGTATCAGTATTACATTGGGTGGAGAGGGTATCGGTATTACATGGTCTGGGGAGGGTATCGGTATTACATTGTCTGGGGAGGGTATCGGTATTACATTGTCTGGAGAGCGTATCGGTATTACATGGTCTGGAGAGGGTATCGGTATTACATTGTCTGGGGAGGGTATCGGTATTACATTGTCTGGAGAGCGTATCGGTATTACATGGTCTGGAGAGGGTATCGGTATTACATTGGGTGGAGAGGGTATCGGTATTACATTGTTTGGGAGGATATCGGTATTACATTGTCTGGGTAGGGTATCGGTCTTACATTGGGTGGAGAGGGTATCGGTATTACATTGTCTGGGAGGCTATCGGTATTTCATTGGGTGGAGAGGGTATCGGTATTACATTGTCTGGGGAGGGTATCGGTATTATATTGGGTGGAGAGGGTATCGGTATTACATTGTCTGGGGAGGGTATCGGTATTACATTGGGTGGAGAGGGTATCGTTATTACATTGTCTGGAGAGGGTATCGGTATTACATTGTCTGGAGAGGGTATTGGTATTACATTGTCTGGAGAGGGTATCGGTATTACATTGTCTGGGGAGGGTATCGGTATTACATTGGGTGGAGAGGGTATCGGTATTACATTGTCTGGGGAGGGTATCGGTATTACATTGTCTGGAGAGGGTATCGGTATTACATTGGGTGGAGAGGGTATCGGTGTTACATTGTCTGGAGAGGGTATCGGTAAAACATTGTCTGGGTAGGGATTCAGTATTTCATTGTCTGGAGAGGGTATCGGTATTACATTGTCTGGAGAGGGTATCGGTATTACATTGTCTGGGTAGGGATTCAGTATTTCATTGTCTGGGGAAGGTACCGGTATTACATTGTCTGGAGAAGGTATCGGTATTACATTGGGTGGAGAGGGTATCGGTATTACATAGTCTGGGGAGGGTATCGGTATTACATTGTCTGGGGAGGGTATCAGTATTACACTGGGTGGACAGGGTATCGGTATTACATAGTCTGGGGAGGGTATCGGTATTACATTGTCTGGGGATGGTATCGGTATTACATTGTCTGGGGAGGGTATCGGTATTACATTGGGTGGGGAGGGTATCGGTATTACATTGTCTGGAGAGGGTATCGGTATTACATTGTTTGGGGAGGGTATCGGTATTACATTGCCTGGAGAGGGTATCGGTCTTACATTGTCTGGGGAGGGTATCGGTATTACATTGGGTGGAGAGGGTATCGGTATTACATTGGGTGGGGAGGGTATCGGTATTACATTGTCTGGAGAGGGTATCGGTATTACATTATTTGGGGAGGGTATCGGTATTACATTGCCTGGAGAGGGTATCGGTCTTACATTGTCTGGGGAGGGTATCGGTATTACATTGGGTGGAGAGGGTATCGGTATTACATTGTCTGGGGAGGGTATCGGTAATACATTGGGTGGAGACGGTATCGGTATTATATTGTCTGGGGAGGGTATCGGTATTACATTGTCTGGGGAGTGCATCGGTATTACATTGGGCGGAGAGGGTATCGGTATTACATTGGGTGGAGAGGGTATCGGTATTACATTGTCTGGGGAGGGTATCGGAATTACATTGGATGGAGAGGGTATCGGTATTACATTGTCTGGGGAGGGTATCAGTATTACATTGTCTGGAGAGTGCATCGGTATTACATTGGGTGGAGAGGGTATCGGTATTACATTGTCTGGGGAGGGTATCGGTATTACATTGGGTGGAGAGGGTATCGGTATTACATTGTCTGGAGAGGGTATCGGTATTACATTGTCTGGGGAGGGTATCAGTATTACATTGTCTGGGGAGGGTATCGGTATTACATTGTCTGGGGAGGGTATCGGTATTACATTGTCTGGGGAGGGTATCGGTATTACATTGTCTGGAGAGGGTATCGTTATTACATTGTCTGGAGAGGGTATCGGTATTACATTGTCTGGGGAGTGCATCGGTATTACATTGTCTGGAGAGGGTATCGGTATTACATTGGGTGGGGAGGGTATCGGTCTTACATTGTCTGGGGAGGGTATCGGTATTACATTGGGTGGAGAGGGTATCAGTATTACATTGTCTGGGGAGGTTATCAGTATTACATTGGGTGGAGAGGGTATCGGTATTACATTGTCTGGGGAGGGTATCGGTATTACATTGTCTGGAGAGGGTATCTGTATTACATTGGGTGGAGAGGGTATCGGTATTACATTGTCTGGAGAGGGTATCGGTATTACATTGTCTGGGTAGGGATTCAGTATTTCATTGTCTGGGGAAGGTACCGGTATTACATTGTCTGGAGAAGGTATCGGTATTACATTGGGTGGAGAGGGTATCAGTATTACATTGTCTGGGGAGGGTATCAGTATTACATTGGGTGGACAGGGTATCGGTATTACATAGTCTGGGGAGGGTCTCGGTATTACATTGTCTGGGGAGGGTATCAGTATTACATTGTCTGGAGAGGGTATCGGTATTACATTGTCTGGGGAGGGTATCAGTATTACATTGGGTGGAGAGGGTATCAGTATTACATTGTCTGGGGAGGGTATCGGTATTACATTGTCTGGGGAGGGTATCAGTATTACATTGTCTGGAGAGGGTATCGGTATTACATTGTCTGGGGAGGGTATCGGTATTACATTGTCTGGGGAGGGTATCGGTATTACATTGTCTGGGGAGGGTATCGGTATTTCATTGTCTGGGGAAGTTACCGGTATTACATTGTCTGGAGAGGGTATCGGTATTTCATTGTCTGGGGAAGGTACCGGTATTACATTGTCTGGAGAGGGTATCGGTATTACATTGTCTGGGGAGGGTATCGGTATTACATTGTCTGGGGAGGGTATCAGTGTTATATTGTCTGGGGAGGGTATCGGTATAACATTGTCTGGAGAGGGTATCGGTATTACATTGTCTGGGGAGGGTATCGGTATTACATTGTCTGGAGAGGGTATCGGTTTTACATTGTCTGGAGAGGGTATCGGTATTACATGGTCTGGAGAGGGTATCGGTATTACATTGGGTGGAGAGGGTATCGGTATTACATTGTCTGGGAGGGTATCGGTATTACATTGTCTGGGGAGGGTATCGGTATTACATTGCCTGGAGAGGGTATCAGTATTACATTGGGTGGAGAGGGTATCGGTATTACATGGTCTGGGGAGGGTATCGGTATTACATTGTCTGGAGAGGGTATCGGTTTTACATTGTCTGGAGAGGGTATCGGTATTACATGGTCTGGGGAGGGTATCGGTATTACATTGTCTGGAGATCGTATCGGTATTACATTGTCTGGGGAGGGTATCGGTATTACATTGTCTGGGGAGGGTATCGGTATTACATTGCCTGGAGAGGGTATCAGTATTACATTGGGTGGAGAGGGTGTCGGTATTACATTGTCTGGGGATGGTATCGGTATTACATTGTCTGGAGAGGGTATCGGTATTACATTGTCTGGGGAGGGTATCGGTATTACATTGTTTGGAGAGGGTATCAGTATTACATTGGGTGGAGAGGGTATCGGTATTACATGGTCTGGGGAGGGTATCGGTATTACATTGTCTGGGGAGGGTATCGGTATTACATTGTCTGGAGAGCGTATCGGTATTACATTTTCTGGGGAGGGTATCGGTATTACATTGTCTGGAGAGCGTATCGGTATTACATGGTCTGGAGAGGGTATCGGTATTACATTGGGTGGAGAGGGTATCGGTATTACATTGTCTGGGAGGGTATCGGTATTACATTGTCTGGGTAGGGTATCGGTATTACATTGGGTGGAGAGGGTATCGGTATTACATTGTCTGGGGAGGGTATCGGTATTATATTGGGTGGAGAGGGTATCGGTATTACATTGTCTGGGGAGGGTATCGGTATTACATTGGGTGGAGAGGGTATCGTTATTACATTGTCTGGAGAGGGTATCGGTATTACATTGTCTGGAGAGGGTATCGGTATTACATTGTCTGGAGAGGGTATCGGTATTACATTGTCTGGGGAGGGTATCGGTATTACATTGGGTGGAGAGGGTATCGGTATTACATTGGGTGGAGAGGGTATCGGTGTTACATTGTCTGGAGAGGGTATCGGTATTACATTGTCTGGGGAGGGTATCGGTATTACATTGGGTGGAGAGGGTATCGGTATTACATTGTCTGGGGAGGGTATCGGTATTACATTGTCTGGAGAGGGTATCGGTATTACATTGGGTGGAGAGGGTATCGGTGTTACATTGTCTGGAGAGGGTATCGGTAAAACATTGTCTGGGTAGGGATTCAGTATTTCATTGTCTGGAGAGGGTATCGGTATTACATTGTCTGGAGAGGGTATCGGTATTACATTGTCTGGGTAGGGATTCAGTATTTCATTGTCTGGGGAAGGTACCGGTATTACATTGTCTGGAGAAGGTATCGGTATTACATTGGGTGGAGAGGGTATCAGTATTACATTGTCTGGGGAGGGTATCAGTATTACATTGGGTGGACAGGGTATCGGTATTACATAGTCTGGGGAGGGTATCGGTATTACATTGTCTGGGGATGGTATCGGTATTACATTGTCTGGAGAGGGTATCGGTTTTACATTGTCTGGAGAGGGTATCGGTATTACATGGTCTGGAGAGGGTATCGGTATTACATTGGGTGGAGAGGGTATCGGTATTACATTGTCTGGGAGGGTATCGGTATTACATTGTCTGGGGAGGGTATCGGTATTACATTGCCTGGAGAGGGTATCAGTATTACATTGGGTGGAGAGGGTATCGGTATTACATGGTCTGGGGAGGGTATCGGTATTACATTGTCTGGAGAGGGTATCGGTTTTACATTGTCTGGAGAGGGTATCGGTATTACATGGTCTGGGGAGGGTATCGGTATTACATTGTCTGGAGATCGTATCGGTATTACATTGTCTGGGGAGGGTATCGGTATTACATTGTCTGGGGAGGGTATCGGTATTACATTGCCTGGAGAGGGTATCAGTATTACATTGGGTGGAGAGGGTGTCGGTATTACATTGTCTGGGGATGGTATCGGTATTACATTGTCTGGAGAGGGTATCGGTATTACATTGTCTGGGGAGGGTATCGGTATTACATTGTTTGGAGAGGGTATCAGTATTACATTGGGTGGAGAGGGTATCGGTATTACATGGTCTGGGGAGGGTATCGGTATTACATTGTCTGGGGAGGGTATCGGTATTACATTGTCTGGCGAGCGTATCGGTATTACATTTTCTGGGGAGGGTATCGGTATTACATTGTCTGGAGAGCGTATCGGTATTACATGGTCTGGAGAGGGTATCGGTATTACATTGGGTGGAGAGGGTATCGGTATTACATTGTCTGGGAGGGTATCGGTATTACATTGTCTGGGTAGGGTATCGGTATTACATTGGGTGGAGAGGGTATCGGTATTACATTGTCTGGGAGGCTATCGGTATTACATTGGGTGGAGAGGGTATCGGTATTACATTGTCTGGGGAGGGTATCGGTATTACATTGGGTGGAGAGGGTATCGTTATTACATTGTCTGGAGAGGGTATCGGTATTACATTGTCTGGAGAGGGTATCGGTATTACATTGTCTGGAGAGGGTATCGGTATTACATTGTCTGGGGAGGGTATCGGTATTACATTGGGTGGAGAGGGTATCGGTATTACATTGGGTGGAGAGGGTATCGGTGTTACATTGTCTGGAGAGGGTATCGGTATTACATTGTCTGGGGAGGGTATCGGTATTACATTGGGTGGAGAGGGTATCGGTATTACATTGTCTGGGGAGGGTATCGGTATTACATTGTCTGGAGAGGGTATCGGTATTACATTGGGTGGAGAGGGTATCGGTGTTACATTGTCTGGAGAGGGTATCGGTAAAACATTGTCTGGGTAGGGATTCAGTATTTCATTGTCTGGAGAGGGTATCGGTATTACATTGTCTGGAGAGGGTATCGGTATTACATTGTCTGGGTAGGGATTCAGTATTTCATTGTCTGGGGAAGGTACCGGTATTACATTGTCTGGAGAAGGTATCGGTATTACATTGGGTGGAGAGGGTATCAGTATTACATTGTCTGGGGAGGGTATCAGTATTACATTGGGTGGACAGGGTATCGGTATTACATAGTCTGGGGAGGGTATCGGTATTACATTGTCTGGGGATGGTATCGGTATTACATTGTCTGGGGAGGGTATCGGTATTACATTGGGTGGGGAGGGTATCGGTATTACATTGTTTGGGGAGGGTATCGGTATTACATTGCCTGGAGAGGGTATCGGTCTTACATTGTCTGGGGAGGGTATCGGTATTACATTGGGTGGAGAGGGTATCGGTATTACATTGGGTGGGGAGGGTATCGGTATTACATTGTCTGGAGAGGGTATCGGTATTACATTATTTGGGGAGGGTATCGGTATTACATTGCCTGGAGAGGGTATCGGTCTTACATTGTCTGGGGAGGGTATCGGTATTACATTGGGTGGAGAGGGTATCGGTATTACATTGTCTGGGGAGGGTATCGGTAATACATTGGGTGGAGACGGTATCGGTATTATATTGTCTGGGGAGGGTATCGGTATTACATTGTCTGGGGAGTGCATCGGTATTACATTGGGCGGAGAGGGTATCGGTATTACATTGGGTGGAGAGGGTATCGGTATTATATTGTCTGGGGAGGGTATCGGAATTACATTGGATGGAGAGGGTATCGGTATTACATTGTCTGGGGAGGGTATCAGTATTACATTGTCTGGAGAGTGCATCGGTATTACATTGGGTGGAGAGGGTATCGGTATTACATTGTCTGGGGAGGGTATCGGTATTACATTGGGTGGAGAGGGTATCGGTATTACATTGTCTGGAGAGGGTATCGGTATTACATTGTCTGGGGAGGGTATCGGTATTACATTGTCTGGGGAGGGTATCGGTATTACATTGTCTGGGGAGGGTATCGGTATTACATTGTCTGGGGAGGGTATCGGTATTACATTGTCTGGAGAGGGTATCGTTATTACATTGTCTGGAGAGGGTATCGGTATTACATTGTCTGGGGAGTGCATCGGTATTACATTGTCTGGAGAGGGTATCGGTGTTACATTGGGTGGGGAGGGTATCGGTCTTACATTGTCTGGGGAGGGTATCGGTATTACATTGGGTGGAGAGGGTATCAGTATTACATTGTCTGGGGAGGGTATCAGTATTACATTGGGTGGAGAGGGTATCGGTATTACATTGTCTGGGGAGGGTATCGGTATTACATTGTCTGGAGAGGGTATCGGTATTACATTGGGTGGAGAGGGTATCGGTATTACATTGTCTGGAGAGGGTATCGGTATTACATTGTCTGGGTAGGGATTCAGTATTTCATTGTCTGGGGAAGGTACCGGTATTACATTGTCTGGAGAAGGTATCGGTATTACATTGGGTGGAGAGGGTATCAGTATTACATTGTCTGGGGAGGGTATCAGTATTACATTGGGTGGACAGGGTATCGGTATTACATAGTCTGGGGAGGGTCTCGGTATTACATTGTCTGGGGAAGGTACCGGTATTACATTGTCTGGAGAAGGTATCGGTATTATATTGGGTGGTGAGGGTATCAGTATTATATTGTCTGGGGAGGGTATCGGTATAACATTGTCTGGAGAGGGTATCGGTATTACATTGTCTGGGGAGGGTATCGGTATTACATTGTCTGGAGAGGGTATTGGTTTTACATTGTCTGGAGAGGGTATCGGTATTACATGGTCTGGAGAGGGTATCGGTATTTCATTGGGTGGAGAGGGTATCGGTATTACATTGTCTGGGAGGGTATCGGTATTATATTGGGTGGAGAGGGTATCGGTATGACATTGTCTGGGGAGGGTATCGGTATTACATTGTCTGGAGATCGTATCGGTATTACATTGTCTGGGGAGGGTATCGGTATTACATTGTCTGGGGAGGGTATCGGTATTACATTGCCTGGAGAGGGTATCAGTATTACATTGGGTGGAGAGGGTGTCGGTATTACATTGTCTGGGGATGGTATCGGTATTACATTGTCTGGAGAGGGTATCGGTATTACATTGTCTGGGGAGGTTATCGGTATTACATTGTCTGGGGAGGGTATCGGTATTACATTGTTTGGAGAGGGTATCAGTATTACATTGGGTGGAGAGGGTATCGGTATTACATGGTCTGGGGAGGGTATCGGTATTACATTGTCTGGGGAGGGTATCGGTATTACATTGTCTGGAGAGCGTATCGGTATTACATGGTCTGGAGAGGGTATCGGTATTACATTGTCTGGGGAGGGTATCGGTATTACATTGTCTGGAGAGCGTATCGGTATTACATGGTCTGGAGAGGGTATCGGTATTACATTGGGTGGAGAGGGTATCGGTATTACATTGTCTGGGAGGGTATCGGTATTACATTGTCTGGGTAGGGTATCGGTATTACATTGGGTGGAGAGGGTATCGGTATTACATTGTCTGGGAGGCTATCGGTATTACATTGGGTGGAGAGGGTATCGGTATTACATTGTCTGGGGAGGGTATCGGTATTATATTGGGTGGAGAGGGTATCGGTATTACATTGTCTGGAGAGGGTATCGGTATTACATTGGGTGGAGAGGGTATCGTTATTACATTGTCTGGAGAGGGTATCGGTATTACATTGTCTGGGGAGTGCATCGGTATTACATTGGGTGGAGAGGGTATCGGTATTACATTGGGTGGCGAGGGTATCGGTATTACATTGTCTGGGGAGTGCATCGGTATTACATTGGGTGGAGAGGCTATCAGTATTACATTGTCTGGTGAGGGTATCAGTATTACATTGGGTGGACAGGGTATCGGTATTACATTGTCTGGGGAGGGTATCGGTATTACATTGTCTGGAGAGGGTATCGGTATTACATTGTCTGGGTAGGGATTCAGTATTTCATTGTCTGGGGAAGGTACCGGTATTACATTGTCTGGAGAAGGTATCGGTATTACATTGGGTGGAGAGGGTATCAGTATTACATTGTCTGGGGAGGGTATCAGTATTACATTGGGTGGACAGGGTATCGGTATTACATAGTCTGGGGAGGGTATCGGTATTACATTGTCTGGGGAGGGTATCAGTATTACATTGTCTGGAGAGGGTATCGGTATTACATTGTCTGGGGAGGGTATCAGTATTACATTGGTTGGAGAGGGTATCGGTATTACATCGTCTGGGGAGGGTATCAGTATTACATTGGGTGGAGAGGGTATCGGTATTACATTGTCTGGGGAGGGTATCGGTATTACATTGTCTGGAGAGGGTATCGGTATTACATTGGGTGGAGAGGGTATCGGTATTATATTGTCTGGAGAGGGTATCGGTATTACATTGTCTGGGTAGGGATTCAGTATTTCATTGTCTGGGGAAGGTACCGGTATTACATTGTCTGGAGAAGGTATCGGTATTATATTGGGTGGTGAGGGTATCAGTATTATATTGTCTGGGGAGGGTATCGGTATAACATTGTCTGGAGAGGGTATCGGTATTACATTGTCTGGGGAGGGTATCGGTATTACATTGTCTGGAGAGGGTATTGGTTTTACATTGTCTGGAGAGGGTATCGGTATTACATGGTCTGGAGAGGGTATCGGTATTTCATTGGGTGGAGAGGGTATCGGTATTACATTGTCTGGGAGGGTATCGGTATTATATTGGGTGGAGTGGGTATCGGTATTACATTGTCTGGGGAGGGTATCGGTATTACATTGTCTGGGGAGGGTATCGGTATTACATTGTCTGGGGAGGGTATAGGTATTACATTGCCTGGAGAGGGTATCAGTATGACATTGGGTGGAGAGGGTGTCGGTATTACATTGTCTGGAGAGGGTATCGGTATTACATTGTCTGGAGAGGGTATCGGTATGACATTGTCTGGGGAGGGTATCGGTATTACATTGTTTGGAGAGGGTATCAGTATTACATTGGGTGGAGACGGTATCAGTATTACATTGGGTGGAGAGGGTATCGGTATTACATGGTCTGGGGAGGGTATCGGTATTACATGGTCTGGGGAGGGTATCGGTATTACATGGTCTGGGGAGGGTATCGGTATTACATTGTCTGGGGAGGGTATCGGTATTACATTGTCTGGAGAGCGTATCGGTATTACATGGTCTGGAGAGGGTATCGGTATTACATTGTCTGGGGAGGGTATCGGTATTAAATTGTCTGGGGAGGGTATCGGTATTACATTGTCTGGAGAGCGTATCGGTATTACATGGTCTGGAGAGGATATCGGTATTACATTGGGTGGAGAGGGTAACGGTATTACATGGTCTGGGGAGGGTATCGGTATTACATTGTATGGGAGGGTATCGGTATTACATTGTCTGGGTAGGGTCTCGGTATTACATTGGGTGGAGAGGGTATCGGTATTACATTGTCTGGGAGGGTATCGGTATTACATTGGGTGGAGAGGGTATCGGTATTACATTGCCTGGGGAGGGTATCAGTATTACATTGGGTGGAGAGGGTATCGGTATTACATTGTCTGGGGAGGGTATCGGTATTACATTGTCTGGGGAGGGTATCGGTATTACATTGTCTGGAGATGGTATCGGTATTACATTGTCTGGAGATGGTATCGGTATTACATTGTCTGGAGAGGGTATCAGTATTACATTGGGTGGAGAGGGTATCGGTATTACATTGTCTGGAGAGTTTATCGGTATTACATTGTCTATGGAGGGTATCGGTATTACATTGTCTGGAGAGGGTATCAGTATTACATTGGGTGGAGAGGGTATCGGTATTACATGGTCTGGGGAGGGTATCGGTATTACATTGTCTGGGGAGGGTATCGGTATTACATTGTCTGGAGAGGGTATCGGTATTACATTGTCTGGGGAGGGTATCGGTATTACATTGTCTGTGGAGGGTATCGGTATTACATTGTCTGGAGAGCGTATCAGTATTACATGGTCTGGAGAGGGTATCGGTATTACATTGTCTGGGAGGGTATCGGTATTACATTGTCTGGGTTGGGTATCGGTATTACATTGGGTGGAGAGTGTATCGGTATTACATTCTCTGGGAGGGTATCGGTATTACATTGGGTGGAGAGGGTATCGGTATTACATTGTCTGGAGAGGGTATCGGCATTACATTGTCTGGGGAGGGTATCGGTATTACATTGTCTGGGGAGGGTATCGGTATTACATTGTCTGGAGAGGGTATCGGCATTACATTGTCTGGGGAGGGTATCGGTATTACATTGTCTGGGGAGGGTATCGGTATTACATTGTCTGGAGAGGGTATCGGTATTACATGGTCTGGAGAGGGGATCGGTATTACATTGGGTGGAGAGGGTATCGGTATTACATTGTCTGGGAGGGTATCGGTATTACATTGGGTGGAGAGGGTATCGGTATTACATTGTCTGGAGAGGGTATCGGTATTACATTGGGTGGAGAGGGTATCGGTATTACATTGTCTGTGGAGGGTATCGGTATTACATTGTCTGGAGAGCGTATCAGTATTACATGGTCTGGAGAGGGTATCGGTATTACATTGTCTGGGAGGGTATCGGTATTACATTGTCTGGGTAGGGTATCGGTATTACATTGGGTGGAGAGTGTATCGGTATTACATTCTCTGGGAGGGTATCGGTATTACATTGGGTGGAGAGGGTATCGGTATTACATTGTCTGGAGAGGGTATCGGCATTACATTGTCTGGGGAGGGTATCGGTATTACATTGTCTGGGGAGGGTATCGGTATTACATTGTCTGGAGAGGGTATCGGCATTACATTGTCTGGGGAGGGTATCGGTATTACATTGTCTGGGGAGGGTATCGGTATTACATTGTCTGGAGAGGGTATCGGTATTACATGGTCTGGAGAGGGGATCGGTATTACATTGGGTGGAGAGGGTATCGGTATTACATTGTCTGGGAGGGTATCGGTATTACATTGGGTGGAGAGGGTATCGGTATTACATTGTCTGGGAGGGTATCGGTATTACATTGTCTGGGGAGTGCATCGGTATTACATTGTCTGGGGAGTGCATCGGTATTACATTGTCTGGAGAGGGTATCGGTATTACATTGGGTGGAGAGGGTATCGGTATTACATGGTCTGGGGATGGTATCGGTATTACAATGTCTGGGGAGGGTATCGGTATTACATTGCCTGGAGAGGGTATCGGTATTACATTGTCTGGGGATGGTATCGGTATTACATTGTCTGGAGAGGGTATCGGTATTACATTGTCTGGGGAGGGTATCGGTATTACATTGTCTGGAGAGGGTATCGGTATTACATTGGGTGGGGAGGGTATCGGTATTACATTGTCTGGAGAGGGTATCGGTATTACATTGTTTGGGGAGGGTATCGGTATTACATTGCCTGGAGAGGGTATCGGTATTACATTGTCTGGGGAGGGTATCGGTATTACATTGGGTGGAGAGGGTATCGGTATTACATTTTCTGGGGAGGGTATCGGTATTACATTGGGTGGAGAGGGTATCGGTATTACATTGTCTGGGGAGGGTATCGGTATTACATTGGGTGGAGAGGGTATCGGTATTACATTGTCTGGAGAGGGTATCGGTATTACATTGTCTGGGGAGGGTATCAGTATTACATTGTCTGGAGAGGGTATCAGTATTACATTGTCTGGGGAGGGTGTCGGTATTACATTGTCTGGAGAGGGTATCGTTATTACATTGTCTGGAGAGGGTATCGGTATTACATTGTCTGGGGAGTGCATCGGTATTACATTGTCTGGAGAGGGTATCGGTATTACATTGTCTGGGGAGGGTATCGGTATTACATTGTCTGGAGAGGGTATCGGTATTACATTGTCTGGGGCGTGCATCGGTATTACATTGTCTGGAGAGGGTATCGGTATTACATTGTCTGGAGAGGGTATCGGTATTACATTGGGTGGGGAGGGTATCGGTCTTACATTGTCTGGGGAGGGTATCGGTATTACATTGGGTGGAGAGGGTATCAGTATTACATTGTCTGGAGAGGGTATCGGTATTACATTGTCTGGAGAGGGTATCGGTATTACATTGTCTGGGGAGGGTATCAGTATTACATTGGGTGGAGAGGGTATCGGTATTACATTGTCTGGGGAGGGTATCGGTATTACATTGTCTGGAGAGGGTATCGGTATTACATTGTCTGGAGAGGGTATCGGTATTACATTGTCTGGGTAGGGATTCAGTATTTCATTGTCTGGGGAAGGTACCGGTATTACATTGTCTGGAGAAGGTATCGGTAGTACATTGGGTGGAGAGGGTATCAGTATTACATTGTCTGGGGAGGGTATCAGTATTACATTGGGTGGACAGGGTATCGGTATTACATAGTCTGGGGAGGGTATCGGTATTACATTGTCTGGGGAGGGTATCAGTATTACATTGTCTGGAGAGGGTATCGGTATTACATTGTCTGGGGAGGGTATCAGTATTACATTGGGTGGAGAGGGTATCTGTATTACATTGTCTGGGGAGGGTATCGGTATTACATTGTCTGGGGAGGGTATCAGTATTCCATTGTCTGGAGAGGGTATCGGTATTACATTGTCTGGGGAGGGTATCGGTATTACATTGTCTGGGGAGGGTATCGGTATAACATTGTCTGGAGAGGGTATCGGTATTACATTGTCTGGGGAGGGTATCGGTATTACATTGTCTGGAGAGGGTATCGGTTTTACATTGTCTGGAGAGGGTATCGGTATTACATGCTCTGGAGAGGGTATCAGTATTACATTGGGTGGAGAGGGTGTCGGTATTACATTGTCTGGGGAGGGTATCGGTATTACATTGTCTGGGGCGGGTATCGGTATTACATTGTTTGGAGAGGGTATCAGTATTACATTGGGTGGAGAGGGTATCGGTATTACATGGTCTGGGGAGGGTATCGGTATTACATTGTCTGGAGAGCGTATCGGTATTACATGGTCTGGAGAGGGTATCGGTATTACATTGTCTGGGGAGGGTATCGGTATTACATTGTCTGGAGAGCGTTTCGGTATTACATGGTCTAGAGAGGGTATCGGTATTACATTGGGTGGAGAGGGTATCGGTATTACATTGTCTGGGAGGGTATCGGTATTACATTGTCTGGGTAGGGTATCGGTATTACATTGTCTGGAGAGGGTATCGGTATTACATTGTCTGGGGAGGGTATCGGTATTATATTGGGTGGAGAGGGTATCGGTATTACATTGTCTGGAGAGGGTATCGTTATTACATTGTCTGGAGAGGGTATCGGTATTACATTGTCTGGGGAGTGCATCGATATTACATTGGGTGGAGAGGGTATCGTTATTACATTGTCTGGAGAGGGTATCGGTATTACATTGTCTGGGGAGTGCATCGGTATTACCTTGGGTGGAGAGGGTATCGGTATTACATTGGGTGGGGAGGGTATCGGTATTACATTGTCTGGGGAGTGCATCGGTATTACATTGGGTGGAGAGGGTATCAGTATTACATTGTCTGGGGAGGGTATCAGTATTACATTGGGTGGACAGGGTATCGGTATTACATATTCTGGGGAGGGTATCGGTATTACATTGTCTGGGGAGGGTATCAGTATTACATTGTCTGGAGAGGGTATCGGTATTACATTGTCTGGGGAGGGTATCAGTATTACATTGGGTGGAGAGGGTATCGGTATTACATTGTCTGGGGAGGGTATCGGTATTACATTAGTCTGGGGAGGGTATCAGTATTACATTGTCTGGAGAGGGTATCGGTATTACATTGTCTGGAGAGGGTATCGGTATTACATTGGGTGGAGAGGGTGTCGGTATTACATTGTCTGGGGAGGGTATCGGTATTACATTGTCTGGGGAGGGTATCGGTATTACATTGTCTGGAGAGGGTATCGGTATTACATTGGGTGGAGAGGGTATCGGTATTACATTGTCTGGGTAGGGATTCAGTATTTCATTGTCTGGGGAAGGTACCGGTATTACATTGTCTGGAGAAGGTATCGGTATTACATTGGGTGGAGAGGGTATCAGTATTACATTGTCTGGGGAGGGTATCGGTATTACATTGTCTGGGGAGTGCATCGGTATTACATTGGGTGGAGAGGGTATCGGTATTACGTTGTCTGGGGAGGGTATCAGTATTACATTGTCTGGAGAGTGCATCGGTATTACATTGGGTGGAGAGGGTATCGGTATTACATTGTCTGGGGAGGGTATCGGTATTACATTGGGTGGAGAGGGTATCGGTATTACATTGTCTGGGGAGGGTATCGGTATTACATTGGGTGGAGAGGGTATCGGAATTACATTGTCTGAGGAGGGTATCAGTATTACATTGTCTGGAGAGTGCATCGGTATTACATTGGGTGGAGAGGGTATCGGTATTACATTGTCTGGGGAGGGTATCGGTATTACATTGGGTGGAGAGGGTATCGGTATTACATTGTCTGGGGAGGGTATCGGTATTACATTGTCTGGAGAGGGTATCAGTATTACATTGTCTGGGGAGGGTATCGGTCTTACATTGTCTGGGAGGGTATCGGTATTACATTGTCTGGGGAGTGCATCGGTATTACATTGTCTGGAGAGGGTATCGGTATTACATTGTCTGGGGAGTGCATCGGTATTACATTGTCTGGAGAGGGTATCGGTATTACATTGGGTGGGGAGGGTATCGGTCTTACATTGTCTGGGGAGGGTATCGGTCTTACATTGTCTGGGGAGGGTATCGGTATTACATTGGGTGGAGAGGGTATCAGTATTACATTGTCTGGAGAGGGTATCGGTATTACATTGTCTGGAGAGGGTATCGGTATTACATTGTCTGGGGAGGGTATCAGTATTACATTGGGTGGAGAGGGTATCGGTATTACATTGTCTGGGGAGGGTATCGGTATTACATTGTCTGTGTAGGGATTCAGTATTTCATTGTCTGGGGAAGGTACCGGTATTACATTGTCTGGAGAAGGTATCGGTATTACATTGGGTGGAGAGGGTATCAGTATTACATTGTCTGGGGAGGGTATCAGTATTACATTGGGTGGACAGGGTATCGGTATTACATAGTCTGGGGAGGGTATCGGTATTACATTGTCTGGGGAGGGTATCAGTATTACATTGTCTGGAGAGGGTATCGGTATTACATTGTCTGGGGAGGGTATCAGTATTACATTGGGTGGAGAGGGTATCTGTATTACATTGTCTGGGGAGGGTATCGGTATTACATTGTCTGGGGAGGGTATCAGTATTCCATTGTCTGGAGAGGGTATCGGTATTACATTGTCTGGGGAGGGTATCGGTATTACATTGTCTGGGGAGGGTATCGGTATAACATTGTCTGGAGAGGGTATCGGTATTACATTGTCTGGGGAGGGTATCGGTATTACATTGTCTGGAGAGGGTATCGGTTTTACATTGTCTGGAGAGGGTATCGGTATTACATGCTCTGGAGAGGGTATCAGTATTACATTGGGTGGAGAGGGTGTCGGTATTACATTGTCTGGGGAGGGTATCGGTATTACATTGTCTGGGGCGGGTATCGGTATTACATTGTTTGGAGAGGGTATCAGTATTACATTGGGTGGAGAGGGTATCGGTATTACATGGTCTGGGGAGGGTATCGGTATTACATTGTCTGGAGAGCGTATCGGTATTACATGGTCTGGAGAGGGTATCGGTATTACATTGTCTGGGGAGGGTATCGGTATTACATTGTCTGGAGAGCGTTTCGGTATTACATGGTCTAGAGAGGGTATCGGTATTACATTGGGTGGAGAGGGTATCGGTATTACATTGTCTGGGAGGGTATCGGTATTACATTGTCTGGGTAGGGTATCGGTATTACATTGTCTGGAGAGGGTATCGGTATTACATTGTCTGGGGAGTGTATCGGTATTATATTGGGTGGAGAGGGTATCGGTATTACATTGTCTGGGGAGGGTATCGGTATTACATTGTCTGGAGAGGGTATCGTTATTACATTGTCTGGAGAGGGTATCGGTATTACATTGTCTGGGGAGTGTATCGGTATTATATTGGGTGGAGAGGGTATCGGTATTACATTGTCTGGGGAGGGTATCGGTATTACATTGTCTGGAGAGGGTATCGTTATTACATTGTCTGGAGAGGGTATCGGTATTACATTGTCTGGGGAGTGCATCGATATTACATTGGGTGGAGAGGGTATCGTTATTACATTGTCTGGAGAGGGTATCGGTATTACATTGTCTGGGGAGTGCATCGGTATTACCTTGGGTGGAGAGGGTATCGGTATTACATTGGGTGGGGAGGGTATCGGTATTACATTGTCTGGGGAGTGCATCGGTATTACATTGGGTGGAGAGGGTATCAGTATTACATTGTCTGGGGAGGGTATCAGTATTACATTGGGTGGACAGGGTATCGGTATTACATATTCTGGGGAGGGTATCGGTATTACATTGTCTGGGGAGGGTATCAGTATTACATTGTCTGGAGAGGGTATCGGTATTACATTGTCTGGGGAGGGTATCAGTATTACATTGAGTGGAGAGGGTATCGGTATTACATTGTCTGGGGAGGGTATCGGTATTACATTAGTCTGGGGAGGGTATCAGTATTACATTGTCTGGAGAGGGTATCGGTATTACATTGTCTGGAGAGGGTATCGGTATTACATTGGGTGGAGAGGGTGTCGGTATTACATTGTCTGGGGAGGGTATCGGTATTACATTGTCTGGGGAGGGTATCGGTATTACATTGTCTGGAGAGGGTATCGGTATTACATTGGGTGGAGAGGGTATCGGTATTACATTGTCTGGGTAGGGATTCAGTATTTCATTGTCTGGGGAAGGTACCGGTATTACATTGTCTGGAGAAGGTATCGGTATTACATTGGGTGGAGAGGGTATCAGTATTACATTGTCTGGGGAGGGTATCGGTATTACATTGTCTGGGGAGTGCATCGGTATTACATTGGGTGGAGAGGGTATCGGTATTACGTTGTCTGGGGAGGGTATCAGTATTACATTGTCTGGAGAGTGCATCGGTATTACATTGGGTGGAGAGGGTATCGGTATTACATTGTCTGGGGAGGGTATCGGTATTACATTGGGTGGAGAGGGTATCGGTATTACATTGTCTGGGGAGGGTATCGGTATTACATTGGGTGGAGAGGGTATCGGAATTACATTGTCTGAGGAGGGTATCAGTATTACATTGTCTGGAGAGTGCATCGGTATTACATTGGGTGGAGAGGGTATCGGTATTACATTGTCTGGGGAGGGTATCGGTATTACATTGGGTGGAGAGGGTATCGGTATTACATTGTCTGGGGAGGGTATCGGTATTACATTGTCTGGAGAGGGTATCAGTATTACATTGTCTGGGGAGGGTATCGGTCTTACATTGTCTGGAGAGGGTATCGTTATTACATTGTCTGGAGAGGGTATCGGTATTACATTGTCTGGGGAGTGCATCGGTATTACATTGTCTGGAGAGGGTATCGGTATTACATTGTCTGGGGAGTGCATCGGTATTACATTGTCTGGAGAGGGTATCGGTATTACATTGGGTGGGGAGGGTATCTGTCTTACATTGTCTGGGGAGGGTATCGGTATTACATTGGGTGGAGAGGGTATCAGTATTACATTGTCTGGAGAGGGTATCGGTATTACATTGTCTGGAGAGGGTATCGGTATTACATTTTCTGGGGAGGGTATCAGTATTACATTGGGTGGAGAGGGTATCGGTATTACATTGTCTGGGGAGGGTATCGGTATTACATTGTCTGGAGAGGGTATCGGTCTTACATTGGATGGAGAGGGTATCGGTATTACATTGTCTGGAGAGGGTATCGGTATTACATTGTCTGGGTAGGGATTCAGTATTTCATTGTCTGGGGAAGGTACCGGTATTACATTGTCTGGAGAAGGTATCGGTATTACATTGGGTGGAGAGGGTATCAGTATTACATTGTCTGGGGAGGGTATCAGTATTACATTGGGTGGACAGGGTATCGGTATTACATAGTCTGGGGAGGGTATCGGTATTACATTGTCTGGGGAGGGTATCAGTATTACATTGTCTGGAGAGGGTATCGGTATTACATTGTCTGGGGAGGGTATCAGTATTACATTGGGTGGAGAGGGTATCAGTATTACATTGTCTGGGGAGGGTATCGGTATTACTTTGTCTGGGGAGGGTATCAGTATTACATTGTCTGGAGAGGGTATCGGTATTACATTGTCTGGGGAGGGTATCGGTATTACATTGTCTGGAGAGGGTATCGGTATTTCATTGTCTGGGGAAGGTACCGGTATTACATTGTCTGGAGAAGGTATCGGTATTATATTGTCTGGGGAGGGTATCGGTATAACATTGTCTGGAGAGGGTATCGGTATTACATTGTCTGGGGAGGGTATCGGTATTACATTGTCTGGAGAGGGTATCGGTTTTACATTGTCTGGAGAGGGTATCGGTATTACATGGTCTGGAGAGGGTATCGGTATTACATTGGGTGGAGAGGGTATCGGTATTACATGGTCTGTGAGGGTATCGGTATTATATTGGGTGGAGAGGGTATCGGTATTACATTGTCTGGAGAGGGTATCGGTATTACATTGTCTGGAGATCGTATCGGTATTACATTGTCTGGGGAGGGTATCGGTATTACATTGTCTGGGGAGGGTATCGGTATTACATTGCCTGGAGAGGGTATCAGTATTACATTAGGTGGAGAGGGTGTCGGTATTACATTGTCTGGGGATGGTATCGGTATTACATTGTCTGGAGAGGGTATCGGTATTACATTGTCTGGGGCGGGTATCGGTATTACATTGTTTGGAGAGGGTATCAGTATTACTTTGGGTGGAGAGGGTATCGGTATTACATGGTCTGTGGAGGGTATCGGTATTACATTGTCTGGAGACCGTATCGGTATTACATAGTCTGGAGAGGGTATCGGTATTACATTGTCTGGGGAGCGTATCGGTATTACATTGTCTGGAGAGCGTATCGGTATTACATAGTCTGGAGAGGGTATCGGTATTACATTGTCTGGGGAACGTATCGGTATTACATGGTCTGGAGAGGGTATCGGTATTACATTGTCTGGAGAGCGTATCGGTATTACATTGTCTGGAGAGGGTATCGGTATTACATTGTCTGGAGAGCGTATCGGTATTACATGGTCTGGAGAGGGTATCGGTATTACATTGGGTGGAGAGGGTATCGGTATTACATTGTCTGGGAGGCTATCGGTATTACATTGGGTGGAGAGGGTATCTGTATTACATTGTCTGGGGAGGGTATCGGTATTATATTGGGTGGAGAGGGTATCGGTATTACATTGTCTGGGGAGGGTATCGGTATTACATTGGGTGGAGAGGGTATCGTTATTACATTGTCTGGAGAGGGTATCGGTATTACATTGTCTGGAGAGGGTATCAGTATTACATTGGGTGGAGAGGGTATCGGTATTACATTGTCTGAGGAGGGTATCGGTATTACATTGTCTGGAGAGGGTATCGGTATTACATTGGGTGGAGAGGGTATCGGTATTACATTGTCTGGAGAGGGTATCGGTATTACATTGTCTGGGTAGGGATTCAGTATTTCATTGTCTGGGGAAGGTACCGGTATTACATTGTCTGGAGAAGGTATCGGTATTACATTGGGTGGAGAGGGTATCAGTATTACATTGTCTGGGGAGGGTATCAGTATTACATTGGTTGGAGAGGGTATCGGTATTACATTGTCTGGGGAGGGTATCGGTATTACATTGTCTGGGGAGGGTATCGGTATTACATTGTCTGGGGAGGGTATCGGTATTACATTGTCTGGGGAGGGTATCGGTATTACATTGTCTGGTGACTGTATCGGTATTACATTGTCCGGGGAGGGTATCGGTATTACATTGGGTCGGGCCCACAAACTATAACAATTACTCACACCATCCTGTCTTGTCACTATATTGCCATTCCCACATTATCACTCGGTCCGAAACCTGGTGACTGTGGGTGTACCTACATTGTATTAACTGCAGCAGTTCAAGAAGGCAGCTCACCACCTTCTCAGGGCCTTTAGGGATGGATAATAAATGCTGTCCTTGCCAGTGACATCACATCCCATGAACAAGTAAATTAAAGCTGTATAGTGCCATTAACGTAGTAAAAATCCCCAATGCATTTCACAGCTGCTTAATCGGACAAAACATAAATATTCTTTAAACCTGGAATTAATTTGTTCATCCATAAAATATATCCAGACGAGCCCACAACTGCAGCATAAATTTTGAGACAGCAATCAGATATTATCATTAAATTGTCCACATTCATTGAGGTATTACAGTTCACCTCAGTGTCCCAGGGCTCCGAGAGGAAAAATCAGCAAGAGTTTGTATTCCTGATTTTTATTATTTAAGTAACTCAGGTGAAAGTCCAGGTCTGTGAATATGTCACAAGGACAGCATTGACCTTGGCTGTGAGGAACCCGGAGTTGAATAGTTTGCTAACACGGATATCGAAGAACAGCTATCACTCAGAGCACTTTGGGCAGTGGTATTCAGCTCCCTTTACTGACGTGACATCTTTCCTTTCAGTATCCAACGCTCCCATACCAGGTCATACCACCCTGACTAAAGGTCATCAGTCTACAACATTAACTCTGCTTCTCTCTCCACTGATGCTGTGCAAATTGCTGAGTACTTCCAACATTTTCTCTTTTTATTGTTTAGTTTAGTTTAGAGATACAGCACTGAAACAGGCCCTTCAGCCTACCGAGTCTGTGCCGACCATCAACCACCCATTTATACTAATCCCACAGATGCCCCTCTACATTGCTTTCATTGATCTCACCAAAGCCTTTGACCTCGTCAGCAGACGTGGTCTCTTCAGACTACTAGAAAAGATCGGATGTCCACCAAAGCTACTAAGTATCATCACCTCATTCCATGACAATATGAAAGGCACAATTCAACATGGTGGCTCCTCATCAGAGCCCTTTCCTATCCTGAGTGGTGTGAAACAGGGCTGTGTTCTCGCACCCACACTTTTTGGGATTTTCTTCTCCCTGCTGCTTTCACATGCGTTCAAATCCTCTGAAGAAGGAATTTTCCTCCACACAAGATCAGGGGGCAGGTTGTTCAACCTTGCCCGTCTAAGAGCGAAGTCCAAAGTACGGAAAGTCCTCATCAGAGAACTCCTCTTTGCTGACGATGCTGCTTTAACATCTCACACTGAAGAATGCCTGCAGAGTCTCATCGACAGGTTTGCGTCTGCCTGCAATGAATTTGGCCTAACCATCAGCCTCAAGAAAACGAACATCATGGGGCAGGATGTCAGAAATGCTCCATCCATCAATATTGGCGACCACGCTCTGGAAGTGGTTCAAGAGTTCACCTACCTAGGCTCAACTATCACCAGTAACCTGTCTCTCGATGCAGAAATCAACAAGCGCATGGGTAAGGCTTCCACTGCTATGTTCAGACTGGCCAAGAGAGTGTGGGAAAATGGCGCACTGACACGGAACACAAAAGTCCGAGTGTATCAGGCCTGTGTCCTCAGTACCTTGCTCTACGGCAGCGAGGCCTGGACAACGTATGCCAGCCAAGAGCGACGTCTCAATTCATTCCATCTTCGCTGCCTTCGGAGAATACTTGGCATCAGGTGGCAGGACTATATCTCCAACACAGAAGTCCTTGAAGCGGCCAACATCCCCAGCTTATACACACTACTGAGTCAGCGGCGCTTGAGATGGCTTGGCCATGTGAGCCGCATGGAAGATGGCAGGATCCCCAAAGACACATTGTACAGCGAGCTCGCCACTGGTATCAGACCCACCGGCCGTCCATGTCTCCGTTATAAAGACGTCTGCAAACGCGACATGAAATCGTGTGACATTGATCACAAGTCGTGGGAGTCAGTTGCCAGCATTCGCCAGAGCTGGCGGGCAGCCATAAAGACAGGGCTAAATTGTGGCGAGTCGAAGAGACTTAGTAGTTGGCAGGAAAAAAGACAGAGGCGCAAGGGGAGAGCCAACTGTGCAACAGCCCCAACAAACAAATTTCTCTGCAGCACCTGTGGAAGAGCCTGTCACTCCAGAATTGGCCTTTATAGCCACTCCAGGCGCTGCTTCACAAACCACTGACCACCTCCAGGCGCGTATCCATTGTCTCTCGAGATAAGGAGGCCCAAAAGAAAGAACACTAATTCCATATTCCTACCACATCCCCACCTGTCCCTATATTTCCCTACCACCTACCTATACTAGGGACAATTTATAATGGCCAATTTACCTACCAACCTGCAAGTCTTTGGCATGCCAATTACAGCCAGCTCAATAAAATGTGAAGGATTTTCAATTCTTTTATCTAAAACTGGATCCCTTTCTTTTATGAACATCCAAAAATGGATGGGCGGGAAAAATTGGCTGGTTCTGATGAAGGGTCACTGACCTGAAACGTTAACTCTGCTTCTCTCTCCACAGATGCTGCCAGACCTGCTGAATATTTTCAGCATTTCTTGTTTTTATTTCAGATTTCCAGCATCTGCAGTATTTTGCTTTTATTTTGGTTATCTAGCCTCCCTCACACGCATCATCATAACTAGATACATCCTTCCCCATCCCTAACCCCTGCCCCCTTTACCCCCTACCCCACCCCCCTGGTAAACATGTAATCTCTTTGGGGCAACAAAATTTCATCCAACCAATTAGATCTGGCCAATTGTTTTCTGATTTCACCCCGGTCCAGCACACACAAATTATTTTATATTTCATTATCTCCCAGGGAGGAAGATTTTTAAACATAGAAATCAGAGGCAGGAGGAAGGTACTGACAGTTATGGAGGTCTAGTTCCACAGCTATGGGGTACATTCAGAGAATTTAGTCACTTTTCATCAGAGCAATTTAATTCCTTTAATAAAATTGGCAATGATAGGAAATGATCAGTTCAAAATACATTTCTCTCGTTATATTTTTTATTTTGGAGGTATTTATCCTTTCTAATGTCTGCTTGCTTCCAGGGTGATGCACATTTTGTTTCAAACCAACCATTAAGAGATACTGGCAGATTCTCCTGCTATTGTGCCTGATCAAGGTCTTTTAGTGGCATTACCTCTTCCAACACTCCCCTGGCTAGCCTCTCACCTTGTCAACTTGAGCCCATCCAAAACTCTGCTGCTCATATTTTAACTCGCACCAAATCCTGTTCACCACCATCTTCCCAAGGGCAATTAGGGATGCACAATAAATGCTGGCCGGGCAGTAACACTCACATCCCGTGTTAGAATAAATAATGTTTTTAAAAGCCCTGCGCTCAATGACCTGCATTGGGTCCCAGTCTGGCAACACCATGATTTTAAAATTCTCATCCTTGTTTTAAATCCCTCCACAGTCTCATCCCTCCCTATCTCTGGAATCTTCTCCAGCCCTAAAATCCTCTGAAATCTCTGCACTCCTCTCACTGTGGCCATTTACACACCTCAATTTCCATCGCTCCACCATCGGCGGCCGTGCCTTCAGCTGCCTGGGTCCTAAGCTCTGGAATTCCCTCCCTAACCCTCTCCACCACTATATCTCTCTCTCCTCTTTTAAGGCGCTCCTTAAAACCTACCTCTCACCTGTCCTAATATCTCCGTATTGATACCATTTCTGTGAAGTGCCTTGGGACATTTTACCATGTTAAAAGCACCATATAAATGCAAGTTGTTGCTGTTGTTGTTGTTAGATGCACCCCATCTGATTTTCCTTTATGTGCTTCTCCCAGGTTCAGTATGCCCAGATGCAGCAACAGGATCAGAGGATCGTGGATTCAAGTGCTGCTCCAGAAACATGAGCACATAACCTAGGCTGACACCTCAGTGCATACTGAGGGAGTGCTGCACCGTTGGAGGTGCTATCTTTTCGAGGAGACATTAAACCAAAGTCCTCTCTGTCCTCTCAGACAGGTGTAAAACCCACAGCTCTATTTTTGAAGGAGAGCAGTCGTGTTCTTCCCGGTGTCCTGGTCAATATTTATACCTCAGCCAACATCACAAAAACATTATCACATTGCTGTTTGTGGAACTTGCTGTGTGCAAATTGGCTTCCGCAGTTCCTACATTACAGTAGTGATGACATTTAAACTTCATTACCTGTAAAGCGCTTTAGGAATTCCTGAGGTTGTGAAATGAACTAACTATAAATACAAGTCCTTTCCTTTCTAACGTTCTGTTTTTTTTTGCTCATCCTCTCTCCAATGTGCTGCCTCATGCTGGGCTGATGTTCTATGGTTGCAGGCTGCTCATCAACACCTCATTCACATGACTGCTTTTTATGTGTGAGTCAAATATCTTTGACAGACATTGGACACCTCCCACTCTACCATTACCATCAAGCCAGGAGACCAACCCTAGTACAATGAAGAGTGCAGGAGGGCATGCCAGGAGCAGCACCGGGCATACCTCAAAATGAGGTGTCAACCTGGTGAAGCCAGGACTACTTGCGGGCCAAATTGCATAAGCAGCATGCAATAGACCGAGCTAAGCGATCCCATAACCAACGGATCAGATCTAAGCTCTGCATTCCTGCCACATCTAGTCGTGAATGGTGGTGGACAATTAAACAACTGACTGGAGGAGGAGGCTCCACAAATATCCCCATCCTCAATGATGGGGGAGCCCAGCACATCAGTGCAGAAAATAAGGCTGGAGCATTTGCATCCATCTTCAGCCAGAAGTGCCAAGTGGATGATCCATCTCGGCCTCCTCCTGAGGTCCCCAGCATCACAGGTGCTAGTCTTCAGCCAATCTGATTCACTCCACTTGATATTAAGAAATGACTGAAGGCACTGGACACTGCAAAGGCTATGGGCCCTGACAACATTCTGGCAATAGTACTGAAGACTTGTGCTCCAGAACTAGCTGTGCCCCTAGCCAAGCTGTTTCAGTACAGCTACAACACTGGCATCTTCCCGGCAATATGGAAAATTGCTCAAGTATATCCTTACATAAAAAGCAGGACAAATCCATCCCAGCCAATTACCACCCTATCAGTCTACTCTCAGTAAAATGATGGAAGGGGTCATCGACAGTGCTATCAAGCGGCACTTGCTCAGCAATAACCTGCTCACTGACACTCAGTTTGGTTCCACCAGCTCCTGACCTCATTAGAACCTTGGTTCAAACATGGACAAAAGAGCTGAACTCCAGAGGTGAGAGTGACTGCCCTTGACATCAAGGCAGCATTTGACCAAGTATGGCATCAAGGAGCTCAAGCAAAACTGGAGTCAATGGGAATCGGGGGAAAACTCTCTGCTGGTTGGAGTCATACCAAGCACAAAGGAAGATGGTTGTGGTTGTTGGAGGTCAATCATCTGAGCTCCAGGACATCACTGCAGGAGTTCCTCAGGGTAGTGTCCTAGGCCCAACCATCTTCAGCTGCTTCAATGACCTTCCCTCCATCATAAGGTCAGAAGTGGGGATGTTCACTGATGATTGCACAATGTTCAGCACCATTCATGACTCCTCAGATAATGAAGCAGCCCGTGTCCATATGCAGCAAGACCTGAACAACAATCAGGCTTGGGCTGATAAGTGGCAAGTAACATTCATGCCACACAAGTGCCAGGCAATGACCATCTCAAACAAGAGAGAATCTAACCATCTCCCCTTGACATTCAGTGGCATTACCATTGCTGAATCCACCACTATCAACATCCTGGGGGTTACCACTGACCACAAACTGAACTGGAGTAGCCATATAAATACCGTGGCTACAAGAGCAGGTCAGAGGCTGGGAATTCTGAGGTGAGTAACTCACCTCCTGACTCCCCAAAGCCTGTCCACCATCTACAAGGCACAGGTCAGGAGTGTGATGGAATACTCTCCACTTGCCTGGATGGGTGCAGCTCCAACAACACTCAAGACGCTCGACGCCATCCAAGACAAAGCAGCCCGCTTGATTGGCACTCCATCTACAAACATTCACTCCCTCCACCACCGACGCACAGTGGCAGCAGTGTGTACCATCTACAAGATGCACTGCAGCAACTCACCAAGGCTCCTTCAACAGCAACTTCCAAACACGCAACCTCTACCAACTAGAAGGACAAGGGCAGCAGATGCATTGGAACATCACCACCTGCAAGTTCCCCTCCACGTCACACACCATCCTGACTTGGAACTATATCACCGTTGCTTTACTGTCGCTGGGTCAAAATCCTGGAACTCCCTTCCTAACGGCACTGTGGGTGTACCTACCCCACATGGACTGCAGCGGTTCAAGAATGGAGCTCACCACCATCTTCTCAAGGGCAATTCGGGATGGGCAATAAATGCTGGCCTATCCAGTGACGCCCACATCCCACGAACAAATAAAAAAGAATTAAGGGATTTGGGGGTCAGGCGGGACAGTGGAGTTGAGGTAGAAGATCATCTATGATCTTATTGAATTGTGGAGCAGGCCTGAGGGCCTAATGGCTCCATCCTGCCCCTATTTCTTATGAAATTATTCCCTCCCCTGGTACTTTACAGGTTTATATTGGGCACTCTGGCAGTTCTGAGTGATTAATTGTTGCCCTCTGCTGGAGGAAAGGCAGATAGACAAGTGAAGTTGAGTCTGAGTGACATATTTCTTTGTAAGGTAACTAGCCTGCAGAAATTCCGGACACAGAGTGAGCTTTCATATGAAGAGAGAATTCAAATAAATATCCTAATGCTACTCATGCTGTATGTGAGGTCCTTTACATCAGTGAAAACCTAGTCTGACAGATTCAAGCACAGGATAAATGAGAAAACTTCACTGAGACAAATTAAATGGGCAAATGGGCAATATTTGAAAACCATTGAAACCAAAGTTATAACATTGGAGAAATTAATTTCAGTGGGATGAATTAATGGGTCAAGCAGTCCATCTATATTTACCCAAAATGATTTAATCTCCCTAGCACTGCTCACAGACTGAGCTATCGCTCTTTATGTAACTGTGTCTGTGTGTGGGGTTTGCTGTGTATGTGTTTACGTGTGTGTGTGAGAATGCATTTGTGAGTATGGAAAGGTTTTTGCATGTGTGTTTGTGTATGTGAGTTTGGGTGAGAATGAGTGTGTGTGAGTGTGGGTGAGAATGTGAGTGTGGGTGAGAATGTGTGTATGTGAGTCTGGGTGAGAATGTGTGTGTGTGAGTCTGGGTGAGAATGTGTGTGTGTGAGTCTGGGTGAGAATGTGTGTGTGTGAGTCTGGGTGAGAATGAGTGTGTGAGTCTGGGTGAGAATGTGTGTGTGAGTCTGGCTGAGAATGTGTGTGTGTGAGTGTGGCTGAGAATGTGTGTGTGAGAGTCTGGGTGAGAATGTGTGTGTGAGTCTGGGTGAGAATGTGTGTGTGAGTCTGGGTGAGAATGTGTGTGTGAGTCTGGCTGAGAATGTGTGTGTGTGAGTCTGGCTGAGAATGTGTGTGTGTGAGTCTGGCTGAGAATGTGTGTGTGTGAGTGTGGGTGAGAATGTGAGTGTGGGTGAGAATGTGAGTGTGGGTGAGAATGTGTGTATGTGAGTCTGGGTGAGAATGTGTGTGTGAGTCTGGGTGAGAATGTGTGTGTGTGAGTCTGGGTGAGAATGTGTTTGTGAGTCTGGGTGAGAATGTGTGTGTGAGTCTGGCTGAGAATGTGTGTGTGTGAGTGTGGGTGAGAATGAGTGTGTGTGAGTCTGGGTGAGAATGTGTGTGTGTGAGTCTGGGTGAGAATGTGTGTGAGTCTGGGTGAGAATGTGTGTGTGTGAGTGTGGGTGAGAATGTGTGTGTGAGTCTGGGTGAGAATGAGTGTGGGTGAGAATGTGTGTGTGAGTCTGGGTGAGAATGAGTGTGTGAGTCTGGGTGAGAATGTGTGTGTGAGTCTGGGTGAGAATGTGTGTGTGAGTGTGGGTGAGAATGTGTGTGTATGAGTCTGGGTGAGAATGTGTGTGTGAGTCTGGGTGAGAATGAGTGTGTGAGTCTGGGTGAGAATGTGTGTGTGTGAGTCTGGGTGAGAATGTGTGTGTGTGAGTCTGGGTGAGAATGTGTGTGTGTGAGTCTGGGTGAGAATGTGTGTGTGAGTCTGGGTGAGAATGTGTGTGTGTGAGTCTGGGTGAGAATGTGTGTGTGTGAGTCTGGGTGAGAATGTGTGTGTGAGTCTGGGTGAGAATGTGTGTGTGTGAGTCTGGGTGAGAATGTGTGTGTGAGTCTGGGTGAGAATGTGTGTGTGAGTCTGGGTGAGAAAGTGTGTGTGAGTCTGGGTGAGAATGTGTGTGTGTGAGTCTGGGTGAGAATGTGTGTGTATGAGTCTGGGTGAGAATGTGTGTGTGTGAGTGTGGGTGAGAATGAGTGTGTGAGTCTGGGTGAGAATGTGTGTGTGAGTCTGGGTGAGAATGTGTGTGTGAGTGTGGGTGAGAATGTGTGTGTGAGTCTGGGTGAGAATGTGTGTGTGTGAGTGTGGGTGAGAATGAGTGTGTGAGTCTGGGTGAGAATGTGTGTGTGAGTCTGGGTGAGAATGAGTGTGTGAGTCTGGGTGAGAATGAGTGTGTGAGTCTGGGTGAGAATGAGTGTGTGAGTCTGGGTGAGAATGTGTGTGTGTGAGTCTGGGTGAGAATGTGTGTGTGAGTGTGGGTGAGAATGTGTGTGTGTGAGTGTGGCTGAGAATGAGTGTGTGAGTCTGGGTGAGAATGTGTGTGTGAGAGTCTGGGTGAGAATGTGTGTGTGGGAGTCTGGGTGAGAATGTGTGTGTGGGAGTCTGGGTGAGAATGTGTGTGTGTGAGTCTGGGTGAGAATGTATGTGTGAGTCTGGGTGAGAATGTGTGTGTGTGAGTCTGGGTGAGAATGTGTGTGTGTGAGTGTGGGTGAGAATGAGTGTGTGAGTGTGGGTGAGAATGTGTGTGTGTGAGTCTGGGTGAGAATGTGTGTGTGTGAGTCTGGGTGAGAATGTGTGTGTGAGAGTCTGGGTGAGAATGTGTGTGTGTGAGTGTGGGTGAGAATGTGTGTGTGGGAGTCTGGGTGAGAATGTGTGTGTGTGAGTCTGGGTGAGAATGTATGTGTGTGAGTCTGGGTGAGAATGTGTGTGTGTGAGTCTGGGTGAGAATGTGTGTGTGTGAGTCTGGGTGAGAATGTGTGTGTGTGAGTCTGGGTGAGAATGTGTGTGTGAGAGTCTGGGTGAGAATGTGTGTGTGTGAGTGTGGGTGAGAATGTGTGTGTGGGAGTCTGGGTGAGAATGTGTGTGTGTGAGTCTGGGTGAGAATGTGTGTGTGTGAGTCTGGGTGAGAATGTATGTGTGAGTCTGGGTGAGAATGTGTGTGTGTGAGTCTGGGTGAGAATGTGTGAGTGTGGGTGAGAATGTGTGTGTGTGAGTGTGGGTGAGAATGTGTGTGTGAGTCTGGGTGAGAATGTATGTGTGAGAGTCTGGGTGAGAATGTGTGTGTGAGTCTGGGTGAGAATGTATGTGTGAGAGTCTGGGTGAGAATGTATGTGTGAGTCTGGGTGAGAATGTGTGTGTGTGAGTCTGGGTGAGAATGTGTGTGTGTGAGTCTGGGTGAGAATGTGTGAGTGAGAGTCTGGGTGAGAATGTATGTGTGAGTCTGGGTGAGAATGTGTGTGTGTGAGTCTGGGTGAGAATGTGTGTGTGTGAGTCTGGGTGAGAATGTGTGAGTGTGGGTGAGAATGTGTGTGTGTGAGTGTGGGTGAGAATGTGTGTGTGAGTCTGGGTGAGAATGTATGTGTGAGAGTCTGGGTGAGAATGTGTGTGTGAGTCTGGGTGAGAATGTATGTGTGAGAGTCTGGGTGAGAATGTGTGTGTGTGAGTCTGGGTGAGAATGTGTGAGTGTGGGTGAGAATGTGTGTGTGAGTCTGGGTGAGAATGTGTGTGTGAGTCTGGGTGAGAATGTGTGTGTGAGTCTGGGTGAGAATGTGTGTATGTGAGTCTGGGTGAGAATGTGTGTGTGTGAGTGTGGGTGAGAATGTATGTGTGAGTCTGGGTGAGAATGAGTGTGTGAGTGTGGGTGAGAATGAGTGTGTGAGTCTGGGTGAGAATGTGTGTGTGTGAGTGTGGGTGAGAATGTGTGTGTGTGAGTGTGGGTGAGAATGAGTGTGTGAGTCTGGGTGAGAATGTGTGTGTGTGAGTGTGGGTGAGAATGAGTGTGTGTGAGTCTGGGTGAGAATGTATGTGTGTGAGTCTGGGTGAGAATGTATGTGTGAGTCTGGGTGAGAATGTGTGTGTGAGTCTGGGTGATAATGTGTGTGTGTGAGTGTGGGTGAGAATGTGTGTGTGAGTCTGGGTGAGAATGTGTGTGGGTGAGAATGTGTGTGTGTGAGTCTGGGTGAGAATGTATGTGTGAGTCTGGGTGAGAATGTGTGTGTGAGTCTGGGTGAGAATGTGTGTGTGTGAGTGTGGGTGAGAATGAGTGTGTGAGTGTGGGTGAGAATGAGTGTGTGAGTCTGGGTGAGAATGTGTGTGTGTGAGTCTGGGTGAGAATGTATGTGTGAGTCTGGGTGAGAATGTGTGTGTGAGAGTCTGGGTGAGAATGTGTGTGTGTGAGTGTGGGTGAGAATGAGTGTGTGAGTCTGGGTGAGAATGTGTGTGTGAGTCTGGGTGAGAATGTGTGTGTGAGTCTGGGTGAGAATGTGTGTGTGTGTGAGTCTGGGTGAGAATGTGTGTGTGAGTCTGGGTGAGAATGAGTGTGTGAGTCTGGGTGAGAATGAGTGTGTGAGTCTGGGTGAGAATGTGTGTGTGTGAGTCTGGGTGAGAATGTGTGTGTGTGAGTCTGGGTGAGAATGTATGTGTGAGTCTGGGTGAGAATGTGTGTGTGAGAGTCTGGGTGAGAATGTGTGTGTGTGAGTCTGGGTGAGAATGTGTGTGTGAGTCTGGGTGAGAATGTGTGTGTGTGAGTCTGGGTGAGAATGTGTGTGTGAGTCTGGGTGAGAATGAGTGTGTGAGTCTGGGTGAGAATGTGTGTGTGAGTGTGGGTGAGAATGTGTGTGTGAGTCTGGGTGAGAATGTGTGTGTGAGTGTGGGTGAGAATGTGTGTGTGTGAGTCTGGGTGAGAATGTGTGAGTGTGGGTGAGAATGTGTGTGTGTGAGTGTGGGTGAGAATGTGTGTGTGAGTCTGGGTGAGAATGTATGTGTGAGAGTCTGGGTGAGAATGTGTGTGTGAGTCTGGGTGAGAATGTATGTGTGAGAGTCTGGGTGAGAATGTATGTGTGAGTCTGGGTGAGAATGTGTGTGTGTGAGTCTGGGTGAGAATGTATGTGTGAGAGTCTGGGTGAGAATGTATGTGTGAGTCTGGGTGAGAATGAGTGTGTGAGTCTGGGTGAGAATGTGTGTGTGAGTGTGGGTGAGAATGTGTGTGTGAGTCTGGGTGAGAATGTGTGTGTGAGTGTGGGTGAGAATGTGTGTGTGTGAGTGTGAGTGTGGGTGTGGGTGCGAATGTGTGTGTGTGAGTCTGGGTGAGAATGTGTGTGTGTGAGTCTGGGTGAGAATGTATGTGTGAGTCTGGGTGAGAATGTATGTGTGAGTGTGGGTGAGAATGTGTGTGTGTGAGTCTGTGTGGGTTTGGGTATATGCATGTTTTTTCTCCCTAACTCTTTCTGTCCTCTGGGCTCTCTCTGTTTGTTTCCACTCTTTTTATTATTTCTCTCCAGGATTCTCCCAGAAATTTTCTTTTGTTGACTGACTTTATTTGTCTCTGCCTCTTTCTATGAGTTAAAGGTGTTGATCCTGCTGCCTAGGGCCACATACACCCAACTGACATACTGCCGAGGGCCACATACACATACTGATCCAGTAATTCAGTCCTAGTTGTTCTTTTCTTATTAGCTGTTCTCTACAGTTTGTCTTTTGTGAGTCTGCAAGCCTGGAATGGCACTTTGAATAAATCCTAAATAAGAACACCCAGATTTGTTAGTACCAGTGACTTGAGATCACAAGATAATTACAGATGAGGAAGGCCATTCAGCCCATCTTAATTCATTCATTTACAGAGATCCTCGTGCTCTTCACCTCCTCCCCATAGCATCCAATTGTTCTGAAATGATTGCAAGGTTTTGCCTCTAGAAGATGTTTCCACACATTGATCAATCTGACTGTGAAGAACAATTTCCTGAAAGTTGTTCTAAAATTACCTTTTATTAATTTGAACCTAGGTCCCTGAGTTCCACACCTACATTTAAAGTAATATTCTGCACTGAGTGGCAGAATGTTCATGTGAGTGTGGACCCTGATAGAATTTAAGCCTGTGGGTGTATGGCACACATTTCTGACAGGAGTTGGCTAATTCTAATTATATAAGTTGATTTTTTTCATGCTTGTTGAATTATAAATGAAATTTATACCTGTATACAGTTTACTGGCTGAAAACACAAGGCAGTGGCCATAAGCATATTTTTAAAAAGAGATTTTGGGTGATTTCATTGGTTCCCCTTCTCTGCCTTGCTGGCTATTTTTTTGCAGACTGCTGATTTGAAATTGGTAGTTTTTTCATTCAGCCATGGTACTTATCCATTTGTAGTTTTCCTACCTGTTCAATTTCAGTTTTTTTGTCTCATGAATGATATTTCAAGTGAAAATTTAAGGCAACTGATATGACCTAGGTGAAAGATTTTATATTTTTATATCTATAATATTATAAAATGTTTGAGTTGGTAATGTTGTCACATCCTCAGTCCATTGAATTTAATAGATAATACGGTAAAAGTAATATTAATGCTTGCAATTCTTGCTTGCTCTGGAGATGGTGTTGTAACCTCACTCAGCTTGTTAGAACAAACACAGCTAAAAAGAAAAAAAAACTTGCATTTCTATAGCGTCTTTCATGACCACAGGACGTCCCAAAGTGCTTTACAGCCAATGAAGTACTTTTTAAGTGTAGTCACTGTTGTGAGGTAGGAAACATGGTAGCCATTAATGTAATAATACCTGGATAATCTGTTTCTGTGATGTTGGTTGAGGGATAAATATTGGCCAGGACACTGGGGAGAACTCCCCTGCTAGTCTTCAAAACAGCACCATGGGACTTTTTACATTCACCTGAGATGGGGCGTCAGTTTAACATCTCATCCGAAAGACAGCACCGCTGGCAGTGCAGCACTCACACTGGGAGTGTCAGCCCTGATTTTTGTATTCAAGTCCTGGAGTGGGACTTGAGCCCACCACCTTTGGACTCAGCTAATAGACATATTACTCCCGAATATCCATGAAGGTTCTCTTGAACCCCAGCCGTAATTTCAGTGGGAGATCAGGAGAACTTGCATGGAATTTCTATTTTGCCATTTCCTGACACTAACCATGTGAGCTTTGGGTTATGTGTGTGAGTGATGGCTGCTTTGGGTTTTGTATCAGTTCACCTTAGAGGGATTGGAGACTCTTTTCTAGATGCCCAGAGCTGAATCTCAGTTTGATTCCAATTCCAGCCAAGGTCTTAGACTGGCCTGGGTGTCAGGTTAGATATAGGAGATCGTTTCTATTCCTGCACCTCTGAGGAGGTTCTGTATCCCTGTGATGTTCCAAGCAACATTTAATTACTAAAATGGTGCAACTCTATGCAGAGGTGCAGACATCTGAGGATTGTTCAGATGTCAAACATCAATGCGTTTTGGGTCATTTATTAACTTTCTGCAGGTAGGAATTCTCATGAGAACAGGAATTTTGCCTGCAATGTGCAGTGGCAGCAATCACTTCAAGAGCAGCAGAGAGGGCATGTGGGGAAATGAATGAAATTGGGGGAGGGAACATGTGGAATGTTGGTAATGAGATGAGAGGGAAAGCGGTGAATGGATGGCAGTGAAAGTAAGAGGCAAGGGGCAATGAAGGGGAGAGGGAAGTGAGCAGGCAATAGGGGTATCATTTTGAGAAGGCAGAGAAAGGAGTCTGGGGGTTTGGGGGAGGAAAAATAGTGTCAGTTCAAACTGGATTGGGGGAAAAGATGTGTACCAGGTTGAATTGAGGAGATGGAGGAGGTTGTCAGCTTGACAGGGGTGGACGAAGATGGCCAGTTTAAATTGAGGGGGGAGAGGGAGAAGAGTTCCAGAATAAACTGGAAGGGTGGGTGATGGGAGTGTCTCTGTGAGGAGTGGGGAAATGGCTGGGGTACAGTTTCACTGCGAATTGGCTCTAGGGGAGATAGCGTGCCTCCGTTCACTGGGTTAGGAGGTGAATTACAATTGGAAGAGTAAATGTTGTATTGACTTTGGGGAAGTGATGGTATAGTTAATCTATTAAAAATCCAAATGACACTCTGTTTTTCATTTTTTTGTTTGATTTTTAGAAGCTTCAATACCAGTGAAAAAATGTTGCCTAAACCTACAAATTACAATATCTGTGCAAATGTGCAGTGATAGGTTATAATCAGAGTTATTCTTCAGTTTCCTATATTCTCTGGAGTATAGAAGAATGAGATGATCTCATTGACACATATAAAATTCTTAAAGGGCTTGACAGGGTCTATGCTGAGAGGCTGTTTCCCTGGCGGTAAAGTTTAGAACTTGGGGGCATAGTCTTAGGATAAGGGATCGGCCATTTCAGACTACATGAGATTTTTCTTCACTCATAGGGCTGTGAATCTTTGGAATTGGCGACCCGAGAGAACTGTGGATGCTCAGTCGTTGAATATGTTCAAGACCGAGATTGATAGATTTTTGGACACCAAAGGAATCAAAGGGATATGGGAAAGTGGGAAAGTGAAAGTAAGTCAGAAAATCAGCCATGATCTTATTGAATGGCTGAGCTGGCTCGAGGGCCTGTTTGGCCTTCTCCTGCTCCTATTTCTTATGAGTTGTCAGCTTTGCAGGAGCTATATCACTTTTTTGAGACAGTCAGCCAGTTCTGATGAAGGGTCACTGACCCGAAACGTTAACTCTGCTTCTCTCTCCACAGATGCTGCCAGACCTGCTGAGTATTTCCAGCATTTCTTGTTTTTATTTCAGATTTCCAGCATCTGCAGTATTCTACTTTTATTTTAGCTTTAATTAGTTGTCCAGTTTGGCATGAATGCATGAAGCCCATTTAAAGATATGCACATTTTTTCCCCTCAGAGTGGGATGCATTAAGAATAGCCTGAGTTTCTTCATTCCAACACGTGGGCTGAACCTCGTCAAAGCTGCTTGGCTGAGCACAGACTGGCCCCGCCCACCAGTCCTGGCACCTGTCAATCACTGCTCCGCCTCAACAGGAAGGTCCGTCCTTCTCAGTGAGCCGGGTTGCTTGGATTTTCCCCAGGTAAGTGCAAAAAAAAACTTTTAAATAAAATGATCATTGCAGATTTCTCTTCTAAAAGTAGCATCTATGGAAAACGGTGCCAGTTATTAATAATTTTTAAAAATATTCTAATATTGGTTGGGTGAGCCTGAGGTTGTAAGTGTGTTGCTAAGGGAGGGTTTGCTGGGGGAATGAAGATGCTGACGGACTGAAGGAGCCACGTATGGTGCCCAGCGGCCGCTCGTCTCCCGAACGGTAAATGGCGGCGGGGCGGATTTATCAGCGGGGAGGAGGCCTTTTAAATATTTATATTTTCCCTCTGTGGAGGTGTCGCGGCCTAAAGCCGGGAGCTGGCGAGGAGGGAAACTGGGGCTGGAGGGCCGGTCGGGGGCCCCGATGAGGGGGCAGGCGCTGGAGGGCCGAGCTGCCTCTGCCTTTAACTCCCCACCCGGGTCACCTGAAAATATTAAAACACCATTGCATTATCCTGCGGCTATGGGGGTTAAAATCGCGCCCATCCTCGGCCAGAGCAGCCTGAAACAGGCGGTGTGTTTGTGTTTTGGGGGAAAGTTTAGTTTAGAGATACAGCACTGAAACAGGCCCTTCGGCCCACCGAGTCTGTGCTGACCATCAACCACCCATTTATACTAATCCTACACTAATTCCATATTCCTACCACATCCCCACCTGTCCCTATATTTCCCTACCACCTACCTATACTAGGGGCAATTTCTAATGGCCAATTTACCTATCACCCTGCAAGTCTTTGGCATGTGGGAGGAAACCGGAGGAAACCCACGCAGACACAGGGAGAACTTGCAAACTCCACACAGGCAGTACCCAGAATTGAACCCGGGTCGCTGGAGCTGTGAGGCTGCGGTGCTAACCACTGTGGGGGTTCCCTACAGCAGAATGGTAGATAGTAGGAAGGAAATGTTAGTGGCCAAATGGTGCCACACCAGGATTTAAACGCTTGTAGGATCAAAAGAACTGTGGGAGGGAGGTAATGGGCAAGAAAATAAGAAAACAATTCTGAGCCTAACGGCCAAGAGGGGCTTTTGGGTTCTAATTAATGTCCTGAATGTCTCCCCACATTGTATGCTAAATTTGCCCTCTATAGATATGTAAATATTTATTGAAATGAAGAATTAATATGGATGATTTTAATATGCCAAATATGTTTGGATTAACTGTGGCCAGTGTTTATTAAATTGCATTGTTTTAGTAATTTCCTTTCACACTTTTGTACCTTTCAATACTTTGTATGTTCTGGTCTGCTTGCTGTGTGCCTTTGAATCATCTGACTTTGATAACGTATTGAAGATTTTACTCTCTCACCGCCACCCCAACCTCATTAATGCCATCTTCTATCTTTGTTGTTTTTAATCTTGATTTGAAATCAAATTTATTGCCATCAATTTTTAATTTACCCTCTTGATAGTTTCAGTGGTCAGTATCAGTGTTGCCTCCGCTGATCTAACCTGCATTGAGGTTTTGCCAACCTGAATGACTAAGAATTCAACATTCAGTATTAACTTGAATTCAGATAATTTAAAACTTTCCTTCACCTCCAGTTCTAACTCTTGTACTGTATTTGTTTTTTGGGCTCTGACATTGTCTCCTATCTCAAAGAATACTCTGCACTTGTCCTCTTCAGCACTATTTCTAGCTTCTAGTTATGGAAGCTGCTTTTAATTTTCAGATTATTACTCACTTTTGAAGTTCTGGTGTAATTCATGAAACCAGTACAGGTTTCAACATAATGGCAATCAGGTTACCAATACTGTGCACCCCTGGAACTCTGCTCTTAAACATAGAGGGTCATGCAGACACTGTGCTTCTAACCAACTTATATAATCACCCTCCAGTTACAAAAGACTAACTCATTTCTATTCAAATTGTTTTTTTCTGTGTTGCAGTTAATGACTTGGCTTTATTTATCATAGGGTTCCCAGGCTCTCCCCCTTCTGTTATTCTGTTGCTTATCATTAAACTGCTTAATCCATCATTTGATCGTAGCCGTTGTTTCCATGACGATTATATGCTACATTCACCACCTTTGGGTCACTCTCCCTCACAATTTACCACCTGAAGTTGGTCCCTCAGTGTATTAGCCAACCCAATACCTTTTGATCTCCTCTACCCCTTCAGTAGGGTACTGAAAATCTTGTTTCGTTCAGTTCTTCAGTGTTTCTTCATGTTTATTTAAATATGTCTGGTGGCTATCATCTCTTGCCTTTTGTTCCGACCATCGTGCTCTTCGATCTGTTGAGACTGTTAGCCCCTCCTTCTCCTGTAACCTCAAATTAAAACATCTCCATTGCTGAAGCTGCATTGCAGAAGCTCAGTTTTCTTCAATAATTCTTAATACTGTAATACCCAAGTCTGTTTTAGCTTGGAATACTGGTCCTGTATCTGGGAGCTTCTTATAATACTTCACTTGTACTTTTGTTTGGCAAGTGTCTCGCCTCTCTGTTTTAAGCTCCCAATCTACTGCCTTTCATTCCCAAGTGGCCATTATTGTGTGATGTTGACTGAGAGTGTCAAGGCTGTTTGACGGTTGGAGTATTGCTACCAAACCTGATCCCATCCATACACAAGCATCTCCAGCAGGGCCACTGGAGAGTGATGGGGACTGAAATTAGTTGATTCGTGTTCTCACCTTTCAAAGTCGAGGGCCACTGAGGTTAATTACAACATTCCTATAGCCATGCTGGTTTTGGATCAACTTGGGAATTCTGGTCTGTCTGGATCAACTGCTCACTGGCTAAACATGTTCAGTGAATGGTTAGGTGGCTTTTGGATTTTAGTAATTATTTTGGCTGTTCTGAACATCCTGTTTGCTGGTAATTTTGCACTGTTTTTTATTGATTGCCCTTGATGTTCCGAGGCAGCTTTGTCAGTATGTTGTGGCACTGAATTATTTAAACGAGAGTTTCTGTTAATGACGAAAGAGAAGTTTGAGCACTTTGCTTTTATAGACCTAGGAATCCAGTTGATCATTTATCTATAAACTGATCTGTTTTGAGTTTTTGTTAGTCTACCTTCCTGATTGCAGGTAGGCAGATAGAAGTCATTTTATCTATTATAGCTTTTTGCAAAGCCTTGATTTTAAAATTCTCATCCTTGTTTTCAAATCCCTCCATGGCCTCGCCCCTTGCTATCTCTATAATCTCCTCCAGCCCCACAACCCTCCAATATAGCTGCACTCCTCTAATTCTGGCCTCTTGAGCATCCCTGATTTCGATTGTTCCACCATATGGTGGCTGCGCCTTCAGCTGCCTAGGCCCTAAGCTCTGGAATTCCCTCCCTAAACCTCTCCACCTCTCTCCTCCTTTAAGACGTTCCTTAAAACCTACCTTTTGATCAAGCTCTTGATTACCTGCCCTAATATCTCCTTATGTGGCTCAGTGTTGAGTTTTGTTTTCGTATCGCTCCTATGAAGCACCTTGGGATGTTTTATAATGTTAAAAGGTGCTCAATATATGCAATTTCTTGTTGTTTGCTAAAAAAATTACTTCTATTTGCTTTATCACCTCAAATCGCTGCTGCGCACGAATGACACTAGCCACCAGCATCTAACGTTTAGGTTTTGTATTAGTTCAAAATGCATTTTCCAGGTGTAAGGTCGTATTTGAAAGTCAAAATCTGTAATTGTAGCACCGGTTGCTTTTCGCTGAGTAGACTCTGTAAAAGAATCGGATTTTCCTACCATGTTATTTTAGTAAAATTCCAGTTACAGCACTGGAGGTGTTTTTGTCCTTACTGAAAAAAGGGCGAGGTTATTTTTAAGCTGCTGGAAGCAGCAGATTATTACAGTTGTAGGACAGTGGAGATGGGACTGAAAGCTTCAAGTGAGATTAAAGGAAATGTTCCCCAGCGCACTCATTAATGCTCTGGATGTTCCTCTGTTCCTCCTAGGCTCCACAGACACTGTCTAAATGCTCTTCTCCTCCCTACTCTCTTACTCAACACACAATCTCCTCCTGTAGTTTATTGTTTGCAGGGTACCTGAATGATCCTCCTTGGCTTCCTCCTGTTATCTTTAGGCTTTTTTAAAACCCCAAGCTTGATGTCACCAAATCATTACTTTATGATTTACTTTGACATTTTCATTTCTTTCGACACCACTCTGCTCCACACTATGGGCCTTAACCCTTCATTTTGGTTCCTTTAATTAAAATCTGGAATATACCCCTATCAAGTTAATTAAAAATATGTTTATGAAATGCATTGAAGATTTAAGCAGAGATACCCACTTGCAGTATTTCATGGGGATTTTCCACATTTTTCAGTAAAATATGGTGACCTGACTTCTTTTCTTTTTTTCTGCTTTGAGCTTCCAAAACTCTTGGCATTTCTATTGTAGGGATAAATGCAGATAGATGATCAAGTTGTCCACCAAACATTGTGGGTCTAGTTCTTTGGGAGCTTATCAGTGGAATTCAACTGGTCTTTGTAGATTGTAGTTTTAGCTTGATAACTTGGTCTATTTACCTATTCTGAAGATGTTGGCTCTCTTATTATTCCATAGGCAGTTCTTGTCCTCTGATACCTCATTCAAATGGCAATTATTAACCTGTGAGTCTTGACGAAGTGTTGATGTGCCATCTGGTTGTGGAGCACCTCCCAGCTGAGCCACAATTTGCTACTGGAAGTCCACACATTGTCTTGATCACGACACAGTGACCAGACAGCTCCATTCATGTTCTTCCCCAAGGCCTTACTGTGCCTAATTCAAAAGTGCTTAGGCCAGCTGTAGTGTGTCTCCTGTTATACTGATTGAAATCAGACATAACAAACTGCAATCTATGTGGTCTGTATTTTTGTAATTCATTCTTGGGATATGGGTGTTGCTGGCAAGGGCAGCATTTATTGCCTTTGAGGAGATGGTGGTGAGCTGCCTTCTTGAAACACTGCAGTCTTTGTGGTGAAGGCGTTCCCACAGTGGTGTTAGGTGGGATGTTCTCGGGTTTTGACCCAGTGATGGTGAAGGAATGTATGACTTCATCGCTGAGCAGTCAGGGGAGCAGTCTTTCTATTCTTTTGAGTGCATTTACACTTAAGTTTTACATCACTGAAGTAGTTCCAGCTTCACACCTATACCCAACCCGCATAGTAAAAATCTGGTGTTGAAAGTGGAGCTGACTGCAGAAGCAGAACGAGACGCTTTACTCCCGGGAGGGTTTACTCTGGTCAGCTTTCTATTCTGGGTTCAGACGGCAATGACGCTTGTAGTGAACTGTTTTGTATTAATGTGGTATAAATGTGCCATAAAACATAGTACATCACAATTGCAACTTGCACTATAGTTAAATATCTCCCAACACCAAAAACCCAATCTGTATAGATTATTCTTTCTCAATGGTTAGTGTTTCCAGAGACACAATCTGGTGATCAGAAAGTGGGTTAATTGTTCTGCAAACTAAAGGCCTGCTCGGGTATAAAATTGAAACCCGACCCGGGCCCAACCCGACCACATCCAGCCTGGGTCCGAGTCCTTTAATTTTTTTCCGTGTCCGACCCGACTACCGGAATGAAGTTAATGATATCAAACAGGTTATTGTGCTCTCCCTTGTCCAAATGATGTGATCCTGTTCATCTGTTCCAGCAGCAGGCTATTCCTGCAGAATAGTGCAGATGGAGTTGGGAATCTGAGCTTGATCGCTTCACAGGGAACCAACGCACGCCCCCTGCCCCTCCCAACTTTCACACACGAGCATCCATAGTGCACTGTAGTGTAGAATCACTTTTGGATGCATGGAAGCTACAGCATGAGCGCGATGACGTCAGAGACGCTCACTGCAGAGTGCGGAGTCCATATTGCACGTTTCCTGCCTTGACCTGAATATTCAATTGAAGATTACTTCCTGGAGCAAGGCAGCATTGTCCACGTCCAACCCGACCCGAGCCCGAATGCTGGATTCGGAAGAGAGACTCGACCTGACCCGAACCCGATACAGGTCGTCTGGTCTGGTCGGGTTCGGGTCGGGTAGCCACGCTTTACTGCAAACCTTGATACGCGAGTATTCCCAGTGAGACTGGTTAGCAGTTAAGTGCTACACTTTGAGTTTACAAACCTTATTAATTTATTTAACCAGTTAATATGTTAATTTATAACGTGCCAGTTTGTGCATCTCGGCTAAAAGGGATTGTGTTCACAGCTACATTTTTTTTTCTTTCACATTTGAACCAAGTGCTAACCTTGTTTGTTATTGCAGCTACTCTTAATTCAGAAATTGAATTTGTTTGTAAAGTGATATTGTATTGTCAGAAGGTGTTCTATATAATCAACGTATGTGAAGCTAAATTACATTACGCAATTGTTATTGATGTACTTATAATTTAATAGGGAGTTTGTCTTTTAAATGCCTTTTACACTGGTTAAAAGAGATTATTTTTTTTGTGTCTGGATTTGCTGTTTGTTTTAAAAAGGGTTTGGCAGTAGGGAAAAGTAAAGAAAGAACAACTTTGACTGCGGTAATAGACTTGCATTGCTCTTTGGAGTTCCAAGCCCTTTATATGTCTGGAGCTACATAAAGTCCATTAGTGTTGAACTGGACTCCACTTAATATTCTGCGACCTAAAGGACAGGATTTTTAAAACCATTAAATTTGAATCTGAAATTTGTGCTTGTAGATGTTTTCCAGAAATGTAGTATAGCCTATAAGCAGTGTAAATTTACTTGAGTTAGTTATTGGTCAGAGATTTAAGTGCTCCAGTCTCATTATTAATTTAAATCTGTTCTCCAGTGAGGCATTTTCAAAGACAGCTGATGTGGCTAGTTTGATTGAAACCCTACACTCCTTCCACTTGCTGCCTGGCAGGAGATAAATTGATCAATCAAAGCAAAGAGGAGGATAAGCAGCACCTAAATCAGATTTTCATTTAGAACAATGCTTTTCTGTTCCATGAGCATAATGTCAGCTACCTCTACTTATAAATAAACTGGGCAGTACGTTAGACCATGCACCAACTTCCTGTCCACTATTTTTTTTTTAATCTTGCCGATGTTTGGCTAAAGTGTCTACTCAGAACTATCTGTTTTAGAGTTGCACCTCTCCCGACAATTTTTTTGTCCGAGTATTTTTTTTTTAATAGAGATACAGCACTGAAACAGGCCCTTCGGCCCACCGAGTCTGTGCCATCCATCAACCACCCATTTATACTACTTCTTCTTCTTCTTTGGCCTCCTTGTCTCGAGAGACAATGGGTAAGCGCCTGGAGGTGGTCAGTGGTTTGTGGAGCAGCGCCTGGAGTGGCTATAAAGGCCAATATTAGAGTGACAGACTCTTGCACAGGTGCTGCAGAAAAATTTGTTTGTCGGGGCTGTTACACAGTTGGCTCTCTCCTTGCACTTTTGTCTTTTTTCCTGACAACTGCTAAGTCTCTTCGACTCGCCACACTTTAGCCCTGCCTTTATGGCTGCCCGCCAGCTCTGGCGATCGCTGGCAACTGACTCCCACGACTTGTGATCAATGTCACAGGACTTCATGTCGCGTTTGCAGACGTCTTTAAAGCGGAGACATGGACGTCCGGTGGTTCTGATACCAGTGGCGAGCTCGCTGTACAATGTGTCTTTGGGGATCCTGCCATCTTCCATGTGGCTCACATGGCCAAGCCATCTCAAGTGCCGCTGACTCAGTAGTGTGTGTAAGCTGGGGATGTTGGCCGCCTCGAGGACTTCTGTGTTGAAGATACGGTCCTGCCACCTGATGCCAAGGATTCTCCGGAGGCAGCGAAGATGGAATGAATTGAGACGTCACTCTTGGCTGACTTACGTTGTCCAGGCCTCGCTGCCATAGAGCAAGGTACTGAGGACACAGGCTTGATACACTCGGACTTTTGTGTTCCATTAATCCCATATTCCTACCACCTCCCCACAATTCCCCTACCACCTACCTATACAAGGGGCAATTTATAATGGCCAATTTACCTATCAACCTGCAAGTCTTTGGCTGTGGGAGGAAACCGGAGCACCCGGCGAAAACCCACGCAGTCACAGGGAGAACTTGCAAACTCCACACAGGCAGTACCCAGAATCGAACCCGGGTCGCTGGAGCTGTGAGGCTGCGGTGCTAACCACTGCGCCCCCCCACATTCTAAGACCATTTTTATTGATGTTCGTGACCATGGATGGATTATAATGGTGCAGTGGGTGAAAATGTGGTAAAAGCTCTAGAACCAGAATAACGAGGTCTGCCTAACTCGTTTAGGATTTGGGCGTGGCATGTTTTCAACTTTTTAAAAATCTTATTCTCCATTACTTTCATTCCGCAAATACTTTGAGTTGAATGGCTCAATATTCGGGTTGTGTTCTGGATTTTAAAACCAAGCTGGTCACAAAACTTTCTGCTGAAGAGACAATGAAGCTTTTATGATGTCATTGCAAATTTTAATACGCAGATATAGTTGTAGAAAGACAAGTGTCCTGGTATTCAAAAGTTTAATGTTGTACAACTTGCACACGCGATTAAGTCAATGATTAATGGAGCTGCAGACTAAAACTGTGCAATATCTCTTCACGAGTGATTGAGGGGTGATCTGGTCGAGGTGTTTCTAATGTTTAGAGGATTCGATTGGGTAGATAGAGGGAAACTATTTCCTCTGGTTGGGGAATCAAGAACCAAAAGACAGAATCTTAAAATTAGGGCTAAGCCTTCAAGAGGGAAATCGGGACGTACTTTCGCGTATAAAGGATAGTAAAAATCTGGAATTTTCTGAAAAGGCTGCAGATTCTAGGGACAACTGGAGCTCTCATTGGGTAGGGGCATTGAGAGGTATGGAGCTAAGGTTGGCAAATGGAGTTGAGGTGCAGATCATCCATGATCAAGCTGAATGGAGGAATAGCCTCGAGTGGTAAGACAAGGGCAGTGTTGACCTTCACTCGTTTGGATCAGTTTTTGTGCTCGTTTTGTCTAAGTTAGACCATCTTGATTTGAGCATAAAATGGTGAGCGTATTGTATAACATTAACAAAGTTCTTATTGAAAACACCTGGCCTTTTTAAAAATAAGAATAGGCTGACCACAGGATGTAACCAATTTACAATTTTTTTTTAGGAGAGTAATAAGGTAAGTTTCCAATAAAACTTCTGTTATATGAATTTTTGAGGTGACCAGTTTCTGTAGCAGCAGGGCAGAAAGGAATCCAAGACACAACGTGTAAAGTTGTGCAGAATTGTGTAGCGAATGCCAAAGTTTCCAATACACTGGCAAGAACAATCATTTGGGTTCAAGTCCCATTCCGGGACTTGAGCACAAGAATCAAGGCTGACGCTGCAGTGCAATACTGAAGGAGTGCTGCACTGTTGGAGGTGCCGTCTTTTGGGTGAGACGTTAAACCGAGGCTCCATTTGCCCCCTTAAAGATCCTATGACACTAGTCCGAAGAAGAGCATTGGAGTTATCCCTGGTATCCTGACCAATATTAATCCCTCAATCAACATCACAAAAAAGAAATCTGGTCATTATTACATTGCTGTTCGTGGGAGCTTGCTGTGCGCACATTTGCTGCCGTGTTTCCTACATTGCAACAGTGACTATACTTAAAGTACTTCATTGGCTGTGAAGCACTTTGAGTCATCCTATGGTCATGAAAAGCACTGTATAAATGTAAGCCTTTGTACTCGTGATTTATAAAATGTGTTGACGTTATCTTCTGCTGATGTAGTTACAAATGAGGATTTCCGCTCTGTCGCTTTAAAAGTTTTTGAGCAGTTTACTGTAGTGATTGTATTCTCCTTCCCCTCCACTCTCTGGTTTCAGGCAGTGATGAGCACAGGCCAGATGGCCAACTATAAGGGAAGAAGGGGAAATGAAACAATGAATATATTGATAGTCTTTATTGGGCCACTCTGCGTGTCTCTTGGCAGCTGGCTTTTGGTAGCTGTCAGGAGCAAGATCCTTGTCCTCTTGGTTTTAGGACACAACCCCTACTAGAGACTTCTAATGAGGACCCATAAACTTCCAGTTCCTAATTCAAGATCTTCTCTGTCCCAGCATAACTACTTAAACCAAATAGTTTTGCTTTCTTTTACTTTCATGGTTATAAATTAAACTTTTCTGCTGTACATTTGGCGGCTTTTTCAAAAAATTATACTTCTATAGAGCAATCGAATAGGAGGAGATGGCCAGCCAGCCCGGACAGAACCTGATCAGATACAGGAAGAAATTCCTGTTGCTTGGAGTTCTGTGCAAGCACTACAGTCTAACTTGAGAATTGCTGAAAATAGAGACATGTTGTTGAAGCTTTTTGTCTTGCACTCATCAGGACAATACGCAAGAATAACCAATGTAAGGGAAACAACATCTTATACTGCGTGAGAAGAGAGTGCTGATTGGTTGGCAAGTGAACTCTGATTAGTAGAGGCGTTGCCATGGAGAATGTACCAGTATGGTGACTGACAGTTAACTGTCAAGCTTTGTTTGAAATTTAAACCAGGCAGCTTGACTCTGATTGGTGAAGGCATTACGCTGAGGAATGAACCAGCGAATGGATGTCACTTATTTTGTTCAGCTGAAACAGGCGCAGTGTGTGTACATGTTCTTTCTGTCTTCAAAGGGCCCTGTGTATTAATATTTGTAGATTCCAGTGCGCGCAAATGCACCACACTGTGAACCCTATTGATCATCTTAAAGGCTGCATTTGCTGACAACGCTGCCGCTAGGGGGCGCTGCTGTGGCACATGCGCAAATACAGCATGTGCCACTAAAACGTCACAGACTGCGACTTTAGGCAGCTGCCAGGACTAAAGATGGCGCTGCTCAAATAATCACACTGAGGCAACCGAACAAACACATGTCAGCACACAATGGCGGAGTGAGAGAGTGAACCAGCGGGCCGAGGTGCGGGCTGGGGCCAGAGAGCAGGCCGAGGCCGGGGAGCGGTGGGGAGGGGGGCCTGGTAGGAGCAGAGCAGCCGGCGAGTGGGCGAGCGAGCGGCCCGGTGACGGAGGGGAGCAGAGAGGGCCTGGGGGGAGCGGAGCGGCCGAGTGAACGGGCCAGTGACGGAGCGGAGCGGCAGGAGACAGCAGCATGGGGGGGGGGGGGGGAGGGGGGAGTGCATTTTTCTGCGCATGCGCCATAAATTTGCAATGGCAGACTTACCGGCCGGTCCCCGCACCTGGCGACACCAAGGTCTTCAGCCGCTCGCTCCCCGTGGCTCTCTACGGCCTCTCGCTTCCGGCCCCCTCCATCAAGCCGTTCCCTCCAGCTGCAGATCCCCCATCCAGCCGCTTTCTCCCCTACTTCTCAACTGTACTTCAGGCATTGCAGCTGTCTGGTCCCTGCCTTTTGCATCCTCTTCAGGAACTTCTGAATTTAACTCCCTCCCACTACACCCCAACTCCCTCCCACTACACCCCCACCCCCCTCTCTGCCTCTCCCACCCCCCTCTCTGCCTCTCCCACCCCCCTCTCTGCCTCTCCCACCCCCCTCTCTGCCTCTCCCACCCCCCTCTCTGCCTCTCCCACCCCCCTCTCTGCCTCTCCCACCCCCCTCTCTGCCTCTCCCACCCCCCTCTCTGCCTCTCCCACCCCCCTCTCTGCCTCTCCCACCCCCCCTCTGCTCCCCTCTTCCCCCACCCCCCAAGGACCACACCACAGTTGAATATCTGAAGTGCAGTTGCAAAGTCGGGAAAATAACATCAAAAACCTCAACAATTCCAGATTTAATTATTGAGAAATTTTATTAAGTGCATTAAACATTCGAGGCACTGCTGTGCATGGATACATGAGTGTTGTGTCGCCAGCATTCCCGCGCGCCAGACAGGCCGAGTCTCTGCTATGCAGAACTAAAGATATTGTTCCCGGAGACACAAACAAGAAATGCTGGAGTCACTCAGCAGGTCTGGCAGCATCTGTGGAAAGAGAAGCAGAGTTAACGTTTCGGGTCAGTGACCCTTCTTCGGAACTGACAAATATTAGAAAAGTCACAGATTATAAACAAGTGAGGTGGGGGTGGGGCAAGAGATAACAAAGGAGAAGGTGCAGATTGGACCAGGCCACATAGCTGACCAAAAGGTCACGTAGCAAAGGCAAACAATATGTTAATGGTGTGTTGAAAGACAAAGCATTAGTACAGAATAGGTGTGAATACACTGAATATTGAACAGCAGCAAGTGCCAACCTGAAAAAAACAGTGGGTAAGCCAACTGAACAAACTAAGATGAAATGAAATAAATGCAAAAAAAGATTGTAAAAAATGTAAAAAGGAATGTAAAAAAAAGGAAGAAAAAATAACTAAAAATGAAAGTAAAATGGGGGGCTGTCATGCTCTGAAATTATTGAACTCAATGTTCAGTCCAGCAGGCTGTAGTGTGCCTAATCGGTAGATGAGATGCTGTTCCTCGAGCTTGCGTTGATGTTCACTGGAACACTGCAGCAATCCCAGGATAGAGATGTGAGCATGAGAGCAGGGGGGAGTGTTGAAATGGCAAGCAACCGGAAGCTCAGGGTCCTGCTTGCGGACTGAGTGGAGATGTTCCGCAAAGCGGTCACCCAGTCTGCGCTTGGTCTCCCCAATGTAGAGGAGACCACACTGTGAGCAGCGAATATAGTATACTACATTGAAAGAAGTACAAGTAAATCGCTGCTTCACCTGAAAGGAGTATTTGGCGCCTGGGATAGTGAGGAGAGAGGAGGTAAATGGGCAGGTATTACACCTCCTGCGATTGCAGGGGAAGGTGCCCTGGGACGGGGACGAGGTGGTGGGGGTAATGGAGGAGTGGACCAGGGTGTCGCGGAGGGAACGATCCCTTCGGAATGCTGACAGGGGAAGGGAGGGGAAGATGCGACTGGTAGTGGCATCACGCTGGAGGTGGCGAAAATGGCGGAGGATGATCCTTTGGATATGGAGGCTGGTGGGATGAAAAGTGAGGACAAGGGGAACCCTGTCACGGTTCTGGGAGGGAGGGGAAGGGGTGAGGGTAGAGGTGCGGGGAATGGGTCGGACACGGTTGAGGGCCCTGTCAACCACAGTGGGGGGAAATCCTCGGTTGAGGAAAAAGGAGGTCATATCAGAAGCACCGCCATGGAAGGTAGCATCATCAGAGCAGATGCGTCGGAGACGGAGAAACTGGGACAATGGAATGGAGTCCTTACAGGAGGTAGGGTGTGAAGAAGTGTAGTCGACGTAGCTGTGGGAGTCAGTGGGCTTATAATGGATATTGGTAGACAACCTATCCCCAGAGATGGAGACAGAGAAGTCAGGGAAGGGAAGTGTCAGAGATGGACCATGTAAAGGTGAGAGAAGGGTGGAAATTGGAAGCAAAGTTGATAAAGTTTTCTAGTTCGGGGCAGGAGCAGGAAACGGCACCGATACAGTCATCAATGTACCGGTAAAAGAGTTGGGGGAGGGGGTCTGAGTAGGACTGGAACAAAGAATGCTCGACATATCCCACAAAAAAACAGGCATAACTAGGACCCATGCGGGTACCCATAGCGACATCTTTTACTTGAAGGAAGTGCATGGAGTTGAAGGAGAAGTTGTTCAATGTGAGAACAAGTTCAGCCAGGCGGAGGAGGGTGTTGGTGGATGGGGACTGGTTGGGCCTCTGTTCCAGGAAGAAGCGGAGAGCCCTCAAACCATCCTGGTGGGGGATGGAGGTGTAGAGCGATTGGACGTCCATAGTGAAGGGGAGGCGGTAGGGACCAGGAAACTGGAAATTGTCAAAATGACGTAGGGCGTCAGAAGAGTCACGGATGTAGGTGGGCCTTGTGGTGAATGAACGCTTGGCTCTCTATTCCACTACTGTATTGTCCATGCGAAGAAGGCAAAGTCACAAGAGTCTGAGCTCAGTCTATTCTTGGTGAATGTTCCCCAAGCGCATCCCAATGTGCACTCCCACTTCATCCATAAATGCAAGGTTCCTTTCCACATCGTGACAAACTCCGCATCATGATCCAGTTGCCTTCGCTGCTTGAATGCTGAACTTAAGTCTCAAGGATTGTTTTCTCGACTGCATGTTTTACATGAAAAGAAATAAGGAAAGAACATCAGTGTCAGAGCTTCCCCCCTCCAATGAAATTACTGTTGAGCATGCTTTATGTTCTGCAGTATAGGCATGTACTGATAACACGGCCAATGAATCACTTAGTACCCACCTCAGCTGTAGGAGTCAGGATGATGTTACTGCCCCTATCTCATGATGGTTCAATGCTGCTGTCAGGGAAAACATGAATGATGTGAGGGTGCTGGAAAAAGAAGCACATTTCTTTTGGAATATGAACATAAAGCAGGCCATTTAGCCCAGCTGTTCCCTGCTAGTGGTTATGCTACTCACGTGCCTTCCCATCCGCTCCCATTTAATCCTGCCTACTACTCTCAGCATCACCTTCCATTTCTTTCTCTCTTATCTACCTTTGCCTTAAAGCAACATTAAGGATGGAGAACGGTGTGGCTGCACTCCCACCTCGCCAGTTGTGTACGCAGCAAAAGCATTCACATTTGTGCTACCACTGGACATGGCATGCTTGTTTCTTTTAGTGCTCAGACTCTTCTTGTTGACTGTTCCCCAAGTGCTTGACCGCTTTGGATGCCCTCTCTGCTTGACAGGCAGCAGCTGGCAATTGCGGAGTCTCACAAGGCTCTGCATGGTTGTTTCACGGGCGGATGGGGAAACACGTGACTGTGTGTCCATGTGCACGGCTCTAATGGGTGCAGGAGCAGGTGGCTGTGTGTCCATGTGCACTGCTGTGATGGGTGCAGGAACAGAGCAGTTTACAACAGGGACTGGAGCACATGCACTACCTGCGCACAGCCTCAGACAATGGAAAGGATTTTAATGCAGTGCAGTGGACTGGAGCGCATGCAGTGCCCCAGACAATGGAAATGTTTTCAGAGCAATTTACAACAGGGACTGGAGCACATGCAGTGGCCCAGGCAATGGAAATATTTTCAGAGCAACTTCCAACAGAGACTGGAGCACATGCAGTGCCCCAGACAATGGAAATGGTCTCAGAGCAATTTACAACAGGGACTGGAGCACATGCAGTGCCCCAGACAATGGGAATGTTCTCAGAGCAATTTACAACAGGGACTGGAGCACATGCAGTGCCCTAGACAATGGAAATGTTTTCAGAGCAATTTGCAACAGGGTTCTGGAGCACCTGCAGTGCCCCAGACAATGGAAATGTTTTCAGAACAACTTACCTTGGAGCAATCTCCTCTTTCTGATAAAAATGAAGCAGACTGAAATCTTCAAAACGACTAAATAATTGCGAGAAAATGCTCGACGAAACCTCTCCTCCTCCACTTTCAGAAACTCGCGCCGAAGCTTGACGCATGCGTGAATATCTGAAGGTTGACGCATGCGTGAATACCCGTTGGCGTTGCACAAAACGCATGCGCAGAGGCCAACCAGGCGCGTTGCCCGAAGATGAACACGTCACGCGGTGACGTCATCGGCGCATGCGCTGACCAGTCCTGGCAAGCCGGAACGCAGCGCATGCGCAGAGAGCAGGAGACCGTCTGCGCATGTGCGCACCGCGGCGCAGCCTGATGACATCAGTGGGGGGAAGCGTTGTCAGGAATCACTTTGAAATTGGTTGTCAGCATAATTCTTAGCACAGTGCGGATTATTTAGCTAATGTTGTCCAATCGTGGAATCACATCTAATGTTGGACACTGTTTTGAGTTTTGCAAGCACGATCTTGAATAATGTGATATATGAATTTCAATGTCAGTCACCGTAAGTGGGTGCATTCTCCATGGCAATGCCTCTATCAATCAGAGTTCATCTGCCAACCATTCAGCACTCTCTTCTCACGCAGTATAAATTTTTTTCCCTTACATTGGTTATTCTTGTGTAGTGTCCTGATGAGTACAAGATGAAAAGCTTTGACATGTCTCTATTTTCAGCAATTCACGGTCCAACACCTAATTCAAAGTCACTTCATTAAAACTATCTGATTCATTTGTTCCAGTAATAAATTTCTACTTTACTGTGTTATTTATATTACTCAATTCAAATTGTTGAGTCATTCCATTTTTACTCTCAGGAGTAAACAGTAATGAATGTGTTGGTTGTGGCATTCACATTACTGCTGTGTAGCTTTACATTTCAAACTGAAATACACATTCAGTGTTATCAAGCAAGCTCGACGACTTGTGTCCTTCCATGCCCCCATGATAACTTTAAAAGCCACAAGGACATGATAACTAGTCTTGCCAGTGCAACAGAGCTAATATTTCTGTTCAGTTCTGTGATTTGATGTAAGCTCCATAAAGCCCTTTTTGAAATGCATAATTCTATGTTGTAAGAAAAAAATCTAAATAAGTTCCATGCAGTAATCTGTAACTCTGTCCGTTCCTGCTCCAGCTTGTCTGGTGTTAAAACCCTAATAAGTGCCTTAGTTACCTCTAGACTTGACTATTCCAGTGCTTGCCTGGCTGGTCTCCCACCTTAACTCTCTGTAAACTTGAACTAATCCAAAACGCTGCTTCCCGTATCCTAATTCGCTCCACGTTTTGTTCATCACTGCTGGGCTCGCTAAACTACACTGGCTCCTCTCTGGCAATTACTCTTATTTTAAAAAATCCTCATTCTTTTCAAATTCTTCCATGGTCTCACCCCTCCCTATCTGCAACCTCCTCGAGGCCTACAGCCCTCCAATCTCTGTGCTCCTCCATTTCTGGCATTTTGTGCCTTCCTGATTTTCATCACTCCACCATTGACAGTTGTGTCTTCAAATGCCTGGGTCCTAAGCTCTGGAATTCCCTCACTAAACCTCTGCATCTCTCTAACTCTTTCTCCTTTTAAGATGCTCCTCAGAGCCTAACTCTTTGAGTAAGCTTTTGGTCACCTGTCCAAATATCTCCTTGTGTGTTTCAGAGTCACATTTTGTTTGATAATCCTGTGAAGCGCCTTGGGACGTTTTAAAAGTGTTATTATAAATGCAAGTTATTTTGCTGAAGAAAAGCAACTCAAAAGTACAGGTTTTCATGTCGCCTGCGATTAACTGGGGTTGTCTCTCAATGTAAAATGTACGCTTTTTCGTTGAGTATTTCAATTTGGTTTCAGTTTTTGTAATGGAAAGAATTTATATTGGTGGAGAAATGCAGTGCCAACAGTTAAGCAACTGGTGTATTAGGTGATGTTCAGAGCTTGACACACGACAGAACTCTCAAACTGCTGATTGGTATTAAATAAGTGAGGTGCGGGTGACTTTGTTTTAAGGCTTTTAATTCATTTCAGCCATCAAAATGTTGAAATATTAACTGCCTTTTCTGCCATCGTTACATGTATTTAGGATGTTTAATGCCAGTATTTTCTCAGTTTCTAAAGCTTTCTTTGCCAGTGTGTTAAATGTATTTTCAAGTTGCTATGAAACTTACTTTAGGGCACTATCTTTAGAGGTTGCATACAATACACATACAGATACAGCTGAATGTAGTTTGATATTTTTATATTCTTGTTAGTGGAGTCAAGGGAGGAGAGAGAAGCTACAGGGGTTAATTCAGTTATTTTAAAACCATGTTAATCTCTATTGAACCTGCTTAGTACTGAGTGCAGTGCTTATAATAATTATTCCCTGCTTTACCAGCAGAGCTTACTGTAGTGAAAGAAGGAAAGACTTGTATTTGTATGGTGCCTATCATGACCTTAGGGCGTCCCAAAGTGCTTTACAGCCAATAAAGTACTTTTAAAGTATAGTCACTGTTGTAATGTGGAGATTTAGACTGCAGTCTAAATCAATTTGATAAAGAGGTTTAAAACAATTCTCTGCCCCCCTCACTCACTCTAACCTGTCCCCCTCTGAACTTGAGGCACTCCGTTCTCTCAGGTCTAACCCCGACATGGTCATCAAACCTGCAGACAAGGGTGGTGCTGTTGTTGTATGGCGTACCGACCTCTACCTTGCAGAAGCTCAACGCCAACTCACAGACACCTCTTCCTACCTCCCTCTGGACCATGACCCCACCACCGAACATCAAGCCACCGTCCAAAGGACTGTCACTGACCTCATCTCCTCTGGAGATCTTCCCTCTACAGCTTCCAACCTCATAGTCCCGCAACCCCGGACAGCCCGCTTCTACCTCCTTCCCAAAATCCACAAACGGGACTGTCCTGGCAGACCCATTGTGTCAGCCTGCTCCTGCCCAACTGAACTTATTTCTTCCTATCTAGACTCTATCTTTTCTCCGCTGGTCCAGTCTCTTCCCACCTACATCCGTGACTCTTCTGACGCCCTACGTCATTTTGACAATTTCCAGTTTCCTGGTCCCAACCGCCTCCTCTTCACTATGGACGTCCAATCGCTCTACACCTCCATCCCCCACCAGGATGGTTTGAGGGCTCTCCGCTTCTTCCTGGAACAGAGGCCCAACCAGTCCCCATCCACCAACACCCTCCTCCGCCTGGCTGAACTTGTTCTCACATTGAACAACTTCTCCTTCAACTCCATGCATTTCCTTCAAATAAAAGGTGTCGCTATGGGTACCCGCATGGGTCCTAGTTATGCCTGTCTTTTTGTGGGATATGTCGAGCATTCTTTGTTCCAGTCCTACTCAGGCCCCCTCCCCCAACTCTTTTTCCGGTACATTGATGACTGTATCGGTGCCGTTTCCTGCTCCCGCCCCGAACTAGAAAACTTTATCAACTTTGCTTCCAATTTCCACCCTTCTCTCACCTTTACATGGTCCATCTCTGACACTTCCCTTCCCTTCCTCGACTTCTCTGTCTCCATCTCTGGGGATAGGTTGTCTACCAATATCCATTATAAGCCCACTGACTCCCACAGCTACCTCGACTACACTTCTTCACACCCTACCTCCTGTAAGGACTCCATTCCATTCTCCCAGTTTCTCCGTCTCCGACGCATCTGCTCTGATGATGCTACCTTCCATGACGGTGCTTCTGATATGACCTCCTTTTTCCTCAACCGAGGATTTCCCCCCACTGTGGTTGACAGGGCCCTCAACCGTGTCCGACCCATTCCCCGCACCTCTACCCTCACCCCTTCCCCTCCCTCCCAGAACCGTGACAGGGTTCCCCTTGTCCTCACTTTTCATCCCACCAGCCTCCATATCCAAAGGATCATCCTCCGCCATTTTCGCCACCTCCAGCGTGATGCCACTACCAGTCGCATCTTCCCCTCCCTTCCCCTGTCAGCATTCCGAAGGGATCGTTCCCTCCGCGACACCCTGGTCCACTCCTCCATTACCCCCACCACCTCGTCCCCGTCCCAGGGCACCTTCCCTTGCAATCGCAGGAGGTGTAATACCTGTCCCTTTACCTCCTCTCTCCTCACTATCCCAGGCCCCAAACACTCCTTTCAGGTGAAGCAGCGATTTACTTGTACTTCTTTCAATGTAGTATACTGTATTCGCTGCTCACAGTGTGGTCTCCTCTACATTGGGGAGACCAAGCGCAGACTGGGTGACCGCTTTGCGGAACATCTCCACTCAGTCCGCAAGCAGGACCCTGAGCTTCCGGTTGCTTGCCATTTCAACACTCCCCCCTGCTCTCATGCTCACATCTCTGTCCTGGGATTGCTGCAGTGTTCCAGTGAACATCAACGCAAGCTCGAGGAACAGCATCTCATCTATCGATTAGGCACACTACAGCCTGCCGGTCTGAACATTGAGTTCAATAATTTCAGAGCATGACAGCCCCCCACTTTACTTTCATTTTTAGTCATTTTTTCTTCCTTTTTTTTGGCATTCCTTTTTACATTTTTTACAATCTTTTTTTGTATTTATTTCAGTTCATCTTAGTTTGTTCAGTTTGCTCACCCACTGTTTTTTTCAGGTTGTTTTTCTTCAGGTTTGCACTTGCTGATGTTCAATATTCAGTATATTCACACCTAATCTGTACTAATGCTTTGTCTTTCAACACACCATTAACATATTGTTTGCCTTTGCTCCGTGACCTTTTGGTCAGCTATGTGGCCTGGTCCAATCTGCACCTTCTCCTTTGTTATCTCTTGCCCAACCCCCACCTCACTTGTTTATAATCTGTGACTTTTCTAATATTTGTCAGTTCCGAAGAAGGGTCACTGACCCGAAACGTTAACTCTGCTTCTCTTTCCACAGATGCTGCCAGACCTGCTGAGTGAATCCAGCATTTCTTGTTTTTGTTTAAAACAATACTTTGGGTTATCTTCCACCTTTCAGCAGCAGTGCTCTCCCTCTCTATTACCAGCATGACTACAATCAGGCTTCCTTGCATTTCATTTCCTTGCTATGTATTTTTATGACCATATAATTCCTGATGTCATTCAGCCTCCTACTGTAAGTACTGATTATAGTATTGTCTTTCCACAGTGCCTGTAATATCTTTCTTACTGATCGTGTAAGAAAGGCCTTACTCCTCGACGCATTGGAATCTGCTAAATGCCACAGCTCCTAGTTGACAGATCATGATGCTGCATTTCAGACTCTTTGCAATCTCCTGAACTATCGTCAGAGCAGAACACATTTTCTTTTAATGGCACAAATTGACCTTTGGCTTGCCGTGCGAAGCCCCATAAAGTGTTATCGCTTACTGTCAAGTTTGTAGAATGATGGAAGCCCCATCCCATGCACAGGATGTTTTGCTGGCTAATTCAACATGCTCCATAACCTCTGGGAGCACAGAGGAGCTTCCCGATGATGCATCTGTGTCTGGATTATCTGTTACAGGAGTCGATATAAATGGTGAGTAATCAGTACCAATGTCTAGTTTTGTTAAATTCTCCACTAATGTACTTCCTAGGGTATTTTTAAATTTTTATTAAAATATGAAAAATTTGAAGTTCACACATGTGAAGATGTATCTATTGAGAGCTGATGTTAATAGGAGGTGCCAATGCCAGGTTTTGTTTTGCTGAGTAGGTGAAATCGCTGCTTGTTTTAAAGTACTTGTCTGTATAAATTTAGTGTTGTGTGCTTCTTTCATAGAATGGCTACAGTTGGCCCATCATGTCTATACCAGCTCTCTCTGTGCTATTTAGCTGGAGAAATGCAGTTATTGTTAAATCATTGTGTAATTTTGAATCATAGTTCTAAGAGGAGGAACTGAATTTTAGTATTTTCAAATTCAGATTGTAGAAGAGCCATGCATTTCAACATGCATTTTATTTAATTATTTTGTGAATGTTTTTCTACACAGTGAGTGGTGCTGATGAGCTAACTATGTGACTAAGTGAAATTATCATAGGCATAAATGGAGTCAATAACCCAGGGCTGCAAATGTCACTATAGTTTATATATAAACACAGATGATTGTGATGTTACGAGCACTCCCTGTTTGAAGTAAATATAGAAAGGGAAAATCTAATATTATCTAAGGATAGGCAGTGATCTCTTTTTAGTTCACCTCTGAAGTCCCACAAAGATCTTTGGCTTTGCTCCCACCCCCACTCCCTTTCCATGTCTACATCCTGCCACTCAAGTGATATTATCTACATGGTCAAAACCGCTAATGTGACGCCCCTGTTCAAGAAGGGAGGGAGACAAAAAGCAGGAAACTATAGGCCAGTCAGCCTGACATCGGTCGTTGGGAAAATGCTAGAGTCCATTATTAGGGAAGAAATAGCAGGACATTTAGAAAAGCTTAATGCAATCAAACAGAGTCAACCTGGTTTTGTGAAAAGGAAATCATGTTTGACAAATTTGCTAGAGTTCTTTGAGGATATGACAAGCAGAGTTGATAAAGGGGAACCAGTAGATGTAGTGTATTTAGATTTCCAGAAGGCATTCGATAAGGTGCCACATAAAAGATTATTGCTCACGGTATTGGGGATAATGTATTAGCATGGATTGAAGATTGGTTAGCCCACAGAAGACAGAGTGTCTGGATTAATGGGTCTTTTTCATTTTGGAAAGACGTAACTAGTGGAGTGCCATGAGGATCAGTCCTAGGGCCTCAATTATTTATCCATATTAATGACTAGGAGGAGGGGGCAGAGTGTAATATATCTAAATTTGCTGACGATACAAAAATAGGTGGGAGGGCATGTTGTGATGAGGACATTCGGAATCTGCAAGGGGATATAGATAGGTTGAGTGAGTGGGCAAAAACTTGGCAGATGGAGTTTAATGTAGGAAAGTGTGAGGTCATGCACTTTGGTAGGAAGAATCAAAAGGCAGACTATTATTTCTTCTCAGAGAGTAGTGAATATCTGGAACTCTCTACCCCAGAGAGTAAGTATTTAAAGAGCAGGTAGATAGATTTTTGAAATATCGGGGAGTTGAGGGCTATGAGGAGCTGGCACGAAAGAGGAGTTGAGGTCTGGGGCAGATCTGCTATGATCTTATTGAATGGCGGGGCAGGCTTAAGGGGCCGAATGGCCTACTCCTATTTCTTATATTCTTATGTTCAACTTTGTGTGCATGTCAGTGACACCAAGCTCTACCTCTCCATCGCTCCTTTAGGCCACCGCACAACCTCTGTGCTGTCACGTTTGTCCAGCATCCCGTTGTGAATGCCATAACTTTCTCCAGTTAAACATTGGGAAGGCTGAAGCCATAATCTTTCCCTGCCCTCCCACCTGTGCTGCGACCACAAACTCTGCTCACTTGCCACTGATTCAATCTGTGTCTCCAAGCACTGTCTTGGACTAAACCAGACTGTTTACAATCTTAGTATCCTGTTTAACCAGGAGCTGGGTTTCAGGTCCTGTATCCTTTCCACTACAAAGACGACGAACTTCCACCTCTGCTGTAGCCCTTAGGCTTTGCACATGCCTTTGTCGCCTCCAGACCCAACTGCTCCACTGCTGTTCTTGTTGGCTTCCCTTCAGCAACTAGTCCAAAACTATAATGCATGTATCCCGTCCTCCTCACCTACCATCCTTATCCTCGCTGACCTAGAGTGGTTCCCTGTTCTCCAATGAATTGAATTTAACATTTCCATCCTTAAAAACCCTGTATGGCCTCACTTCATCTTATCTCTGCAATCTATTCTCTGGCTTTCTGTACATCTTCCCCTCCATTTGGCCCACCAATTCCTTGGATCTGCTCTGGAATTATGTTTAAACCATTTCTCCAACTTTTTTTAAAAAAAGAAATAATCTTTAAAAGCCATTTCTTTGATCAAGCTTTTGGTTACTGTTCCTACTTTCTCAAACCCTGGCTCATTGCCCCATTTTCCTCGTGCCTTTCTTTGATGAATCTTAGGTTTTTTTTTACATTAAAGATGTCCTTTAATTGCACGTTATTGCAAGAGTAATATTTTTGAGTTTGTTATCCTCTAAATTTTCTCTCCTTTCTGATCAAATTGAGTGTTGCTTCTGTGGTGGAGTAAGTAGCTTCCTAAATATCACAGGACCAATGTTGCTCATGAGCTAACTGCTGGAAATCTCTGGATGACCTGGAGACAATATTCCTTTCCATTTTAATAAACTTCAATATGCTGTACTGCTAATTGAGACTTTGACTTTTAAAGGTTGTTTGGGGTTTCCTCCTTTTTTAACTTATTTATATTTCTTAGCAATAAATCTTGTGGTGAAATTGCTGCATTAGCCCAATCTTTGAGTTTCCTGGGGATTGTGGGGTGGGGGCGCGTGAAATTAGAAATCGGCAATGTTTTTAAAACATACCTTGCACCTCCATTCCCCGCCAGGTGAAGCAGCGATTTACTTGTACTTCCTTCAATTTAGTCTACTGTATTCGCTACTCACAATGTGGTGTCCTCTACACTGGGGAGACCAAACGCAGATTGGGTGACCGCTTTGCGGAACACCTCCGCTCAGTCCAAAAGCATGACTCCAAGCTTCCTGGCATTTGCCATTTCAACACAGCCCACTGCTCTCATGCTCACATCTCTGTCCTGGACTTGCTGCAGTGTTACAGTGAACATCAACAAAAGCTCGAGGAACAGCATCTCATTTACTGATTAGGCACTCTCCAGCCTGCCAGACTGAACATTGAGTTCAATAATTTCAGAGCATGACGGGCCCCCCTTTTAATTTAATTTTATTTTTAATTTTTTTTTGTTTTGTTTTAGTTTTCATTTTTTTAACTATGTGCCTACCCACTTTTTTTCATGTTTGTACTTTGGGCCAGGGCTGTTCATTTTCCGTCAATTAACACCCTGTCTGCACTAGCTCTTTGTGTTTCAGCACGCATTAACATGACCACCTTGTCAGTTATTCTGTGATCTTCTGTCCTATCAACACCTTGCCTTTTGTTGCCTTTTGTTACCTTTTGCGCCACCCCCATTTTATTTGCTTAAAACCTATTACATTTCTAACATTTGCCAGTTCTGACAAAGGGTCGCTGACCTGAAACGTTAACTCTGCCTCTCTCCACAGATGCTGACAGATTTGCTGAGTATTTTCAGCATTTCTTGTTTGTATTTCAGATTTCCAGCATCTGCAGTATTTTGCTTTTATTACCTAGGTGCTTACAAACGTACCTGAGAATGAGTCAACTGCCTATCTGCAGGGAAATGGCAGCTATGTACTGAGTCCTAAAGAGGAGTAGGGGATGTTTTTTAATGAAGTAACCAGGTGGAAAAAAAGGACAAATAAAAACAAAGTATAATGCCTTTCACAGCACCAGCAGTATTTCTGAAAAGACCAAAGAATTTTGAAGAAATGGGCTAAAATTTGCAACTTCCCAAATCTCCTCAGCATTTGCCTGTTGCAGATTGTCAGAAAGCTGATAAATTATATGACCTGATTGAAAAAACACACTTTGAAAAGTATGGAGCGAAAGATCATTTGACGGAAGTTTCAGATAAGGAATGTTTTTACATACAGGCAAGGAAGCCACTCAGTTATAATTGTGCAAATTGTGAAGGATAATTGGAGCTGAAAATCTTGTACCTGAAACCATACCCGAGTGATGCAATGCCTACAGTGCTGTTCCTTTGTGTTCACCTCCCACTCACTGTTTGCAGATTGCATTGGTGAAATTGTAGCCAATCTCTGAGCCAGTGACAGCAGATGCGATTTCCCCCACCCTAGCACCTGGAATGCAAAACATTGTGTTTTCCATGACTGTGGAATCATAGAGCATTGGTGGGTGCTGGCTATACAATCAAAAATCTGCTGAATTTTTATTTTGGAATGGTTCAGTTGACCAGATCAAAGGGTTCTGTCAGATTGATGGTTCATTGACCTAACTGTTAACTGCCCTAAAGGTGAACAAAAGTAGCCACCTTTATGCATCAATTATGTCACACTCCAGAGGCTTGAGCACAGTATCTAGGCTGGTACTCTAGACTGTTGCACCTTTGGAGGAACCGTCTTTTGGATGAGACATTAAAACTGAGATCCTGTCTCCCCTCTCGATTGGGCATAAAAGATTCCATGGTGCTGGTTTGAAGCAGAGCAGGGGAGTTCTCCCTGAACTGGCCAAAATTTATCCCTCAACTAACAACATTAAAAAAAAAAATGATTATAATCACATTGCTGTTTGTGAGACTTGCTATGTACAAGTTGGTTGGTAAGTTTCTGACATTGCAACAGGGACTGAACTTCAGAGCTACTTAATTGGGTATAAAGAGCTTTAGGACCTCCTGAGGTCGTGAAATGCACTGTATAACTCCAGTCTTGCTGTTTACTATTTTGTGACATACACATTTTCTCTGAAGTTGGAACATAAAAATTATTCAACAGATGGGAAAAAATGTAAATGTGTTTTTACTTGTTCGCTGGACGTGGGTGATGGTGGCAGGGCTGCATTAATTGCCCATCTCAAGTTGCTTGGAGAAGGTGGTGGTGATGGGCTGCCTTGTACTGTCGCAGTCCATGCGGTAAATCCTTCACATTGTTTATAGCTGAATGGTTTCCTTGGTTGTTTCAAATGGTGTTATGAATTAACCATTTGGTGTCACTGGAGTCACAAGCAGGGGTGTCAGGCTCCATTCTCCAAAGGACATTAGTGAGCCACTTGGGTTTTAATTGCAATCCGGAAGCTTTCACAGTTATTCCTCTGGTGCTAGGCTACAAGTTATTCATGTTTTAAATTTGGTTTGACCTCATGAGCTGTGGGTGGCTGGACCATTACCATAACCACTACACCAAAGCAAGAAACTATATATGAAATATGCAACTAGTAAAGGTTGCAATGGAGATTATTCACTGAGTAAAATTGCTGTGTCTGTGTGATGTATAATAGAAAAAATACTTAAACCTATTATTACAAGACCAGGCAAATTTAATATCTGTAAAGGAGGGAAACTGTCGCTTAAAAAATCCTTTCATCGCTCAGATGTAGTTCCACCTACCACTACCTGCCACTTCCCTCCAACCACACACCATCCTAACTTGGAAATATATCATCGTTCCTTCACTGTCGCTGAGTCAAAAACCTGGAACTCCCTTCCTAATAACACTATGGGTGTACCTGCACCACATGTACTCCAGTGGTTCAAGGTGACGACTCTCCGCCATCTTTGCAAGGGCAATTAGAGATGGGCAATAAATTTTGACCTTGCCAGTGATGCTCACATACCGGGAACGGACATTAAAAAAAAAGCATTTTATGGAAAGTAAATATAATTTAGGGCTCCGACTCTAGATCAACATTACAAATTTAATGTTGGTGTGAAGCTGAGCTGCTTTGTACTAATGCAACAGTTGGAGTTTTATTCTCGGTTCCTAATATTGTAGAAAAGTAACTTGTGTTTTTGATGGATCTCACCACTCTAATACAACACCAGATTTTGCTGATGCTTTGTTCCATAGGTGCCTCTGGCATTTTCCCCTTCTCCACTGCACCCCCACCTCATTATTTCTGATAAATTAAGCTTGTCTTTTTCCTGTGATCATTGAACTGTTCCTATTGTTTGTTATAGATGTTTTAGATGTCAAAGTAAAGTACACAAGTTTGGTTCACATATAAACTTAATTTTTTCAGCTTGAGAAATGCCAGGTAATAGGGTAAAGTTCTGAAATGCAATAATTGTAAATCTGACTAGATTAGAGGAATACATTCATTGTGCATTAAAGTAGTTTTGTGGATGTGTGAAATTGATCTAGCCAGTTTCATTTTCCTTGGAAATATTTTTCCTAGTCATTGCTTTTCTTGTGTGTCAGTTTTAGTTAGTATCTGCATGTATGATCAAGATTAACATTAAGTGCCAAAGTCATTGGCTGGAAGTTGCGCTGTTACAGTACCTTGAATGTTTGGATGGGAAGAAGGGAGAGAGAGAAAATGAGGGACAGTGTTTTGATACGGAGGATGGAATTCTGTTAAGAGAGCTGTCAAATGTGACAACTGCATGTACAGAGTGAGGCTGCAACATATTGGTTTCATTGTAACCAAGTCCACGTTAAAGTCTGGCTCGGGTATAAAATTGAAACCCGACTCGGCGCCCGAGTCCTTTAATTATTTTTTGCACCCAACCCGACACGAATATCGTTCATCCGTTCTGGCAGCAGGTTATTCCTGCAGATGGAATTGTGGGGAATCATGGGTAAGCCTGATCCCGTGACTTCCCGGAAGCAGCCCTGTATAGGCCGGTCCAAGTTCGAATGCTGGACTCAGAATATAGACACATATAGTCGGGTTCGGGTTGGGTAGCCAGGCTTTAGTCTACATTGCTTTAAATGTACCATTGATAATGGGTGTGTTTAATGTCCTGGATAGCTTCCGCTTGTCTGGGCAGAAAATGTATAAGGATAAATTGTAGCAAGTTCCAGAAGTTTAAAAAAGTAAAATTGTGGTTGACAGAAAAATTGGACTGACTTTCCTGGTAACATTTTTCTTGTCCATAATAATTCAGTGGACTGCATACTGAAGAGGGACAGAATTTTCTAGTGGTATAAAATTGGATGCACAGAGAGAGGATTGAGTTCTGATCTTTCTTTGGTCAGTTTAACTCCCGCGTTGAGTGGGAGTACGCCAGTAATCCAGAGAACGTGAATGAGTTCAAATCCCAGCACGCCAGTTTGAGAATTTGAACTCTGTTGAAATAAACAAACCCAGAAATAAAAAGCTGCTGTCAGTGAAAGTGACTATGAAGTTGTCAGATTGTCATAAATCCTAGTTGGTTCACTAATGTCCTCTGGAGAAGGGAACTTGCGGTTCTTACCCAGTCTGGTCTATGTGATTCCAGCCCCATTCCAAAGTGGCTCGCTCTTAACTGACTTCTGAAGTTGCCTAGAAGCCATTCAGTTGCAAAGTTTGCAATGAAGAAGATAGCACACCATCATCACTGTCACCTCAGGGTATCTAAGGATGTGCAATAAATGTCAGTGATGCTCAAATCCAAAGAATCAACCAAAATTAAGTTGGAGTTTAGGCTGGTTGTACGGTTGACACTTCAGATGTAGCCATATTAGGAGGAGGGAGAAAGAGAGAGTTGGAAGAGAGAAAAATCTAGCAAGGCGTGTCTTATCTTGCATAAGAGTACCTTCTGTTGGCTGGTTGTGAAATGATATAGTGCTTAGACTGTGCAACTTTAAGACCTTGTACTGCATTCAGTGGTGGATTCATGCCTGCAGTTACTCCTGTTGCTGACCCTTGTACCATTGTGGGAAAGTACTGATCACAGCGTGGGTACTTTTCCATGCAGAGTTGGGTGGAGGAGGCAGAAAATTAAAGAGGGCGCCATAATCAGGTTTCTGATTCGCGTCTCTGCCAGTTTGAGCAGCATATGTATTGGCTTGGGAAAGGATAACTGTCCCTTGCTCACCTTTGATGCTTGGCCTGGAAAACCAGAAACGCGGTAGAACCGTTTATGGTGGTGGTGGTGGGGAAGGAATGAGAACAAATATTCATCAACAATTATTCATTGATTAAAATAAAATTGCCAAAATGTCCTTAACATTTAGGTTTCAGCGCTGAATGGGTATGGTCAGCCAACAAACTGATGGAGATGTGTTATTTTCAAACCCCCTCTCTCTTTTTTTTCTAGGAGCAAACTTTACAGAGCTTTATTGTGACTTTTGGAATGTCAATGGTGTTTCTCAAAAGACAATTTATGTTTTGATTTATGATGAATTACTAATTCCTAATTCTGGCTGAGTGTAGTTTGGTCATTCACCCTGTATGTACGTATTCTTTAATAAGTTTAGAGTGGTGCTGGCACTGAAAGTCAACAATAAGTTATTGGCTTGTTTGTACACACTACAAGCTTAAAGGAAGTTGAATAGGAGTGAAAGTTCTCAAGGACAGCTTGTGGAGCTATCCTAAAAATAGATGTACATTGGAAAATCGACAATTTGTGGCTCTAAGCTATGTTTTTATGCTCTGAAACTTTCCTTCCAGTATATGCCAGATGAGCATTTTGAGACAGAAGAAAAGAATTCTGAGTCTTTGTCTTCCTTCTTAAGATTATATCTATAATGAAAAGTAGTTTTCTGTTTTCCATCCTTGGTAAAACAAGAAAGAATCTGAACTTGGGCTGATGGGTTTGATGAGCCAAAAGAAAATTAATTTCACTTATTTCAGTTGTCCATTATTTTCCTCCTTGCTGCTTTCTGTGAATTTTCTCCCCTACCCCCTCATCGCATTGCCAAATCTGGAATGCTTAAAAAATGCCATAAACTTAGTTAGAAGACTGAGAAAAATAAGATTAGAACTTTGCTTTTCAGCTAGTGTCAGGTTTAAGTGGTAGAATAGGGTGGTACTAGTTGCTAACTCTGCTTCATTTTTCATAGGTGCCTATGTGAACAGTACTGATAAAGTGCCAAACATTGGAACAGCTTTGGACGCCAGCAGTATCTCAGGCAAACATGAGGGCAAGATCCAGCAACAGTGTGCTTCCAGTGATAAAGGTGCTGATGGTGAAGGAGACAGTTGTCAGAATGGATCTAAGTCCGTTTGCAGGTCCACTGGGCCTTCTGGCATTCCCCTGGCTGTCTCTAACTCACCAGAAAGTCAGCCACCAAAGTGCAGATCTGATGAGAGCACAGAGCCTTCCCCAGGTGTGGATGGTTTCCATGGCAACTTAAAGAAGCCTCAGGGAGCTAAATCTGAGATGCTTGTTCAAAAAAGTGAAGCTTTGCAGTCGCTCATTCTAAGTCTTCCTATGCAAGAAACCGATTTGTGTAAGCATTTATTTACAGTGGTGGCTCTTCCACCCTCCTTCCTCCTTTTTTGAATTTTCCTCTTTGCCAACATTGGCATGCTTTTTAAGCTTAATTGATCAAGCTGGCAACTCCATGTGCTATCTCTTTCTGTGCATGTGCTACCATAGAGACTGTCTTTTAAGAAAAAGTTGGGACATGAAAAGCTGTTCTATTCCAAATGTCAGTAGCTAAAAAGTGACGTTTGCAGATATCAGATATTACAGGTGTCTGCGAGAATAAGGGACAGAGCTTGCTGGATGGTATTGTAGTGGGTAAGTTAGGAGTGAAGTAGTTTATGTTTTAAGATGGAACTTTGTTTATCTGAATCATGTCGCCAGGTCGTCTTCTGCTTCAGTACAAATAATTCGTTTCAATTTCCATTCATGATTTTGGAAATTGTTACTATGTCTCCTCTTTCCCCTCACCCCCAAAAAACTTATTTTTCCCTGCCTGCTACTGAGAGCAGGTTTGGACGTGGGTGCAGAGGAAGCCGGAATTGGGCATATGGCTGGGGTGGGGGACTAGCAGAGGTGGGATGAAGCCATAGAGGGAATTGTAAGTGAGGACATGGATTTTGAATTTAAATCTGCTGTGTGACAGGGAGCGAATGGAGGCTGGTGAATTAAGGAGCAGGTGCAGTTTAATGTAGGCAGCAGGGTTTTTAGACAAATTGAAGTTTGTGTTTCAATTTGTTTTGGCAGCTGCCATGATATAGTATGATGCCATTTTCAACTTTTGGTTTACAATCATGCATGTCTTTTTGTTGGTACTTGTTAATTATGTTCTCCTAACTGTGTGATTACATACACTAAAATATAAATTAGATCACGTTTTCCAGAATCTTTATTTGTGCAGCTGCCTAGTTGCTGTACCCCTGTTTTAGGCACTGATTGTCTCCAGTATCTGCAGTTTTTTTTTTTAAGTAACAAGAGTTAATGAAGTGAGGTCAACAGTTAAAACTATAGTGTCAGAAAAACTCATTGCAAAAATCTAACCTTAAAAGAAACGGGTAGAATAGATTTGAAAATCCGCTCTGCTATGGTCTTTTGCAATGTAATTAACCTGCATTCTTAAAAATAGTGACAAAGAAGCAACCCAAGTTAATTATGAAATGCAAACAAATGCTGGAAATACTCAGCAGGTCTGGCAGCATCTGTGGAGAGAGAAGCAGAGTTAACGTTTCAGGTCAGTGACCGTTCATCAGAACTTCTGAAGAAGGGTCACTGACCTGAAACGTTAACTCTGCTTCTCTCTCCACAGATGCTGCCAGATCTGCTGAGTGTTTCCAGCATTTCTTGTTTGTGTTTCAGATTTCCAGCATCTGCAGTATTTTGCTTTTATACAAGTTAATTATGAAATTGTTTACCCATACAGACCTTTATTACTATTACAAAATTTGTATGTTTACAGGAGACTGAATGCGGGGAGGTTTGCTAGTGCTGTTGGGGGGGTGGGGGGGGGTTTAAACTAATTTGGCAGGGGGATGGGATACAGAGTGGAGGTACATTAGGGGGTGATGCACAGCCAAATATGAGAAACTGAGTCAGTCTGGAAGGCAGAGAAAATATAGACCTGTTGAGACACAAGTGAATAATGCAAGGCTGGATTGCACCTATTTTAACACAAGGAGTCTTACCAGAATGGCTGTTGAATTGAGGGTGCTGATTAACACATGGGAATATAATATTATTGCTATCACAGAGACAACGTTGAGGGAAGGGCAGGACTGGCAGCTCAATATTCCAGGATATAGAATCTTCAGGTGTGACGGAGGGGCGGGGGTGTAAAAGAGGTGGCATTGCACTATTGATCAAGGAGTCAATTACTGCAGTAAGGAGGGATGATATCTTAGAAGGTTCCTCAAATGAGGCCATATGGGTACAACTTAAAAACAAAAAGGGGGCATCACGTTGCTGGGAGTGTACTACAAGCCTCCACACAGTCAGGGAGAGGTAGAGGACAGATATGTAGGCAAATCTCAGAGAGGTGTTTTAGTTTTAGAGATACAGCACTGAAACAGGCCCTTCGGCCCACCGAGTCTGTGCCGACCATCAACCACCCATTTATACCACTCCTACACTAATTCCATATTCCTGCCACATCCCCACCTGTCCCTATATTTCCCTACCACCTACCTATACTAGGGGCAATTTATAATGGCCAATTTACCTATCAACCTGCAAGTCTTTTGGCATGTGGGAGGAAACCGGAGCACCCGGAGGAAACCCACGCAGACACGGGGAGAACTTGCAAACTTCACACAGGCAGTACCCAGAATTGAACCTGGGTCGCTGGAGCTGTGAGGCTGCGGTGCTAACCACTGCGCCACTGTGTAAAAATAATAGGGTAATAATAGTAGGGGATTTCAACTTTCCCAATATTAACTGGGATAGTCTTGGTGCAAAAGGCTTAAAGGGGGCAGAATTATTAACGTGCATCCAGGAGAATTCTTTGCGCCAGCATGTAGATAGTCCTACAACAGATGGGGCAGTACTGGACCTAATCTTGGGGAATGAAGCTGGACAAGTGATAGAAGTGTCAATGGGGGAGCATTTCAGGGATAGTGACCATAATTGTGTAAGATTTAAGGTAGTTATGGAAAAGGACAAAGATGGACTGGAAATAAAGGTATGAAATGGGGGAAGGCTGATTTCAATATGATAAAACAGGATCTGGCCAAAGTGGACTGGGAGCAGCTACTTGTAGGAAAGTCTACATCAGACCAGTGGGAGTCATTCAAAAAGGAAATATAGAGAGTTCAGGGCCAACATGTTCCTGTAAAGGTGAAGGATAGGACCAACAAGTCCAGGGAAACTGGGATGTAGAGGATTAGATAAGGGGGGAAAAAAAAAAGGAGGCTTGTGGCAGATTCAGAGGGCTGAAAACAGCAGAGGCCCTAGAGGAGCATAGAAAGTGTAGGGGGAGTACTTAAAAAAAAAAGTAATTAGGAGAACGAAGAGGGGACATGAAAAAACACTGGCGGGCAAGATAAAGGAAAATCCCAAGGCGTTTTATAAGTATATTAAGGGCAAGAGGATAACCAGGGAAAGAGTAGGGCCCATTAGGGACCAAAATGGCAATCTGTGTGTGGAGCCGGAGGACATAGTGAGGTTTTAAATTATTACTTTTCATCTGTGTTCACTATGGTGAAGGATGATATAGGTGTAGAGATCGGGGAGGGGGAGTGTGATATACTTGAACAAATCAGCATTGAAAGGGAGGAGGTATTGGCAGTTTTAGCGGGCTTAAAAGTGGATAAATCCCCAGGCCCAGATGAGATGTATCCCAGGCTGCTATGTGAGGCAAGGAAGGAGATTGCAGGGACTCTGACACAAATTTTCAAAACCTCTCTCACACAGGAGAGGTGCCAGAGGACTGGAGGACAGTAAATGTGGTACCATTATTCAAGAAGGGTAGTAGGGATTAACCTGGTAATTACAGGCCAGTGAGTCTGACATCAGTGGTAGGGAAACTATTGGAAAAAATTCTGAGGGACAGGATTAATCTCCATTTGGAGAGGCGGGGATTAATCAAGGATAGTCAGCATGGCTTTGTCAGGGGGAGATCATGTCTAACAAATTTGATTGAATTTTTCGAGGAGGTGATTAGGTGTGTTGATGAGGATAAAGCAGTTGATGTCTACATGGACTTCAGTAAGGCTTTTGATAAGGTCCTGCATGGGAGATTTGTCAAGAAGGTAAGAGCCCATGGGATCCAGGGCAATTTGGCAAATTGGATCCAAAATTGGCTTAGTGGCAGGAGGCAGAGTTGTTTCTATGATTGGAAGCCAGTGACCAGTGGTGTACCGCAGGGATCGGTGCTGGGACCCTTGCTGTTCATTAATGATTTGGACATGAATGTAGGAGGTATGATCAGTAAGTTCGCAGATGACACGAAAATTGGTGGTGTCATAAATAGTGAGGGGGAAAGCCTTAGATTATAGGACTATGTAGATGGGTGGGGCAGTGGCAAATGGAATTTAATCCTGAGAATTGAGGTGATGCATTTTGGAAGGACTAACGAGGCAAGGGAATATACAATGGATGGTAGGATCCTAGGAAGTACAGAGGATCAGAGGTACCTTGGTGTCCTTGTCCGTAGATCACTGAAGGCAGCAGTACAGGTAGATAAGTTGGTTAAGAAGGCATGTGGGATACTTGCCTTTATTAGCCGAGGCATAGAATATAAGAGCATGGAGGTTATAATGGAGGTGCATAAAATGCTAGTTAGGCCACAGCTGGAGTACTGTGTACAGTTCTGATCCCCACAGTATAGGAAGGATGTGATTGTACTGGAGAGGGTGTGAAGGAGATGCACCAGGATGTTGCCTGGGCTGGAGCGTTTCAGCTATGAAGACAGACTGGACAGGCTAGGGTTGTTTTCCTTAGAGCAGAGAAGGCTGAGGGGGGACCTGATTGAGGTATATAAAATTATGAGGGGCTTAGAGAGGATAGATGGGAAGAAACTTTTTCCCTTAGCACAGGTGTCAATAACCAGGGGGCATGGATTTAAGGTAAGGGGCAGGAGGTTTGGAGGGGATTTGAGGAAAAATGATTTCACCCAGAGGGTGGTTGGAATCTGGAACACACAGCCTGAAGGGGTGGTAGAGGCAGGAACCATCACAACATTTAAGAAGTGTTTAGATGAGCACTTGAAACGCCATAGCATAAAAGGCTACGGGCCAAATGCTGGAAAATGGGATTAGAATAGATAGGTTCTTGATGGCCGGCACAGACATGATGGGCTGATGTGCCTGTTCCTGTGCTGTATAACTGACTCTATGACGGTAGAGTAAACTTTTCCGGTTTGTGCAGCTTTGGATGGACCTCCTCACTGTTACATTGTCACAATATTGGGGAGGAGATGAAGCTTCAAGACCAGCCCCTGCCTGCAGGAACCATTTTCCTTTACTTTTTTAGATTGTGGGATGGTGTTGATGCGAGCGATGCTGAAGTTCCTGCCCCACCATCAAATTCAGTTGAAGGAAATAAGGGTGAGGGATGGAGCAGAGAATTTTAAAAGAAAAGTGTGTTTGTGGTTTGTTTTAGTTTCTTTGTTCTTTTTGCCCACATGTATACAAAAACAGTCCCCATTTTGTGTAGCATTGTATGTTGCTGCTCTGAAACCTGATGCCTTTGGTTCTTTTGCATTGTGCTCCTGCTTTGCATTTATTGTTTGTGTCTATGTAAATGAGTTTGGTGTTCATGAAAATGCTTTGTATCCAGATTTGATGTACCCATATTTACTGTATATGATAATTGAGAGATTCTGAATCCTTTGGATTTTGCTTTTCGTATAAATTCCTGCATGCTGCAATTGTGAGTAAGGATTGAAGTTATTTACTTTGCCAAATTCAGCTTGCATTGGTGATTGCAGAATGTGCAGAGTGTTGTGGGTTGCCTGTTTAATGTACCAACCAGTAAGGCCAGCCATTAAATGAAAAAAAAATCCCTGTATATTCTCCTCCTGCATCAAACCCATTAGCCCGGATCTTCAGTTTAGTCATTAGGTTGGTGGATGTGTGGGCATGGTGACATTTGTTCATACCACAAGGAGGTGCTCCAATCCCAGTCAATTGTTTAGCCTGACATGATGTTGAAAATATACTGCGGTAGGGCTTTGAGGTCTGCCAACTGGGGGGGTAGCATGGCTGGAAGCCACAGTGCTGCTGGTTTGTAAAGGAAAAAGTAACCTTTTTTAACAGAAGAAGCACTTAGGCCTATGTGATTGATTAATTGTTTTGTGATTGGATTTTTTTTTCCTATTAAATTTTAACAATCTCCCGCAGTTAATAACATCACTGGACACCAAGGACAAAATGCTTTTTATCATTGATATAGCAATGCATTATGCCCACCTATATATGGGCAGAGGTACTGTATGTCACCATAACTTCCAACAGGGTCAGCAGGCCAGTTCCTGCTACTTGACATGTTCTGCTTGAATTACACTTACTCTATTTACTTTTACTGGGGCATAGTTGTACAGGTGACTGCTTGCCAGGTGGCTGCCCTTGTTCAGCAAGCGTAGTCAGCTGACTTTTCACAAGGGGTATCTCAGCTGAATCCACCTTCTCCTCACTTGATGTCCACACGTGTCAGGATTTGCTTTTAATCTGTCTTGTCCCCCTCCCTCTCAACTCTGTGGTGCTGAGGCCAATTATAACTGTTTCCTTCTTGCGCTGCGATGGTGAGCTAACTCGACACACGCTGAGGATGGATCCTATAACATTCTGATCCCTGTGGCTTACTTTTGCAATAGTTTTACCTACGAAGCCATCCAGGGAGCCACCTTGTCCTTACTGTAATCTCCATTTGCATTTTTTTGTTTTCTGTTAACTTTTACTTTGTGGCGTTGCCATGCCACATACCACCTACAGCTGAAAGAATGAGTAACATGCCACCTGTGTTAACCTTGTTATTAGACAGCTTTCCACAGTGGTCTGGACTTGCAGTACAGTAGTGGCGGTAGTTATGGTACTAGTCTGGCAACCCAGAGATTGTAAATTCAAATCATACCATGACAAGTTGTGAAATTTAATTAAATACATTTGTGGGCTAACATCAGAAAAGTGACTGGATTACAGTAAAAACCCAATTGGTTCACCAGTGCCCTTTAGGAAAAGTAATATCCTATTCCCTACCTGATTTCACCCACACATGACCCCAATCCCACAATATGTGTTGTCTCTTAATAAAATGGCCCTGCCATCTACTTTAGTTTTGTGAACAATTGCTACAAAGCAGAAGGTCCCCTAGTACCACCTCATTAACATGTCTTCTTGGGACAACTAGGGATGGACAATGAATGCAGCCTTGCCAACATTGCCCATATCCCACTGCCTGAACTTTTGTTGTTTCTGCTTTGCAAGTTGGTTCTTGCCATGTGTTCATAATGAGATTCTGCAAGAAATTTTTAAATAAAATGAAGTGAGCTTTTGTCAATTTCTGTAACAGATCTTTTCACAGCTATCCAAATATGACCATCAAATTTTTTGCTATCTATTTATGTTGTAATGAATTTCTCTGCATTATATTAACTTTACTGACAATCGTAATGAGCTGCCACACTGAGTAAGTCTCGGCTTGTTTTCATCCGACTATCATCGGCCACCTGCTAATGGAACAAAGACACACAAATGATTACATTTTGTTGAAACTGTGTGGGTTGTCTCCTGTAAAACAAGCCATAACCAGAATGTGCCTGCTGAGATATTAGTTAAGTTTAGGTTCTGGTAATGTTGGATGGTTTTCATTTTTGTGGTGAGGCGAGATCGAATAAAGGTGTTCAAAATTATGAAGGGTTTTGATGGAGTAAGTATGGAGAAAGTGTTTCCCCTGGTGGGTGGTCAGATAACAGAGGAAACAGATTCAAGAGTTATTAGCAAAAGATGCAGAGGGGAGATTAGGGTATTCCTCTGGAGACATGGGTTTGAATTCCACCATGGCAGAAGGTGGAATTTGAATTCAATTAATAAAAAAAACCTGGAATTAAAAAGCTGTCTAATGATGGCCATGAAACCATTGTCAATTGTTGTAAAAAAAAAAACCCCATCTGGTTCACTAATGTTCTTTAGGAAAGGAAATTTGCTGTCTTTACCTGGTCTGGCCTACATGTGACTCCAGACCCACAGCAATGTGGTTGACTCTTAAAATGCCCTCTGAAATGCAAGACAAGAAACATGTGGAATAAAAACAAGAAACGCTAGAAATACTCAGCAGGTCTGGCAGCATCTGTGGAGAGAGAAGCAGAGTTAACGTTTCAGGTCAGTGACCCTTCTGCAGAGCATGTGGTCTCACCAAGACCTATTTTTCCTCCTATTTTTCTATGTTTCTATATAAATACTGTGGCTACGAGAGCAGGACAGAGGCTAGGAATCCTGCGGCGAGTAACTCGCCTCCTGACTCCCCAAAGCCTGTCCACCATCTACAAGGCATAAGTCAAGAGTATGATGGAATACTCTGCAGTTGCCTGAATGGGTGCAGTTCCAACAACACTCAAGAAACTCAACGCAATCCAGGACAAAGCAGCCCACTTGATTGTCGCCCTGTGCACAAACATTCACTCCCTCCACCACCGACGCACAGTGGCAGCAATGTGTACCATCTCCAAGATGCACCGCAGCAAGGCTACTCAGGCAGTACCTTCCGAACCTGTGATCTCTACCACCTAGAGGGATAAGGGCAGCAGATACGTGGGAACACCACCTGCAAGTTCCTTTCCAAACCACACATCATCCTGACTTGGAACTATATTGCCGTTCCTTCACTGTCGCTGAGTCAAAATCCTGGAACTCCCTTCCTAATTGCACTGTGGGTGTACCTACCTCACATGGCTGCAGCGGTTCAAGAAGGCAGCTCACCACCACCTTCTCATGGGCAATTATGGGTGAGCAATAAATGCTGGCCTGGCCAGCGACGCCTACATCCCATGAAAAATGAATAAATAAAAATTAGGTGAATTTTGTCTTTAATAATCTGGAATGCACTGCCTGAAATGGCGGTAGAAGCAGACTCAATAATTTTCAAAAATTGGATGAATACTTAAAAGGAAGCGGGGAGGGGGATCTAAAGGCAAGTCAACCTTGATTGGTGTGTTGGATCTATTGGTGACTGGCACTGGCAGAGTATATGGAACAGGTCTGCTGGTTAAAGCCCGGTACATGGAATGGGAGTGATGGTCATAATGAAGGGAAAGAGAATTTTATTAGTGAAAGGGGAGTATTCACATATGACCCAGATCAAATGAGGCTGGTGTCTGCAAGAATGGTCTATATTTAAATTGGGAATTGTGGTTTCTATGGCAGCATGAAAGTACGGAAAAGATGATACAAGTGCTTCAGGTGACTGGGCCTTTTGTGATTAAATGATTATAGCTTTTGCAAATTAGTTTGCAAACCGTCTGAAGACATTTTTTTATAAATATGTAGTAAGAACAGATCTTTTATCATTTAATTGTAATTGCTCTGCTGGCTTATGTTTAGGTTGAGTTAACAAAAGATTTATGTAGATCATTTGAAATTATGATTTTTGTTTTGAAATCAGGTACTGTGGATCCGTCTTTGAAAGAACAGAATGAAGAACAGATACGTTCACAGGCTCAACAGTGTCTTGAAGAGCAACTCAAGCAGTACAGAGTACAAAGGCATCAGCAGAGAGTAAGTGTGTCTGAATACAGCGGGTAAGAGGCATGTGGTGCTAGGAATTGTAATGGGGAAAGGAATCACAGGTAGAAGTGTGATCTGTTGAGCAGCTCAAATGAGGCAGCAATATCATAGGGAGGGTGAGAACAGGGGAGTTGGATGTTACGGAAGGAGCCGAGGTTAGTGGGGTTGGAGCACAGAGATGTAAATTGTGTGAGATATGAGGAAACGTTCTACCTAATGTTGAATGCCCGAGTCAGACTTTACACACAGACTTTTGATTTTTCTTGTTATCCTAATTGTAATTACTATTAAAATTTCCATTTTACTGAGTGTGAAAGATGGCCAATCTGGTGAGTAACAATGTTTGAGAAGCCTCACTTAAGTATTTCACAGAACAAATCCCTGTCTTGTTGTGGATGAATTTTTTCGAAAAATGTTTCCACTTTTATCTTTCAGTCTAAGCAATCGACACCAAAAAATCGACTCACCAGTACTTTGGACCCGGAGTTGATGTTCCATCCAGAAGTACTTCCACGAGCTAATACCCTCGCCTTGACTACGGAATACTCGTTCCTGCGGACCAGCGTTCCACGAGGACCCAAGGTGGGCAGCCTTGGAATGCCAAATGTTTCCAAACATGAAAAGACTTCAAAGACCTCAAGGAGTTCCAAGACCAGCAAAATACGATCTCTTGCGGATTATAAAACGGATAGTCCGGAGTCCAGGAGTAGTATTGGAAGGTCTTCCAGTGTGGAAACATTGGGATCCCAGAACAGAACTGGTTCATCCACATCTGTCATATCTGAAATAGGCTTTGCATCAGAAAATGACAATAAATTAGAGATTTTGTTACACGCAGAGGACAGCAACTCTGAGGTAGATGGCAGTGAGCTGGGTGCGAGACAAGATGAGAATGAAAGTGACAGCTCTTCATACAGCAGTATATCTACCACTGGTATTTATGGGGACATGCCCTCACTGGACATCAGGCAAAAAAACACGTACACTATTGATGGGCAAGAAATGTTATCAGATGATATGGGGCAGTTCCCTTCTATTGGGGAGGTGTTGCAAGCTGCAGCAGCAGAACATCAGAGTGAACAGCAGGAAGTGAATGGAGCAGTGCGGAGCCGTAGAGACAGCATTTCCAGCAGGTAACTATGCCATTAATATGATTTAAATAGCCTTACATAGGAGCTGCTCAAATTATATTCAGAATTTGAAATATTATTTCATTGGGCATATGCTGGAACAAAATCTGTAAAAACGAGCTGTGAGCGAGTTCTGAAAAGAAGCCAATATTGTTTGGTGCTTTTAAGAATTGAACTTTGCAATCGGAATTTTTTTATGGTATTGAAAGACTAAATTGTTCCACAGAGCCTTAATGCCATGCCTGTTCTACCATTAAGGTATTTTATTTTGATGATTCTAATGGCTTCATTAGGAAAGATGCTGAGTCAATCAATATAAAGAAGTGAAGTTAATAGCACTGTGTACATTGTCATTAACCCATAGAGATTTAAAAATGACCTACCTTAAATGGACAAACTCAGGAGATCCTCCAAAGTCCATGCAGTTTTCCTCTTTATTTTCTCCCTCCCCACTGCCCCAATTCTATTAAACCAGTACAGTCATCAGCATTTCCTACTTAATTAAAAAAAAACTAAAAGATTTGGAATTATTTCTAAGTTCTGAGACTTGCCCTGTTCACTCCCAATTTTAGATTCTTTTACAGTAAGAAGGTTTCCTGTCTAAATGAGATAACTTTGAGGGTTGGTAGGTTCAGGTTGCTGTTGTTTATTGTAACCCCACCCTCAGTAATTTTGGAGTCCGCACTGTTTACTATTTTGTCTGGATGAAATAGCAGTGAAGCCCTCTTTCCTATACTGCTTTTCCAGACTGCTTGTCTGACATCTGGTATTGAATGAGCAGAAATTTCCTCCAATTAAATATTGGGAAGACCGCAGCCATTTTTGGTCTCTGCCATTAACTCCATCCCTTCCCTGGCAACTATCTGAGGCTGAACCAGACTGTTGCAATCTTGGTGTCATACTCAACCCCAAGATGAACTTCTGACCACATATTCATGCCATCACTCAGACCACCTATTTCCACGTCTAACATCACTGACTCCGTCAACCCTGCCTCCGCTCATCTGCTGAAATTCTCATCCATGCCTTTGTTACTTCTAGACTTAACTATTCTAATGCACTCCTGACCAGCCCCTCTCATTCTATCCTCCGTAAACTTGAGGTTATCCAAAACTCTGCTGTCCATGTCCTTACTTGGACCAAGGCCTATTCACCTGTCACCCTTGTGCTCGCTGGCCTACATTGACTCCCAGTTAAATAATGTCTCGGTTTAAAAATAAATAAATAAATTCTCGTCCTTGTTTTCAAATCTCTCCATGGCCTCGCCCCTCCCTATTTTCTGTAATCTCCTTCAGCCCCACAACTCAGATGTCTGCATTCCTCTAATTCTGGCCTCTTTAGCATCCCTGATTTTAATTGACCCATCATTGGCAGCTGTGCCTTCAGCTCCCAAGGCCCTAAGCTCTGGAATTCACTCCCCACACCTCTCTACCTCTCTAACTCTCGACCTCTCTATCCTCTTTTAGGACATTTCTATTTGACCATCTGCCCTAATAATTGCCTTATGTAAATCAATGCCTAATTTTGTTTCATAATTCTTCTGTGTAGTGCCTTGGGATGCTTTATGTTAAAGATACAATGTAAATACAACTTTCTGTTTGAATCTTCTGGAATTATATCGGCCCAGTCCTTAAAAATACTTAATAGAAAGATGGGTTGCAACTTGAAAGCCTCAAATTGCCATGTGAGGGTGCAGGAAGGCCCCAGGTCAGCCATATCCTTTGATTGCTGGATTGGACTATTCTACAGGAATCATCTCCGTAATGTTTTATGCTTATGAAGTTTTCTATATTTTTAGTTGTGTTTCATCAGCAGGTGCAAGGTTAAAACACTAGGCAGAAACGCAGTTCTACTCTCAACTCTTGGTGAAAGTTTCAAAATAACACCACCCACACTGGGCAGTATCAATCAAGGTTGTGGGGCTGCAAGGCACTGTACAAGGATTCCACACTGGCTTCTATCTGCCCTGCCCCATCCTTTCATAATTTCTAATGGTGGGCAAAAAGCCCAAATGAATTTAAACTTATCCTGGCATTGTCAAAGCCTTAAAAGGACTCCATCCAAGGGTGAATCTCCTCATTGCCATCCTGGTCTCATTTCCCCTATTATAAAAGGATTGTTTCATTCAAAGATAAGGAAGGTGTTACGACTAAGTTGGGAGTAATGCACAGTTAATTCAATCCCACAGGTCAGAGCATATTGGTAAAGTTTCTCACCTACCGACAAATAGCCACTTTAACACTTTATTTATCCCCCCAAATAAAGCACACCAAACCAGGTTTCCTTAGACAACAACAAAATGAACTATTTATTAATAAACTAAATCTTAAACAATAATGAGATAAATCTATTTGTATGAAAAGATTTTATAACAACTAATTCTTCTTAACCCACGTCCGCGCACACATACATTCAAAAAAACTGGTTAACCGGGGGCAAAGGATGTTTTAAGTTGCAACGGTTTCTTAGGAATAAAAAATAATTGGTTGTCACAGTCTGGTAGGATATTTCTGGATTGGTGAGGTGTCCCAGAGTCGAATAGTCGGATGCCACTCAAAGTCTCTCCACCTGAAATTGCTCATCAGTCTGTGATGTCTGCATTCAAGGCAAGTTGTCTGCAGCAGGCGTCACAATATTTCAACAAAAGGGCGTAGCAACATGTCTATTTTTGGATTTTGAAGTAGCAGTCTAACAGAAGCTTTCTTGAGATTTCAGGATCTCCCAAAAAAGCACAGGAGTAAAAGGAATCACTCTTGAGGTAGGGATTCCTGAAAGACTGGAGGCAATAGTAATCTGCCACACCCAAAACACAAAGCTTCCTCTCTCCAAAGCAGTGTTCCTCCACAGAGTATAGCAACCCCTCTTTTCCTGAGTCTTTCCTTCAGTTCAGGCAGGTCAAAACCACACCTTAAATGTAGAATTTCTTTCTAAGAGATGCAAGACTTCTTTTGCAGAGATTGGTAAACACTTTTCTGAGTCTTACTGTCTTTCCAGACAAGGTAAAGCAAAGATTTCAAAGCCTGCTCCTTGTAGAGTTCACTGGTCTCTTTTAATCCCAAAATGAAACTCAAAACTTTTGAACAGTCAAGTCACAAGACAGTCATAAATCTTCCTGGTAGCTTGAAAACAGGTCTTGCAGTCTGCACACTTCAAACACCAAGTGTCAGCATTCAGTGTTCGCAGAAAATCCCTTTTCCCAGCTTTCAAAAACACACAGAATTCTTAGCTTTCAACAAAAAAACTCTTGTGACAAAGGGCATGCAAAGTAAGTATTATTGATTCTGTTCCTTTTTTTAATTTGTAGGTGTTAGACCAATATTAGCAGGAACAATTGTACAGTGGTCATGTTACTAGTCTAGTAATCCAAAGGCCTGGACTAATGTTCCAGAGACACGAATTCAGATCCCACCACTGCAGCTGAGGAATTTAAGTTCAATTAATGAAATAAAGTCTGGAATAAAAAGCTAGTATCAGTGGTGAAACTATCCGATTGTCGTAAAAACCCAACTGGTTTACTATTATCCTTTGGGAAGGAATTCTGCTGTCCTTACCCCGTCTAGCCTGTATAAGACTCCAGACTCTCAACAATGTAGTTGACTCTTAACTGCCCTCTGAAATGGCCAAACAAGCCATTCATTTGTCATGAAGGTGGCTCTCCACCATCTTGTCGAGGCAATTGGAGATGGGCTTTGACAGCAAAGCCCAGATTCTGTGAATGAATTTTTAAAAACTTAAGAAAATAATGGTTTAACTGATGATGCTGATTGCAAAATGGCTAGATTTGCATTGCGATCAGTTTTGTGATTTATGGTACATTCATTATTGTGTTACCTTGTAATCTGTGAGCAACTGTTAGCAAAAGTTTTGAGTTTCATTAGTGGAGCATCTGCTCCACCACAAATAAGTACACAGAACTTGGTGATCTCACATAAATACCAGATCAAATGAGGTTGCTGGAGTTGTTTTTTGTTCATTGTTGACTATGTTATGTATGGTGTGTTCAGGTCATCTGTGTTGTAATTTCATTATGCAGTGTTTCCATGGAAAGCTCTGTGGCAGAATCCCATGATGACCTAATGCAGATTCTTAAAGAAAAAATGCGGCTTGAAGGACAATTGGAAGCTCTGTCTTCTGAAGCTAATGAGGTGAAAAATATTACCTTATTTCACCTTTGCTTAGCATTGGGGGAAAAAATGAAATGACATTTGATGCCTGTAGCTACTACAAAAATGTAGAAGACTTGCATTCAGTTACCCCAGTTAGTTTTTAATCATTTGTTTCCCGTTGATCTATACTCATGAGCTCTCCTGCATCTTTGGTGCTCCTTTATCAATGCAAACCAGTTGAACCATGAGACAGACTTTAATCCACCAGATCTATTGTTGAATCATCAATATATTGATCAAAAGACCACATGGAAATAATGATACTTCTAAGTTTCTATAACCGCTCTTTAAATAGAGAGCCCATTACCTGTCAGTAAATTGCATTGCATATGTACCATTGTACCTCATTTGATTTTCAAAGAAAAAAGGCTACCTTGTAATCTGTGTGTATTGTCTAGTTTTTTGATCATTGCCTATCTACTATGATCCTGGTTTTGTAACGGTAAACTTTCAACTGCTCATGGTAATGTAGGTATATTTGTGTAAGCACTTTCTCCCTCTTTATAGCTCCCACAGGGAAAGTACAAATTCAAAATATCACTCATTTGGGGCTTATATAGTTTTTAGGTTTTTTTTCAATTCCTGGAACTGAAATTTTTTGTGTCCATATGAATAGAGTTTCTATGTAATTTCTCTTTAAAAGAAGTTTATAGACTCGACCTCAGGTGTTCTGATACTGATGTCACAACAATTAGAGGAAAGCATAACCAATCCTTAGTATCAGAGGAGATAGAGGAAGCGTTAAATGAATATTTTTCGTCAGTATTTACAGTAGAGAAAGAAAATGTTGCCGAGGAGATTACTGAGATACAGACTACTAGGCTAGATGGGATTGAGGTTCACAAGGAGGAGGTGTTAGCAATTTTGGAAAGAGTGAAAATAGATAAGTCCCCTGGGCCAGATGGGATTTATCCTAGGATTCTCTGGGAAGCCAGGGAGGAGATTGCAGAGCCGTTGTTGTTGATCTTTATGTCGTCATTGTCGACAGGAGTAGTGCCGGAAGACTGGAGGATAGCAAATGTTGTCCCCTTGTTCAAGAAGGGGAGTAGAGACAGCCCTGGTAATTATAGACCTGTGAGCCTTACTTCGGTTGTGGGTAAAATGTTGGAAAAGATTATAAGAGATAGGATTTATAATCATTTTGAAAAGAATAAGTTCATTTGCGATAGTCAGCACGGTTTTGTGAAAGGTAGGTCGTGCCTCACAAACCTTATTGAGTTTTTCGAGAAGGTGACCAAACAGGTGGATGAGGGTAAAGCCGTGGATGTGGTGTATATGGATTTCAGTAAGGCGTTTGATAAGGTTCCCCACGGTAGGCTATTGCAGAAAATACGGAAGTATGGGGTTGAAGGTGATTTAGAGCTTTGGATCAGAAATTGGCTAGCTGAAAGAAGACAGAGGGTGGTGGTTGATGGCAAATGTTCATCCTGGAGTTTAGTTACTAGTGGTGTACCGCAAGGTTCTGTTTTGGGGCCACTGCTGTTTGTCATTTTTATAAATGACCTGGATGAGGGTGTAGAAGGGTGGGTTAGTAAATTTGCGGATGACACGAAGGTCGGTGGAGTTGTGGATAGTGTCGAAGGGTGTTGTAGGGTACAGAGGGACATAGATAGGCTGCAGAGCTGGGCTGAGAGATGGCAAATGGAGTTTAATGCGGAGAAGTGTGAGGTGATTCACTTTGGAAGGAGTAACAGGAATGCAGAGTACTGGGCTAATGGGAAGATTCTTGGTAGTGTAGATGAGCAGAGAGATCTTGGTGTCCAGGTACATAAATCCCTGAAAGTTGCTACCCAGGTTAATAGGGCTGTTAAGAAGGCATATGGTGTGTTAGCTTTTATTATTAGGGGGATCGAGTTTCGGAGCCACGAGGTCATGATGCAGCTGTACAAAACTCTGGTGAGGCCGCACCTTGAGTATTGCGTGCAGTTCTGGTCACCGCATTATAGGAAGGATGTGGAAGCTTTGGAAAGGGTGCAGAGGAGATTTACTAGGATGTTGCCTGGTATGGAGGGAAGGTCTTACGAGGAAAGGCTGAGGGACTTGGGGTTGTTTTCGTTAGAGAGAAGGAGGAGGAGAGGTGACTTAATAGAGACATACAAGATAATCAGAGGGTTAGATAGGGTGGATAGTGAGAGTCTTTTTCCTCGGATGATGATGGCAAACACGAGGGGACATAGCTTTAAGTTGAGGGGTGAAAGATATAGGACAGATGTCAGAGGTAGTTTCTTTACGCAGAGAGTAGTAGGGGCGTGGAACGCCCTGCCTGCAACAGTAGTAGACTCGCCAACTTTAAGGGCATTTAAGTGGTCATTGGATAGACATATGGATGAAAATGGAATAGTGTAGGTCAGATGGTCGATGCAACATCGAGGGCCGAAGGGCCTGTACTGCGCTCTAATGTTCTAATGTTCTAAATGAAAAAAGATGACCATTGCCATTCTCTTTAACTTCTTAGGGTTTGAAGGAGAAGACTGAATTGCAGGCACAATTAGCTGCTTTAAATGCACGACTACAGGCACAGGATGAGCAGAAGGTGCTCAGTGAGCAAAAGCAAAGCAAGTTGAACTCTGAAGTAAGCACCTTACGGCAAACATGTTCCAGTCTGGAACAGACCATGACTGAGCTGCAGACCGATCTTGAGGCTAAGAATGCCAGTTTAGTTGCGCTAAATAATGATCTTCAGATGGCTGAGGAGCAGTATCAGAGACTGATGGGAAAAGTTACAGAAATGCAGCAGGCACTTTCTAGCAGAGATGATTCAGGTATGTCTTTATGGAATGTTTGATTCTGCTCAGTAGGAGCATGCTCGCCTTTTTATTTTTAATCTTCTCTCCTTAACATACAAATTCTTGCTGGGAGACTGTTTATATAATGCTTGCAGCTAACCATTACCTTTTTGTTGTGTGAACCCAGCTAATGTGTACGGGGGACTATTTGATTGTAGAGGCATTATAGAGCCCCATCCAGTTCTCTCTCACTCGCTTCCCAGAACGAGTAGCTGAATGATCTTATTTGGCAGCCACAGCCTTCCTGTCTACCGTCTTCCTACCTATCCACTCGCAGCTCAGGGGCAGTTGGGCCATTGCATCACCCCCAACTATTGGAATAACTAATTCAGCATAGATGGGGAATCAGACTTCTTGGGCTATTGGGGGAACTGATTCCCCAGCTGTGAAGAGCCTAGAGTATTTGCTACTTTTAAAGGTACCGTAAAAATGTAAGTTGCTAGTCATAGCATTTTTAATAGGCTTGGTCCAATCTGCCATAAGCCCATTCTATCTCCAGAATTGTACAAGGTTTTAAATATAATGACTTTGTAGTATGGTGAAATTCTGTATGGATTTGACTGATAATGCAAAGTCATTTGGAATGCTTGCTGGGGTCCTGGTGAATTTTGCAGCTAGTTTAACTGTTTTTTGCATTATTTGGCTTTATAATGATATGTTTAGCCTTAATTAGCTGATTTGAAGATTAAACAGTTTATTTTTCCATTCATTTAAAATGTTTCAAATATTTTTGGAATTTTCACGAGAAAACTGGTCTTTTAGGATTGCTGGAGTGTAATTTCATAACTACTTAGATATTTGTTCATAACTTATTTTCCACAGTCTGTTGTTTGATTAGTGTTGCTTTTTAGACATCATTGTTCTTGTTGGGTAGCTGCTAATAGTTGTCACTGAGTTATATTCACACACGGGAAAATTTGATAGTCACACAAATAATTAGTGTTTGAGGATGAGTAAGTAACCTACAATCCAATCAGTTGACCATGAAAGGTGTAGTCATTTTGTTTGCTCTTGTCTAGTCCAATTACATCTTCCTGGACCTTGTTTTAAAGAAAACACATTCATAAAATGTAGGAAACTAACCTACCGATTGTTGTTCTAAAGTGTTTTCTTTTTTTCCAGTTCATGCTATTCAACAACAAATGACAGTCCTACAGAGCCAGCTTCAGCAAGTACAGTTGGACCGTGCCACTCTGACAAGCCAGCTCAAAGCATCCCAGTCTGAAATAACTTCTCTGCAGCAGGTCAGGCAGTGGTACCAGCAGCAACTGGCACTGGCACAAGAAGCAAGGGTCCGGTTACAGAGTGAAATGGCAAATGTGCAGGTAAGGCACCGCAGCAAACTTTTACAAGCTTTGGAGGCACGAGTGTTCCACTTAGCCTAAACTATGGTGCTACCTGGCCACCAGGAAGAGAAACAGACGCACTGGAGTCAGCCAATGTCATTGAGAATATAAATTTAAATCAATCCAGTTTAGTTTGGAGTTCATACTCAATATCTTTTTAAATTGGATCACTTTAAATTGTACACTTAAACATATGGCTACTATTTACCTTGGACGCTCTATAAATGTCTACAGAACATAGTTACAGTGACTCTTAGAAAATAGTTTATCTGAGGTAAACTGCAGCTTGTAGTGAAACCAAGTAAAGGATAATATAGTAATATAAAAGCAAAATACTGCGGATGCTGGAAATCTGAAATAAAAACAAGAAATGCTGGAACCACTCAGCAGGTCTGGCAGCATAATATAGGGTACACTTAAGACTACAATTTCATGCTAAGCTCAGTGGTTCTGCAGCTATAATGTTTCAGAATGATTGGATATGTTTTTGTTTTATTCACAGGCTGGCCACATGACCCAAACAGCCATGCTGGAGCACCTGAAGATTGAGAATGTGTCTCTGTCTCAACAACTTACAGACACTCAACAGAGATCCATCAAGGAAAAGGAGCGCATTGCAATGCACCTCCAAAATATTGAGGTGAAAATTAAACTCAGTCATTGAACTGTACTAAATTATTGTGACTAATGGCAGTTATTTGCATGAGAGTATAATCTTCAACAAAGTTCAATTTTGATCCTGCTCCAACTGTTTTTTTAAGCAAGAGTACATTAGTTTTATAAACAGCTTGGCACAAATATTTTCTGTTCTGAAAGATGTAACCTGTTAGAACAGCAGCATACCTGTTGGTCTTGACAATAGAATACTGTTGTAATCCTACCATCAGCAATCTGAGCTGTTTAAAATGTGTAATATGTTTTAAAAAACCTATAGCCTAACCCATTTTGCCAGGTACTGGTCAATAGCATGGGATCATTATCGTTTCCTTCACACCAGCTGATATGGAGAGAAGAGGGATTGAGTGAGTTGGTGTACACGGTTTACATTTTTAACATATCCTCCTGAAAAAGAATGGGGATACGTTTATAATTTTTAAAAATTATTTTAATTGGATTAATGTCCTTCATTACAATATGAAATTTCATCACTATGCACATACACCAAATGCATTAGTAGAGTCATCTTTAGTAGTTAATCTGCTAAAAGCTACAATAAGTGGGATTCATTGTGCCAAACATAGGGACCTTAGCCAGTCTCTTGTGCCTTTGTACACTGCTAGAGAGTGGATTGTAGAAACTCCTTCTGCTTTCTTTGTTATACAGAATATTCTGGCTTGAGGGAACCTGCTCTTAATCACTTCAGTATAACTTCTTGACTAATCCATACTTGAACCTTTATTAACAAAACCTTCCATGCAAAACATAACGTAGTCAGTCCGCAAGGTTGGGGTTGTAACAAGTTTTGCAGTGTTTTAGTATTTGAATGTGACGTGACGTTTTCCACAACAGGTTGATATGTTGGATCAGGAAAAGGCTTTCCAGCAGATTCAAGAGGCTAAGGCAATGGTGGAAGATGATCTGTCACGGAAACTTGAAGAGTTTGAGGTAGAGCATGAGCACCTTCAGAAACTGGCTAATTCGGCTACAGCATTGGAGAGACAGCTTGAGGAGGTAAGGAGCCCTAGCTTTGTCAAAATGGCTGCTTGGTTTTGAAAATGTTACAAATCCACTGTCTGGAATTCAAAAGGAGACTCGAAACATGTCGTCTGGCAACTAAGCCAAGTATTTTCACTGGTTCCTCTGCTTGAAGGTATCAGCCGGTTGACTGTTCAATTCTGGCCAACTCTGTCAAAAGAGATAGTAAAAATGGAGAGTGAAAAGGAATTTGCAAAAAATTTCGACCAAATGTCGAAACTTTACACCAAATCCAACAAATGTATTTTTTCTGTTAGTATGCTGCCTATTTAACCAGCAATATTTGAGGAACCCGTGCTATTCCTCTGTTAGAGTGGTGCTGCCCAGCTGATGATGTGGGGTGAGAAGAGAGCAAAGGAATTAAGGATATCTGTTATATAAAGAAAGAAAAGAATGAACTTTCATTTATTTAGTAATTTTGTTTGTGTCCTTTGAACATCACAAAATGTTCCACCTCCAAGTTTATGTTTCTTTTTGATGTATGTTACTGTTGTTTTATGGAAACGTAGATATTTGCTCACAGCAAGGTCTGACAACAGCAGATGAGTGGATGACTACTTAACTTACTGGTGGTTTTTGTTGAGGGAATAATGTCAGGACAAGATACCAGAAGAAATCCTTGCCTTTCTTTGGTGCCATGGAATCTTTTTACAAGATGTTTGAACAGGCAGACAAGGCCTAAATTTAATGTCTCCATTGAAAGATAGAACCTCCGACAATGCAGTACTCCTTCAATATGCGCTGAAATGTCAGCCCTAGCGTATGTACTTAAGTTCACAGTTGAGCTTGAAATTGCAACTTTCTGACTTTTCAGGAGTGTTACTGCTGAGCCAAGCTGTTAGTCTGTGGCAGCTTCCTGTGACCAAGATGGTAAATGTAATTTCATGGTCACTAGGTCTGCTCTGCTCTCAACACATATGAGATGAGAGCGCCAATTCAGTCCATACTAGCTCATCTGTACAGAAAGAACCAACAATTCCCCCATTACATTATCCATCTGTTTCTTAAAGATTCCAAGGATTTTGCCTCCACAGCGCTACCTGGAAATACAGCCTACATGTTAAGTAATTGTGTGAATGTTTTTCTCACCTTTGTTCCTAAATATGAATCTGTGTGCTCTTCTGATATTGATTAACTGTAATTTTCCGTGAGTGACTTTTATTAATATTGGTTGCATTTGTGATTCTAACTCATGGATATATTGAAAATGTGGCTCCTTTTCAGGTTAGGTTAACCTTGCATCAACGTGAACTCCAATTTGAAGCTTTGGAACAGGAACAATTAGAGCTGCTGAAGCAGCTGACAATCTCCCAAGAGGCCTTGCACACCAAGGACCAATCCTTGAATGAGTTGCAGGCACGTTACGATGAGCTGGAGGCCCGCCTCGCAGAGGTACAAACTGAAGCAAATGCCAAAGATGAAGCAATCCAGTTGTTGCAGAATGAGAAGATTGTGCTGGAAGTAGCATTACAAGCTGGAAAGATGGATAAGGGTGTACTGGACGAAGCAACTAAAAAGCTGGAGGAGGACACAGAGATGGTTTCTGAAATCCTAGAACAGCTTCGGCAGGAAGTTGCTGTCAAGACTGGGCAGGTATTTGGAATTTAGCTGCACTGCAATACACCATGCTTAAAAAATTAAGGAAGATTTCATTAACATAACACAATGTATTGCGACCCATAAGAGTAAATCCCTTCTGATACAGATCATATTTTCAGTCCTGGGTTATTTTGAGGGGTTGAGAATAGCACAATAAAATTAACAATATTGGCAAACAATGATGTAGAACGACAGTGGGAAACATTTAAAATGGTGTTCAACAGGGCCCGTGGAAAAATATATCCCGCTAAAAATCATGAACAAACCAAACACTAATAAAGCACCGTGGATGAAGAAAGACATGAGGAAAAAATTGAGGGTGAGAAAAGAGGCACAGACTAAGCACATGTTCAACAGAGGAGAACATGATGAGATACAACGTGAAGAATCTAGGAGAGAAGTGAAAAAAAATTAGGAAGGCAAAGGGGAGTTATGAAGGTAAATTATCAAGGAACATAAAACAAAATAGTCTACAGGCACAGAAATTTGAAAAAAGGAAAGTCGGAATGGGGCCTAAAAGGGACAGTCAGGATAAAATCCTAGGCAGCAGTAGCGAAATGGCATAAATATTAAATAATTATTTTGCTTTAGTATTTACTAGGGAGAGGGAAGTGGATTGGCACACTAAGCCACAGACAGTGGTCTTTCCCCTCTGGGACTGTTGAGTTTAAATCCATCCCAGGCTGTTGGGTTGGAAGTCTCCTGTGACTGCTGCTTATTGGATACTATGTGACATTAGTTACGCAGATCTTAATCCACTTTCTTGTTGGTGTGGCTGTAGTGTACAAAATGGCCAACAATTTAGTACTAATTGGTAATACCACACAGATGCTTCAGGAGTGCAGGTGTAGGAATTGAAAAGCGTATCATACCGATGCAGTTGTGGGGGCAGAGTAGGAGTAGATTAACTTTGCATTGTCTTCGGTATTACCAAACCTGGGTGCCTGAGAAGGCACAAGTTCATTTCCCAAAAATAACATCCCTCAACTTGAGCACAAAAGAAGTTTAAGGAAAATAGTTTTATTTAACAAGTCAGGAATCTCTTATTTTTTGGATGCATTCTGGTCTTAGTGTACACAACACAGGCTCTATAAATAGATTAAAAATGGCAAAGAACAGTTATAATAGATTCATCATGGGAGTAGTCAAAATGGGGAATAAATTTTTGCAGGGAATGTCTGTGGTAAGGAACTATGTTTTGGGATAACCAGAAAAAATTATCACTGAGGATCGTTGTGAAACATTATGCGATTCTTACTCTGAAATTTACATTACTCTCCAGTGTTAGTATCTTTACAGAAGATATCTGTTTACACTGCGATTTATTTACTAATTTTATAGGTAGAAAATATGCAGCAAGAGAATACCAGCTTTAAGAAACAGACCCAGAAACTGAAAGAACAGCTCGTTCAACAGAAGGTAAATGTTCCTGAGATTTGTAATATGTAGTCCAGTCACTTGAAAGTGCTGTCTGCTTTGCAGTGTTTATATATTTGCATAGATTGAGCTAATGATGGTAATCAGAGGAATGCTATTAGTGGAATAGCGAGCTGAGGGTTCTCGAGTTAAATGCACTGTTAATGGCACTTTCCTTCAGGTGATGGTGGAAGCGTATCGACGTGATGCAAATTCAAAAGATCAACTAATAAATGAGTTAAAGTCAACAAAGAAAAAGCTGGAGTTGGAGGTGAAAGAGCTGAAGCAAGAAGTGATCACACTGCAGACTGACAAAAAATCTGCGCAGAACGAGCATGTATGGATGCAGAAAGAGATTTCTCGAGTTCGCCAGCAAATGACTGATCTGGAAGCCCAGCTGCAGTTGGCACAGGAAGAACGTGATGAATTGAACACAGAACTTCAGGTACACGGTCAATATCACCAGCATTAAACATGAGCAACCTGATGTTAGTATCAATGAGTTGGCATTGTTTAACTTCATTGCTGTTTTTAACAGACTATTAAACCTGTCTTATTATACTTTCTTATAGTCGGTGCAGTTTGATAGAAACCAGCTAATGTCACTCTCTCACGGGAATGAAGAACTAAAGAAGCAACTGGAGCAGATGCAGGAAGAAGCTAAAAAGTGAGAAAAACTTTTGTTTAAACTTGATATGCTTTGCCTTCTAATTAAGGAATGTACTTTATTAGAGAAATTTCCAAATTCAAGTTTAGGCGGAAGTGACCGAGTATTGACGATTAACACTTGCTACTTTTAAACTTCCTAGTAACGCTTCCACATGGCTACTAAAATTTGTTTTATTTACATAATTGCTTTACACAAACCAACAGGAAAAATAAGCAAATCATTCATTAGATATTTCACTGCAAGTTTTACTGTAATGTTACAGCCCAGAATAGTCATGGCTTTGTAAAAGGTTTCGTAAAAGTTTATCGAATAACAATTAGGTGAGAATGTAGACCGTTCAAGGGAGGAATTTTTGTTGTATAATGGGATATAAGAACATAAATAGGAGTAGACCATTCGGCCCCTTGAGACTGCTCTGCCATTCAATACGATCATGGTTGATCTTCTACTTCACCTCCACACTCCTGCCTGCTTCCCATATCCCTTGATTTGATCTCAGTCTCGAATATACTCAATGATGGAGCATCCATAACTCTCTGGGGTAGAGAATTCCAAAGATTCACAACCCTCTGAGTGAAGAAATTTCTCCTTATCTCATTCCTGAATGATCAACCCCTTATCTTGAGGCTGTGACCCATGTTCGACATTCCCCAGTCAGGGGAAGCAACCTCTGTGTCTACCCTGTCAAGTCCTTCAGAATCTTGTCTGTTTCGTTGAGATCACCTCTCATTCTTCTAAACTCCAGAGAAAATAGGCCGAATTTACTTGGCCTCTCATCATAGGACAACCGGAACCAATCTAGTGAATCGTTTGATGTACTTTTTCCAAGGCAAGTATATCCTTTCTTGGATATAGAGACCACAACTGCACACTGTAATCCACTATTGTAGCAAGGCTTCCTTTTTCTTGTACTCCAGTCCCTTTGCAATAAAGATCAACATGCCATTTGCCTTCCTAATTGCTTGTTGTACCTGCATGCTAACTTTGTGTTCCTTGTACGTGTACACCAAAGTCTCTCTGAACATCATTTAAAAGTTTCACTCACTCCTTTTGAAAATATTCTGCTTTGCTATTCTTCGTACCTAAGTGAATAACTTCGCACTTCCGCCTCGTTGCCCACTCACTTTTGCAGTCTGTTTGTGTCTTCCTCTCAGCTTATATTCGCACCTAACTTAGTATCGTCAGCAAATTTCGATACATTACTCTTGGTCTCTTCAACTAAATCATTAATATAGATTGTAAATAGCTGAGGCCCCAGCATTGATCCTTGCAGCACTGTACTAGTTATAGCCTGCCAACTTGAAAATGTTCCATTTATTCCTACTCTTTGCTTCCTGTCCATTAACTAATCTTCCATCCATGCTAATATTATCCCAGCGCCATGAGTCCTCCTCTTGCATATTAACCTGTTTTGTGGCACCTTATCGAATGCATTTTTGGAAATCCAAGTATACTACATCTACTGGTTTCCCTTTATCTATCCTACTCGTTACATCCTGAGAAAACTCTAAATTTGTCAAACACGATTTCCCTTTTGTAAAACCATGTTGACTTTGTCTGACCATACATTAACAGGGGGATTGAGTTTAAGAGCCGCGAGGTTATGCTGCAGCTCTATAAGGCCCTGGTTCAACCACACTTGGAATATTGTGTTCAGTTCTGGTCGCCTCATTATAGGAAGGATGTGGAAGCTTTAGAGAGGGTGCAGAGGAGATTTACCAGGATGCTGCCTGGACTGGAGGGCATGTCCTACGAAGAAATATTAAGGGAGCTAGGGCTTTTCTCATTGGAGCGAAGAAGGATGAGAGGTGACTTGATAGAGGGGTACAAGATGATGATAGGCATAGATAGAGTGGATAGCCAGAGACTTTTTCCCAGGGTGGAAAGGGCTATCACCAGGGGGCATAATTTTAAGGTGATTGGAGGAAGGTTTCGGGGAGATGTCAGAGGTAGGTTCTTTACACAGAGAGTGGTGGGTGCGTGGAATGCGCTGCCAGCGGTGGTAGTAGAAGCAGATACATTAGGGGCATTTAAGAGACTCTTGGATAGGAACATGGATGATAGTAGAATGAAGGGTAGGTAGTTAGTTTGATCTTGGAGTAGGTTAAATGTTCGGCACAACATCGTGGGCCGAAGGGCCTGTACTGTGCTGTACTGTTCTATGTTCTATACTATGGTTTTCTAAGTGCATTGTTACGACTTCTTTAATAATAGATTCGAGCATTTTCCTGATGACTGATGTCAGGCTAACTGGCCAGTAGTTCCTTGTTTTCTCTCCCCCTCCTTTCTTGAATTGTGGAGTTACATTTGCTAACTTCCAATCCACTAGGACCATGTAGGGAACTTTTTGAAAATCATAACCAGTGCATCCATTATCTGCAATGACCTCTTTTGGACCCTTGGATGTAGGCCACAGGTCCTGGGGATTTGCTGGCTTTTAGTCCCTTAAGTTTCTCCAATAGTTTTTCTCTGCTGAAATTAATTACCTTAAGTTCCTTATTAGCCCCTTGGTTACCCTTTATTTCTGGTATGTAATCTGTGTCTTCTACTGTGAAGAAAGAAACAAAATATTTGCTCAATGTCTGTGCCATTTCCTCATTCCCCATAATTTCTCCTGTCTCTGCTTTTAAGGGACAATGTTTACTTTAGCTACTTTCATTTTTATGTACTTGTAAAAGCTCTTACAATCTGTTTTTATATTCCTGACTAATTTACTCTGATTCTCTTTTTCCCTTTTTATCAAATTTTTGGTTACCCTTTGCTGATTTCGAAAACACTTCCAATCTTCAGGCTTACTACTATTTGCAACATTATAAACCTCCTCTTTTAATCTAATACTATCCATAGCCTCACTTTAAGGTATCATTCTAATTTATAAGAAAATGTTATTATCCACCCAGCATTTTCACTGGTTCAGATGTATGCAGTGTAATTACAAGGTACCTGCCTGTACCAGAACATAGAATCATAGAATATTACAGCACAGAAGGAGGCCATTTGGCCCATCCTGACTATGCTGGCTCTTTGGTAGAGCTATCAATTAATCTCACTCTCCTCTTTCTTCGTAGCCCTGCAAATTCTTTCCCCAAGTATTGATCCAGTTCTCTTTTGAATGTCACTATTGAATCTGCTTTGCCTTCAGTGAAGTGCTGATGTTTCAAAGGCCTCTTGATTGTGACCCCTTCCCTCATTTCTTAGAATCATAGAAAGTTTAAGGCACAAAAAGAGGCCTCATGTCCTTGTTCTCATCCTTTTGCTGCTACGTATAAAGAATTGTTGGGTTCTAAATGAACTTCATTTTTCTGATTGTATTGAACCTGTGTTGCTTTTTTTTTCCAGAGGTATCTCTGAACAGAAGACCCGAATGAAGAAGCTTGGCACTGATCTCAGCAGCGCACAGAAAGAAATGAGAGCCAAACATAAAGCTTATGAAAGCGCTGTTGGCATTCTGAGCCGTCGCCTGCAGGAGGCCCTTGGAGCAAAGGAATCTGCTGAGGGAGAGCTGAGCAAGATGAAAGATCAGATCACAGAGGGCGGAAACGATAAGGTTCTGCAAGTATGTTACCCTTTCTAAACTCTTAGTTGCAGTTTGCAAATGTATTTATATCCTACAGTTTGTAGATAGCTATCTGAGACAAAATAAAATTAGGGGGAAAGTATTAAAAGGGAAAAGGAGTTCCATAGAATCTTACAGCACAGAAGGCGGCCATTTGGCCCATTTTACCTGTGCTTCCTCTTTGAAAGAGCTAGCCAATTCATCCCACAGCCTTAATAATTTTTCTCTTGGTGTCGCAAACTGTCAACTGCAGTAGTTTTAGTGAGAAGACATAATAAAGGCAACTTTAAAAGGTTCAAAAGATAAACTAAGGGCTGAAATTGAATTTCATTTAATAAGAAAATGTTCTGTGTCAAGTGATTGTGGTACTGGACTAACCAGCCACAGGCTAAAAGTCAGATCCCACCATAGCCTGGGAATTTGTGACCATGAAAGTTGCCGTATGGCTTTAAACACCTATCTGGTTTCATGTCCTGCAGGGAAGGAACCTGCCACCTTTACCTGGTCTTGCCTGTGCATGCCTCTCGTCACATTGTGTGGTTAACTTTTAATTGCCACTCAGTTGTAAAATAACCACCACGAAGGCCCACAACCATTTTCTCATAACAGCTTAGGGGTAGGCAATGAAAGCACCCTTGCAGGTGTGTCACAGCCTGAGAAAAAATTATGACAAGTGTCACGAACAGATGAAAGCTAACTGTAAATTATAGTATTTTTGTGCATTTGGGTGGTGTTGCCAGCTGCCATTATACACAGCATGTTAAGTTGATTTACTTCTGTATTCAACCTGTTTAAAATGGAGGGGGAAGATCACTTCAACAGGAGGTGGGACAGCTACTTGAAGGGGTCTGGTCACATGACCTAGAAGCCACCCTTTTTAGCCTGTCGAATTTTGAAACTGTTTCAGTTAAAGAGAACAGCTCGTACAAAAAAACAGCTGCCTAGAAGCTGTGCACCTCACTATCTCTGGGGCCTGCGTGCAAGAAGAAAAAAGCCACAGTCTGAAAAGCAGCAAGAAAATCTGTCTTTGCTCTCTGCCAGTTTCTCTCTATTCGAAAAGGGCAAAATCAGAAACTAAGCTGCCTCAGCTTATCTCTGAGATTTCCTACGACTCTTACTCCACTTGGCATTTCCAGTCGGTTAATTCCAGCTTTGGACTTCTAAATTAGTTAGAAAAAAAAGGACTCTGGTTTCAACTGGGGCCCCCCCTCAGTTTGTAATTAAGCTATTTTTTACTTGGTAAATGTTCTTGCCCTTTTTGATGCCTTTACCTTTACTTGTGAGCGTACGTTGCAAAGTTAACCCCCTCCTGAGTTTGAGCATGTGTTATTAAACCCTGCTTTTGCTTAACTGTAACAGTGTTGTTGCAGTCCTTTAAAAGTTAGGGTTCACAAACGGAGGGAGTGGAGAAATACGCCATCAGGAGTTTTTTCTTTTTTAAAAAGGAAAAGTTTAAATCACAATCTGCTTATGGACAGGTTGTTGTAAATATAGTAAAATTTATTTTGAAAATTAACTACCTGTTCATAACAAAGATAAACTGAGAAACAGAACTCCAATTGTGGCTTTATTTTTTTCACTAGTGTTTTTTTACTAGTTAAATGAAGTTCACTTTGCCACAGAGGTATTTTGTTATTTGAAAATTGATCAAGAACAGAATTAGATGACTGTGGGATTAAATCAATAAAACACAATTTTTCCCAAGCTGATAAAATCTGAGTTAGCGATCCCATTTCAATGCTTGCATGTGTGTAAAACATGCAAGAGCTTATAATAAAAACAGAAAATGCTGGAAATATTCAGGTCTGGCAGCATCTGTGGAGAGAGAAACAGTTAACTTTCAGGTCAATGACCTTTCTTCAGAACTGATGAAAGGTTATCAACCTGAAATGTTAACTCTGTTTCTCTCTCCACAGATGCTATCAGATCTGCTAAGTATTGCCAGAATTTTCTATTTTTATTTCAGATTTCCAGCATCTGCAGTACTTTGCTTTTGTATGCCTGGAGTTTAATTGGTTGAAATAAATAACAAAGAATGGTGCAGCTCATTGGAGCCACAGACTGATGGGCAGCAGGTTTCCAACAATAGTTCCCACTTGCTAAGCATGTGATCTCAGTTGAACCCGACAGATAAAACACAAACATGGATCCAGGCGCTTCCCCTGAGGAGAGGTAAAAATTGGAAGTCGGGTCATTTTGATACCTTGGCAGAGTTGGCCCTTATTGTATCAAACTCTTGAATAGTATCAGCAAAGGCTACCCATCTTCTCAGCCTGCTGGTAGTGTGCAAGGCAGGGGAACATTTAAAGGATGGAATTTCTTTTCAGGAAGCTCTTTTGTTCAAAAAAAAAAGTGCTATTTGTTTTTCAAAAGGTCTCCAATGAATACATCTCGTGCTGGATTTTACTTAGAAGTGTGGTGCCAATATACGATGTTTGCTCTTGTCCACCGGGGTTGCTACAGTTTGGTTACTTTTTGGCATAAACATGGAATGTGGCTTTTGGCAGTACTAGGTATATTGGCAATGTTACTTAGAACTGTGATGGCAAATGATCTCACTATCCTTTATATGTTAATAGGAACGGATTCAAGCTTTGCAACTGGAGCTGCAGGCAGTAAACCATAGCAAAGCCACGCTTGAGAAGGAGCTGCAGGCAATCATCTCACTTACCAGCCAGGAGCTGGAGGATTACAGAGAGAAGGTTTTGGATCTGGAGGATGAGGTAAAAACTAAACTAAACCAAACCAAACTCTGTGCATGAGCAGTATTAACCAGTCAAACCCACCTTGATTTCATTCTGGTGCAGTTTATACCTTGCTGGGATTACTCCTAGTGAGTCAACTTTCCTTTATTATAGCTTGCTGCAGCAAGACTGTGCACAGAGTATTGTGGAAATTAATGGAGTAATTCTGGGGTTCTATTCTATTGTGTCCTCAACCACTCCCCCCCCCGCCCCCCCGCCCCACTCCCTCCTTCCCAAACCTCCCAAAAAATAACTCGAGCCAAAGTGGTGAGCCACTGTCGTTGCAAAACACATTATTCTTTGTTTCTTAACTACTTTTAGCCTTTCCTTCTCTTTGTGGTATGATGACTGTTGTGTTTTACAAAATTGTATAGAAACCATTTTAAAAACACAAGAACTTACATTTATTTAGCGCCTGTCGCGATCTTGGGATGGCTGAAAGCCAACAAAGTACTTTTGAAATGTAGTCACTGTTGAACTGTAAGAAAATAGGTTTTGAGGTGCATTATATAAAGACGGGGCTAAAGTGTGGCGAGTCGAAGAGACTTAGTAGTTGGCAGGAAAAAAGACAGAGGCGCAAGGGGAGAGCCAACTGTGTAACAGCCCCGACAAACAAATTTCTCTGCAGCACCTGTGGAAGAGCCTGTCACTCTAGAATTGGCCTTTATAGCCACTCCAGGCGCTGCTTCACAAACCACTGACCACCTCCAGGCGCTTATCCATTGTCTCTCGAGATAAGGAGGCCAAAGAAGAAGATATCTGGTGCTGTCATTTGTTTAATCGTCTTCAAGGTATTCCTGCATAGTGAAAATACATTTTAAAGTCGAATTTGTCCCACACAGTCCTAAATAAAACATTTGTTGAACATAAATTTTTGTTGAGATGTTGATCAGCTGTAAGATTAGTACTTCAGTTGGAATATTTTGAGCTTTCTGGGCTCATTCTCAAAATGCAGTGAATCTATCCTTTTTGTTCAGCTTTATTTCCTCTACAAATTACTGGCATGACTGAACAATAACGAAACATTTCTGACTTTCTGTTTGAGAGTACAAACTAAGGTCCAGTATACTCCGGAAGAATGTTGTCATCAATCATCTTTCTCTTGCAAAATAAGCAGCAGAGAAATTTAGCAAAAAAACCTATTAAAACTTCATTTTAAGGTTATGCATTTGAGAATGTGTAAAATTCTAGTACTCCAAGCCTTAGATTGACCAAATACTTGCATATTCAGAATTCTGATGGAGATGCGTCTTTGTCCAGTGCCCCACAGAAGTTCAGTGTTCTAATGTACTACACCGAACAAGTTGGTTAGCTGTTGGGTTTTGTTCCTCCTCTTTTAGTTAGATCACAGATTTAGTTAGATTCTAGCCAGGCCATTAAGGCAAAGGTCAGCCACTGTTGAGCTGGAAGGTACGTGTGTATGGATTTCAGATGAAGACAGGGTCTTCCTTGGCTGCGATGGTGAAAAGCCTGTCCTGACTCTCAGCCTTGGATTCATGCATCAAAAATGGTGCTTTAGATGACATACTCACCAGCTCATTGTGCATTACAAATCAGTCAGTCTCCGGAGAGGTAAAACCAAAGTTTAAGTTCAGGAGGAAACCAAAACTTCTGTTCTTCTACAATTGTAAATGTCAAATGAGACGCTGCTTGTTACATTCACCTGTAAATGCCTTTAATCATTTCCCTTGATTGTCTTTTTCCATCTCTCTTGCTCCTCTTCTCCCACACTTCCCCTACAATTTGTAATTTCAAAGGGCTGCCTTTGATATGTTTTTTTGAGTGAAAGTATCTGTTATCAAGCCTTTCATGAGAATTATTCTATTCATTTGCTCTTTAAAAGCAATCTAATTCAAGCATTTGTATTTTTTTCTCTTGAACTGCTGTGATTTTCTTTCATGCAAAATTTAGGAGTGTGTGCTGTTCTGAGGGCTGTTGGAAGGTGTAGTTCTGATTTGAAGGTATAGACTGCTTCTCATACAGGTGTCTGTGAAATGGCCTGGATTAGAAGGATTGTAGTTGAAACTATTTTCCAGAGATGAATAATGTATTGCAATTTGTAAAATACACAGTCAAAGCTATTGAACAGCTCCTATTATCCCTTTGTGTACCAAGTCCACATTTTATTTTTGAAACCAAAGTCCTTCCATATTTCTTGTGGGGTTGATTATAAATTCTCTGTTCACTGGCTTCAGTTCTCTTCCACTTAGCTTCAAGAGTCGAGAGGTTATCGGAAAAAGATAAAACGCTTGGAGGAAGCCAATAAAAAGCTGACTCTCGAGTTGGAACGTGAACGGGGGAAACTTGTTGGCCTGAGTCAGTCTCATGCTGCACTGAAAGAGCACACCAGCATCCTGGAGACAGCCCTGTCCAAGAGAGAAGCAGATCTTGTACAACTTAACCTGCAGGTAGGAGCTCAAAACAGAAGGATTTTCCTTTTAGTAAGGAGTGATTTATGCTGCTTAATTCCGTGTATGCTGCAGGTCAAAGGAATTCCAGATACTGTGAGCATTTAAAATAAAAATCAGCTCTGTCCTTTAATACTGAAATACACTCCAGTAAGTAATACAACTATAGAAATTTTGCGAGTAGCTTTGCTATTCTAATAATCCTGTGTAACTCAAATTTTTTAATTTTTAGCCACTTCTGCTTGCTTATCTTTCACTCCCACTCCCCACCCCACTAATGTTCCCTCTAAGCTGCGTGTGTGCACAGCTGCGTAGCAATCAGGAATGTGTCACGCACAAGTAACATTCCCTTTACGATGCGCACATGCATGCCTGCGTGTCAATCTTAAAGGGACCCTGTAGCGCAACAGATCGAATGCACACAGCAAACAGAAGTTAGAGGGAACAACGCCCTCCACCTTCCCTTTTTTATGAATTCTACTTTCTAACTGGGACCTGTAAACACTTGATCTGTTTTCCTCCATCTACCAGCTTTTTTGGAATTGAGGCCAACAGTGTATAGTTGCTCTCCGTCTGGCAAAGAACCAGTTCCTGAGCCATCACGATCCAGAATTGAAAAGACCCAGACGGTCACATTATAGATACAACCTGGTCAATTTTTGCTCATCTCGTGTCAGATAAAGAATCACAGATGCTCAGTTTGTTTCTCACATACTGCCTCAGCAGTTTGTTTGTGCCACGTCCATAACTTGGTGCTGCTCCAAGGGCTAAATAAACCAACGGCAAACTATACTGTGGTCAGCCCAAAATCTGTCTTGTCAAAAATCCGTGATCTTGTCAAACCCATATGAAAAACCATCCTGTCCCTTTCCGCTCCCCTAACTTTGTGATTAACACTGCACTACTTCAAAATGGGGAAAACAAATGACAGGAATGTGATCTCTCTTAGTAACACCCAATAGAAGCAAAATTTCATGGAGTGACCTTTTTTTGGGACAGGTACAAGCAGTGCTAAAACGAAAAGAGGAGGAGGACCATCAGATGAAGCAGTTAGTACAAGCCCTGCAGATTGCACTGGAAAAGGAGAAAGGAAATGTTCATGAACTAAAACAGCAGGTAATGGTGTCCTCAAGTGTTCATTTCAAAGGATGGTAAACTTTTAATGATAACAGTTGAAAACCAATGAATCAGTTTACCTCATTAATGTTTTAACACTTTTACTCCACAAGTAGAGGTTTTAGCGAAAATTCAAACACTTCATTTGAACTACAATTCTGACAATTGCACAAAATTGCCCTTCTTGCTTTGTATGCTGACCTCGGCAGTCTGTAAATAAGGACAGTGAGGCAAATTGTCTTAAACGATCCCAAAATATAACAAACCAGTTGCTTTAATCTACATCTCCTCTGTACCAAAGGATGGTTAGGGCACAGCTCAGCGTGGGATTGAATCATACAGACTCTCTGCTAAGTAAGTGGGTCTCAGCCTGGTCAGCAATTGAAATTGCGACAGTTGGCATCAATATTCCTGTGCTAGGCTGGTCACTGTCAGCCAGAGTTCCTGCTCCTTTTTCCGTCTAGTGATTCCTATTGGACAATGCACGTATGGACCATGGATGAGGACAGCAGAGTGCTCTGCTTTGTTGCCCTGTATAGTTCAATGGCTGTTGATGTTCACTGTCTAAGAATAATCACCTGGATGGGGTACTCATATACAAAGCTTGGTGGAAAGGTAAGCTGCGTGGAGGATGTAGAGAGGCTGCAAAGAGATATAGACAGGTTAAGTGATTGGGCAACAAGATGGCAAATGGAGTATAATGTCGGGAAGTGTAAGGTTGTTCACTTTGGTCGTAAAAATAGAAAAGCAGAATATTTTTTAAAAGGTGTGAAACTGGTAAGTGTTGATATTCAGAGAGACTTGGGGTACTCGTACAAGGAACGCACAAAATTAACATGCAGGTGCAGCAGGCTATTAGGAAGGTAAATGGCATGTTGGCCTTTATTGCAAGGGGTTTGGAGTACGGGAATAAAGAAGTCTTACTAAAATTGTACAGGGCTTTGGTGAGACCGCACCTGGAGTACTGTGTGCAGTTTTGATCTCCACATTTAAGAAAGGATATACTTGCACTGGAGGCAGTGCAGCGAAGATTTACTAAATTGGTCCCTGGGAAGAGGGGGTTGTCCTTTTGATGAGAGGCTGAGTAAATTGGGCCTATATTCTGTGGAGTTTAGAAGAATGAGGCACGATCTAATTGAGATTCTGAAAGGGTTTGATAGAGTAGAAGCTGAGAGATTGTTCCCACTGGTCAGGGAATCTAGAGCACGGGGACACAGTCTCAGGATAAGGGGTCAATCATTCCGGACTGAGATGAGGAGAAATTATTTCATTCAAAGGATTGTAAATCATTGGAATTCTCTACTCCAGAGGGTTGTGGATGCTCCATCATTGAATACATCTAAGACTGGCATAGATAGATTTTTGGTCTCACAGGGAATGAAGGGATATGGGGAGTGGACAGGAAAGTGGAATTGAAGCCCAAGATTAGCCATGATCGTATTGAATGGCAGAGCAGGCTCGATGGACCATATGGTCTACTTCTGCTCCTATTTCTTGTGTTCTGAAGGGCTGACAGCACTTGTTAAACTATACACAAGCAAGAGGTACCAACTTCAAGATAAAAATGAAGGGGGAAGAACGGAAATCTGCTGAGATAATGCAATATTTCCACCTCACTAAAGGAATTAAAAGTACAATACTATTTTTGCATTGCCTTTTATTGTATGTCTATTTTTTTTGGTCTTTGTTTAAATTACTTATAGGTTTCATCAAACAAGGCTGAGGCTGGACACAATCGTCGTCACTACAGAGCAGCTGCCCTTGAACTCAGCGAGGTGAAGAAAGAGCTGTATGCCAAAGAACAGCTTGTCGAAGCTCTGCAGGCAGAAGCTGATAAACTCCAGTAAGACAGCTGTGTGGTAGTAACTGTTATACATATCTGACATTTAATGGTTGAGCTGAGTAACGGAACTGTATAGTAGGAATTTTGAAACCCCAAGGTTAAAACCCCATCATGTCCGCTCTGTCGGTGATGTTTCCCCTCACCACAACCTCTCCTGCACTATATCACCTCGTGAATCCTTCTTACACAATAAGCTAGTCTTTGGTGGGGTGCAGAATTGCCCAGCTTTGCCAGGTTGGCTTAAATTCTCAAGTTTGGGAAGTTCCAGGCCCTACCCCCGTGCAGCGTTCTATGTGGAATCCATGGCTGGAGTGATGTCAACTGGACTTGTTCAGTGATTTGGGTTTGATGCATTTTATAGAACCTTAGGAATACAAGGCCAGAGTTGACCATATTAGCCTATCATGCCTGTGTCACTGCTAACTATCTACTCAAGAGAATAGAATGAAGAGGTGTGAGATTTAGATAGGTAAATATATTTGGGACTGTTGGCTCACTTAGAAGGTCGGGCAGAATGGTCTCTTTCTAAGGTATCAATTCCTGTATTTTCTGGCCTATATCGTTCTACTAAATAGTCATAACAGCACAGAAGGAAGCCATTCAGCCTATTGAGTCCATGCCAGCTCTCTGTAGAGCAATCCAGTCAGTCCTGTTCCCTGGCTCTATCCTCGTCCTGCACGTTTATTTCCCTCAAGTGCCCATCTTATGTCCTTCAGAAATCTTTCGTCGTCTCCACTTCTGCCACCCTAGTAGGCAGCGAATTCCAGGTTATTACCACTCACTGCATAAAAGTTCTTCCTCACATGCCCCCCTGCATGTTTTGCCCAAACCTTTGATCTGTGTCCCCTAGTCCTTGTACCATCAGCTAATGGGAACAGTTTTTCTTTGGCTATCTTATCTAAACCTGTCATAATCTTGTACACCTCGATCAAATTTCCTCTCAATCTCCTTTGCTCCAAGGAAAATAACCCCAACTTCTCCAAACTAACCTTGTAACTAAAATTTTTCATCCCTGGAACCATTCTGGTAAATCTCTTCTGCACCCTCACATCCTTCCTAAAGTGTGGTGACCAGAACTGGATGCAGTACTCCAATTGGGGCCCAACCAAAGCTTTACAAAAGTTCAGCATAATTTCCCTGCTTTTGTACTGTATTTGAGGCTCTAGATCCCATTTGCTTTGCTAATTACTCACTCAATATGTCTGCCACCTTCAAAGACCTATGCATATGAACCCCCGCGTCCTCTGTTCCTGCACGTTCTTTAGAACTGTGCCATTTAGTCTATACTGCCTCTCCCTGTACCTTCTGCCAACAATGCATCATCTCATCCTTCTCTATATTAAATTCCATCTGCCACTTGTCTGCGCATTCTGGTAGCCTGTCTATGTCCTGTTGTAGTCGATTGGTGTCATCCTCACTGTTTGCCACACTCCCAAATTTGGTATCATTGGCACATTTTGAAATTTTATTCTGTATTTCAATATCCAAGTCAATTATTTATTTATATATATTATTTAATAAAAGCAGTGGTCCTAGCACTGAATCTTGGGGAACACCACAGTCTACCATCCTCCAGTCTGAAAAACAACCATTAACCATGACTTGCTATTTTCTGTCCTTAAGCCAACTTTTTTTTATCCAACCTGACACTGACCCTCCTATTCCACAAGCCTCAATTTTGTTCATCATCCTTTTATGTGGTACTTTCTTAAAATCCATATAGACAACATTCATTGATTTCCTTTCATCAGTCTTCTCTGTTATTGCATCAAAAAATTCAATTACATTAATGGAGCATGATGTGCCTTTTACAAATCCACACTTGGCTCTCCTTAAACAACTCAAACATCATGTGCTTATTGATTTCACCCCCCTGATTCTTGTTCCTAAAACCTTTATCCACCACTGATGTTAAACTGACTGGCCTGTAATTACTCAGAATGTCCTTACGCCCTTTTTAAATAAGTGTGTCACATTTGCCACTCTCCAATCCTCTGGCATCTTCCCCATATCTAGGGAAGATTGGAAGATTATGGGAAGCCCTTCCACTATCACCAGTCCTGCTTCCTTTCACACCTTGAGATGCAAACTATCCAGACCAAGTGACTATCTACCCTAAGCATAGCCAGCCTTTTCCAATACATCCTTCTTATCAATTTTCACCCCATGTATTACCACTGCCATCTCCGCTTCTACTGATATTTTGTCAGCATCCTCTTCCTTAATGAACACCGAAATACAGACTTGCTATGTATTTTCAGCACTTTCTATTTTTATTTCAGATTTTCAGTATCCGTCATATTTTGCTTTTACTCATTTAGTATTCTAGCCTTGCTCTGCATCTCTAAGCATATATCACCCTCATTGTCCATAATAGGCTTCATGCTGCCTCTTACTACTTGCTTACTATTTGCACATTGATAGAAGTTTCTTGCTTCCTGTTTATGGTTAACTGCTATTCTATTCTCACTCTCTCTTTACCAGTCTTATTTTTCTCTTCACTTCCCCTCTCAACTTATTGTATTTGGCCTGGCTCTTGCTTGAAGAATTCACCTGACGTGCATCATACACCTTTTTTTTTGTTTCATCATATTCTCTCTCTTCCCCCCCCCTCTTCATCTAAGGAGCCCTGTTATTGATTTTCCTTACCTTTTGCCCTTGTTGGAATGTACCTAACTTGTACCTGAAACAATATCTTCCGAAAGATCACCCATTGTTCCATAGCCATTTTTCCTGTAGATCTTTTACCCTGACTAGATCCCCCCCTCATTCCATTGAGGTTAGCCCTCTTCCAATTTAGAATTTCTACTTTAGATTGTTCCTTGCACTTTTCCATTGCTGATCTAAACCTTATGATACAATGATCTCTCTTACCCAAGTGTTACCCCACAGACACTTGGTTCACTTGGCCCACCTCATTCCCCAGCACCAGATCCAGCAATCCCTCCTTCCTAGTTGGACTGAGAACATACTGATCAAAGGAGTTTTCCTGAACATATGTCAGAAATTCCTCCCCTCTTTACTTTTTTAACATTATCTCAATCAATAATTGGGTAAAGTCCTCCAGTATCAATCACCACCCTGTAGTTCTAGCAAATCTCTGATTTCCTTGCAGATTTGCTCCTTTATCTTTCTCTATTTGGAGGCCTGTAGAATACCTTAGTAGCATGATCATATCTTTTTGCTTCTCAATTAACCAAATGGATTCTGTCTCAGGCCCTTCAAGGACATCCTCTCTTTCCAACACTACGATGTTTTCCCTAATCAGTACTGCCACCCCACCTCCTTTTTTTTTTTCCCCCCTTCCCTATCTTTTCTGAACACTGTGTATTGTTATGACTGAGGTGGGAGGAGTACACTGTTAATTCAGTCCCACTTCTCCACAGGTCACAGCATATCAATAAATTTTCCCACTTACTGAAACAGCCAGATAGATACACTATTTGTCCCCCGGAATAAAGCACACCAACCAGGTTTCTTAAACAACAAAATGAACCATTTATTACAAAACCAAGACTTAACCAAATGCTGAAGTAAATTTATATACGAATTGAGATATTAAAGCTCCTTATTTTTTCCCTAACCCTCATGCATATGTGCACACACATCCAAAAACGGTTAACTGGGGAAAAAAAGGGATTTTGGTTTACAGCAGTTTCATAGGAATAAAAAAAAAATTAGACTGTCGTGATCTGGAAGGAAGTTCTTCGGTTTGGTGTGGTGTCCCAAAATCAAATAATTGGATGCCACTGGAAGTCTTTCTAGGCGAGGTTGATGAATAATCTGTGATGGGTAGATGTTCAAAGAAATTCAATTATAGAAGGCTTCACACAGGTCTTCCATCAGGGGTGTAGCAACAGGTAAAGGCTGGTTCGGGTCTGTAAATGAAACCCGACCCGAGCCTGCCAGAACCACATCTGATCCAGAGCCTGACCCAGCCCGAGTCCTTCCATTTTTTCCTCACGCACGGCCCAGCCCGGCCCAACCCGACCATCATTTAACCTACCTTCGGTTTTTCACTTTGTTGCTGATCAGCACAAGCTTAAAATAACTAACAAAACCACCTTTCGAGTCCAAAAATTACATTAACATTGGAGCCACTTACCTGAGGTTGTGATAGACCATGTCTGACCCGGCCCGATCGAGCCCAAATGCCGGACCCGGAAGTGCAACCCTACCTGACCCGAACCCGACATGTCAGTTCTCGCATTTGATGCAAAAGTCCTTTTTTAAATATGCAAAGGTTTCTTTAAAAATGCAGGAGGCAACAGTGCCGCTTCATAAAAGCTTTTGGTTTTCAAGAGCAAAGATTCTTTACAGAGAGGTAATACTTGCCTGGTGGTTCTTTTGATCTCCAGGTAGGTCAAAATCAAATTCCAATTGCTTCAGTCCAAACCCACTGGCTTTTAAAGTTCAAAAATGAAACCAAAACCTTCCAGAAACAAGTCACATGCCAAGTCCTAAATTTTCTCGTCACAACAGAGGGTAGCTCTTAGGTCAAACCCCCTGCTGGTTTCCTTGAAATTACCTGCTTTCCAGTCCTTGTTTAAGAGTTCAACTTTTGTTGAACTTCCTTTCAAAACATCCATAAAATTCAGCTATCTCCAGATGTCTCAATGTCCACTGAAATCCTTTTCAGTTTTTAAAAATATATAATCCCAAGTTTTAATACAAAAAATGGAAATCCTCGCAACAGTATCCTTAAATATTAAACACCCAGACATCACTATTTTTAAGCCACATTTCCATTCCTACTACATCATATTCCCACACAGCTATTTGCACTTGTAGCTAACCAACTTTTTTTCACCATACTTCGTACATTTACATACATGCATTGTAGTCCTTCTTACTCTGCTCCTGTCTAATATGGAACTTCCTTCTCTAGTACTATCTGACATTCTCACTACTTTATGTACCTTATTCCTCTTTTCTACTTCTATATGCTGGTTTCCGTTCCCTTGCCAAATTAATTATACCCTCCCAGCCACACTAGTGAACCTCATCACGAGCAAATTGGTTCCAGTCTTGTTGAGGCGCGCCCATCCCTTTTGAATAGGTGCCTCCTACCTCAGGACTGGTCCCAATGTCCCTAGAATCTGAAGGCCTCCCTCCTGCACCATGCCTCAAGACACGCATTGATCCTCCCAATCTTCCTATTTCTGCTCCCGCTAGTGCGTGGGATGGGGAGTAATCCAGAGATTAGTATCTTCGAGGTCTGTCTTTTTAACTTTCTCCCCTAGCTCCTGAAAATCTAACTATAAATGAAAGGAAAAAGAAGTTTGAAAAACTTCATGTAAATATTTTCTAGAATTTGCAAAATTTTTGAAGTTTCTCTTCAGTCAATTTTTAGAAACAAATAAAAACAAAAAGTGCTGGAAATACTCAGCAGGTCTGGCAGCATCTGTGGAGAGAGAAGCAGAGTTAACGTTGTCAGTGACCTTTCATCAGAAGCAAATATTTGCTATGAAATATGAATGTACCCAGCTGGAAGATAAGAAATGGCCTGACTTATCATGGTCATAGAATCCACAGCATTTTTGAATCCACAGCATTTTTACTTGTACAGTTGCTCAGTGTCCAAAACATGATGCCTTTTTTTTTTTGGAAACCCAGCTCATAGCTCAGATTGCACCGTCTTCAGTTCTGTCAGATATTTTCAGCTGGATAAAAGTAGTACCCCTTAAATAATTTGATTTCTTAATGGTTCCTAGTGTCCCTGCTATGTTATGATTGGATTAATCTACCCTTGCTCCCATTGTGTTCTATTGCAGAGCCCAGGATAAGAAACACACTCAGGAAGTAGCACAGTTCCAGGAGGAATTGGCTGCAGCTCACTCTCAGCTTAAGCTACTGCAGAAACAGCTGGATGAGCAGCTTAACAAACCAACTACAGTAAACCAGGAGGTACAACTTGCCTTGCAGCTAAATCTTTATGTACAGTGGTGTCTCAATACCTCGCACATCTTGATAAGTTTGGTTTCAACACTGGCCTTGACCCCAATTGCACTGAATTTCAAACCCTGATGAGTGAAAATAGTTTTATGCCTCACTCACCTGTATTTGCCTTCCCTTGACTCTTCCATTTTCTTCAATATTCCAGCCAGTGTCCTGAATGAGTGTGCTCATAGGCTCAAGCCACACGTTAATAAATAATCTAGTGGCACCACAGCACTGAGGGAGTGCTGCATTGTTGGAAGTGCTGTTCTTTATGCAAGAATTTCTAACAAGATCCTGTCTGTCGATTCAGATGGATGTAATTGATCTCCTGCAACCCCCGCCCACCCCCAACATGGTACTTCGTAAAATCCTTATCCATGTCTTACCATTACCAAATGAAGGTATCTCACAGCTTTCCTGATGCCCTGGGGCATTATGCTTACTCACTTTGGAATGCATCGCTTGGGTAGTCCCAGTCTATGTTTGATTGATTAAAGCCTCCAACCCATGAAAATGAGCTTCATTTTCACATGCTCTTCAAATCTATTTATAGAGAAAACATGGCCCTCTTCCTATTCCTTGCCCTCGTGTTCTTTAGCATACCTACAGTGTTAGCTTTGATCTTTTCACATTAAAGATGTTCAACCAGGGTAGATGAGCTCCCATAGCATCAACCTCAACCTCCCGTATAGGGTCACACCACCTCTTCCTGTCCACTGTCTTTTTTTTCCTGAGCACAATGTACCACTGCACGTATGCTCATTATTATTTCCTAAGGTCAGCCATGTTTCTTGTATCCCTACAGAACAGTTGGCCGAATAAGCATAAACATCAAATCTATGAGACAGGGTTGGAAATTTAAATAGGCTGATGGCCCCTTTCCAAAAAACGTGAACAAATTTATTGGAGATGTGTAGTAGAATCTGAGGAACAGAATGCTTTCATTGTGAGATTAATGTTGTGACTGCCAGCTGATAAACATTGCTGTTGCATTTTTATGAATGGTCATGTCATTTGCATTCTCAAGACGTTTTATGGATCTGAAGAATATCCGAGCAGGTAATGCCGAGAAATACAGCAGCTTTATATAAGCGATGGGTTTGCATGCTCGTCCAATATTGACTTTCCCAAGACTAAATTGCAGTACTGTTGTAGCAGAAATTTACTAATCTCCATTTGACTATGGAGATGCTTGAACCAAGTTTGGCACTCAATACTTGAGTCAATACTCCCAAGGTAAAGAATTTTCTCCATCAAAGTGTAGCAATACTGGATTGTGGGATTTTTACAGAGCACACAGATAACTTCATAATGATCTATACCGTCTGAGAAAACAGTCTTATCGATAGGAGTTCTGTTTTCTTGGTGAATGAGTAGGGGAAGGGAAGGACAGATTTGATTTAAGGGTATATGGAGAGTTTTAATCATTTGAAAAGATCTTGGTAATAAGGACTAGGAGCAGGAGTAGGCAATTCAGCCCCTCGAGCCTGCTCCGCCATTTAATACGATCATGGCTGATCTCATCTCGGCCTCAACTCCACTTTCCTGCCTGTTCTCCATAACCCTTCAACCCATTACTAATTAAAATTCTGTGTCTCTCTCTTCCTTAAATTTACTCAATGTCCCGGCATCCACCGCACTCTGGGGTAGTGAATTCCACAGATTCACGACCCTTTGAGAGAAGTAATTTCTCCTCATCTCTGTTTTAAATATGCTACCTTTTATCCTAAAACTATGACCTCTCGTTCTAGATTGCCCCACAAGAGGAAACATGCTCTCTGTCTACTTTGTCAATCCCTTTAATCATCTTATATACCTCAATTAGATCTCCTCTCATTCTTCTAAATTCTAGAGTAAAGGCCTAAACTGCTCAATCTCTCTTCATAAGTCAAACCCCTCATCCCTGGAATCAATCTAGTGAACCTCCTCTGTCTCCAATACAACTACATCCCTCCTCAAGTAAGGGGACTAAAACTGTACGCAATACTCCAGGTGCAGTCACACTAATGCCTTGTACTGTTACAGCAACACTTCCCTACTTTTATATTCTATTCCTTTAGCAATAAATGCCAAAATTCCCTTTGCCTTCCTTATTACCTGCTGTACCTGCATACTAGTTTTCTGCGATTCATGCACAAGGACACCCAGATCCCTCGGCACCGAAGCATTCTGAAGTTTCTCTCCATTTAGATAATTTGCCTTTCTATTCTTATCAAAGTGGATAACCCCTCACTTATTCACGTTAAACTCCATCTGCCAAATTTTGCCCCATTCACCTAACCTATCCACATCCATTTGTAAATTTCTTATTTATTTATTGCAACTTACTATCCCACCTATTTTAGTGTCATCTGCAAATTTGGCTATAGTACCTTCTATCCCTGCATCCAAGTCATTTTCAGTGAATTTTTTTGTATATATACCTTTTTAAATGGAAATATTTTGTCAGGGTCACACAGAGTTTACTCTTTGACTTAATCTTTGTTTAAGACCATCTGTGCTGCAGCCCTAGTGATAGTGAAAAGTTACCCCAGGGGTTATGCTGCAGTGTGGAAGGATGCTATGAAAATAGCTTTAGATTTGTACATTTAAACTATGTGGGTAAAGGTATGGCCTGGTCTCTTAAGTCTGCAGATCAGAGGGGCCATGCTGAATATCCAGACTCTGCTGTTGTTCTGGGACAGCAGTGGTGCTGATATAATTTCACTCTACCCTGGATTACAGAAGGGACAAATCAGCTAAAACTCCTGCTCACTGTCCAGTATCCCTTCAGGAGTAAGAAAATTTTCCTCTACCCCTTTCCTATCTCTCTTTGTACATCGTGAGGACAAGATTAGCCTGAGCTATAATGCTTCTGCAGTCGAATAGTCCACTTCCATACACTACCTACAAAGGACAACCATTCAGTCAAGATACTGGAGGACAGCTGGCACCTGTCGAACAATATGCCAGCACGGGTAGGGTGGGGGAATTAAATGAAAGGCCAACTCCCTAAGAGGAATGAAGAGCGAGGAGCTGAGAATACTTTGAATAACAGCCTTGTTTATTTTGCAGCTGCTTCACTGGTATTTAATGTATTTCCCTCTGAAATATGCTGTACCCTGCTGCATAGGGTGTAGATGGTGGAAATAGCTGGAGTGGTTAGAAATACTTATTTGGGATATTCATGTTGTATTAGCTTTTTAAAAAAATATATATATTTTTTGGATCCCTAGAGGACCTTGATTTTGAAAGGTCTTGTCGAACAATATAACAAAGGTGTGATTACTAATAGGTGCTGATGCCTTAATGATGTAACTGCAGTGTTACGACCAGGTGAGAAAGATGTCTAGGGCTTCCTTTCAGCCTTCACCTGGTCTTACTGTAACAGGGTTTAATTTTAAACACACTGTTTTTAGCTCCCCCTTGGTGAATCCTTGTTCACCGCTTTCCAATTATAAGGCAAAGAAATCAGCACAAACCGGTTTTCTTAGGTTTAAAGAAAAGTTGAAATTTATTAAACTTAAACTCTAATTTGGTTGACACCTCCGGATACACGACGCGCCCATGCTAGTATGCATATGCGATACACACATGCAAATAGAGACTGAAAAGAGCAGAAGAAAAATAAAGTGGAAAAGTTTGAGGCAATATCTAAAGAGATTTTGTTATGGTTCTTCGAGCTCACTGTAGAGTCCTTAATTGTAGGTAGATCTTGCTTTTCATTGGAGCCCAGTATTCTTCTTAAACCTTGTTCGCTGTAGGAGATTTTTCTCTCTTGGGGTTCATGTGTCTTCAGTGGATTCAGAGGCTTGTGAGAAAGAGATGTTAGCAGACAGGAGAGATCTTCTCAATCCAGGAGCAAACAGTCTTTCTGAGTTCAATTTGTTTGTACAATTCAGAAAACTCCAGGTTCTAAATGTCCTGTTATTACTTCCTTAATAATGGATTCTAACAATTTTCCAACGGCACAGTGGCTAGCACCACAGCATCACGGCTCCAGCAACTCGGGTTTGGTTCTGGGTACTGCCTGTGCGGAGTTTGCAGTTTCTCCCTGTGACTGCGTGGGTTTCCTCCGGGTGCTCCGGTTTCCCCTCATGCCAAAGACTTGTGGGTTGATAGGTAAATTGGCCATTGTAAAAAAAAAAAAAAATTACCCCTTGTGTCGGTAGGTGGTAGGAGAATTGAGGGAAGTTGGGGATGTGAGAGGTATAATGGGATTAGTATAAATGGGTGGTTGATGGTCGGCATGGACTCGGTGGGCTGAAGGGCCTGTTTCGGTGCTGTATCTTCTATAACTTTATGTTAAACCAACTGGTCTATAGTTTCCTACTTTCTGCCTCCCTCCCTTTTTGAATAAGGGTGTTATATTAGCATTTTTCCAATCCACTGGAACCTTTCCTGCATCCAGGGAATTTTGGAATATTATAACCAATGGATCCACTATCTCCGCTGCCACTTCCTTTACGACCCGAGGATGTAGGCCATCAGGCCCTGGGGACTTGTCTGCCTTCAATCCCAATAGTTTGCTCAATACTTTTTCCCTAGTGATTGTTCTAAATTCCTCCCTTTCTATTACCTCTGCATTACCTGTTACTATTGGGATGGTACTAGTGTCCTCCAACATGAAAACTGAGGAAAAATACTGATTTAAAGTCTCCACCATTTCTGTGTTCCTCACTATTAACTCCCCAGTCTCATCCTCCAAGGGACCAACATTCACTTTAGCTACTCTTTTCCCCTTTATATACTTATAGAAGCTTTTGCTGTCCGTTATATTTTGCGCTAGTTTTCTTTCATAATTTACCTTTGCTCTTTTTATTACTTTTTTAGTAACCCTTTGTTGATCTTTAAAAGTTTCCCAATCTTGCAGCCTGCCACTGGCCTTTGCAATATGGTATGCCTTAGTTTTTGTCTTTGTTATCCTTAACTTCCTTGCTTAGCCATGGATGTTTTTTTCCCCCTCTTACAATCTTTCTTCCTCTCTGGAATACATTTTAGTTGGGAGGAATTTAATATCTCAAACATCTGCCACTGCTCATCAACTATCCTACCTTTTAGTCTTCCTGCCCAGTCCAAATCTGTCCTCTTGCCTATGTAATTACCTTTGTTTAACTCCAGAACGCTAGCGTGGGACTCCAGTTTCTCGCCCTCAAACTGAATTTGAAATTCCAGCATGATATGATCACTCTTCCCTCGAGGATCCTTAACTATGAGATCATTCATTAATCCTACCTCATTACACAATACCAAATCTAGAATAGCCTGCTCCCTGGTTGGTTCCACAACATATTGCTCCAAAAAACAATCTCTAATACGTTCAATGAACTCTCGCTCGAGGCTACCCTTGCCAGTCTATATTAAAATTACCCATGATTATTGCCGTACCTTTCTTACAAGCCCCCAATATTTCCTGGTTTATAATGTGCCCCAATGTGGAACTACTGTTTGGGGACCTATAGATTACTCCCACCAGTGTCGTCTTTCCCTTGCTGTTTCTTGATTCTACCCAGACTGATTCTACGTCTTGATCTCCAGTGCCTGTATCGTTTCTCACTACAGCACTGATCTCTTCCTTTACTACCAAAGCTACACCACCTCCTTTTCCTTCCTGCCTATCCTTCCGAAATACTGAATACCCTTGGATATTCAATTCCCAAACCTGGTTTCCCTGCAACCACGTCTCAGTAATCGACACTAAATCATACCCATTCGTCTCTATTTGCGCTGTTAATTCATTAATTTTATTCTGAATGCTTCGTGCATTCAGATACAAAGCCTTTAAGTTTGTTCCATTATCAAATTTCCCTACTCTTGTACGATTCCTTGATGCAATATGACGTTCACACGTTCTGTCCCTACCTTTTATTTTCTGGTAACAACCAGCCTCATCACTAACCTGCACGCCTACCTTCTCCTTTAATTTTGACTTCCTAATTTTCCATGCAACTGAACCCTGTGATTGCCATCTGTCCTTTCAGCAAAGAAGGATGGAATTGGTTGCCAGCAATGGGAATTAGTTTGGGGAATGCCTCCTACCCGTAGGCTGATAATTGTGATTATGGCAAAGTAAAAATTCTTTCTTTCCAGGTGGAGGACTTGAAATGGGAAGTTGAGCAGAAGGAAAGAGATCTACAAGCCTTAAGGCAGCAACTCTCACTGACTGAACAGCGAAGTCAGAAGGAGTTGGAGGGACTACAGGAAGCTTTACAGGTAGGAGATGTTACCAAGAACATCCATATTTCGGTGTCTCTGTATCTAAAGTTTGCGCACTTTGGTTACTTGATAGTTATCCTAAAATGTTAACTGCTGAATGAGCTTGAGACTTTTGGCAATTTAGTAAACTTTCCCCATCACCATTTGGTTAAAAGACGTGTGACATGGAAAGTTCAGAATGGAAACAAAATAGGCAGCAGAAATTTAATGTGAAAAATATTCAACTTATAACTGAATAGTCACAATTACTGGGTTATGCATTCAGGCAACTCAATACATGCGTGTGCTGTTTAGTGATACAGTGCCAAAACGAAGTGGGAATAATATGTAAATGTGTAATCTATGCATGCCCTGGTACCATATTAACATGCTGTGGAAAGATATGAAATGTCACTGACTGTGAGCAGCTTCATACACTGAGCTTCATGCATTGAGTTCCAGATCTCAGCTGGGATGCAAAAGGAGTACTTTTCACAAAAAATTGGAAAGAGGAGAGGATTGAGGAATTGGAACGTCAATCTGCCTTGGGCTGTTAAGCACCTGTTCTTGGGTAACCAATTCAGGAACATCACTGATGTACCAACATGCCTTTTTGATCCACAATCCGTGGGGAGATGAATATAGCTTTTTATTTTTATATGCGATTTGATTTTTGAAAGGGAAGGTCCCAAGCGTTATTTTTTTTTGGACAATCCGTTTTCAATCAAGTTTCAAATGGATGTTGTCCTCGACTAAACTACCCTCAAAATTGGCACAAAATCTGCATTTATTTCAGTTGGCTTCATTTTGTTCAAACTGCTAACTATTGTGCTAATGTTGCTAAACATTTTTCACCAGAATTTACACATTTCCAGCATGTATTTAGTAGCAGTTGTGAAGAAGGGTCACTGACCTGAAACGTTAACTCTGCTTCTCTCTCCACAGATGCTGCCAGACCTGCTGAGTTTTTCCAGCACTTTCTGTTTTTATTTCAGATTTCCAGCATCCGCAGTATTTTGCTTTTATTTTTGTATTTAGTAGCTTGCGCTTAATACTAGCTTATTAAAATTTAAAATAGCTTAAAATTTAGCTGATTCTTCCTTGCACTGTATTTTGCAGGGTATTAAGGCTAATCTGGAGGAACTGCAGGAGGAGCTAACAGTAACCCGTAAGGACAAGTTCATGCTCCAAACTAAGGTTACAGAACTAAGAAACACTATGAAGACTTTACTGCAGCAAAATCAGCAACTAAAGATGGACCTCAAACAGACAAAAACGCGCAAGGTAAGTGGGTAACTCCAGGACAGAATGGTTTCCACAATAGAGTCGTTTATGCCCTGAAATGTTTGGATTCGGCAAAACAAAGGAACTTTCTCCAGATGTCTGAATGTTTAAGTGTGTGGGCTGGTGTGACCTTGCCTAACTCAGCTGATCCTAGGAACAGGAGGAGGTCATTTAGCCCCTAGAGCCTGTTCCATGCCATTCAATGAGTTCATGGCTGATCTGTGACCTGACTTCATATACCTGCCTTCGCCCCATATCCCTTAATACCTTTGGTTAACAAAAAAAAATCAATCTGAGATTTATATCTAAGCATTAACCCAGCATCAGTTGCCATTTGCATTGATTGCTAATGTGCCTGAAATTAGTTTTCAGAAAAGAAAGTGAAGTATTGAATCTAATTATGCTCTGTCTGATGTTTCATGTTCCCTGACCGATGTGTTTTATATTTATGCATATTTGCCATTCCTTAGCCCATCTACTTTACTAGCCCAGATCCCTGTTGAACTAGTCCCTTTGTCACCTGGCAACATAGCATAGTACCATCAGAAAATGTATTAGATCTTTCTTTCTCCAGATAATATTTAAATAGTATCAACACAGTAAAATTAAATGATATTGTAGTAATTTTAATCCTGTCTGCATGAACGACAGCAAAAACTTCTTGGAGAATTCTGCAGCACTTTTCTGAAATGCATCATTTAGTACCAGCTTTATTTATGTGCAAACGTGATAAGACGGGCAAGGTTGAACAACCTGCCACCTGATCTTGTGTGGAGGAAAATTCCTTCTTCTGAGGACTTAAATGCATGTGAGAGCAGCAAGGAGAAGAAGATCCCAAACAGTGTAAGTGCAAGAACACAGCCCTGTTTCACACCACTCAGGATTGGAAAGGGGTCTGATGAGGTGCCGCTATGCTGAATTGTGCCTTTCATATTGTCATGGAATGAGGTGATGATACTTAGTAGCTTTGGTGGGCATCCAATCTTTTCTAGTAGTCTGAAGTGACCACTTCTGCTGACGAGGTCAAAGGCTTTGGTGAGATCAATGAAAGCAACATAGAGGGGCATCTGTAATAAAAACAAGAAATGCTGGAATCACTCAGCAGGTCTGGCAGCATCTGTGGAAAGAGAAGCAGAGTTAACGTTTCGGGTACGAAGAAGGGTCACTAACCCGAAACGTTAACTCTGCTTCTCTTTCCACAGATGCTGCCAGACCTGCTGAGTGATTCCAGCATTTCTTGTTTTTATTTCAGATTTCCAGCATCCGTAGTATTTTGCTTTTATTATAGAGGGGCATCTGTTGTTCACGGCATTTCTCCTGTAGCTGGTGAAGGGAGAACAGCGTCAATGGTGGATCTCTCTGCTCGAAAGCCACACTGTGCCTCAGGATAGACCCGCTCAGCCAGCTTCTGGAGCCTGTTTAAAGCGACACAAGCGAAGACCTTTCCCACTATGCTGAGCAGGGAGATTCCACGGTAGTTATTGCAGTCACCGCGGTCACCCTTGTTCTTATAGAGGGTGATGATATTGGCATCGTGCATGTCCTGTGGTACTGCTCCCTCATCCCAGCACAGGCAAAGCAGTTTGTGCAGAGCTGAAAGTATAGCAGGCTTGGCACTCTTGATGATTTCAGGGGTAATGCCGTCCTTCCCAGGGGCTTTTCCGCTAGCTAGAGAATCAATGGCCTCAATGACCAAAGTACGGAAAGTCCTCATCAGGGAACTCCTCTTTGCTGACGATGCTGCATTAACATCTTGCACTGAAGAGTGTCTGCAGAGTCTCATCGACAGGTTTGCGGCTGCCTGCAATGAATTTGGCCTAACCATCAGCCTCAAGAAAACGAACATCATGGGACAGGACGTCAGAAACGTCCCATCTATCAATATCGGCGACCACGCTCTGGATGTGGTTCAAGAGTTCACCTACCTAGGCTCGGCTATCACCAGTAACCTGTCTCTCGATGCAGAATTAAACAAGCGCATGGGAAAGGCTTCCTCTGCTATGTTCAGACTGGCCAAGAGAGTGTGGGAAAATGGCGCACTGACACAGAACACAAAAGTCCGAGTGTATCAAGCCTGTGTCCTCAGTACCTTGCTCTACGGCAGCAAGGCCTGGACAACGTACGTCAGCCAAGAGCCACGTCTCAATTCATTCCGTCTTCGCCGCCTCCGGAGAATCCTTGGCATCAGGTGGCAGGACCGTACTACCAGCACAGAAGTCCTCGAGGCGGTCAACATCCCCAGCATATACACCCTACTAAGCCAGCAGCGCCTGAGATGGCTTGGCCATGTGAGCCGCATGGAAGATGGCAGGATCCCCAAGGACACATTGTACTGCGAGCTCGTCACTGATACCAGACCCACCGGCTGTCCATGGCTCCGCTTTAAAGACATCTGCAAACGCGACATGAAGTCCTGTGACATTGATCACAAGTCGTGGGAGTCAGTTGTCAGCGATCAGTTGGCAGGAAAAAAGACAGAAGCGCAAGGAGAGAACCAATTGTGTAACAGCCCCGACAACCAATTTTATCTGCAGCACCTGTGGAAGAGTCTGTCACTCTAGAATTGGCCTTTATAGCCACTCCAGGCGCTGCAGCACAAACCACTGACCACCTCCAGGCGCTTACCCATTGTCTCTCGAGACAAAGAGGCCAAAGAAGAAGAAGAAACTTGATAAAGAGCTGTGTTAAGTTTTGGTTCATTTAACTAGTTGTAACAGATATAAACACCAGAAACGCTGGAAACATTCAGCAGGTCTGGCAGCATCTGTGGAGAGAGAAGCAGAGTTAACATTTCAGGTCAGTGACCCATTCTGAAGAAGGGTCACTGACCTGAAACATTAATTCTGCTTCTCTCTCCACAGATGCTGCCAGACCTGCTCAGCGTTTCTTATTTTTATTTCAGATTTCCAGCATCCGCAGTATTTTGCTTTTGCTTATGATATAAACACCTGCTTGCTACTAAATGTTGCTGCAGTGCTGGATTTTTTGGCATGTTGTGTAACTAAACAGATTTTTTATTTTTAATTCCACTATTAAACAATCTGGTTTACTTAGGCTTTTGTGTAGGATTAAAGCATTGATGCATTTAAGGGTAAGCTAGCTAAGTACATGAGGGAGATAGAAATAGAAGGATATGTTGGTAGGGTGAGATGAAATATGGTGGGAAGAGGCTCATGTGGAGCATAAATACCAGCATAGACCCATTGAGTTGAATAGCCTGTTTCTGTGCTGTAAATACAATGTAATGCAATCATTTAAATATTCTTTGTTTTTGAACAGAGAATAGAGTTGAAAGGAGATGCCGTTTCATCAAATCCTGTGACCCCAGTAAAGATCCCTGATTGCCCTGTACCTGCTTCCCTTCTTGAGGAATTACTCAGGCCACCAGCGGCTGTGAGTAAAGAGCCTCTCCAAAACCTCCATAGTTGTTTAAAGCAGCTGAGGTAAGTTCTTTGCAAAAAGGTGGGTTTGGTTTGGGATTTTTTTGTGAAGTTTTCATGTGTACACAGAACAGAGAAACATTATTGCTGACCACCATGGTGGTTGATCGGAGATTGGATGGCGAGTTTGTAGAATAACCTGAGCTATCTGGCTCTCAATTTTCTCAAGACCTCAGCTTCCTGGCTAACATTTCGCATTGTGAGATGAGAAGCAGGTGGGAGTGAAAAAGGTCAATGCAAATAGAACTCCAGATTGAAGTACAACAACTGGATTAAATTTACAAAAGCATTCAGCTTAAAGGGAGATGCGATATTGATCTACAGCAGCTACTCTGGTTACAAATAAAAATCCTCTGCAATGTGGCTTTTGCAGCAGTTAGTTAATAGTTGGACCAAAGTTGCTGCATGTGATGCTTCTGGAACCCGACAACAATAGCAGGTGTCACTCAGTCAACAAAAGTTGGATTGAAGCTTAAAATGTACAGGTGATGTTTGAAACAATGTGAAGTGGTTCAATTGTGGTTCATGTCAGAAATGTGCACATTATAGCTCATCCATTTTAATATATGGATATTATTCTAATCTCAATGTGTCCAGATAATGAAGACTCTATTGTAATTGGAGTCTAAGCAGCCCTAAACATCCAAAATGGCAGAGCAGTGTGCTATTCTTACCCCCTCTGCAATGGGGAAAGATACAACATTTTGATGTCAGAATTGCTAGTCAGGGTATTGCACCAATGGTGCCTGAAGAAAATTAAAGATTTTATACTATCTCCACTTATTGCAGAAGACCGACATCTGTGAGCTGTCTTCTGTGTTTACACCACCAAACCCCAGAACTGTCTTGTAACTCGCATTATTTGGGGGCTTATAAACTTGTTGCTGAGATGAGCGATCTGGATTTAATGGTGTAAATGCCAGAAGCTGGCTCACAAAGGTATCCTGAAAACTGCATTAAATTAATACCAATATTAAAACCACTTGTTTTTCCATCCATAACCTGGTACTCATTAAAATATTCAGCACTATGACTAGTTGCTTACAAAATGCTATTAATGTATGGTGCAGTATTTTGCAGTAATCCATTTTTGATTGGATCATGGAATAATCTTGCAAGTAACCTCCAAGCTTTACAAAACTACTGTGGGTAGAAGCGATTAGAATAAAATAATATCTCTGGGGAATTTGAATGCAGTAAATTAAATAAATCTGGAATTAAAAAGCTAGTAGTATCAGAAATGATGACCATGAAACTACTGGATTGTCGTTTTAAAAAAAAAAAATATGGTTCACTAATGTCCTTTAGGGAAGGAAATCTGTCCTTACTCGGTCAGGCCTATATGACTTCAGACCCACAGCATTGTGGTTGACTCTTGAATTCCCTCTGAAGGGGCCTAGCAAGCCACTCAGTTGTATCAAATCACTATGCTTGTAGCTGTTCAAAAAGGTGCTTGCTACCACTTCCTCCAGGGTAATTGAGGATGGGCAATAAATGCTGACCTTGCTAGCAATGCTCACATCCTGAGAGTGAATTAAAAAGTGACAAACCCTTTGAGCTTTGCAGTCATAGTTTAACATTTGGGCACTTGACAAGATTTTATCACTACCATCAGTCTCCAATTCTCCATAGCCTCAAAATTAGGCTGTGGGACAATTAATATATTAAAACACAGCTTTAAAAAAAAAAGTCTTCCCAGCTGGCAACCTTAATCATTTTGCTGTTGAAACCAGTTGCGCAAGATTTATGTATCAGGAGCTGGCTACACTACTAATTTCCCAAAGCTCTGTTTAATTACAATATAAATTTTCGTAACCATATTCACCAATTATTGTCCACCAATAAACATTGATAGACTCTCGCTTAACATAGTTGAGAGTTTAAGTAATGGCCTGGATTTTGCTGTCAGCAGCGAAGGAACTGCGATTGCCATTCATTGCACTTAGAGTTGTTCACAGACTTTTAGTGGGCTTTTGTGCAGCAACTTAGTTATTAAAAAGCCATTTCAGTGCTGCTGCGCTATCTACAGGGAATCTGGAACATGTGTCTCTTCGGCTAATGTAATTGAAGAATACTAACCGAGACACAGAATCTAAACCAGGAAGTATAAATTAAAATATTTTATTCAAAGTAAAATCATGTACAGAAAGCAAAATGGAGAGGGAAAGAAGATGGGATTAAGAGAGGAGATGGAAAGAAAAAGTTTAAAAAAAAAATTAAATCTCCAACAGTAATTAAAATCTGAAGGAATGAGACTCCATGCTTGTAAAATAAATTTTCATTGCAGAGAGGTTATTTGGCAGTAATTATGACTTGGCACACCATTTAAAAATTCACACATTTGAATGCACAATTCTAACTTTCTGTGACATATCTAGCGTGTAAGTACCAATGCTTCATGCTCTGTTACCAAAAAAAAACAGACCAAAAAACACTTGGGTTAAATACTTGCTAATTCTTGAAGAAAGAGAAGATATGGAAAGATGTCCTTTGTTCTTGTTTGGCATCCTAAATGCGTATAGATGGCTGTCACTGGGATCTTCCTAGAACAGTTCTTTCCAGGCGATGTTGAAGATCAGTTTGGGTAGGCTTTCCAAGAAATGCAGCTGCAGAGGCTTCAGATAGTCCTTACAGCAGAAATGGGGCAACAGGGGTTTCAGTTCCCACACAGTCAAAATGCAGTGTTTCTTCAAATACAGGAGGAAAGAGGAGACTGACACATTGGACATTCTAAGAGAGCAAGATGAGCTAGGTTTTTCTTGGCAGGCAAAAACCAACTATCTTTTGTAACAATTCAAAATGAAACCAAAAACATTTCCGAAGTCAAGCCTCCTGTCAAAACAACAAGCTCCCTGCTGGTGTTAATCGGAAAGCAGGTGCCTTCCAGTAAAGGCTTGTTTGCAAGCCAAGTCCAGGAATCCTTCTCATGACCTCTTTTTTAAAAAAAAAACAAAGTTCGGCATCTCACCAGATGAAACAATGTCCATAATTCAACTATAAGCCCTTAAAACATATTTTGCAAAAAAAGCACTCTCGTAACACTATGGACGTTTAATTTTTGCAATGTTTTATACAGATTAAAATGTTAAGAATTCTGAACTACAGATAGCATTTGACACACGCTTTCTGTTGCTTAGTGGGGCTGATGTTTTTGACAGGGTCAGAAGAGAATGTTTATACAGCATTTGATGTTGTGCTCTTGCCAGTGTCCATTAAAAATAGCTGTGCCAGTCCATGGCGAATGACCACCTCTTCAAGATGCTGCAAGTTGGAGACTTAACAGGAGGACAAACCAGTTTGCTGCAGTGCTGCATTGAGGACAGCTTGAGCAAAAATTGTAAATCCACTGTGGGAAGTAAAGGGGAAGAAAGAACCATTTTTATATTATCTAAATCCTATGGTTCGACCACACTTGGAATATTGTGTTCAGTTCTGGTCGCCTCATTATAGGAAGGATGTGGAAGCTTTAGAGAGGGTGCAGAGGAGATTTACCAGGATGCTGCCTGGACTGGAGGGCATGTCTTACGAAGAAGATTGAGGGAGCTAGGGCTTTTCTCATTGGAGCGAAGAAGGATGAGAGGTGACTTGATAGAGGGGTACAAGATGATGAGAGGCATAGATAGAGTGGATAGCCAGAGACTTTTTCCCAGGGTGGAAAGGGCTATCACCAGGGGGCATAATTTTAAGGTGATTGGAGGAAGGTTTCGGGGAGATGTCAGAGGTAGGTTCTTTACACAGAGAGTGGTGGGTGCGTGGAATGCGCTGCCAGCGGTGGTAGTAGAAGCAGATACATTAGGGGCATTTAAGAGACTCTTGGATAGGTACATGGATGATAGTAGAATGAAGGGTAGGTAGTTAGTTTGATCTTAGAGTAGGTTAAATGTTCGGCACAACATCGTGGGCCGAAGGGCCTGTACTGTGCTGTACTGTTCTATGTGATATCAGGTTGGAGGAGGAAAGATAACTTGCATTTTAAGCAAATACTGCAACTCCATTGTGGGAAATTGGGCAAAATAAGAGAGTTTTGTGGAGTCCAAGCATATTTCTTGCATCTTAAGCAAGTTTTTTTTTGACGCAATGGTGTCACAACTACAATAGTGGTTCTTTATATATCAATGTTTGCTTCAGTAAAGTTTATTTTATTATGATGGTTAAGTCATTGTCACAATACATGGCAGCAGCACTGTCTGGATCCTGGACTAATTGTGGGCAATATGGCATGGGTGATCTAATTATAATTCTAAAAAAAATGTGTCTCTTCTATCCAAAGGCAAGAGATGGACAGTTTACAGCGACAGATGGAGGAGCACACAGTAACTGTACACCAGTCTATGTCGTCATGGACACAAATCGAAGGACAGTTGATGGAACTTACTGCTGATGGCACCATCCCAGCAGCAGCAGCAGAGCAGTCCAGCAATAGTACAGAAACTGACCTCGACAACAGTGCAAATAGTAAACATGCAGATACGACCTGTCAGTAAGGAACAATTTCTGCACCGCCATGCATATAAAAGCCCTCGGCAATGCTGAAGAGTAGGAATGTTTTCCAAACCTCCTTGTGCTTTATTTACATTCTGATTTTCTTGGCAGCCTAGCAGCAAAGTGCTCCTTCATACAACTGGTTATGGATTTAAATATCACCTGTAGCTGTTTGAATCCACCTTCCAGATGTGATTTTTTTTTTTGGTTAGGCTACTGGGTCCAGATAAAGAGAAGGGAAATAAAAGAAAAGGAGATGGTGGGTGGGGGGGAGGGGGTAACTTCAGGAGGTAAGTTTTGGAAAAATTCACCACTGTCCATTTGGGGATCCCTGCCCTTATTGATGGGGGAGGGGTATGAATACAGGAAGGGCTTAAAAGGATAAGAAAAAATATTCTAACTTATTAAAATTACATTTTACCTTTAAAAAAAAAAAAAATGGTTGTAAGTTTTGTTTTACAGTTCTGAAAGTTCTTGATGTTTGAGATGTATTTGCTCGTTTGAGTCGGGCAGCATTATGTTGGTACTGAATAAGTCAAAGTTTAACCTGACGACATTAATATGTTTTGTACACTTTCACCTTCAAGAAAGCTTTTACTTCCTCTTGGAAGAAACCATAGTTAAAAACATAAATAGCACCTTTTGATCTCCAAGTTGGTGGAGCTAAGGCAAGCCGAAATAATATAAACTGACTTGACCTAACCTTAGCAGCAAATGCTGAAGATGCTCTTTTGAATGTGTATTATATTTTGCTTCTGTGCACGCACGAATGTATGAATTCATCTAAATGTTGCAATTTTGTTTCTTTACAACGCTGGTAGGGAATTGGGTCGCACAATAAGTTTAGCAGTCTGGGTTTGAATCTGACTGAAATGGAAGGATGAAGGTTTCAACTCAGCCATCAGTAGATATGGGCTCACAGCTCAAAATGGCCTCTAGTTGACAACTGCATTCAGAAAAATGGAATTGTCAAAAAGTGGCCCGAGATGGTGCTCTTCTCTGTTTGAGACTAAGAAGCATTGTTGGGTAATGCAAGGGCAGCTTTAAGCTGCTGGTGCCTGTCACCTAGGAGTACCAGTTGCCAACACTTGGTGCCTACAATGGAAGAGTAGTTAATTTCCCAGCACTAAGCATCCTCACCTTGGCGAACGGAAAGAAAAGATATTTCTGTATATCTTGGGTTACTGGTGCATTTTTAAAAAAGAACAATTTAGAAAAATTATGAATATATTTAACAGAAAATCCCACTGCCATTTACTTAAGATGTTCTGTCATGGAAAAAGCATGTTTATATCACTGTCAAGTGAGCTGAAAAGCAAATTCCTTTTTCAACAGTGGCATAGATGCTCAGCCAAAGTAATGTATAAGCTTAACGAGAGCTGCTTTGACTATCTTTTCGACATTTGTGCACTACATCAATTATTGTTTCTAAATCAGTAACTGCTGCTGCCCTGAGATGGTGGAATAGTTTGCTCAGTAACTACTCACTGTTCAGTTTAATTTGACTTTTGCTTTCTGTTTATTTTTTGTTTTCAGTTTGATCTGTACCCTCTGGATCTAATTAGCAAAACTACCTTGTATAGTATGGAAGTTCTGTAAGCATGTTAAGGGACTTAAATTTGTGCATAATATTGCTGGAGAGCATTGTGCAATAAACTATTTTTGGTAATGGTTTTCCATGTTTGTTTTACTTCTGCAATTTTCTATAAGTAGCAATTCAGATTATTTTAAGGATGCATGTATGAAACAACTGAACATGATCAGTTAAGTGTATAGCCTGTTTAATAGTTCATATTTTACTCTAGATAAAAATAATGGGAGCAAAAGAATACAGAATTCTGCTTAAGAGCAAGTATTTTATAACTCAATGGGAGCTTAGATTCCACAATTCCATGACTCAGCCACTAAAACAATATGTCCTTATATGGTCAAAGAATACACACAAATTAATGTTTATATGGGAGGAATTGATTATAAGGAAATGATTGTAAAGGGTCATAATGTCAAACAGGATAAAACTCCAACTGCTTAGAATAATTGCCTAAATCCAGGAGCATAAAAATCATGCTGATATCTGAGATATTTATATATATAAATCTCATTTTATATAGGGTGTTAATTTTTTCTGTCATTTTACCAGCACTGAATATTCAGTACTCTGTGGCCTTGGCATGTCATGGTATTTCTTTGCAGGATTGTTTAACATTGCAGTGACATTACTGAAGCTGAAAACACTAGTTAATTAAAGGAAATTGTATGTCCAGTAAACTGGAATGCACTGCCTGAGAATATAGTGGAAGCAGATTCAATTGTGGCTTTCAAAAGGGAGTTGGATAATTATCTGCAGAGAAGATTTTCAAGGCTACAGAAAAAAGGCAGGGGAATGGAACTAGCTCAGTTGCACTTGCAGAAACCTGGCGTGGACATTACAAGCTGAATGGCCTCCTTCTGTGCTGTAACCATTCTATGATTCAGTGTATGTATTCTAATATAGCACAACTGTCCAGAAAATGACATTTTCAGAATTATATAAAGCATGTGGTTTAAAAACATTGCATTTTTTTAAAAAGCATTAAAACTATGAATGGGTCATCTAAGATGAGGAAAAAGTCTGTTTCTCTTAATTTTATCCTTGCAAATGTTCCAGCCAACCTTAGTGACACTGTGCAGATTACTCCTCAGCCCTTGTGCAATTCATGGATCATGTTGTATTTCATAGCATTTCCCCAAACTTTTAACAAGGATAAGCTACTAGTTTTAACTGAGAATAACTGCATTCTTTTGTTCAATGAAATGAATAAAAGTCTATAATTAAAAATCCTGCTGCTTCTGCTTGTTTGTTTGTCTGCTTCAGAACCGGAATGCTTATTAATTGACATTTTTTCGTACCATTCCAGTATAGCATTGCACAAGGCACTGATAAATGTTGTATCTTTGCTGTCGAAATGAAGAGTACTGCCACTATTTGCAGGGTACTTTGCTAAAGTATCCGTGGTGAGTTAGACATTTGTCTTATTGTAGTAACCCAAGTTCAGATGTGGCCTAGATTGACAGGATAACAGGCTCATCTGTCTGCTACCTGTAAGGGTCCCATGTGTGAAATGAATTTATGAAATCTCAATCCAGTTCCTAGTGGGCAAGGGATTACAGAACAAAGCTGCCACAAGTTGATACTAAATTGGTAATCATACTTGGTGATCACAAAATATATCCCACTGGTGTAGAAAGGGTGCTGTTCTGTAGTGGGGCAGATTAGAAGGAGCTTTTTCGGCATCCCACCTCATTATATACACTGCACATGCAAATAGCAAGTTTAGCATTCCTTGCAATTTGTGGCATATCGACAGTAAGATTTGATAGAACTGATGATATAAACTATAAATGTTGAAAAAATTCTGATTTATTTATGCAGCATTTGTTTGTAAAATTATGAGTAACTTGTTTAAAATAAAAACTTGTTTGTGAACCTGTATCTTTATATCTGCAGATGAGATTGGGGCCAAAGTCTGAGCAAAAGAAAGCAACTATTAATTACGAACAATTTATATTACAATTCTCTTAAAGGAGTTTGGAGATAAAGTAAAGCTTTGTCTTACTCCTAGTCTGATGGAATAATATTTCCTATATTACAACAGTCACCATGTTTCAGAAAATACTTAATTTGGCTGTAAAGTACTTTAGGATGCCCTAAGATTGTGAAAGATGCTATATAAATGCAAATTTGTTCTTTTAGTCTCAATTCTAACATTTAACAAGCACAATGATATGCATATATTAAATCTTTGGAAACTATTAATTTTTGCACTTTTTATTAGTTTGTAATAGTTTTGCTGTGCAATTGTAAATATTAAACTTCCTTTTGCCCTTTTATAATTTTGTATTCTTCGTTGTGAAATTGTATCTGCTCTGAATGATCTTTGCACACTTGTTTACATTGGTTTGTGCTTGTATCTCATTGTCCATTGGATGTGTAGGGAGTACAGTGGTAAGGAAGGATACCAAGTTGACGTTCTCTTGTGTGCACGCCTCCCAACATACACGCTTTACGTCATTGGGAGGATAGTCTATAATGTATTTGTAGAAGGATCTTTTGACAAACTATACAAGATGAGCTATTTCCCATGCATTATTTTGCTTTCGAAGCCAGAGTTTCACCAAATAAGTTTGAACAGCACAACGAAGAAAACTACCTGCTTCTAGTAACTTTTTGTATCCTGTCGCTAACCTGAAAGGGAGGTGCAAGTAATTCACCCTGTCCTTTTCCTGAGATCAGCAAGCTAATGGTACATCTGTTTAGGATTGCAAAGCTGACTGGATACTAAAACTACATATCAAAATATTCTGCTATGTTTAGTATCTTTTCTTGTAATAAAACAAAATACAATATTATAAATACAGTATTATGCAGAAAAAAATCAACTGCCTTTACACAGGGGGATGGAAAGTTCAAGGTTATTAAAAGTAACTTCTCTTACAAGACTGCCCACGGGTCCTATAAGATGTTTTGGTGCACGGTGACGTTACATTACTGACTTTATGGGACAGGATGATTTTTTTCATAGTTTTAGTTCCAAAGCTTTTCTTGACTAAACCACTTTGCAAAGCATAGGCAGAAGCAGTTTGCCCAATGAGAATGTTGTCTCTGCAAGAGTGCAGGTGGTTCTGTCATTTCAAGAATTGCCATTTTTAGCCATGGCTATACTTACACTACAGCAAAGTGCCAACCTGCTTCATTGCACACCAACATTAGAGGTGAAATGTAATCTGGAGTCAGAGCCTAATTTCACTTCTAAATGAGTCTCACTTTACTTCAAAGTCAGGATGTGCTCTGACTCCAGAACTACGCAACAAATTATTGGCTTGGGTGTAGAAATGAAACTACTTTGTGCCAATGCTAATGTTGCAGTGCACTCTAAATCTCCTACCAGTGGTTTAGGCCCACCTCTGTGCTGGACCTGGATTGGGCTCTAACTGCTGTATAGAGCTGAAATTCAATGATGATTTAAGTTGCAGTATTTGAGGAAACTGTTCTTGATTCAGGATTATGCATAGATCAGTTTGTTCTTGACATGAGTGTATGTTTGTATATATATCGAATCATATTGTACATGATTAAAGACTTTTCACGATACATTGTCTTGTTCCTTTTTAAGTGTCATATAATGCAATTGTAGTGGTTTTTGAACTTTTCTGTGTCAACGTGTCCCTGCAATAATTTATACACCCTTGAGAATCCTGTTTCCTAACCTCCAAACAATCATGTTGGCCACTTAAAGGAAACAAGTACCATCACTGCCGAGTCATTTTTTTTTATTGGTATATGGCAACAGAAGTATTTAAGTAAATCAATTAAAAGAGTTCAGAAATCTAATTTGGAATCTAGCCAAGGAATGAACAGTGAATTTTGCTTCTGATTTTTATCAAGGTTTCAGAAAGCAAAATAATCTTGCACTTGGCTTTATGACCTTAACTATTGATCAAACTTAATAAAAGAAAAAGCAAATAATAGCAACTAGATTTGATAGTTAAACTTAGATTCTTGTGCTAAATAGATGCATGTAATTTTCTTGCATAATGGCTCTTTTTGCATCGAGAAGTAGTCTTGCATATTTCTCTTTGAAGCCTGTTTTTTAAATTTCCAATCAAACTAATTAATCTATTGAGACTGGTGAATTTTAAATAATAAACTCAATGAACTACCAATCAAAAATATACTTAAAGAAATTACACATGATGTTTCTATTTAAATTTAGTATCTTGGGTACCTGTCTGACGACCACTGATTTAGAACCAGTTGTATCAAAAAGGGTGAATGTTCTTTTGAGCGCCTTTACGCTCAGGAATCAAAGAACCCAACACCGAACTAAATCTTTGACAAAAATGCCTCCTGTTTGACATTGTGTCTCAACTTACTACTATCTGGCATAATTTTATGGTATTTTAGTGACCTCTTACTGTATTTTTTTATTTATTTGTTCCTGGGATGAGGCTGAGCTGGCTAGGCCAGCATTTATTGCCCATCCCTAATTGCCCTTGAGAAGGTGCTGGTGAGCTGCCTTTTTGAACCTCTGCAGTCCATGTGGGGTAGGTACACCTACAGTGCTGTTGGGGAGTTCCAGGATTTTGACCCAGCGACAGTGAAGGAAGGGTGACATAAAGGCTGTATTTGCTATAAGTGGATCTCCCAAACCTTACATTGTAAAACCTGGCACTACTTTTCCTCCTTTGTTTATAATCCATGTGGATAGTTGTATCAGCTAATTGGGAAGGGTGACGAGTGAGGTTGCAGGGACATGGGGGAAAATATCACTGAGGTACTTTTGCTACAATTCTTTTGCTCTTCCAATTTTCATTATGACTGACTCTCTTGAAGGCATTCACTTAAGCTAGGGTATAGTACCAGAGGCAGTTATTGCCATCCTGTACTTTGCTAAGGTGATTATCAACTTGGCTAGTGAACGTCAGTGAGCTATTTAACTCTAAAAGTCATCATAGTTGGTTCCATCTTCAAATTCCCAGAATTATGACCATGAACAAATTTAAACCCTTGCCCTACCTTGGGAATACTGAGGTCAATTGTATTGCTGCACTGCTGCTGATTCAATTCTCGCTTCAAATGTGTGCCAGTGCTACCAATGGGGTCGCAGCTAATGACTTCCTATTCTGTAGGTAGACTTGGTTATTTATGCATATCATGGCATCAGGTAAAGCTGTCACAGATCCCTTATGAAGGGAATGCCCTTCTTTGGAGAACAGATTGGAGGAATATGGAATATTTTAGGAAATACCATCAAAAATTACGAGGTCTCTGAAATGGGCCTCAAAGGACAATTGAAGTAAGCAAATTTCCTTTTCGATTAAGTGGGTAGAAGGATGAAACTAACCTCCTTTGGCATCCCCTGCCATAACAGCCCCATGTGTCAGTTATTCCTGGTTCCATCTCTACTTTCACCATAGCACAGGGAAAATTTGTAACCCTTTGGAAATTGTCAAATTTAGAGACAGTCATTTACAGCATAGAAAGAGGCCATTTGGCTTATTGAGTCCAGGCTGGTGCTTCCATGGAGTAATCCATTCAGTCCCACTATCCCGCTCGATCCCCATAGCCCTGCAAATTTATTTCCTTCAAGCCCATCCTATTTCCTTTTAAAATCATTGATTGTCTTTGCTTCCACCACCCTTGTGGGCAGAGTGTTCCAGGTCATTACCACTCGCGGCATAAAATAGTTCTTACTCACATTTCCCCCGCATTTCTTGCCTAAAACCTTTAATCTGTGTCACATAGTCCTTGTAGCATCAGTTAATGAGAACAGTTTTTCCTTTTATAACTTATCTAAGCCTGTCATAATCTTGTACACCTTTATCAAATCTCCCCTCAATCTCCTTTGCTCCAAGCAGAACAACCCCAGCTTTTCCAACCTAACCTTGTAACTAAAATCCCCCATCCCTAGAACCATTCTGGTAAATCTCCTCTGCATCCTCTCAAACTCCCTCACATCCTTCCTAAAGTGTGGTGATCAGAACTGGACACAATACTCTAGTTGGAGCAGCACCAGAGTTTTATAAAGGTTCAGCATAACTTCTCTGCTTTTGTACTCAAGGCTTCTATTTATGAAGCCCAAGATCCTATATGCTTTGCTAACCATTCTCAATATGTCCTGTCACCTTCAAAGATCGATACACATGCAGCCCCAGCTACCTATGTTCCTGCACATTCTTTGAACTATAAGTCTATATTGCCTCACCCTATCACTTCTGCCAAAATGCATCACCTTACACTTGGCTGTATTAAGTTCCATCTGCCACTTGTCTGCCCATTCTGTTAGCCTATCTATGTCCTGTTGCAGGTGGTTTGTATTATCCTCACTGTTTGCCGCTCCTCCAGGTTTGGTATCATGTGCAAATTATGAAATTCTACTCTGTATTCCAAGATCCGAGTCACTTATATATAGCAAAAAAAAGCAGTGGTCCGAGGACTAACCCTTGGGGAACACCATTGTCTATCATCCTCCAGTCTGAAAAACAACCATTTACCACAACTTGCTGTTTGCTGTCCTTATAACAATTTTTTTTTATCCAATTGGACATTGACTCTCCTATTCCATGAGCCTCAATTTTGTTAATGGTACTTTATCGAATGCTTTCTTAAAATCAATATAGACAACATTCACCATATTCCCTTCAACATTCTCTGTTACTTCATCAAAAAATTCAATGAGATTAATCGAGCATGATCTGCCTTTTACAAATCCGAGCTGGCTCTCCTTAACTCAAACCTCTCCAGGTTCCTGTTGATGTTTTCCCTGATTATTGTTTCTAAAACCTTACCCATCACTGATGTTAAACTAACTGGTCTGTAGATTAGATTAGATTAGAGATACAGCACTGAAACAGGCCCTTCGGCCCACCGAGTCTGTGCCGAACATCAACCACCCATTTATACTAATCCTACATTCCTACCAAACATCCCCACCTGTCCCTATATTTCCCTACCACCTACCTATACTAGTGACAATTTATAATGGCCAATTTACCTATCAACCTGCAAGTCTTTTGGCTTGTGGGAGGAAACCGGAGCACCCGGAGAAAACCCACGCAGACACAGGGAGAACTTGCAAACTCCACACAGGCTGTACCCGGAATCGAACCCGGGTCCCTAGAACTGTGAGGCTGCGGTGCTAACCACTGCGCCACTGTAGTTGCTAGGACTGTCCTTACATCCTTTCTTGAATAACGGGGTCACATTTGCCACTCTCCATTCCTCTGGCACCTCCCCTATATCTAGGGAAGATTGGAAGATTACAGCAAGCCCTTCCGCTATCTCCATCCCCACTTCCTTTAGCAACCTGGGATGCAAGCCGTCTGGACCATGTTACTTAAATACCCTAAGTATAGCCAGCCTTTCCAGTATCACCATCTTAATTTTTATCTATTGCCTCTACTCTCCCCGCTTCTATTGATATTTTGTCAGATTCCTCTGCCTTAGTGAACACTGGTAGATAGTACTCATTGAGTATTCTATCCTTGCCTCGCATCTCTAAGCATATAGTACCCTCTTTGCCTTGATAGGTCACATTCCACCTCTTACTACTCGTTTACTATTTACATGCTGGTAGAAGATATTTGGGTTCCCTTTTCTGTTGACTGCCATTCTAGTCTCCTAGTCTTATTTTACTCTTCACCTCCCCGCTCAACTTATTCTATTTGGCCTGGTTCTCAGTTTTGTTGGGTGTTTAGGTGGAGCAACACAGAAGTCCCAAGAAATTATGAAGTGTGAAGCGTGGCAAAACTCATTTATGTCATACGTTCATATGTTCCGTTGATGTGCCATTCCAGGCCATAAAGTCAAAGCAATATACATACTAGCTATCACTATATGTGAGAGAGAAAAATATTGTTATTTAACTCACATGGTGTACTATTTTTTCATAAAGTTCCCAAATTTTAGGACTACCAGATGATAAACAATGTATGGCCATGCATTGCTTAACACCACCTCTGTGTTCTCATAGATAATTTCTATTTGGCAGGCTTATGGATGCCAGAATCCATAGTTACTGGGATGCAAGAAACTGTAAGGAAAGGGTTAACTGACTGGAAATGAGCTCAGAGTGGTGCTTATTATGTGGAAACAAGATGCTGCGGTACAGTTAACTGCTGAATTAAAGGGATACCTGCTGAATTGAATAGAACAATTTGAGTTGAATAGAACTGTTAATTGCAGCAGACTGATAGAAGCCAGATGTGTAATCAGAGTCGGACAGGAAGAAGTCCAGATATGGTTAAGCCAATGGCAGGCAACTTGGGAATATGCTAACCAACCAACAGCTGATCACATACCCAACTAACCAATCCACAGAAGAGGATCACGATGGGCTTAATCAAAAACAGCATTCTGTATTTAAACCTCTGAAAAAGTCTTTTACAGCGTGCTTAAGAAAGAAGGTATGTATCTATAGAAAGATTCCTGGTGAACAAGCAGGAAGTTCCCAGTCAAGATCACTCCTAAGCGACCTACAGTCATCTCAGATTGACCACCAGAGGAGTGACTGCATGATTTAATTGTAGCTGTTATGTTTAAAGTTCTCAATAAAGGTGCTGGATTTAATGAGAGATTGTGTCAATTTTGGTCTCCGAACTTAAGAAAGAGGTAAAATCACCTACAAAACCAAGAGGGTGAAATTGAGATCAGTAGTGCCTTGTCATTGGGCCTTTTAAGATTCCAAAATGGTGTCCTCAGCAGGCATGTACACTTTTGATATAAAGTGTACCATATTGGTAAAGTGGTTTGTTCATTTATTTATTTAGAGATACAGCACTGAAACAGGCCCTTCAGCCCACCAAGTCTGTGCCGACCATCAACCACCCATTTATACTAATCCTACATTAATCCCATATTCCTACCACATCCCCACCTTCCCTCAATTTCCCTACCACCTACCTGTACTAGGGGCAATTTATAATGACCAATTTACCTATCAACCTGCAAGTCTTTGGCTGTGGGAGGAAACTGGAGCACCCGGCGGAAACCCACGCAGACACAGGAAGAACTTGCAAACTCCGCACAGGCAGTACCCAGAACCGAACCCGGATCGCTGGAGTAGTGAGGCTGCGCTGCTAACCACTGTGCTGCCCCAAATACATACCTAATGTCTGGTGGCAGTGTGCACAGGGGGCAGATCATGACAACAATTAGTGTGCAATGCTGATCAGATGCCAGTGCTGCCATTTTGGTCCTCCCTTTCTTCACCTCATATAGCTGAACACAACATTAAACAGCAGGAAGGAGCCCCACTAGTGCTATTTAACAGAATCATCAACTACTTACAGGTTAGTTGCTGGCTCCTGCTGCAACCCTAAAGGTTTTGCCTGCTTTCTATAGTTGTTTAAAGTGTTACATCTATAGGGAATGGTCTGGCAAGTGCTGCAGCACTTTTCTGCTGACTTCAAGGCTTTTGCACAAACCCGTTACTTCCACACATGGCTGGACTATGTTGTGTGAATGCCTTGCTCCCTGGCTCTGTGCCCACAAAGTTTGGTAGTATCTTGTATCTACAGTGTCACCGGTTACCCACTGGTAACTGTTGTATGATTGCTGAGTGATGTCCCTTTAAAAACTCAGCATACTAATGAGCTAAGTACCAGGATGTAGTCATGTGACCAGAAGCCACAGTCACTCTGCAACTGTAATACCCTAGACAAAGTTTCTGTACATAGTTTGCTCTGTATTGTATATACTAGTTCAGCTGTTAATAAACCTGTTAGAGATCTTCAAAGAAACTGGAGTCCACATACCTCATTGTGTTGTGTAAGACAACACAAAGAACACATGACAGTAACTGTACCTTCCAAACTTCCCAACATCTGGCAGTTCACTACATACATCTATATCATAGATCATTGGGCGAGATCTACGTCAATCCATAGAACATCTATGAATTCTATAGATATTAAACAAATCAAACACTGAAAGAAAAACAAAATACTGAAGATGCTGGAAATCTGAAATAAAAACAGAAAATGCTGGAAATACTCAGTAGGTCTGGAGGACCCATGGTGTGAGATACAGAATTGACGTTGCAGACTAATCGTGACAGATTCTGTATAAATACATGTCTTTTATTTCCTGACCAAATTGGTCATTTTTTTAATGAATGGTGTTTTCCATTCATCGCCTTGGCACTGTTGTCTCTGAATTAAATTAAAAAAGTTCCCCACTCCACGTCAGGTGATGCTGTTGAGCCCAGCGGGCCGGCTCCGCAGCGCCGCTGGTGGTGTGGAGGAGTAGCTGCGCGACGCAGGCCAGCTCGAGGGGGGGAGGGGGCGGGGTCAGTGGACGGTTTGCTCGATTCCCGGATGTGCTGTTGATTTTCCTGCGCAGGCAGCGTGCTGGCCACGCCTGTGAAGGGAAAGGTCCTCTGGTTGTGCAGTTTGAACGGGTCGCGGTTGCTGTGAGACGTGTCGCCGGAGTAGAGCCCGGGGACGTGGAATGCTCGTCAGGTCGGTGATTAAAAATACTTACAAATTTATCGCTGTGTTAAAAGAGGCGCTTAATTGTCTCAGTACGGGCCGGGGAGTGGAGAGCGGACACAGCGGAATTGCTGAACGCGGATCGCCCGCGCCTCCTCTTGCCTGGCCGGGCCCGGCCGCAGCGCGCATGCGCGGGGACTCTCCCCGTGTCAATAATCTTCAGGCTGCTCCCTACATTGTTTTATTCTCTCTCGTCCATTTGAGAAGCTTTATTAATGTGTTTTGTGCTTCAGAGGGTAGCAATACCAAGTTCTTCCTCTTTACATAAATTGATCCAGTGCTTCAATTTTTCCTCCTACACGCAACAAACTATATAAAGAAATGGGATTTATCTATTGTTTGATTCAAGAAGCTGGTGTCTTTTTATTGTGGGGACCTCCAAACCAGCATTGGCAACAAACATAGAAGAAGTCATATCCTGTCGATTGAGAAATTCAGCGAACAAAGAAGAATTTCAGTAACGGTTTGAGTTCTAAATTTGAAAATAGGATTATGTATTTTTGCTGTCAGTTGTTTATACTGTGACGGGTTACAATACAAAGGGGTAATTATGCAACTAAATCAAGCATTGTGGAATTCATGTGTAAAATACTGTTCCAAAGACTCAAATATTTCCAACATAAAAAGACTGACTTTAAAACCCATCTTTCCTTGAAACACTCTCCACAAATGCTACCAGAAATATTTCCAACATTTTCTGTTTTTATTTCAGATTTCCAGTATCCATAGTATTTTGCTCATTTGATTTGAAACTAGTTTTATTCTTTTTTTTTGGTGTCCTGGGTTGTAGATCTGGGTTATGAACCTAGTGTTCAATTATTAGAATATTTTTGGGTTCTGTACTAAATGTTTTCTGTACTGAATGTATAAAGTATTCAAAAAATGTGATTTATTGGAAATATTATGAACTGCGTGCTAGGGATGGGCAATTCAGCAATGCCCCATCCCGTGAATGAATAAAAAAAATTGTCAGCATTGTTTCTGATAGGGCAGTTTATATGCAAAATGTTCATTCAATGCATTTTGTGCCAAAATCTCAATGCGGCTCTGTAACCTTTTGCTTTATTTGTGTTGTGCAATTTGTAGGGGAGATGATGGCATAGTGGTAATGTACTAGTAAAATTAAAATAAAATTAATTAATTTTAAAAATCCGGAATTGAAAGCTAGTCTCAGTAATGGCACCATTACTATCATTGTTGTAAAAATCAATCTGGTTCACTAATATCCTGTAGTGAAGGAAATCTGCTGTCCTTACCTGGTCTGGCCTACGTGTGACTCCAGACCCACAGCAATGTGGTTGACTCTTAACTGCCCAGCAAGCCACTCAGTTGTTCAAGGGCAATTGGGGATGGGCAACAAATAGTCATAGTTATACAGCACAGAAACAGGCCCTTCAGCCCATTGGGCCTTGCCAGTCATCAAGCACCTATCTATTCTAATCCCATTTTCCAGCACTTGCCCTTTGGCCTTGGATGCAATGACGTTTCAAGTGCTCATCTAAATACTTCTTAAATGTTGAGGGTTCCTGCCTCTACTACTCCTTCAGGCAGAGTGTTCCAGATTCCAACCACCCACTGGGTGAAAACATTTTTCCTCAACTCCCCTCGAAACCTCCTGCCCCTTACCTTAAATCTATGCCCGCGGGTTGTTGACACCTCCACTGAGGGAAAAAGTTTCTTCCTATCTATAGCACTCATAATTTTGTATACCTCAATCGGGTCCCCCCTCAATCTTCTCTACTCTAAGGAAAACAACCCTAGCCTATCTATTCTCTCTTCATAACTGAAATGCTCCAGCCTAGGCAACATCCTGGTGAATCTCCTCTGCACCCTCTCCATTGCAATCACATCCTTCCTATAGTGTGGTGCCCAGAACTGTACACAGTACTCCAGCTGTGGCCTAACTAGCATTTTATACAGCTCCATCATAACCTCCCTGGCCTTGCCAGCGATGCTCACATCCCATGAAAGAATTTTTTAAAAACAACCAAGACAGTTCTGCTTATATGCTGAAATGATTGGATTAGGGAAATCAAAATTTCTTAATGTACAATTTATCAGCTATCTTATACTTGTTGCTTCTGTAATCCAGAAATAGGCCTACTGCTTTCCATAAATAAAAGCAAAATCAGTGGTAGGGAAACTATTGGAAAAAATTCTGAGGGACAGGATTACTCTCCACTTGGAGAGGCAGGGATTAATCAGGGATAGTCAGCATGGCTTTGTCAAGGGGAGATGGTGTCTAACAAACGGTTAAATTTTTCGAGAAGGTGACTAGATGTCGAGATGAGGGTAAAGCAGTTGATGTAGTCTACATGGACTTCAGTAAGGCTTTTGATAAGGTCCTGCCTGGGAGATTGGTTAAGAAGATAAGAGTCCATGGGATCCAGGGCAATTTGGCAAATTGGATCCAAAATTGGCTTAGTGGCAGGAGGCAGAGGTTGATGGTAGAGGGTTGTTTTTGCGAATGGAAGCCTGTGACTAGTGGTGTACCACAGGGATCGGTTCTGGGACCCTTGCTGTTTGTAGCATACATTAATGATTTAGATATGAATGTAGGCGATATGATCAGTAAGTTCGCAGAAGACATGAAAATTGGTATCGTAAATAGTGAGGAGGAAAGCCTTAGATTACAGGATGATATAGATGGGCGGAGCAGTAGCAATTGGAATTTAATCCTGAAAAGTGTGAGGTGATGCATTTTGGGAGGACTAACAAGGCAAGGGAATATACAATGGATGGTAGGACCCTAGGAAGTAGAGCGGGTTAGAGGGACCTTGATGTACTTGTCCATAGATCACTGAAGGCAGCAGCACAGGTAGATAAGGTGGTTAGGAAGGCATATGGGATACTTGCCTTTATTAGCCGAGGCATAGAATATAAGAGCAGGGAGGTTATGATGGAGCTGTATAAAATGCTAGTTAGGCCACAGCTGGAGTGCTGTGTACAGATCTGGTCGCTGCACTATAGGAAAGATCTGAGAGGGTACAGAGGAGATTCACCAGGTTGTTGCCTGGGCTGGAGCATTTCAGCTATGAAGACAGACTGGATAGGCTCGGGTTGTTTTCCTTAGAGCAGAGAAGGCTGAGGGGGGACCTGATTGAGGTATACAAAATTATGAGGGGCATTGATAGGTTAGATAGGAAGAAAACTTTTTCCCTTAGTGGAGAGATCAATAACCAGGGGGAAGAGATTTAAGGTAAGGGGCAGGAGGTTTGGAGGGGATTTGAGGAAAAATATTTTCACCCAGAGGGTGGTTGGAATCTGGAACACACAGCCTGAAGGGATGGTAGAGGCAGGAACCCTCACAACATTTAAGAAGTGTTTGGATGAGCACTTGAAACGCCATAGCATACAAGGCTATGGGCCAAGTGCTGGAAAATGGGATTAGAATAGATAGGTGCTTGATGGCCGGCACAGACATGATGGGCTGATGGGCCTGTTTCTTGCTGTATAACTCTGACTCCATGTCTCTAAAATACTGCAGATGCTGGAAATCTGAAATAAAAACAAAAAAGCTGGAAATACTGGTCACTGGCCTGAAACGTTAACTCTGCTTTTCTCTTCACAGATGCGGCCAGACCTGGTGAATATTTCCAGCATTTTTTGTTTTTGCTACTGCTTCCCATATTCCAGATACCTAATGATTGTGTCTCTTCATCCATACAAGGATATATCTGGTTTGATAGGGATTGAGGGTGTACTGAAAACAGACAAAAAATGCCTGTTAAAATGTTCGGTATAATTAGTATTTGTTATCATTTTTAAAAGACCTGCAAGGACATTCTCCTGAGATCAAATATGGTGCCCATTAAAGATTGTGGCAGCCAGTCAAATATATTTTCTCGATTAATTGTTTATTTGTTCATTGCTGCTATTTAGCACTGCCCAGAGGTTGTGTTGTTTTTTAAATGAGCCAGTCTAATTGAAAATGGCAGAAGGCTTTAATTTGACATTTGATTGATATGTATAATATCTCTGTAATATATATATCTCAAATGAAATAAAATGCCTTGTATGCTGCTTAAAAGAAAAATACAGGAGATTGTTTGATGACTGAGGTGATCTTTTCATCAGGCCAGGGAAAGAAGCATTGAAAAAGTTGAAGACATTAGAGAAACGAAGAGCATGTGAAAAGCTGAGGAGGTGAGAGAAAGAAAGATCATGCGTTTATATCGCGCCTTCATAACCTCAGGATGTCCCAAAGTGCTTCACCGCCAAAGAATGAATGGAGGGAGGCAATCCAAGGAAACTATTGTCTAGTTTTCCTTCTCATTAAACTGATTTTTTTTTTTTAGAATTTCCCCTCCAGTTTTCTCCCTCTCCCCTGCTTTGCTGCAGATATTGACTCCCTCACTGAGTTACAGTTCGTTGTGTGCCAGTTGCAGTTTGATATCTTGCTAAGTGACCATTGTTCACCAATGAATGTTGGCAGGCTATCCAACGGTAGATGTCACAAAAAAGCCCCAGTCCAGACTTTACCCAATGGCACGTGTACATTTTCAGTAGGGATCGACAGCAGTCATGGTCAGGAATGTTTCGCAGACACAGAACTGCACCCCTTCTCCCAGTTTTCCATCAGCAGGAGTTTGCACATAAAAGCACTAGGTTAGATAGCTGTGCATCACAAACACCACTTTGGAAGAAGGGGGAAGGGAATCACCATGGTGACAACCAGGCTATATATACACACACAAATTGGTTTAAATTAAGCACTATTGTAAATCAATTAATTTGATCACCTGAACATATTGATCATAGAAAAGCAGTCTGACCATTTGTTGCTCAGAGGAATGATGCTGAGACTAAGAGGTGTTGTGGGTAACATTTGGCTTCTCTTTATTTGGGCACTTCATATGGTTGGGAATGGTAGGACTGTTGGTCAGTGGTAAGGAATAAGTAGCTCAAGGCTACACAAATATCTGAGTAGCTCTCAAGGGGGCTTGCTGTTCATGAGCTTCATATGCTTTGAAGTTGTTGGCCCAACGAAAAGCAGACTGATTTGTGCTGCTGAGTCCCCAACCACCCCTTACAACATCTCCGTGGCTTGGAAATTTAAATCCATAGTGACCATAACTGTCTCTAACCTGTGCTGTGCTTTTACACTGGCTTTTTGCAGCTTGTCACACAGCACATCACACATTTCCTGTACTGCTTTCTCAGGGGAAACAGGATCACAGAATTATTACAGCATAGAAGGAGGCCCTTCAGCCCATTGTGTCTGCACTGGCTCTCCAAAGGAGCAATTTACCTAATGCCACTCACCCTCCTCCCAGTAGTCCTGCACATTCTTCCTTTTCAGATAAGCAGGGAAGTTATGCTGAACCTTTATAAAGCTCTAGTTAGGCCCCAACTGGAGTATTGCGTCCAGTTCTGGTCACCACACTTTAGGAAGGATGTGAGGATCCTTGAGAGGGTGCAGAGAAGATTTACCAGAATGGTTCCAGGTATGGAGGATTTTAGTTACAAGGTTAGGTTTGAAAAGCTGGGCTTGTTCTCCTTGGAGCAAAGGAGATCGAGGGGAGATTTATAGATGTGTACATGATTGTGACAGGCTTAAATAAGTTAGACAAGGAAAAACTGTTCCTATTAACTTATAGTACTAAGACTTTCTTTTGGGCCTCCTTATCTCGAGAGACAATGGATACGCGCCTGGAGGTGGTCAGTGGTTTGTGAAGCAACGCCTGGAGTGGCTATAAAGGCCAATTCTGGAGTGACAGGCTCTTCCACAGGTGCTGCAGAGAAATTTGTTTGTTGGGGCTGTTGCACAGTTGGCTCTCCCCTTGCGCCTCTGTACTAAGACTAGGGGACACAGATTGAAGGTTTTGGGCAAGCGATGCAGGTGGAATATGAGGAGGAATTTTTTTTTTTAATGCAGTGGTGGTAATGACCTGGAATTCGTAGCGTACGAGGGTGGTGGAAGCAGATACAATCAATGATTTCCAAAAGAAATTGGATGGCCACTTGAAGCAAATACACTTGCAGGGCTATGGCGATTGAGCAGGGGAGTGGAGCTGACTGGATTGCTCTGTGGAGAGCTGGCATGGACTCGATGGGCTGAATGGCCTCCTTCTGTGCCGTAGATGACACTGACTCTGTAACAATCCAGTTCCCTCTGAATGCCTTGGTTGAATCTGCCTCCATCACCACACTCTCAGGCAGTACATTCCAGATCCTAACCACTCGCTATGTGAATAAGGTTTTCCTCATGTCGCCATTGCTCTTTTGGCAATGACCTTAAATCTGTGCCCTCGTGTTCTCAATCCTTCTACCAATGGGAACAGTCTTTCCCTATCTACTCTGTCCAGACCCCTCATGTTTTTGAATAGCCCCATCAAATCTCCTCTCAAGCTTCTCCAAGGAAAACAGTCCCGGCTTCTCCAATCTACATAACTGAAGTTCCTCATCCCTGGAACCATTCTCATGGATTTTTCTGCACTGATGCCTTCACATCTTTCCCAAAGTGGGGTGCCCAACACGGGACACAATACTCCAGTTGAGGCTGAACCAGTGTTCTGTACAAGTTTAGCATAACTTTCTTGCTTTTGTATTCCCTGCCCCAATTAACTTAGATGCTGTATGTTTTATTAACTGCGCTCAACCTGTCTTGCCACCTATAATGATTATTGCACATATACACCCAGGTCATAGAGTCATAGAGAGATACAGCACTGAGACAGGCCCTTCGGCCCACCGAGTCTGTGCCAACCAACAACCACCCATTTATACTAATCCTACATTTAATCCCATATTCCCTACCACATCCCCACAATTCTCCTACCACCTACCTACACTAGGGGCAATTTACAATGGCCAATTTACCTATCAACCTGCAAGTCTTTGGCTGTGGGAGGAACCCTCTGCTCTTGCACCCACCTTAGAATTGAACCCTTTATTCTATATTGTCTCTCCACGTTCTTCCTACTAAAATGAATCACTTCACACTTCTCTACTTTAAATTTCATCTGCCATCTGTCCACCCATTCCACCAACCTATCTATGTCCTTTTGACATTCTAAATTATCCTCCTCACAGTTCACAATGCTTCCAAGTTTCATATCATCTGCAAATTTTGAAATTGTGCCCTGTATACCAAGGTCTAGGTCATTAATATATATCAGGAAGAGCAAGGGTCCGAACACCAACCCCTGGGGAACTATGCTACAAACCTTTCTCCAGTCCAAAAATATCTATTAACCACTACACTCTGTTTCCTGTCACTTGGCCAGTTTTGTATCCATGTTACTACTGTCGCTTTTATTCCATGAGCAAGGTCAGCATATCTTACTGTTGCGACAGAGGTCCGCATAACTGCCTTACAGTCTGTATATTCTTCCTAGAGGGAAGGGACAGCTAAGTTGATGCCCTGTGCTACACTGCCAACACTGTTACTTCCAAATACACCATGTACCAGCGAATGCAGGGAGGAATGCACGTGGTCTCCCTTTATAATTCTCAGGGACTTTCAACCTTCAGCAAGGGATGGAGTTTCTAAATGAATCCCAAGGCAAACTCGCTAAGAAGCAAAACTTATTTCCAAGAAATGGCCTGTTCCTTTCGATAAGCTCACACAATCACTAGCACTGCGATCAGTAGTACCAGATTTTTAAAATGGGCAGCCTGTCCCTTATCTGAGTCCAGCAGAAGTAGAGGAAGGCCATGAGTGAAGTCATCTGGCTTCCATTAATACCATATTTAAATATCTGCACCACTGTCACCTGCCACCTTTCCGGGCACATACTGGATGCAGTGGTTGTGTGCCCACATTTATATTCACTGTGCCCGTAATTTGGGAGCTTGAGTCAATTTAGTAACTGCCGCACAACTCTTACTGCTATCAGAAGAGTGGCATTGGTGAAAGCCTGGGTGCAAGTTACCTACTCTTTTGTATAAGGATAGAACAATTTTTTCTTGGTGACGGAAGCTATTATACTTATTTCAAAGGTTTGCTTGTTGTGTAGAAATGGATTTGGATCATCAGTCACGTGGTGGGGAGGGGGAGATGCATGCATTCAACATTACCCAGTATAGTGAGGCACTTCTTTCTGGGTGCATTCCTTTCTTGGAAACCAACTATTGACCAAAGATGGGACTAGATGATAAAGTGGATCAAGCACCCAATCCTCCTTCTCTGGAATTTTCAGTCCAACTCAGACTCTCTGATGGCCATAAAGGCTCTTTGAGTTTCACCCAAATTGCAATCCAGTTGTAACACTGTCCATAATTTAGCAACATTAGTAGTTTCACTCGGAAACCATAGTGTGACTGGTCTCTCTTGTGCGCGCATGGACACAAACACACACCACACACACGTATGCTTGCTGATTTCCCCTCCCCAGTCCCGAAACACTGTGGCTTACTATTGCATCCTAATTGTTGCCTTCGTTACGAGCAATTAACTCAACACCGAGCAGGAATCAAAAGTGGGATCCGGGTGACTTATACCACAGCATGCACTAGGGCTTCAAGCACACTTGAGACTGACATTCAGTCATGGCAGAAGATTTCAAAATGGGACAGATCCTTTATCTTTACAAGTGTTCATAATGTGTAAGATTCTGAAGAGGGAATTAAAACTTTATGCGAAGCTAAGGTTTCAGATTAGTAAGTCTGATTCACATCCCTATCCATCTGTTATTTTTACTTCTGGCATTCTTCCATGGAAAATTTGTAGCATTGTGTTGCACTGAATTAACTTCATAAGGAAGTCATGTATACAGCATAAAAGCCGCAGTAGACACAAGGCGAAAGATGGAACATTTTAGGAAACTTGTACAATTTTATGGAGGATAGTGAGCTCTCTACTGTAACCGGATAGTCATGCACCAAATTGCAAAGTTAAGAGAAGCTGATTTATTTTTGAAAGCATGTATTTAACAATACTAGATGTCAAAGGATTGCAGGCATTATTCCAATCTCAGGGTCCAGTTGACAGACTGCTGGAACTTTGCTGTTGCAGCTTGCTTTGCCACCTGAACCCCCGCAATTTGGATTGCTGCCCTGTAATCATCATCTAGTCAACCAATCTCCTTGCTATAATCACAATAAGGAAGATCTTTACATTCAGAATTAAAATGACTCTTATGTTGGTTAGCAAAAGTAATTTTAGTTAAGCTGTATGAAAATTATATTTAGTTTTGTTGGTATGTCACAAATTGTCACAAATGCCACAATTGTTTAATTATGATAAGTAATGTTGGATCCTGTGATACTGTATTTGATAAATTACTGAATTCTGTATTTGTCACTTTCTCAAAAAAGGTTGTGTACCCTCCCTCCATTAATGAAAATAAATAAGACAGTTACAGCCAGGTTTTGGTTGGGGGGGCGGGGGTGGTCTCAGGGTTTACTCCTTTGTTAAAAACAGTGGTTATGCTTACCACCTCAGTGAGTGTTTTACCTCACTCCTCTAATGTGATTGCAAAGAACCAATCGGACAGGTTTTCTCGAGTTTAAACAAGAAAGAGGTAAGTTTATTACACTTGCCACTTTAACCCGATTTAAAATACTAAAAATACACTACACATTCACGCGAGAGTCACACGCACGCGCGCACACACAAATAGATTACAGAGGGAAACCGATTTGGTGGTTGGATTAAAGTCCAGAATAAATGGAACTTAAATACAGTTTGCAAGTCCAGTAGTCCTCGGTTGAAGCTGCAGTCTTGAAGTCCTCACTGGTCCAAGTGCACTGTGGTTGGCTTGCTTTGCTCAAGGTTTTTCTTTTATTCGATAATGGGATGTGGGCGTCACTGGTTAGGTCAGCATTTATTGCGCATCTCTAATTGCCCTTGAGAAGCTGGTGGTGAGCTGCTGCCTTGAACCGCTGCAGTCCATGCGTGGTAGGTATACCCACAGTGCTGTTAGGAAGTGAGTTCCAGGATTTTGACCCAGCAACAGTGAAGGAACGGCGATATAGTTCCAAGTCAGGATTGTGTGTGGCTTGGAGGGGAACTTGCAGGTGGTGGTGTTCCTGAAGGCAGAATTGGTTGATTCTCTTTCCCCTAGTTGCTGGCTGTAGCAGTCTGTAGGCTCAGAGGGGGTCCCCCAGTCGCAGACGGTTCTTTTCTTGATCTTTCCTGGGGAGAGAGAGAGAGCGCGAAAGAGAGAGAGACTCTGGGAGCAGCTGCCATCTTCACCGCTGTACCCTCAGTTACTGCCTGTCTGCCTACTGTGTCACAAAACTTTAGTTTACTTAGAGATGAGCTGGCAGTCATGTGGGTCGGTCACTCTCCTTTGTTTCCAATGAGGCTTTTTCTGGAATCTTCTAATGAAATTCAAAGTGCTACATGCCACAGGGTGTTCATCCACACTTGGAGGGGCTTGGCTCTTTCAAAGTCAGTGGGTGGGAATGGCCTTGACGGCTGTGCTGATAAAGATATTTTAGGTAATTCAATCACTTAGGGCAAGCCATTGTTCTGGCTGAGCTTCTGTTAGACTCTGTCTCCAGTCCAGTCTCCTGGTGTTTCAAATGTAAATTGCAGTGGCTATCTTGGCTGCTAGTTTTTTTAAAAGTCAACTTCTAGGAGTTTTTCCATTAAAAGTCTAAGCTAATTTTCCAGCCGATGAAATTAATATGTCCCATTTGGCATAAAGGGTTTTCATGACCAGGACAAATGAATTTGCCCAATCTTAACATCTGACAAAGTAAGACTGCAGCATTGCACAAACCAATTCTATAAATGTTCCTGTAAATGATCGCATGATCTAATAAATATGCAAAGAACATTGGCTTCTATATGATTATTTCTTGTTGATATAAAGGTCATGGGTTATTGCCCAGTTGCAGTATGGGACAATGAGCAGAAGAACCATCTGTAAGTTGAAAGTTTGTTAGAGCGGGCAAATGTGAGGTAAAAGCTGTCTTTTATAAGCTAAGACATGTTTAGACAGAAATATAACATTTTAAAAATGAATTCTAATTTTAGTAATTGGAGTGCCTTAAGTAAACAGATGAGCAAGATGGTAACCATGTTGAGAATTATCATGCTGGGTTGGACAAAACACACAAACCAGCATCCATTGCTTATTGTATTTTATTGATCAGCAATTTTCCCCCCAGAAATCCTGCTAAGAGCATAGATGAAGCCAAAGTTAAATTGCAGATTAATTGTAAAGTTACAAGAGATTTATGATTAAGTGCTGTTTTGAACCTCCTTGTGTTGGAGATTACTCATAAGACCCAAATTTAAATGTTACACACTTTATTTATGGTAATACAAAAAGAATCGAAAATGTATTTTTAATACAGAAAAGGGAAAACATTTTTCTTCAGTAAAGATCATTTCCGTGACACTCGGATGAAGGATCTATTGTAGATAGCAATTTTTTTGGAAAGTCTGAAATATTAAACCGTTATTAAAAAAAGATTTTCTTTGTGGATGGCCAAGAGCTATACTAGATATACTAGATAAGAATAAACGGGTCTTTTTCCGAGTGGCAGGCAGTGACTAGTGGGGTGTTGCAGGGATCAGTGCTAGGACCCCAGCTATTCACAATATATATTAATGATATAGATGAGGGAATTAAATGTAATATATCCAAGTTTGCAGACGATCCAAAGCTGGGTGGGAGTGTGAGCCGTGAGGAGGATGCAGAGAAGCTCCAGTGTGATTTGGACAGGTTGAGTGAGTGGACATATATGTGGCACATGCAGTATAATGTGGATAAATGTGAGGTTATCCACTTTGGTGGCAAAAACAGAAAGGCAGATTATCTGAACAGTGATAGATTGGGAAAGGGGGAGGTGCAGCGAGACCTGGGTGTCCTTGTGCACCAGTCGCTGAAAGTAAGCATGCAGGTGCAGCAGGCAGTTAAGATGGCAAATGGTATGTTGGCCTTCATAGCGAGAGGATTTGAGTACAAGAGCAAGGATGTCTTGCTGCAATTATACAAGGCCTTGGTGAGACTACGTCTGGAGTATTGTGTGCAGTTTTGGTCTCCTTATTTGAGGAAGGATGTTCTTATTATGGAGGGAGTGCAGCGAAGCTTCGCCAGACTGATTGCTGGGATGGCAGGACTGACGTATGAAGAGCGATTGGGTCGATTAGGCTTGTATTCGTTAGAGTTTAGATGAATGAGAGGGGATCTCATCGAAATCTACAAAATTCTAACAGGACTGGACAGACCAGATGCAGGAAGGATGTTCCCAATGGAAGGAGAGTCCAGGACCAGGGGTCACAGTCTAAGGATAAGGGGTAAGCCATTTAGGGCTGAGATGAGGAGGGATTTCTTCACCCAGAGAGTGTTGAACCTGTGGAATTCTCTGCCACAGAAAGCAGTTGAGGCCAAATCATTAAATATATTCAAGAAAAGTTAGATATAGTTCTTGGGGCTAATGGGATCAAGGGATACGGGGAGAAAGTGGGAACAGGGTACTGAGTTTGGACAATCAGCCATGATCGTATTGAATGGCGGTGCAGGCTCAAAGGGCTGAATGGCCAACTCCTGCTCCTATTTTCTGTTTCTATGTTTCTATTCCATGTTTGGAGGCAGTTTGTGATCTCATGAGATGAACACCAGGGTTCACAATTTATTCACCCTTCATTCTTCAGATGCATTATTTCTTTTTAAAAGAACCAAAGTTTTTTAAAAATAAAAGCACGGGATCTTTGGCTTTATTAGTATAGGCGTCGGGTGCAAAAGTAAGGAAATTTTGCTAAAACTTTCTAAAACACTAGTTAGGCCTCGGGTGTTAAATTTTGGGCACCACACTTCGGGAAAGATTTCAAGGCAGAAGTAGCAAAGAGGTGTACAAAAATGGGACCAGGGCTGAAGGTCTCAGTTATGTGGAGAGACTGGAGAATCTAGGCTTGTTCTCAGAGTAGAAAAGGTTAAGAGGAGATTTAATAAGTGTGCTCAAAATCATGAATGCTTTAGATAGAGTAAATAAGGAAAACTCTGGGGTGGTAACCAGAAGACACAGATTTATGGGCAAAGAATCAAGTGTCATGAGAAAACATTCTTTTAAATAGCGTGTCATTTGTGATCTGGAATGTGTTGCTTGAAAGAATGTCGGAAGCAGATTTGATTGTAACTTTCAAAAGGGAATTGGATAAATACTTGAAGGGGAAAAATTTGCGGGATTACGTGGAAAGCAGGGGGAATGGGACTAGTACGATAGCTCTACCAAAGAGCTGGCACGGGCATGAATGGCCTCCTGAGCTGTATTATTCTATGAAATACGTTCTTTTGGAGCAGATTAATTTTATAATTTGTCTGAGTTTTTCATTCCGAAACAAATCTGTTTGAATGAAGAGATGAATTTTTCTGTGAAATAGCATGCATTTTGAGAATGGAGACTAAAGGGATCCATAAATACTTGCTACCTTTTTTTCAGTTTACAGGTTTTTCCATTAGTTTTATTCTAGAATTCATATGTGGAAAAGGGTCTCGTTGCTGTAATGTCACTAGGATGCAGACAATTTGTCAAAGATGTTAGTGACAAAATAGCAATCAGCATTTCTGTGTGTTTGAACTGGCCCGTTTGTTGACAAAAAGTCATCAACCTGAAACATTCGCTGTTTTCTCTACAGATGCTGCCAGACCAGCTGAGTATTTCCAGCATTTTCTGTTTAGTTCAGATTTGCAGCATTTGCAATAAAGGCCTGCTCAGGTCTGCAAATGAGACCCGACCCGAGCCCGACAGAACCCTCTCCGACCCCGAGCCTGACCCGGCCCGAGTCCTTCCATTTTTTCCCCACAACCGACCCGACCATCAGTTAACCTATCTTCCATTTTTCACTTTGTTCCTTACCTGCACAAGCTTAAAATAACTGTAGTAAAACCACCTTTAAAATCCAAAAAGTAAATTAACATTAAAGTCACTTACCTGAGGTGGTGGTAGAGCGTGTACGATCCAGTCCGACCCGACCCCGAATGCTGGACCCGGAAGTGTGACCCGACCCGAACCAGACACGTCGTCGGGTTCGGGTCAGGTAGCAGGCCTTTAATTTGCAGTATTTTGCTATTGTAACCAAATCATGCTTTTTTTAACTACTGCATTAAATTATGTGCTGAATAGCATCTGCCCAATGTGTTTTATTGGAATGAAGGGCAGGGTAAAGGGAGGAAAAAGATATAACTTAATATTATTCAACTTCCATGAGAAATGCTATGAATCTAGTTCTTTTACCTGCCATCCAAAATAGTAAAATCAATTACTGAAATGCTATTGCATGTTACATGGAGCTTTTTTGTTAAAATTACTACAAAGGATCAAAAGTTGCACAGTTACACTCAAACTGAAGGATTGAAGGTTGAACTCTTGTCAGTTTGTAAAAGCAATATTATGACAAGCGTTTTGTACTTTTTCTTACATTTATTTCCCTCTTTTCCACAGGTAAAGACAGGATGGAAGCTATTTTGATGAGACTGAAGCAGCTTACCCCTGCTGAACTCAGACAAGAAATTCTCAATGCAGGATTGAACTATGGGCCCATAACTTTGACCACCCGCTTCATTTTTGAGAAGAAGTTAGCTCAGGCTTTGTTGAAGTGCCAGGGAGGGGGAGAAGCAGATGGGCCGCCTGAGTTAACCAATGATTCAGAAAAACCTGAAGATATCAGTGCTTTGTGTAGCCGCTCCATGGATGCATCTCACTCCAGCTCTGTGGCGCATACTGGCGAGTCCCATCCGTCTAGAGATGCTAATGCTAGCAGAGATGGGCATTTTGGATATGATGTGGGACTGAACCCTCCAGATGAGGCGGCAATGTCAGACTTGCCAAAAGATTCGAGTGATTTACGGAACAGTACCGAGCAGATGTCGGGAGGGTTAACTGCCTCCGCTTCACTTTATTATGGGGTTTGTCCAGTCTGGGATGACATATTGTCCAGGAGTGGTGAGTATTTAAATATTATAGTTATGCCAAATGTAATTTTATCATGACTTTGTACTGCTCGTCGTTAGTGAAACCTCAAAGGTCAACTTTTAAGTACCGTAACATCCTCTTCAAGATGATCAGTCCGCCTCCTGAAGGATTATATGCACCCAACTGTAGAGCAGGGCTGAAGGAAGGAACTGGGTGATGTGGGTTATAACGTTTTCCCCTTTAGTTCTGCGAGCTGGGTTCAAATTTATTTATTTATTTAGAGATACAGCACTGAAACAGGCCATTCGGCTCACCGAGTCTGTGCCGACCAACAACCACCCATTTATACTAACCCTACAGTAATCCCATATTCCCTACCACCTACCTACACTAGGGGCAATTTACAACAGCCAATTTACCTATCACCTGCAAGTCTTTTGCTGTGGGAGGAAACCGGAGCACCCGGCAGAAACCCACGCGGTCACAGGGAGAACTTGCAAACTCCACACAGGCAGTACCCAGAATCGAACCCGGGTCCCTGGAGCTGTGAGGCTGCGGTGCTAACTACTACGCCACTGTGCAGTTTAAAATAATAGAATAGAGATTTCTGCCCTCCTAATAGTTATAAGAATGTTAAGTGAAATTAATTTCAATGACCTGGTTGCACAGAATTGGCTGTGTACTGTTTATACACTTTAGCTTTGGTGCTTGTGGCAGCAATTTCTTAGCTTTTCTTAAGCGCAAAGCATTTATTCTGAAAATGAAATGAGAGATGAAGTGATGCGTGTCATACAGGCTCTGTATAACAGATAAATTTTGGCATGTCAGGATATAATTTTTCAAGCTAAGGCTTCAGCACCTCAGAACAAAATCAATTCTCTCTTCCATTTTACTGAAATCAAAACCCTTTTTTAATCAGGAGTGTGAATTTCAGATGACTGGATGTTAAATCAGTGCAATATCTGATGTTTAGTGGCCACATTTGTCCCAAAATCTATCTTTTGTTATAAGTTTTAAAATGCTGAGCTGTACTGCTGAATTGACTCCTGAATCAACAAAGCTGTCATGGAGGCATTTCTTACCCCAGGGGTGATTCAACTGTATGCAGTAAAAACTTAGATTCCTGTTTGCTGGTTCTTCTCCACCATACCGCCACTGACCTAGCATGCTATTATAAATTATTTTTATGCTTGAACATGCTGATAGGATATGGCCACACATACATAAAATTGTGCTGTGCATTCGTGCGTTCTTATTTTGGGAGCAGGGGCATGAGTATTGCAAATTTCTGCTTTCATTGTCTGCTACTTCTCGCTGGCTATTTATCTCAGGCTTTTAAATCTGTTTTACATTTTAAGTCATTTACCTATTGATGCCTGTGTGTGGGGTAAGCCGAATGGAGCAAAACAATACCAGTAGGATGGGGAGGAGCTGGCAGTTTAAACGTATCTAAAGCCTGCGGAGGTATATCTCATTTATTCAGTGTAGTAACAACCTAAAGGTACCAATTCTGTTAAAACAACAGTAACAAATTCAAATGCTAGGCACTGAGGCTTAACACTATAATACTATTAAAACCCAGTATTTTAACGTGCTTATCCAGTGTTTTGTAAACCATACCTGCACTGATAAGCTGGCAGATAATTCACACATTTGATAGTTCCGGTCACCATTTTTGAAGGGCTTCAATGCAATATTTCTTATAGCCGGCCGGGCATTTCAGTCTGAAAAGCTTCGCTGATTGTTTAATTTTATTTGTGGTCAAAATGCAGATGCTGGCCTGACCTAAGGAATACTTGCTTCACACCACTGGTTCAAGTTTGGCTCTGTATTGTTTGATTAAATGCTGCTCTTGACACGATTCAGCTCCCTGACACCTTGCACAGGGAAATAAATTTCATAAAAGAAGCTGTTACAAACAAAGAACAAGCAGGAGAAAGACAACAGAAAAAGAATGGAGAGAAAAGTAACTGGAGGAAGCAAATAATTTAACAAAAAAAAAGTGTCAATGACAAAGATGTTTTTCACCAATTATTTGGAGTCTGGTGGACACTGTAATGTTTAGCTAATCTGGTCTGACCCTTTAAGGTCACTGTTTCGATCTGAAGGCATGTTCTGGCACATGGAACTGAAGGGGGTCGCAAAGACAAAAAGGATCAAGGCCTTGGGGCATCTATCCAGTGAGAGAGAGACTTTTAAGCAAATTAAAAAATATTTCCTTTTATATTGAAAGTAAAGGCATCAAAGGATATGGGGATAGAACGGGAAAGTGAGGTAGAAAGTTCAACCATGACCTTACTAAATGGCAGAGCAGGCTCGAGGGACCCAATGGCCTACTCCTGCTTACAACCTCCTTCTCCTGTACAGATGATTTGAAATACAACTGGACAGGAATTCTTAGTTTGATTTTGAAACAGGTATTATTTACTTCTAATATCCTTCTTGTTTTTCCATTTTCATGATGTTACAATCCCTTTAGGGACACTTTTTTTTAGAAAGAGAAAGTCTAATTTCCAGTTATTACTGAAAGAATTACACCACAAGATTTCACATTTAAAACAAAAAACTTTACTGTACAAAAGTTAAACAAAGCACAACACGACTAACACAACGCTATGATTTGGAAACACATACTTTCAACTTAAAATTTTAACTGAACATGAAGATGTATACTTTAAACTCTAAATCTCAACAGAATGCTCCTGTTTGACTGTTACTTCCACCCCAAGAGTTCCCCTGTACATTACAGGATCTTGGGACCAATCCAAAGTGTTACACATCTCTTAGGAATTCACTTCGTTTTTCCTTTGTTTCTTGACCGCAATTGTTGACAACGCAATCGGTAGGTGGCGCTGTTTTGGCACATGCGCAATTACAGCATGTGCCACCATAACGTCACAGCTTGCGACTGTAGCAGCTGCCAGGACTAAAGATGGCGCTGGTCAAAGAATCACACAGAGGCAACCTAACGAACACGTGGCAGAATACAATGGCTGGAGTGAGAGTGGAGCGGGCCGGGGAGAGCAGCGCGGGGGGCGGGGAGAGCAGTGGTAGCGGTGCTGAGGGGGGGGAAGGGAGGGGGGGGGGGGAAGGGGAGAGAGTGGGGGGGGGGGAGCTGGGGAACGGAAGAGGACTGCCTTTTTCTGTGCATGCGCCATAAACACAACAGCAAAAGATTTAATGCCCAGTCCCTGGACCCGGTGACACCAAGGTCTTCGCACGCTCGCTCCCCGCGGCTCTCTACGGCCTCTCGCTTCCGGCCCCCTCCATTCAGCCGTTCCCTCCAGCTGCGGATGCCCAATCCAGTTGCTTTCTCCCCTTCTCCACAGTACTTCAGGCATTGCAACTGTCTGGTCCCTGCATTTTGCATGCTCCCTCTTCACCCACCCCTCCCCCCTCTTCACCCACCCCTCCCCCCTTTTCACCCACCCCTCCCCCCTTCCACCATAGTTGAATATCTGGTGCAGTTGCAAAGTCGGGGAAATAGCATGCAAAACAAAACCTCAACAATTCTGGGTTTAATTATTGAAACGTTTTATTAAGTTCATTAAGTATCCGAGGAACTGCTGTGCATGGATACATGAGTGTTGTGTCCAGCATTCCCGTTAGACAGACAGGCCGAGTCTCTGCTATGCACAGCTAAAGAGATTGTTCCTGGAGAGCCTTGTGGTGAATGAACGCTTGGCTCTCTATTCCACTACTGTATTGTCCATGTAAAGAAGGCAAAGTCACAAGAGTCTGAGCTCAGTCTATTCTTGGTGAATGTTCCCCAAGCGCATCCCAATGTGCATTCCCAATTCATCCATAAATGCAATGTTCCTTTCCACATCGTGATGAGCTCCGCAGCATGATCCAGTTGCCTTCGTTGCTTGAATGCTGACCGTAAGTCTCGAGGATTGTTTTCTCGACGGCATGTTTTACATGAAAAGAAGAAAAGCAAATCAGTGTCAGAGCTGCCTCCCTCCATCCACTGAAATTACTGTTGCGCACACCTTTTTAAGTTCTGCAGTGAAGGCACCAATTGATAACGTCGCCAATGAAGCACTTATTACCCACCTCAGATGCAGGAATCATCACATCCTTGCGTCATCTCCCGCACTGCCTCCTTTGCTGGAATGCCGTCCTTAAGTGTCAAGGATTGTTTTCTCAAGGGCACATTTTACATGAAAGGAAATAATGAAAGAACATCAGTGTCAGAGCTTCCCTCCCTCCAATGAAATTACTGTTGCGCATGCTTTATGCTCTGCAGTATAGGCCAATGAATCACTTAGTACCTACCTCAGCTGTAGCAGTCAGGATGATGTAACTGCCCCTATCTCGTGATGGTTCAATGCTGCTCTCAGGGAAAACATGAATGATGTGAGGGTGCTGGAAAAAGAAGCACATTTCTTTTGGACTATGAACATAAAGCAGGCCATTTAGCCCAGCTGTTCCCTGCTAGTGGTTATGCTACTCGTGCGTCTTCCCATCCATTCCCATTTAATCCTGCCTACTACTATCAGCATCATCTTCCATTTCTTTCTCTTTTATCTACCTTTGCCTTAAAGCAACACTGAGGATGGAGAACGGTGTGGCTGCACTCCCACCTCACCAGTTGTGTACGCAGCAAGAGCATTCACGTTTGTGCTACCACTGGACACTGCATGCTTGTTTCTTTTAGTGCTCAGTCTCTTCTTGCTGAATGTTCCCCAAGTGCTTGACCCCCTTTGGATGCCTTCTCTGCTTGACAGGCAGCAGCTGGCAATTGCGGAGTCTCACAAGGCTCTGCATGGTTGTTTCAAGGGCGGATGGGGAAACATGTGGCTGTGTGTCCACGTGCACTGCTTGGATGGGTGCAGGAACAGGTGACTGTGTAACTGAACAGCAAGGAGAGGGTACCACAGGTGGGGGAAGTGGAGCTTTGAACAGGCAGCGTATGTATGGTCCATCAGATCATTAGGCCATGGGGGTGAAAAGCTCAGGATCCCTGGATTGTGGCACGCGACTGATGTCCAGCGCGTGGCCACCTCCATCCGAAGGTGCTTCAGGGCAATTGTTGGGCAAATTACCCCCCCTCCCCCCCCCCCCCCCCCTTCCCTCCCCCCCCCCCCCCCCCCCTTCCCTCCCCCCCCCCCCCCCCTTCCCTCCCCCCCCCCCCCCCCTGCCCTCCCCCCCCCCCCCTGCCCTCCCCCCCCCCCCTTCCCTCTTCCCCCCCCCCTTCCCTCTTCCCCCCCCCCCCTTCCCTCCTCCCCCCCCTTCCCCCTTCCCTCTCCCCCCCCTTCCCTCTCCCCCCCCCCTTCCCTCTCCCCCCCCCCTTCCCTCTCCCCCCCCCTTCCCTCTCCCCCCCCCCCCTTCCCTCTCCCCCCCCCTTCCTCTCCCCCCCCCCCTTCCCTCTCGCCCCCCCCCTTCCCTCTCCCCCCCCCCCTTCCCTCTCCCCCCCCCCCTTCCCTCTCCCCCCCCCCCTTCCCTCTCCCCCCCCCCCCTTCCCTCTCCCCCCCCCCCTTCCCTCTCCCCCCCCCTTCCCTCTTCCCCCCCCCTTCCCTCTCCCCCCCCCCCCTTCCCTCTCCCCCCCCCCCTTCCCCTCTCCCCCCCCCCCCCCTTCCCTCTCCCCCCCCCCCTTCCCTCCCCCCCCCCCCCCCTTCCTCCCCCCCCCCCTTCCCTCCCCCCCCCCCCCTTCCCTCTCCCCCCCTCCCCTTCCCTCTCCCCCCCCCCCCCCCCCCCCCCCCCTCCCTTGAAATGTATTTTCAGAGCAACTTACCTTGGAACAATCTCCTCTGTCTAATAAAAATGAAGCAAATGTCCAAAATGACTAAATAATTGAAATAAAATGCCCGACGAAACCTCTCCTCCTTCCATTTTCAAAAACTCGCGCCGAAGCTTTCGGAAGATTGACGCACATGCGCACATGGTCTCAGGCCCTCTGCGCATGCGCTGCGGTCCGGATTGCCAGGACCAGTTTGCGCATGCGCAAAGGCCAACCTGGCGTGTTCCCCGAGGAAGATGACGTTACACGATGACGTCATCTGCGCATGCGCAGAGGGCCTGAGACCGTGTGCGCATATGCGCACCGCGGCGCATCCTGATGAAGTAGCGTTGTCATCAATCACTTTGTTGTTTCTTCGCAGTCTTCCAAGTTTTGAGGTCTCCTGGGGATTTTTCCCTCTAGCTTTGGCTAGGCAAATCCTCCAGTTCTCTTGGAACACCTCCCGAATCTGGACTTTCCAGCTTGAGCACGGGCCTTACTCAAAACAGAAACACCCCTGGTTCCCAATGACCTCTTTGTTCCTAAGCCCAGCTGCTCCCAAAGCCAACTGCTTTCTCTGTGACCAATTGCCTGTCTGAAGCCAGCAGCTTTCCAAAAGCCAACTACTTGTCTGTTAGCAAGCATACATATCAAACCACCAAAAGGCACCCTCTGCGTCATCTACCTCCATAGCAATGCAGGATGTCCTAGGTAACAATTTAAACTAATTATTTCCAACTCCAAATCTGTGTTCTGTGCAATCATATGAATTTTTAAAAATTCTTTCATGGGATATGGGCGTCACTGGCAAGGCCAGCATTTGTTGCCATCCCTAATTGCCCTTGAACAACTGAGTGGCTTACTAGGCCATTTCAGAGGGCAGTTGAAAGTCCACCACATTGCTGTAGGTCTGGAGTTACATGTAGGCCAGACCAGGTCAGGGCAGCAGATTCCCTTCCCTAAAGGGCATTAGTGAACCTGATGGGCTTTTACAACAATCAATGATAGTTTTGTGGCACCATTACTGAGACTAGCTTTCAATTCCAGATTTTTATTAATGAATTGAATTTAAATTCCACTCGCTGCCATGGTGGGATTTGAACCTCTGTCCCCCGGGCATTAGCCTGGGCTTCTTGATCACTAGTCCAGTGACATTACCACTATGCCAAAATGGGAAGAGGTTGCCCAATCCACTACGCTTCATCTTGATGGCAGTAAAACTAGTTTCAGAGACATGGTGATGTTGATTGTTATAATTGGTGTTTTCTGTACATGAGCATTGGCTTAGCAAATCCTTTTTTGCAATTGCTTTCTATGCTTTCCTAACAGACAAAGTGTATGTCTATTTGGATAAGAAAGAAGCTCTTCAAGCTGTAAAGATGATGAGAGGATCTCGGTTCAAAGCTTTCACTAACAGAGAAGATGCAGAAAAGTTTGCCAGAGGTATTTGCGACTACTACCCCTCCCCGAGCAAGTCATCTGCGTGCATATCTCCATTGAAAGCCAGTGTGATTGGTAACAGAGGTAAACTGTTGTCATCTTGCTTCTTGTGCATTTTGACAGTTTTGTGCTTTTCCTATGACTTCACCAAAAATGTGTTTGACTTTCAGATTTAAAACCTACTTTGATATTTTTCTAAAAGTAAATGTGTTATGTCGGAGAATTATTTCCACTGTTCTAACCTTCATAACAAATTCACAACCAAAAGGTGAAATTAATACCTTTTTCAGATTTTGACTCTGGATTGGGTAGACCAATGATAATTTTCGCGTAGTGTAACTTACTTTTGTGTTCCAGTAAATGCTAGTTTGAGCACGAGTCTATTTCTCATAAGCTCCTGCAATACTTTATCATAAAACACTATTGCTAGATGTATGTCCTTAATTACAGATCACACAAGTATGATGTGAAGGAATAAAACCAATTAAATTATTTTTTTTCCCTCCCTCTCCTCTTGAAAATCAAGCCTGCCAAGGTTCCCATTCACTTTCCGGGAACCTCAGCTGGGAATGTGAAAGTGACTGTCAGGTGAGGGCAGGTTTGAGCTAATCTGCAGTGACCTCATGGTCAAAAAATCGCCAGCACTTGCTGTGCAGGCTGTCAAATGTAGAATGGCCATTTGGGCACAATACTGGAGGGCTAGCATTCCTTGTAGAATTACACATTACAACATTTTAGGTCAGGGAAAACAAATTATACTTCAATCACATCCTGCTTGGATAAAGGATTGTTTCCAGTTTAAGTGTTAATGTATTTTGAATGTTAGGTTGGATTCTGCTAATGCAAGAACAAAATATAGATTTGTTCTTGTTTATTTTTTGGCTTCTGTTGCAAATCTGTGATCATGTTGTTCTTCCTCTGCACTATCCTACAGGCTGATCATTGCAGAAAATTCAGATTGGTCAAAAATGTTCTCTCTCCATTTGAAACAGCTAACTGATAAAAGTTGATTTTTAAAACCCAAAGATTAAGAATATCAGGATATGGAACAAAAATATATTTTTAAAAATTGGACTGTTATGTCAGATCCATATATGCATTCTTGAGAGGATTTTTGTAATTCTTATGGAAATGTACAAATTATCAGAAAGCTCTGATTTAAAGGGAGTAAAATGCAACCTGAGATATTTCTGGTGAAATACTTGTTTCAATATGTGGGGAAAATATTAGTCCTGATACAGGAAATATATAATACTGAGGATATGGAAAAGATTTCAGCATTCATTTACTCAACGCCGAGCAAGCTATCCAAATAGAAAAGAATTGCAGTTCTTGCTTTCTCTGAGTTTGATAATACTGCCCATTGATGCTTTTCATAGGAACAATGATCAAAAGTAGCCCAGGAATGTTCTTTGTGCCAGTTTTCTTTTCCATACTCCTGTTTCCCTTCCTTTCCTGCCACAGAAGCTTGTTAGTTCCCATGTACAGCTACAGGACCAAATCCTCCTTGCCACTAGTCTGTTCTTTGTAAACACCACCATACTACATTGCGCCACTGTCCTATGGAATAGTGACCTTTGCTTTGTCTTAGAATGAGAAAAGCTTAGATTCCAAGAACTTTACAATATCTTCAGCTTTTTAAAAAATAATGCCATACAACAGTGTTGGTGGATTTCCTCCATGGTTATCATCACAACAAAGGGTTGTTAGTCGGGCGACAATAACTCTGCTTATGATTCATACTGTAGTGCTTTTTATAATCTTTATTACATTGACTAAGAACAGTATTAGATTTTATATAACTGTTCTACAGTGTTATTATATTAAATGACGATGAAATCTCAGACCTGGAGTGATCATTTTTGGTTGTCTAGGTTGCCTCTGTGGCTGTGGGCTTCCAACTGACTGCAAGTACGTCTGAGCCTTGCAAGAGAACAACACATTTCTGTTTCCTAAGACCTGGAGTGACCAGCTGCAGCCCTTCAGGCAGTTCAAGTGGGTACCTGGCTCCTGATTGTCCCAAGAGCCCTCCCCCTTTGGTAGGAGGCAGTGGTGGGGATGAGGAGGCAACGGGTTCTATTCTTGTACTATAAATACAAACTTGGTCTGTGCCTGCGTAATACATAGTTTAGCTGAGGTCACATGTTTACCCAGCTTATAATCTTTTCAACTACAGTCTTTTTTTATATTGTAAGTGTGTAGGCCAAATCTTTATCGTTTGCTGTGGCATGTGTGTCTTGGCAACTAGTCTCCTATCAAAGTATGAGCCTTTTCTTAAAATGGGTGTTTATCATTCGCTGTCCTTGCGTTTCCATATTGTTAACTGTTCATTCATAGAGACAAGATTAAGATTTTCCCTTTCTTCCTGTTACGACCGAGGTGGGAGGAGTGCACTGTCTTTTCTAGTTCCACTTCTCCACAGATCACAACATATATTTAAATGTTTACCCAGTTACCAATACAGTCAATCATAGACTCTACTCTTTATCCCAGAATAAAATACACCAACCAGGTTTAGTTTAGTTTAGAGATACAGCACTGAAACAGGCCCTTTGGCCCACCGAGTCTGTGCCGACCATCAACCACCCATTTATACTAATCCTACACTAATTCCATATTCTTACCACATCCCCACCTGTCCCTATATTTCCCTACCACCTACCTATACTAGGTGCAATTGCTAATGGCCAATTTACCTATCAACCTGCAAGTCTTTGGCATGTGGGAGGAAACAGGAGCACCCGGAGGAAACCCACGCAAACACAGGGAGAACTTGCAAACTCCACACAGGCAGTACACAGAATTGAACCCGGGTCACTGGAGCTGTGAGGCTGCACTGCTAACCACTGCGCCACTGTGCCTCTTGAATAAACTGATAATTTTGTTGTTTATTATAAAACAAGATTTAAACAGTAATGAAGCAAAGCATAAACATACAGATTGAAATATGAAAATTTCCTTTTTAACTTAGCCTCGCTCTCGTGCACACACACAGACATAACCCCGGTTAACCGAAAAACATAGATTTTCGTTTTAGAGCTCTGTTACAAAAAGACAAAAAAGAATACCTTGGCCAAATACTTGCTAATTGTTGACGAGAAAAGCGAAGATATGGAAAAACGTCAGTTGTCCTTTTTTTGGTTTAGCGTCCCAAATACGCATAGATGGCCGTCATTGGGATCTTTGTCTGAAACAGTTCGTTTAGGCGGCGTCAAGGATTTATCCAGCAGGTTTCTCCAGCATCTCAGGAGAAATGCGACAACAAGGGTTGCAAGCAGCCTTTTCAGGATGAATGTAGCATCAATTTCTCTATTTCTTACACTCGCTTCTAGGAGTTTTTCACAGAGATGGAAAAGCTTAGCTAGGATGACTGTTCTCTTGGCTGTTTTTTTAAAAATCCAACACACTATCCAAAGTGAAGCCAAAAACAATATTTCGAGTCAAGCCTCCTGACCCCTGTAAATCTTGACCTGTCATTTCTCTGTAAACATCTTGCCCAAGTCAAAAAAAAAACCTGCTGGTCATTTCTCTGAAGACGGGTGACTTCCAGTACATGTTTGCAAACCAAGTCCAAAAGACCTTCTGATGACTTTTTTTTAAAAAAAAAGTCCAGCACCTATGGAATCCTTTCTTCAGTTTTAAAACACAAGTCCTCAAAATTTAACAAAAAATGGAAGTACTTTTGTAACACTGCACTGTTGCTAAAGCACTAAAAACCTAAGCAAAAGGATGCTGCAATAGTTTGACCATTTGAGTCATCTTAAAGCATTCTAACAAGCAGTAATGAGAGGTGAGTTTTTTTATATCAGGGTACAGTGGGCTTATCTGTATGCTTTGAACATTTTAGATATGTCCTTTTTCCTCCAATCAAAGTAGTACATTTATTGAGGTTTTTCTACTTATTTGAATTTTCTGCCAGATGGCACAAGTTCTCTGGAAGTAGAAAGCACCAACAGAGAGCGACCCAATAGTTTCAAAAGCCCACGCTCTCAGGACTTAACATCCAAGCTGCGGAAGGCTGTTGAAAAAGGAGACAAGACAGCTTTTCTTGGCCTTGTGCGGAGTAATCCACGTTACCTAATCGGATCTGGAGACAACCCTACAGTTCTACAGGTTTGGGGATTCAATGCAAAATATTTTTGTTAAACTGTAGTGTTGATTACTACCATACCCTGTCACCGAATAGTTCAAATACTGCAGGAAATTACCTTCACCTTCATGAATAAAGAATTCATGATTTTGAGAGAGTGAGACATTGGGAGATGCTCAAATAGAAACAACACATATGTGCAGTGGTAACTGGAAGCACTGTCCTGACACTGCATTGTGCCTGGAATAGAAGTTGCCTGTATTTCTCAGTCACTTTGCTGACTTTGGTTTTGTGGTTTTGCCCCCTGTGGTTTGGTATTTCATTCACTGGGTGCTTGCTAATACTCATTGGTCTGTTACTCTAAAGCATAAGAAAACATTTAACCAAACCAGCTAAGCATGTTGCACAGCAGAAAGTGGAATAAGAGTCTTCTTAGGACCTGCTAAATATTGCACATAATCTTGGCTCACTCATCCTTGTGTCATGTTTGTGATGGTACTCAGATAAACTTCAGGTTCACAGCATGTACCAGTCTGATCTGGATTACTGACATTTCTACTTTCTGTTATGCCCACTGGGAAGACTGTACGTTAGTACAGTGATGATATACTTGAGCTCCCTGTTATCTGGATATATGTTTGGGGGGGTGGGGGGGGCGGTGGAAGTGGTGTAGAGACTTATGCCAGTTTGCAATAACATGGACACCAGCAAAGCATTTGAGGTTTTATTTTGAAGGGGAGGGTAAGTTGAGGTGCCAAGTTTGTACAAAGCAGGATTAGTAGGACTGCTGAGAACTTCCTGGTATCTGGTTATCCAGCTTGTTGCTGGAATCCTGAAAGGAAGTCACCTACCTACCGCAGCAAGGGAATGGAGCACAGAACAGGGGCGGAGACCTGAAGGGGTAACAGCAATAAGATGGAGGATAAGAAAATGCATTTCCTAACAGAAATAAAATATTTCTTGTGCATAAACTACAGGAAGGATGTCGGTACAATGCTATGCATGTTGCTGCTAAAGAGAATCAGCCTCAAATTTGCCAACTTCTACTGGACACATTGGAGAACCCTGAATTTATGCTACTGATGTATCCAGATGATAATGAAGTTATGCTGCAAAAACGCATCAAATACATAGTTGACCTTTATCTCAACACACCTGATAAAGTGGTTGGTATTGCATGATTTCCCCCCAATCAATATTAATGTGACTTATATTGTTTTTCCAAAAGTCTTTAAATAAATTAACATGCAGGTGTTGCCTTCAATTAAGAACGAGCATGATTGTTCTATTAAAAAAATGCGAAGTGACTAGTTAATTAGGTCTAACTACACAGGGCAGTATGTTGCCTGGGATTCAGGATGGACTGTAGTTTGTAAGGTTTGTCTGTTGAGTTGTACATTAAGGGACCTATATTTCCAGTGTGGTCTGTATGAGAATGCTGAAAAAAAATCCAGCATGTAACCCCAAAATCTTTTTTGTCTTCTACTGCGTTAAGCATCTTACTCTTCAGGGTAAACTTCCCAAACTCGGTTCTTGTTCCCAAAATTTGTGCTTTGCATGTCTGTGCATTGAAATGCATCTACCAGTTACCTGCCCATTTAATTAACTTGTCACTGTCCTACCATCTCATTTGTTTGTTCTCAGTTTTCCATATCTCCTTGTTTGGTATTAACACATTTTAGTATCATTCTTGTTCTATGTCTCAATCATTGATATCAATGGAAATCAGCACCGAGCTCTGAGACAGGGCTTGCATATTATCTTGCAGACCCTGCATTTGGAAGTTGACAATGATGTCTTCAACTATTGGAAATGGATACCTAAATCTCAATAGCCATCTAACCTTAAAGAACCTAAACTTATTACTGTTGGAACCTCAAAATATTAATGCATCTGGTTGAAGGTCATTCATATTTTCAATATTTTCACAAGCTAGTAGCGATTATACTTGGGAAGAAGACACCCATTCTTGCTGGGGTACAGTAAACACAATCACTAGCAGTTGGCTCGTATCTCACCTGAGTGGATGATGTTCATATGTTCTAGACAACTGCCGTCAGCAAACTATTGTTACACAGCAGTCAGCTTGGTTCTGTCAACAACAACTTGCATTTATATAGCCCCTTTAACATATTAAAACTGCCCACATAGGTACACATGCATGTTCCATTGGAGGTCACTGGATAATGAGTGGAAGATCTCAAGCCCTGAGATGTTGCATCACATCGTAACATCAACAACATTCAAAGCTCATCCATGGCGCTGTAGTCTTGTTGATCATTGCTCTGCCACTGAACTTGTGTCCTTCTCTTCACGACAGCACACTATGGCTGTATATATGTATTATCTAGAGATACACAGTAGCAATCACCAGGCTTACTTCAGTGGTACCTCTCAGCCCCGTATCCTCTACCTCCGAGATAGACAAAAGCAGCAATGTCTTCGGAGCATCATCCCTTCCAAGTTCCCCTCTGTGTCTCACCCTTCTGACTTGGATATATACTGCTGTGTGTTCTTCACAGTCATGGAATTCCCATCCTGGCACCATCTTGGGAGCACCATAGCCATAAGGACTTCAGCAATTGAAGGAGAAGGCACACCACCATCTTCACAGCGCAGCTCAGGATAGGCAATAAATGCAGCCTAGCCTGCGTTTATTAAATCTCTGCAAATAAAAAAAAAATTGACAATGTTTTAAAGGAAAGAATGTATTTTCTTCATGTGCTCTGCTAATCAACAAAACACTACTCTTTTTCCTACTAAAGCACTTAAAATCCATGTCATTGTTTATTTCGTAAGCTCGGAATGTAGGGTTTTATTGCTGAAAGATACATTGGTTTGCCATGTTCAATTGTAAGAATTATTTTTAGATAACATCTGATGCATCAAAGGTCCTCTAAAAATCCTTTACCTTTACTTTCAGGGTTTTGACACACCATTGCACTTTGCCTGTAAGTTTGGGCACGCAGAGGTGGTTAATGTATTGTGCTCGCATCCTGATACCAGCAAAGTTTCAAAGAACAAGTATGACCAAACTCCTATAGAGGTAGGATTTCAGTACCCTTTTTCTCCCAAATTATGCTAAATTGAAGTTAGCAAAATAAAGATTTTTTTTCCCTCTGCAGGTTATCTGCGAAAGGAGTGAAACTAAATCTGAGGACCTAAAGGAAAAGATCAGAGAGTATTTACAAGGTTAGTTGTTCTGTAAGGATTTAATAAAATGGATGCTGTCATTCCACTATAATGTTATGCTGCAGTGTGCGTGTCCGTGAAGAGCCTTCTGCATTGAATGGCTCTTAATCAGCTTTCTGGCTAGTCTGAGAAGCTGGCCCGTTAGGTGTTATGGGAGGGTTGCAGGGACATAAGTCACTGGAACAACAGAGGAGTGATGGAGACCCAAAACGGCAATGCTCCATGAGACTCTGAAGGTAATGCTTTCTAACAGGAAACGTATTGTATTTCTGACTATATTTTCAAGCAGAGGCAAGGGGGCATATATTGAACAATTGTTGTGCAATTTAGATGTTTTTAATTTAAATTTTCAAAACGTTTACAGTGACATTGTATATTTTCACTGTAGGAAAATACATTAAGTTTGTTGGCATGGCAATGCCGCTGGACGCACTGTGTATATTGAAGGGTTCAAGCAGTTCATTTTGTTTGGTCTAAGGAGTTTGCTAAGGGGGTAATTTTCTCCTCGTGATCTGAAGGAGTGACTCGCCCACCCTGTTTAAAACCTGCCTGATTTTGTTCTAATGATTTTTCCTATAAGCTGGATCACTTTCCTTGTTCTTCACTCAGTTATTGGCTTATTTCCATCATCTCTGCTTCCAGGTGGTGTTAATAGAGGGGTGGGAGAAGAATGAATTCTGTGCCACATTATCCTCTAGGATGTGTCCCCAGACTGCTTAGTTAGTATTTCCTCATTTTCAGGTGATTGCCAAATGTTTGTTCTAATTGGAATATAGTCACGCTGTTGCATCTAGATGCAAAGTGTGTGTAACGTACCTTCTTGCAAATAACTTGAGTTGTGATCTTCTGTCATGTTTAGGACCAGCAGACATGGGAACTTGCAACAAATGGTGCATATTATCTAGTTGTACTGATGTCTGTCCAGAAGGTGGTGCTAATTCTGTAGATTCTACCTTGAACAGATAGATCTTCAGTCTCAGCTTTTCAAGAATAGTTTGTACAGACTGTATAATCTCTTGCCCAGCTCAAGCTATGTGTGTCAGTTTGTAGAACTGCTTTTTTTGAAAACAATGACTTGTTAATGTGAATTAATTGCTGTCCAAAGGTTCTGATGATCTGGAAGATTTAATATAAAGACCACAATTAAATATCTGGCTCTCTTCTGTTTCCCAATTTCAGCTGCTCTGCTATCATGTTGGCTGTCTTCGACCTCTTATTTTTAAGTGTCTTGTACTGTTTTAGGAGTTTCGGTTACAGCAAGTACAAATTGTCGCTGGTGCCAGAATTGAACTGCCGATATTCTGTTTCAGATCGCTATTATGTGCCATTGCTAAGAGATACTGGCAACTCATCCCCACCTGTCATTGGTTCTCCCTGGTCACCTGATCAGTCAGATAAGCTGCACTGTATATCTTTATCCAGGCATACTGGGAATCCCAAGGATCCAGTTATGGAAGTTAGAGCATTTGCAGGACCCATGACTCCATCCAAGGTAACAATTTCCCTTTTTTTTAAATTAAATTTCTTGCATTCAAATGCATGGTATTTCAATAAAGTATGTTTATATGACGCAACTATTCTGATGGTACATATATGTCATAGCATTATCCTTAGAATTGTGTCTTACAAACACACACAAACTCTTAGCTTTTAATAGATCCACGTCAATTAAAAGCCTTTTGAAAGAAGTCATGATTACCTTTCCTTGTGAGATCTCCAAACAAAGCATCCTCATGATGCTCAGTGATCATTGGAAATTATTTATCCTGTATTGTGTCGATTCTTGGCTCATTCACTGCCTCCCCACTAACAACAGGGGTCATTTATTATGATGGGAAGAGCAGTTGAAGGAATGACAGGAAAGGGCAGTGCTCTGGGGCAATATAAACAAAAAATGCTGGAAACACTCAGCAGGTTTGACAACATCTGTGGAGAGAGAAATAGAGTCAACATTTCAGGTCAATGACTCAGGAAAGTTAAGATTTAACAGTTTGCGTAAGTTGAATTTTCCAAATATTAATTTTTAAATTAATTAAAATGTCATCCAATGGAGCTGAATTTACTCAATTATTGGAAAGACTTTACTTTTCACCAGCTAACACCAAAGTTACCACATCTTAACTCACAAGTGAACAAGCATTCAAAAGATCATCATTAGATGTGTACGTGACAGAGAAATGTTCAACTCTGTGACCATTTTTGGCCAGTTGAGTCATTGGAGCAAATCTCTGCCTTGTAGTAGGATGTTTCCCTTTCCCTTTAATATCCATAAATAAATTCAACCTATTGCGATGGTTCAGGAGGGGCATGTTCGCAGAAGGAACCAATGTCATACTAATGATCTCATACTAGCCAAGCTCTCAAACCTACTGTATATACAATATAAATTAGAATAGATGCAATTTATTTGTACTACAGTCAATTTTTTTTTCTTTCAATTTAGGCAGAGGAATTTCGGAGAGTATGGAAAACTCCATCCCGAGAGAAAACAAGCGAATTTAAAAAGGCGGATGCTGAGCGAGGCTATGAGAGAGTTGGAAGGTAAGGGCAACACAACACAATCGTAGGAGAGGTCATAGCATAAATCAAGCTGCATAAAACTGCTGTCTGAGTAAGGTAAGTTGTTAAGATAGTGAAAGTATTTTACTTCCTTGATTTCCTGTTGCTACTCTTCCATTTAGAAGAAAAGGTGCACTTTTTCCATTTTGTTGCTTACTTTAATGTTTGAATAGTAAAACCTCAAGATGTGCATGTTGTGGAGCTCAATATTGAATTTCGACATTGATGTTTAGAAACAGCAAGCTTCACACTTTCTAATCCTGTTACATCTGAAAAGGAGAACATGAATAGGCCATCTGGTTTCAAGCCCATTCCTTCCAGATATGGTCCAGCCATGTACACCGTAGATACCCCCACAGAAAAAATCTGTCACACTTAACTGTAGAGGTTTTCAGGTAGCATTTAAGCATAAAATGGCTAGAGCTGGCATTCCCCCCTTTGTTTAGGAAGTAAAGCTGCCAACCTAGTATCGTACCCAAGCTTTGCAGCTCCGAAGGTGCTGGGGTTAATTCCCAATTTATGCTGACTTAGTTGACTTCAATTTGAGTGCTTCTTGGGTCAGGGTGGTAAAGGTTCAGCCAGGGCTCCCTTTCCTGATTGCATACCTTACAGCAAGGAGTCAATTGTGGGCATCAGCTGGAACACCATCAGACTGTGTCATGATTCCCTCAACAGTTGAATAGCCTGCTGATAGCTCCTGTCTGAGCCACGTGAAGTGTGGCCACTGCTGGCACCCACTCAGCCCGACCTAAGCAAGAGTCGGTACCTTCAGAGCGGAAAGAGGAAGGAAACTGTGGTAGGACAAGGTCCAGTCTGTTAACTGGCTCAAAGATCAAAACAGATATAAAACTACATAAATGATTAAAATGGAATAGTTAATGGGATTGATAAGCTTATAAATTGTAGGGCACTCCCCAATGGGATGCAGAATCACTTCACTTACCCTTGTATTACACACAATATACAAGACCTGTATAATTTGTGTATTCCATGTTTGGAACTTCAGTCCTTTATTGAAATGGTAGTAAAACTTACATTTATTTCTGCTATAGACAAATTAAAAGATTATCCAAGAAGGCTTTTAAATCATTCACTGTTGTGTTTTCAATAAGTACATCTGTATTGCAATAATCTGCAGGGATTTAGCTCATGAAATGGGGCATCCGTGGTCTGAGTACTGGGAATTTCTTGGCTGCTTTATTGATCTTGCAACACCAGAAGGAATCAGAAAAATAGAAGAATACCTGAGTAAAAAAGCTGAACAGGATGGTGGGGACATCTATATCTGCAACAGATTCCAAGGTCCTCTACCAAGTGGTAAGTGTAAAAGTAACCTAGAAGCATAGAAATTATAGCACAAAAAGATGCCGTTTGGTCCATTGTCCCTGTGCTGATACAACTCTTCCACCTGAGCTACATACTCCCAACTGAGTAGTCCAATACATTAGCCACTAGCTGCATGGGGCTAATTGGGAATCCAGATGTGGCTAATTGCATTCAGCACCATGAAAACAGCAATAACTTTATGTGGAGAGGGGAGCTGCCATGGTGGTGAGCTTGAGCACAATGTGAATATCTGGTCCAGGCCAGCAAATGAAAGCAAACTCAATCAATAACAAGTGGCTACAACAGAGCTGATCACAACAAAGGGCAAACTGTATCCAACCACATTCTGGATGAAGAGCTGGGGTGGGTCTGACGGATGGCATTGTGAGACCTCAGCAGTCCCTCTGATGAAGTCAAAATACCACTCACAACGACTGGACAACAATCTAGAAGCTGTACTGAGATGTTCTGTGTCTGGTAAATTCATGGCCAAATTCCAAACTTTGATGCAGGAGAAAGACTACAAAGTTTTAAGATAATATATGCATGAAGTACATTTACCTGTGTGTGTCTATGGCAATTTCTTCTAAAATCTGTGTAAAGTGGCTAAAACTATATCGCCATTGCCATGCTTGTGGCAAGGTCAACTATTTCTACTTGGCCTAATTCTACATTGGCCTAATACTGTTTACCTTCACTTTCCGTCCCCTTTTATATTTTTCATTTTCCAATTCCTTCCTAAATTTTATAATCTCTACTTCATCAGCCATTTGTATTATAACACTTAGGATTTTAGTAGTTCTGTGTTAAAATATTTCTTCCTTTGATAATCTCCACTGCTCTTATTTCACAAGCCAGGTGGAAATAACCTTTCTCTTTAACTCTTTAAAAATCTTCTGTACCTTTGAAACCTCTTAGATTCACTCCCTTAATTTTCTTTGTTCCAATGAAAAACTTATGCAAACATTTAATTAGGATTTGAGAATTACATAATTTTTGTCAAGCTTTTTGTAGATTTGTATGTGAATCTATTTGGCCAATGCAAAGTTAGTTTATTTTTTTTTTGGTTTGATGGAACAAAAAGTAAGGCTTTTACCTTCCTGGCAGAGCAGTTGTGACTGGATTTATACCGATCCTTTACTAAAACCCAGGAAACAGATTGCCTCCATAATGGCCTATCTATAATGCAGTTTAATAAGGAGTCTACTGTAAAACACAGCTTTAATAATCCCCACACCCCTCAATGCACTTTCATTAATTCCCAAATAAAGGTTGAATGTATTTGCCAGTATACAGTATACACTGTACTGCAGGGAAAAAATGCTTAACCCTTTTTGTGGAAGAACAGGAAATTGGTTTCCTGTTCCAGTTCTCATGAGGCAGCAGCTGGCCATGTTAAAGATAACATAATGCAGGCATTGCTACTTGCAAATCCAGATCCAGACCACTTTTCATTTTCAACATTATAAATAGTTGAAGCTTTTAACAAAAGCTTGCTTGTGTGGATGTAGACTTGACTGTATTTCAAACAGAATTTTTCTTGCAATGATGGCCACGTGGCTATTTGTAATCTTTCAAAGGGGTAGACGGTTACTGAAGTGGGTTTGGAGCACCAATGTGGATGTAGGCTCTAATCTGTCCCAGTCAGGGGTAAGGTTTGCTACCTCAAGACACTCTTTGTAACCACCAGATTGCAAACCTTAATTCGGGAGAAGGCACCCAGTAGAGGCAAAGCATTTCCATGCAGGAAAAGGAGGGCAAGTTAAAGAGCAGGGCATTCCGCTGTTCCCTTGGATCTGCGTGTGGTTGCTAATTGTATGTCAGTTTTTAATCATGCAGGTGGAGGGCATTAATTGCGGCTTCACTTGAACAGACACGAAGAGACACTCGCTGAAACTGGGGTGTCGTTTGAGTTAGGAGGTGTATGCTTGTAATGTTTCACTCTGTAAATAAACGTTAGACTAAGACTGGCTCCAGTATCATCCTTCACCCACTGGCTTTCTGGAATATAATAGGAACGATGGGAGTACCTTCATTTACTTCTATTACTTTATTTGGGGCAGTTTCCATGATAAGGTTTGAATGGACACATTCAACAAATCAACAATCTTAGTCATTCATAACTACGTAGAATTTACAGTACAGAAACCAGCCCAAGTGGTTTGTGCAAACTCATGCTCCACACAAGCCTCTCCCCACCTTACTTCATCTTACCCTGTCAACATATCTTTTATTCCTTTCTTCCTCAAGTACTTATCTGGCTTCCCCTGAAAAACATCTATACTATGTACCTCAACCACTCCATGGGATAGTGAGTTCCCCATTCTTTTCACTCTGATTTTCAAATAGGAATAATGATGAATAATAATTTTCAACTAAACTTGAGTCATTACTAGGATTATTGAGGACTTTGTGCTGGCAAAGTGCAATCAAAACTTCTTCTTTTCTTCCCCAGGTAAAACCAGTAAATACTGCAACTCCATCTCTGTTGGTGCTTTTCTGGATGATGATGACATTAGTTTAGAAGAATTGAAAAATAGACAAAATGCTGCATTGAAAGTCAGCAAGTCAGTTCTTATACCTGGAAATAGCCCTGGTGCCATTGAAGAAAACGGGTGCCATATACTTCCTGTGCAGCGCACAGCAGACATTATTGATTCCACAGACAATCTAAATAAGCCTGACAGGGAGATCTCGTCTAATTTAAATGGAATTTGTTCCCCTGTTGGTAATGAAAAGCCTGGAGGACGATGTTCTCATTCATTTACCACGTCTGGATCAAAAGATATCCTTTCTCCTGTTTCTAATCTCATGGCTGAATTTGAAAAGCTTTCGCTGCATGATAACGAAGAGAGAAATTTTTCTGAGGCGAGTGAAATAACAGCAGAGTTAATGGGCGGGAATGTGTCGGAATTGGTAGCTTGTGAAAAAAGCTCTGTGTATAACCAGGACACTCACTATTATAAGGCTGATCTAATTGAGACTGATGGGTTGACTGAAATAGAAACCAGGAAAGAGAATCCATTACTCAGTCCCAACCAGAAGCAGCCTGTAGTCGAAGATGGTGATGAAATCTCAGACTTATTGCCATTATGCACATCAAAGGTGGCAACTTTACAGCTTGAAAATCAGAGGAACTATGCACATAGCAGCACCTTGTCCTATAGGACCGAGAGCTCTCCTGATTTGGAGATGGACGTTTCTGTACATTTTCCAACACAGGAATCCAATGCGTCTCAAAACAAGCTGAACTCCAGGTTGGAGAGCGTCACCTACAGATCCCCAGAAGATATACAGCAACTTCTTCCCAAGCACACCCCAGGGTCTTTAGGAAAAGGATCTATCAAGGGAATATTTCTGGTTGGGTAAGGAACTGCTGATATTGTTGATGGGGAGGTGCTGGGCATTTCCTGAAGGGTGAATGCAACTAGATGTCTCAATCCAACTTGCTTGAGTATCCAACTAGTCCAACCTACTTTTGTTTATTTTCCTACTTTAAAATGCAGGAGCTTGCTTCTATCATTAGTGCAAACATCTCATCACTTTAGTAAAGTATTTCTTGCTGTCATTTACTTCAGCTTACTAGAACTTGGCTTCATATAAGAAACATAGAAAATTTACAGCATGGAAGGAGGCCATTTGGCCCATTGTGCCTATGCCAGCTGAAAAAGACCTATCCAGCTTAATCCTACTTTCCAGCTCTTGATCTGTAGCCCTGTAGGTTACAACATTTCCAACACTTATCCAAGTAATTTTTAAATTCATTGAGGGTTTCTGTCTCTACCATCCTTTTCAGGCTGAGAGTTCCAGACCCCCATCGCCCTCTGGGTGAAAAAGTTTCTCCTCAACTCCCCTCTAATCCTTCTACCAATTGCTTTAAATCTATGCCCCTTGATTATTGACCTCAGGGAAATAGGTCTTTCCTCTCCACTCTATCTAGGTCCCTCATAATTTTATGCATCTCAATTAAATCTCTCCTCAGACTCCTCTGTTCCAAAGAAATCAACTCTAGCCTATCCAGCCCTTTGTTTTTATAGCTAAAATTCTGCAGTCCTGGTAACATCTTCGGAAATCTCCTCTGTACCCTCTCTAGTGATCGCATTCTTCCTGTCCGCAGTACTTTTGTTGTGACCTAACTAGTGTTTTGTACAGTTCTAGCATAACCTCCCTGCTCTTGCATTCTATGCCTCAGCCAATAAAGGAAATTATCCTATATGCTTTTTTTAACGACTTTGCACAATTCTACTAGTTTACACAGAAAATAATAATCTATCTATTGGAGTAATGTTGGTTGTGCAGTAAGTTTAAGGACTTCCTTCACTCCTCGCTTGAAGGCACCAAACTATACTGGAAGGTTTTGAAGGCATTGACAGTCCTTCTTTATTCAAGCACTTGAACCATTACTGCCTTGGGTTATTCAGCCCAGCCTAACATTGTCCTTGCCTAATCTGTATGAGAGAGAGTATATGTAACTATATGTGCAGGCACTTTCTAACTGAGGGTATATGTTGAATGGGAGCAGGAGCTCTTTTTATTATAAAACACAATATAAAATATAATATAATAAAAACAGTGCTGGAAACACTCAGCAGGCCTGGCAGCATCTATAGAGAGAGAAACAGATTTAACGTTTCAGGTCTGTGACCTTCCATCAGATAGCTCTGAGTTTATTCTTCCCTTCTCGCCTCCCAGGGCCACTGAGGCTGTATGTATATTTCATACCCCACTGCCTGCCCCAGATCAGCAGATTAATATTTCAAGTGAAACGTACAGACCACTGAAATTTCCTAGTAATCAACTGCAAAATGATTCAGCAAGCATGCAATAAATTCAAAATTTATCTTTCACTGTAAAAATATCATTGGACATGGACAGTATGGACAGCTGTGAGCACCAGAAATGGAGCTGGAACTGAACAAAATGAGTGGATAGAGGGACAGAATTCCCCGAGCAACTTGTGTTGACACACTGTTCTTTCATGTCTTTGGACCTATTTTGAATTCTTGCCTGGACTGATGGAGTAATTTGTTCCACAGACTAGTCATGATTTCGCACTTGGCTTGCTCACACAGCTGTAGGAAATGGAAAATGTCACATTGGTGCCGTGGAGGGAGTTGGATTAAAGCGAGTTATTGGAACAGAGCTTTATTCCCCATATAGCCCTTCCTATTGGTGGTGTGAGTGCTTGATGCTGACTCTGGATATCCAAAGTGAATGCAGTGTACCATTCCTCAACCCTGACATTGCACATCCTGATTAAAACAAGGTGTTTGCCAGAAAATAAAATACTTGTCACTGATTTCAAAACAGTGATCTAATCTGACATTATATGACAGTGAAAATCCAATGGTCAGACTATCTGGAAACCACTGATTTGATTACTGGAATCAGCCTCGGAGAACCGTTATTGCTAATTTATTTGCAGGAGTATTTTCCTTTAGAGTCAAGTTATAATCCGCATTCTTCTGTTGTAGGAGGATGGAATTTTGTAACCATAAATTATACAAGTAATAAATGCATTTAAAATGGAATTTGCTGAGCTTCCTCCCTCTGTTTAGAACCAGGCATAAGGGAGGTTTCATTCCTGATCAGTGTTGAATTGGTAGATCTGAGTCTAGTTCAGTTCTTCCAAATGGCTTGAGCACTCTGGGATAGGGGCAAGGGTCCTGCTTCTTATTGCTGTGTAATGACTCCTCCAGGAAACTGCTGCATGGTATAGACATTAGGCCAGAATACAATGCCTTCCAAAGGCCAAATAGCTTCGCTAGGTTCAGAAATAAAAGATGGCCACTTGACCTAGGAAAGGAAAGATTGCTCGATGTGTGAAACATACTCCAGCAAAGGAAAGGAGAAAACTAAAAGAATGTTCTGAACAGTTGGAATATTGTGCTTTTTATTTAAGTAAAGCCATTGAAGTTAACAATTAACATTGAAGCATATACAATCCTCTTTTCTCCCCTCCAGGGATGAACCAACGAAGCTTGACAGTGATGTTTTAGCTGCACTGAATGGTATTGACATTGACCCTCAAACGTTCCCATGTTTGAGTCAGTGGAAGAGCAGAATGCACTCCTACTCCATGTCAGATATGCAGAGGTGGGTTTTGAAAGCAAAGAAAGCCTCTCACACTCAGACATGTGAACATAAGTATCGAAAATATAACTGGCACATCCTCTTCAGAAGAAGGAGGATCCTTTTACGGTGACCTATCCTTAAGTTCCTAACTTTGAAGAAATCAAATCCACACTGCCTTAATGTATCTTATAATATATTACATACGCAGGGAGGTAGTAAAAGTGTATTTCCTAGTGGTCTGCTTTTTTTCTTGTATATTTATAAATTCTAATTGAAATATAGCCTTTTCGGGATATGATTGATTCTGGTGAGACTTGCTAGTTAACCTAAGATGGTAATGGTGAGCCTTCTGTTGCACTTGTTTTTGGCCTTTTAAAAGGGCTAAACTACATAGTATGGGACTGGATTTGTGTGGAGGCCAGGCCAGGCCAGATATGGGGATGACAGATTCCCTTCTTTGCAGGATAGTCGTGTGCTAGTTTAGTTTTTACTGTCCAGCATCCTTCATGTTCATTTTTTTTTTCTGCCCCCATTCCACAAATGACTAGATTCACTTGAATCTAGTTTTACTCCTTTCCTTGGTAGCATTTGAACTTTCAGCTTCTGGGTTGATAGTCCAGTACCACAATCACTATACTACATCACCCAAAAATATATAGTGTTTTGAGCTTATATATCAGATTCCCAAAAGCCCAGTATCAGGTCATGCAGATCATTGAGTCTCTCTGATTCCTTGTCTGTACTGAGTTGGTTCATCTCGGTGCCTGATGCTGACCTCCGGTTCAGCGCCCTCTTCACTCAGGAGGAGAAAAGTCCTGGTCTTGAATGCTGTCCGTTGATCCCCACTGGGAAGTGTGCATATGTAGCTAGAGACAGAATTGTCATCATTGGGCTCCCAGAATCAAGCAACCTGCTGATGCTCATGCTCTAAGCTCATACACAAAAAATAGCCTGGGTCCAAGGTGCTAGAGTGTTGCTGCCATCAACTGTATCCCAAATAATGTCACCACTTTCAAGAGGGAACAAGAGAAAACTGACCAAGACAGTGTAGCCTTTTGTGTTGAAAAGCAAGTGTTGTGTATGTGAAAGGATTTAATTCCCACGTACCAAATATTTGGTATAGAATTTGCTGTTTTCAGCATATTTTGCGTTTCTGTGAAGTTATATATTTTTGAGTTTTGCACAAATGCTAGAAAATAATAGATACTTATCTAAATGATCATCCAGTAGAGGTAGCCATGTGATCCAGTATGGCCACAGGATGGTCGATGTCACTCGGTAGCAAACTAGGATGCAGTGATACATTGATGATTCAATAATGGTGTTTCATTTTCTGGTTATATATAGATGTTTCCTTGGGAGCTGAATTATTGTTATGGTGAACAGCAAATGCTTCTTACTGATCCTGTTTTATGTTGAACAGTGAGACCTTTGTATATGCAGTGAGCCACTCTACAGTAAAGTTCTTGGCAATAAATTTGTGAAGTTTTTGTATTACTTTATTAAGATATTTTGATTAAAATTACAGTATAAATGTGTTATAAAGTGCATAGGAAGGAGTGCATAGTTGTTGGCATCATTCACTAGCTACTGTTTCCCAACCCTTTTGAAGATTCTGGTATATGGGTTTACAGCATTCGGACCTTGGATACCTCATTCAGTTATCACACTTGAGGCAATTTCCCACTATGCAGGGAAAAGTAAGAGAAGAAATGCGGCTGTTCTGTAACAAGTGACTGGATAGCATTCAGGATCTGGAACTCCTGTGCTGATTTTTCCCTCTGCTAGACCAGGGGAGCTATGATCAATTACATTGGCCATGGAGGTGATCAGCTAACTCTCTGCCTGTGAATCAGACCTGGGACTATACTGGTTTAAATGGCTCAGGACCAACATCCAACAAATGCCTTTATCCACCAAGCCATTGGCAACTTATTGACCAAAACCCAGTAGAGATTTGGAACCCAATCCCCGTGAAATTAGTAGGAAGGATATCTCCACTCTGTAGATTGGGAAGATTGTATTATCCAACTGTCATTCTTCTGTGATGGTGAGTGGAGGTGTGTCACAGTCAATTCTCCCGAATTTTCTTATTGCCCAATATGGTGCAACTCTATTGGTAAGGCTATTATGCTTCTTACTCAACTGCCAACTCTTTTTTTTAACTTGCCATCTGAAAGTTGTGATTTTTTTTTCATAGCATGTAGGTGAATTCTAATTTTTTTTGTTATTTATTTACTATATTTAAAACATGAAGCTCTGCATTGTTTCAATGTGTATTGCGAACTGACGCTAATCCACCATGCATTTTTTCTTTATTCATGGGAGGTGAGCATCACAGGTGAGGACAGCATTGTTTGCTCATCCCTAATTGTCTTTAAATGTGTGGCTTGCTAGGCCATATCAGAGGGCAGTTAAGAGTCAACCACATTGCTCTGGGTCTGAAGTCATGTATAAAGCCACACTGGGTGAGGACAGCAGTTTTCCTTCCCAAAAGGACATTAGTGAACCAGATGGGTTTTTACAACACTCTGGTGGTATTATGGTCACCATTACTCATACTAACTTCTTATTCCAGATTTATTGATTAACTGAATTTAAATTTCCCTGCTACTGAGGTGGGATTTGAACTCTGCTTTGGATCATTCGTCCAGGCCTCTGGATTACTAGCTCAGTGACATAACCACTATGCTACTGTTCTCGTAATGTTTACATGCATAGTGTCATAGATTTACTTTAAGTAACACTTTAATCTGGGGAGGAAGCCAGATGCTTCCCATAGGGAGAAAGAGCTAGCTGGGGTGACAGGAGGAGAGTCACTCCTGGTGATTGGCAAAGCCTGAATCAGGGTTGTTCTCGAGCAGGCTACCAGGGTGTGAGTGACCCCAGCTAGATGCTGCAGTGCACAGAGACTTGAGAAAAAGGAAGGGAAAACATTCTAAAAAACCAAACTAATTCCTGCCAAACATGGGCATTTGGACCATATTAAAAGAACAGACTGCGTTCTAAATGTGATAACCATTTCCCAGTCTAATGCTAAATTGTAATGACTCTTTCTCAAGGTGCTGTTTCAGTCACATGCTTTATCTCTCCAAAAGTCAAACTAACTCTTCAAAGATGAGCAGGAGAGTTCTCCGTGTCTTGGCCAATATTTAATCCTTGACCGAGATCACTTTTTAAAAAAGAAAATTATCCACGTCACTTTACTGTTCATGGGAGCTTGCTGTGCACAAATTGCTGCATTTCCTAGACTACAGCAGTGACTACACTTCAGAAATACTTAATTGGTTGCAAAGCACTTTGGGATGTTTAGAGATACAGCACTGAAACAGGCCCTTCGGCCCACCGAGTCTGTGCCGACCATCAACCACCCACTTATACTAATCCCATATTCCTACCACATCCCCACCTGTCCCTATATTTTCCCTACCACCTACCTACACTAGGGGCAATTTCTAATGGCCAATTTACCTATCAACCTGCAAGTCTTTGGCATGTGGGAGGAAACCGGAGCACCCGGAGGAAACCCACACAGACACAGGGAGAACTTGCAAACTCCACACAGGCAGTACCCGGAATTGAACCCAGGTCACTGGAGCTGTGAGGCTGCGGTGCTAACCACTGCGCCACTGTGCCGCCCCAAACTGTACTTTGTACAGTTAGGACAACTTTTAATTCCCTCAGTGTGAACATCATATCACCAGTAGAGTAGGCAGCAGTTGCCTTTGGAAAAACAAGAAAAGATGCAATATGAAGCAAAGCAATTACAATATATATTTCATTAACAAAATAACTTGGTACTTAGAAATAATTTTATATGAATGGTTCCAGGGTTGAGGGACTTCACTTATGTGGATATATTGGAGAAGCTGGGGTTGTTCTCCTTAGAGAAGAAACGTTGAGAGGAACTTTGATAGAGATGTTCACAATCATGAGGGGTCTGGACAGAGTAGGTAGGGAGAGACTGTTCCCATTGGCAGAAGCGGACGAGAATCCAAGGACACCAATTTAAGGTGATTGGCAAAAGAACCAAAGGCAACACAAGAAAAGTCTTTTTTACACAGCAAGTGGCTATGATCTGGAACGTGCTGCTTGAGAGTGTGGTGAAGGCAGATTCAATTGTGGCTTTCAAAAGCGAATTGGATAGGCACCTGAAGGGAAAAAAAAGTTGCAGGTCTACAGAGAAAGAGCTGGGGAGTAGGTCGAGCTAAATTGCTCTGATTCTATGAATGGTTTCTATTGAATTAATTCAGTTGAATAGTTCTGATATTAGAAATCTGGACAAGCAGAATTTGCGTGGGATTATTCCAACATGCTGATTATTGCAAGCTTTGATTACTCTCTTGCCCCCCTCCCAGCTATTTAAAATGCTTTCTAATATATCAGGTATTACAAGCAGACCACAAGAGGGGAAATGGGACCATTTATATCATATTTCACAGGAAGAGCCAAAGCATTCCGCACTCTTTGAAGAGCAGCCATTTTGTGCACAAATCCCCAAAACAGCAATGGGATGTATAACCAGTTGATGTTTTTAGTGGTGTTTGGTTGAGGGAGCATTGTTGGCTAGGACACCAGGGAGAATTTTCTGCTTCTCTTAGAGTGCAGTGGAAACTTTACAAATCCACTTAAACCAAGGTCCCATCTGCTTTTTCCATGCATCATCCAAAGGACAGGAACTGCAGCAGAGCTGAATGTTAAGTTTAGATCACGTTCTCAAGTCCTGAAATGGGCTTGAACAACTTGTATTCCCTCAATATCTCAGGTTGCTCTGCTGAGGCCCTGCAGAAAATGTGATTGCAAATTACATGTAGGCCTTGAAAGGGCTCATACAAATATTTAATACATTCATGTAACCTTTGTTCACTGTTTGTGAAGGCATAGTTGGTATTTACCCAGACAAATCTTTAACACCATCCAATTATTTGCTCTGCAGTTTGACATTCTGATTGCCCCACCTTCGTGGCCCCCCCACCCCAAAACCATGTGAATCATTGTTGATAAGTGACTTATCCTCATACTTAATCCATCGTATTTGAGTGAAGTCACTGAAGGCAACAGTTTGATTTGGCCAACTTTTTCTTTATGTGCACGTATGTTGTCGTCCTAGAGCTGGCTGATGCACTGGGAGGTTTTCCTCTGATAATGTACATTAGACGCAATGGTATTTAGCTCCTTGCTTGATCAGTTGTGTGGGATGTTGACCAAGACTGCCTGCAGTGAAGCAGTTGTCATATTGTAGTTCTGGTTATAATTAAGTCATTCTGATTAGAAAAGTATCTTGCTGTCAATGCTTAAAATTGTCAATGAGATCAGAAGGTGCCGGAAATACTCAGCAGGTCTGGCAGCATCTGTGTAGAGAGAAACAGAGTTAACGATTCAGGTCTGTGACCTTTCATCAGAAGTGGGAAAAGTTAGAAATGTAAATCTAACTTTTGCCAGTTCTGATGAAGGGTCAGAGACCTGAAACGTTAATTCTGTTTCTCTTTACACAGATGCTGCCAGACCTGCTGAGTATTTCTGGTACTTTCTGATCTCTTTCAGAGTTCCAGCATCTATAATAATTTGTTAAATTGATATGCAGTTGCTTTTACAACTTTTTATTTGTTTGTTCCTGCAGTTGGCCAAGCCCTGCTATGCTAAAAGGGAGACCAAAAATGCAGTCCATTACGAGTTCTCCATGCAGCCCTGGTCTCTCCATTCATGGGAGACCTAGTCCGCAGTGCCACAGTCCAGGACGATTTGGGAGCTCCCCTTACTCAGAGTTTGGAAGCCCAGGACGATATAGTCCAGCCTATGCCAGCCATATCCAGGTGCTGCGACTCCTGCACTTCTCTGAACCATCTGAGCTCTAACACTTACTGTTCTGATACCACTATGTTGCCCCACTTTAGAGGGGGAATTGATTTTATATTTTAAAAAAGATAAATTGTAGTTTCCTAAATATGTCTATAATGTACAATGGCTGTTTCATGGTTACTGTATTCTTTGATTCTGTTGCTGTAAATCAATTTTATTGCATTTCTTTACTACTTGCTGCATTATCCCAAGTTTCCCATTTCTGTAATCAGTGTTAACCCTGATTTCTCTGCCATTTCTTCATCTAAAAATAAATATATTTTAACTTGTTTACACTATACTGTAATAAATGTCATCCCCCATTTAGACTTTCCCAAAAAGAATGGCAGTGAGGAAAAAAGAATTACCTTTTTAGAGAACTTCACAACCAATACAGCTCCGAGGATTGAAAAGAATCCTGGTCCAGATCCAGGCTGATAATGTCAGTAACACTCCCAGTTATGTATGGTTTTATTTGATTTAATTTCTGTGAAATTTCTGTAGAAGTCCACTAATCTGGGGGGAGGGTGGTGTTGTGCAGGGGGAATAAATGTTAATCCACTGTTATTGCTGAGAAATACATTTGTGGGTGTGTTATTAAACATTATATTGCATGGAACTGAAGACTAATGTGCCACAGAAAGTTCATATAATTGGCGATTTAAGAAGATGAAAAATGTACAAGTTGTGCATATAAAGTAAGGAAGGTACTGGCATACAACAATGAGTGTCATCCTGACACCTTGTTTGCATTGGTCATAAGGTATTATCAGAATATTTATCAATTGTATTAAAACATTTGTTACAAGAAAATTGCATCCATGGCTTTTGCAAACTTTTTAGTGCCTTTTTAAAAAAAAAAAAATTTTTTTAATTGAGCTGTGAACTAGTTTTACTGTTGCCTTTAATGTAATTAAATGCAGCATGTAGGTTTGGGGTGACTGGATAATTGCGGGAGACCAACTACTATAGAGTCCAAGTTGTTATAGCACAGATACCTGTGCTTTCAGGTTAGTATTGTGTCCTATCTCGTCCCTGGACAAAGTGGCTTTTACAGTTGCTTCCACACCCACAAGTGCCAACAGATTGGTGCTGTGGATGTGTGAAAATGTTTGATCTTATTGGGTCTGACCTTTCCCACTGCACCTCTGGGATGCAGAACGTATTTACGGTACATTTCTTACTGTGTAAATGTGAAATAACTGCGGAGAAAAGAATAAACAAAAAACAAGTGCACAAAATTAAAGCATTTTAATTGTTACTGTGGAGTTTCAGCACATGGTTAATTTTTTTAAAAGGCCATTGAATAATGTACATATGAGTGTTCAATGTGCAAATGCAAGTTGATGAGTCGTCATGAGTAAATTAGTTTCTTAACAGTGTGTAACTAAAAATGTTTGATTCATTCTCCTGCAGGTAGTAATTTGTGAACTTTTATATTGTGTGTTTATCTGTATCCTGGTTTTCTCTAGATTTTCAATTTGTTCAATGTGCTTCCAACTGAAATGCAGTACAGTTACTGTTGTGACCATGTTAAATTCTCACTTGTGATGCCTTCAAAGTACTGTAGTTGCCAGTTGATGGAAAGCAGGTGGGTCATGCCCCCCCTCCACCTTTATTTGATTGAACTGAAGTTAGAAATTTAAAAAGCAACCTAATGTAGATGGTGATTTAATGGACATTTGTACACAGTGAGCCCCTTTGCTTTTTTAAGTGAAGAAACTGTTGTAATTCAGTGGGGACAGGAAGCTCCTTTGCTGACGAGAGTTGCCTGTTTCTACCATTAGTAATTTTAAACTCTGTTAATGCTGTGGTGACCTCCTTACTGCTTCATTTTATTGTGAGCCCAGCCAATGACTGACTGTTAAGCTGAAGCCAGGGCTCTGCTTAGGTAAACTGTGAAAAGGTTTCCTAAACAATAGAAATTCTGTAACTTGATGACCTAAAGCTGAACGTGTTGTTAAAAGAAGAAAATATTAATAAATTCAGTATGTTAAGAAATTGGAGATATAGGATTTTTTAAAAAAACAAAATATAACTTCTACCAAGAACAATGATATGATAAATACTTCAAGGAGTTGTGACTATGAAGTTCAGCTTTACATAAAGATGTGACACGCATTCTCTGAACTTTTCATTTTAGTATTGAATTTGGAAAGTTTGAATTTTTACTTTACTGAGTGCATAGGAAGAATCACCAAAATAGAGTCCAGGTTATTCTGATAAAAGATACACCATGCTTTCTGGACTGCACAGAAAATAACATGCATGAAATATTAGTAAACCGCTTGCTGGTTAAAACTTTAGGGTTGCCAACATTTCAAGATTGGCCTGGAATCTCCAGAAATTTAAAGATTAATCTCCCGGAAAGGGCTGCAAGCAACTTGGGAGGGAAAAAAAGGTGCATTTTAAAAAAGGTTTCATTTAACACATTTATTTGTTATAAAAATATTGGTCATGGGAGAAAGGCTATGTGGGTGGGATGGTTGGAGGTGAGAGGTCATGTGATGAAACCTCCAGGAATACATCAAACCAGGTTTGACAACCCTATAAAGGTTTCCTACAAGTGCTATGTCAAACTTACAGTAAGGGCAGAGGTGAGAAAACAAACTACAGGAATGCAAGTAGCTAACAGCGTCTTCTGTTGCATGCATTTCCTTCAATTCCACTATGCTTCTAAGTAATAAAAAAAATTAGCATTAATAATCATTGTAGATCCCCAATGGATTTAATAGTCATGATTCTCTGCCCATTGAACAGATGATCTCATTGGAAGGGAGCATCTGGCATACAGGTCCTGCTGATGGCCTAGCTTAAAGATGCTCCTACATTGGCTTGGGGAACCACACATGACATTTGGCAGCCTTTCTGCTCCCTCTACCTAGTTACTTGCTTGGCTTTTTAAGGTTGACCAGTTTGCAACTCAGTTCTGTTCAGCCGCCTTGTCCTTAGCAAAGGGAGTCATTGATTCCAGCTTATCTGCAGTAAGTGAAAGTGTCCTCTGACTCCTGCATGCTTTTTTAGTGATTTTTAAAAAGAAAAAAAAATTTTGAGCTGTGAACTAGTTTTATTGTTACCTTTAATGCCGTGCTGTACTCTGGAGCATACCAGAGCTGCAAAGTGTAGGTTTCGGTTGACTGGCTATAATTTGATTCAGACTTGTTATAGCAGATATATAAACCTCACTAATCTGCGTGTGCATTTTTTTTCTTGGTTCCCTCGTTCTGCCTTAGGTAAAATGGATAATTGTTTAGAAGAGTCAAAATTAACCAGACAGTTCCTCGCTTACATCACCTGTCTTCACTGCTTTATCATTCTGCGTTTAGATTACTCTTTGCATAATGAAGCTTTTTGTGACATCTGAACTTTCACCAGTTTTAATCTATGTTCCTTTGTTTTACTGTTGGCATACCTGGAACTACAGCTATGGATTAACTGAAAAAAAAATAAATTGTTCTGTATCTTTACTATTGCAGAAGCTGTGTACTGACCTATAACTGGAAGGTTTCTAGTTAACTGTGTAACAGCAAATTGTTGGAGGGATTAATTTCTCCCACAGGTTTAGTTTAGAGATCCAGCACTGAAACAGGCCCTTCGGCCCACCGAGTCTGTGCAGACCATCAACCACCCATTTATACTAATCCTACTCTAACTCCACATCCCCACCTGTCCCTATATTTCCCTAACCACCTACCTATACTAGGGGCAATATCAACCTGCAAGTGTTTGGCATGTGGGAGGAAACCTATGCAGACACAGGGAGAACTTGCAAACTCCACACAGGCAGTACCCAGAATTGAACCCGGGTTGCTGGAGCCACAGCTGCAGTGCTAACCACTGTGCCGTATTGCTGTTGTGAAGTGTTCTAGTGCCAGCTAGGCTGTAGAATACATCACAGCACTCTAGCTACAATTGTAGCCTTCTGAGTGATTGGTTTAAAAAAAAACTCTTGGATCCACTGCTGAAATCAGATAGTCTGGTAGAAGGTCACTGGAGATTGAATGGAAAAAGTCTTTGTGGTCACTCTGCAGAAAGAGTAGTACAGTATTTTATAACCCTTCCCTTTGGCTCGCAAAGGCCACTCCTGCTCAACTTATTTAACAGGACTTGCTTATTAGTCCAGTCCTTCACAGCCCCATGCAAGGTTGCAGCACAGAGTAATTTGTAACTGGTAATCTCAGTTTAGTGGGGTTTTTTTTTGAAACTTCGAGTTATGTAGAGGGGGAATTTGATCCTTCCATCTGCGCTGAAAGAAGTTAAAGGATATATTTATTTCCTAGAATTTCGTTAGGCAGGATGAGCAGAATGTGGAATTCTTTAACACAAAAGGTTTTTTGACACATAAGTTTCTTTAAAATGAATGGAAAGGAGAGCCTCAGGAATATTAAAGAATGTGGTGAGCAAGATTAGTAAAACATTTAAAATAAACTTTCTGGATAGGATGTTTGTAGTGCAGCACTCTGATAATAGGCATATTGCTAAGTAAGTGACAACAATTTGTTAAAAACACTTTATTGAGGAATCCTGTATTAAATTTAATATTGCATTGATGTACTAGCCTGGAAAAAAAATTGATACAATCAGGTAAACTGCTTAATGTAAAGACATGATACAAGCTCCATTATCTTGATCACAAATGACCAAGTCTAACTGTTTGACTCATTGATTCTAATGCTTTTATTTACACTCACACTCTCTCTCTCCAAGGTGCTGAAATCTTGCATAATAGCGTCTGTATTTCAAAATTAATTCATCAGTTGTGAAGCACTCTGGGATGTGCTACATTAATACAGGTTCTTTATCTTACAATTTATTGAATGCAAGGCCCCCTACCGCTCTATTTCAAGTGAGCCTTAATGGGCACTTGAGTGGGCTATTTAACTATGGGGGCATCACAGCCAGATCCACAATTGCTGGAGAGCAAGATTCATCCAAATGCTCTCCCCACCTCCCATGACCCAAGAATGCTGAGGTCAGTTAACAGCATAGGCAAGGAAGGGCCTTCCTGGGCTGCAAGACTTTGTCAGGACTGCTCCCTGGCTCAGTGAATAACAAACATGCCTCATTGTTTTACACTAATTAGTGGTTGGTTAGTTTAAGTTGTATTGGCAATAGGGGTCTTGCATAGATACCAGTTCTCTGTGGTGATTTAATTCCGAAACAGCATACAGCAACTGCAGGAGAAAAGTAACTTCTGTAGGCAAAACAAAATGCTTAAAAACCTGCATCATTTGAAATTTAAAAAACAGCAAGATACTCGTACAGTGTTAGAGGACCAGGCTTTACATCTCCCTAGAAGTTACGTTTTACTATTTAACAAGGTTACAAGATGAGGTAAGGGAGTGAAAGAGAACCAAAACACACAGAGGTAGAGGAAGAGACATCATCAGTCTACACCGATCGACATTGATTCTAGCCCAGACACACATCCAGGATTCAGGCGTGTGATAAGAAAACTTGGAAAAATTAAAAGAAAAATCTGAAAATATTGTAAACACACTGTGACAACTGATATTTCAAGTATTAGGCAATTATTTTGCACTGTGAAAGTGAAGCACAAGATTTCCAAATGAAAAGCAGCAGTTTTGTTTTAGCGCGTTACTTTGTCAGGAGGCATGAAGCCCGTGTCGCCTAATGTTCGAAGTGCAACCCTTCCATTAGGGCGGATGGTAAGCCAGGTAATGCTGCCATTATTGAGACACATTCTCAGCCATCCTTCTGGCGGGAACTGTAAAGCTCTAAAGGGAAAAGATAAACCATAGATTCACCAGGGATGTAAAGAAGAATTGTGAAATAATAGGGGGATCAACATTGGCACCCCTGCAAGAACAAGGGGTGCGAAAACAAAGACAACAGGTAAGTATGTTAGCATAGTGCTTATGTAACTGGACTAGTAATCCAGCGAGCTGGATTTATGATCCAGAGCCATGAGTTCAAATCCTTCCATGGTACTTGGGGGAATTTAAGGTTAGTTAAATAAATCTGGAATTAAAAAGCTAGTATTAGTAATGACCATGAAATGACTGAATTGTTGTAATAACCCATCTAGTTCACTAATGTCATTCAGGGAAGGAAATTTGTTGTCCTTATGCAGTCTGGTCTATATGTGACTCTGAACTGCCATGTGAAATGGCCATACAGTTGTATTGAATGAAGGCAACTCACCACCACCTTCTCAAGGGCCATTAATAAATGCTGGCCTTGCCAGCAATGCCCACATCCCATTAATGAGTTTAAAAAGAAATCAAGTAAGGCAGGAGGCACTCAAGTGAATGCTTTTTTTTCATTTTGATGGGTCTGTGATAAGTTGGTGTTAGCCTTGGCACTCTGCCTCTGAATGGTGTGGGTTCAAGTCCCAAGCCGGACATTTGAGCACATAACCTAGAACATCACTTCACTGCAGCACTGAGATACTGCTGCACTTTGGGGTTTTTTTTTGGATGAGACATTAAAATTGTGTCCCTTCTGGTTACTGCTCCTCCCCTGGAAACAGTATCTCAATATGCTATCAAAACCCTTACTGATTCTGAACACCTCCATTAAATCTCCCCTTAACCTTCTCTGCTCTAAGAAAACAATCCCAGCTTCTCCAGTCTCTCCGTATAACTGAAGTCTCTCATCCCTGGCAACATTTTAATATAGAATTTTAATAAAATATATGTATGACTGAAAAAGTGCATAGGCAAAACTTTTAATATACAACACATTTTTATGGATGATAGAAATTAAATGGTTTTTGTATACATTTGTGATCAAACTGGAATTTATTTCATGGAACTCAGACTCCATGGCTCTAATAATTATTTGGAAATTCACTGTCATGTATAAAAACCTTCACTCTTTCTCCAGTATATCTGTAAAAACACAAAACATTAAATAATTACCTGCAAACAAAATAGCGGATAACGTTTGCGTGACAGACAATGATCTCGTAACTATCATTCTGTTGCTTCAGATCCGCTCTGTGGATGTAGCGACGGAAGGCAGCTTCAATCCTTGCACCATCTTCATGATACTGCTGAGGACATTTAAAAAGCATGTAAACCACTTAACTTCACATGTAGACTGACTGCTCAAACTCAAAAATTAAAGTACCGGCCTGGAAATTAGAAACATGTTAACAAAACGTATTCACGACGACCTTTCAATTGAAATAAAGCATAGGAGCATTATACCATATTAGGCAAATGTATTATTCTGCTGGAAAGGGCAGCTGTGTGAAACCCGTGCCTCTAAGACCACAAGCTCTAATTACTGAATAGACACATGTCAAGATCAGTTACAGGAAGAACTTGAATTAAGGTAGTGCCTCAGGATGTATCCAAACCCTTCAGCCAATGAATCATTTTTGAGGTGCAGTCACAGTTGTATGCAAACAAGGCAGCCAATTTGTACACAGCAAGGTCCCACAAACAGCAATGAGATAAATGACCAATTAACATTGGTTGGCTGAAGAACGTTGGCCAGACCACCAGAAGTCCCTGCTCTTCTTTGACGAAGTGCCACACGATATTTTATATCCATCTGAAAAAGACAGGTAGGTAATGCCGCGGTTTAACGTTTCCTAAAGATAGCATTTTTGACAGTGCAGCACTCCCTCAATACTGGAATGGCATCAGCCTGGATTATGTGCTCAAGTGTCTGGAGTAGGTCTTGTATCCTTGACCTTTTGACCTAGGTTTAACAGTTCTCCCAGGTTAAATGCTCTTAGGCAGATCAATCCAGAGGGTACTTTTTATATTACTGGAAAAAAATTCTCTAAATTTGTAAATCCCCAGTTCCAGTGCATATATTAATCAATAGTGCCACCATTCTGACTCCTGCAAAAAAGGTATTTTCAATTGCTGACGGGTTTTCTCCATACTCCCATATAACTATAATTGTTTATTTTATGTTGTATTTAAAAATGATTGGCAAGGAATGTTTGATGTACTACTTTTGTTATATCACTAGTGGCACTGCTCAAGGTAAGCTGAAGGATGCACTGTTTTATACCATGTAGCATTCTGCTACTAAAATGTAGATGTGTTGCCCTATTATTGTCAGGTAAACACTGAATTAATTCAGCCAGAGGTTAAAGTTACTCATGTCTGGAGACAGGAACCCTATCTTTGTTTGTGCTCAGTTAGGAGCTTGCAGATATTGTGGCTCTGTATTGTGTGTCCCTGGTGAGTTCTTCTGTAATTCACAAATGGCTGCCTTTGTTTCTTTAATATTTACTTGCACTTCAGACAGGTTTCTAAGCTACAACAATCACTCACAGTTTAACAGACTAGAAGTACAAGTATGCTTAAATTTTTGTTAAATACAGATACCTCCATTTCTCCTGTATGTTTTGCCCATAACATGGTTCACTATAAGTCAGATCATCATTGCTGTTTTATAAAGACAGGAGTTTTAGCATGTGAACAATGTACAAAGTATTATTCTACTAAATGTAGAACAGTATCCTTTTAATACCAAAAATGCAAGTAAACACAGGTCAGAGTTCAATTGCAAACTTGGCTCCAAGTGAGAAGAACCTAGCATGAAGAAACTGGCTTTTTTCCCGAAAAGACTTTCACATCTGGAACAAAAAATAACATTTTTTTTATTCGTACCTGGGATGTGGGTGTCGCTGGCTAGGCCAGCATTTATTGCCCATTCCTAATTGCCCTCGAGAAGGTGGTGGTGAGCTGCCTTCTCGAACTGCTGCAGTCCATGTGGGATAGGTGCACCTACAGTGCTGTTAGGAAAGAAATTAGAGGACTTTGACCGAGCGACAATGAAGGAACAAAGATATAGTTCCAAGTCAGGATGGTGTGTGGCTCGGAGAACCTACAGGTGGTGGTGTTCCCATGCATCTGGTGGTAGGGGTCGTGGGTTTGGATGGTGCTGTTTAAGGAGCCTTGGTGCATTGCTGCAGTGCATCTTGTAGATGGTACACACTACTGCCACTGTGCATGGTGGTGGAGGGAGTGAATGTTTGTGGATGGGGTGCCAATAAAGTGGGCTGCTTTGGCCTGGATGGTGTTGAGCTTCTTGAGTGTTGTTGGAGCTGCACCCATCCAGGCAATTGGAGAGTATTCCATCACACTCCTGACTTGTGCCTTGTCGATGGTGGACAGGCTTTGGGCAGTCAGGAGGTGAGTTACTCGCCGCAGGATTCCTAGCCTCTGACCTGCTCTCGTAGCTACGGTATTTATATGGCTACTCCAGTTCAGTTTCTGGTCAATGGTAACATCCAGGATGTTGATAGTGGGGGATTCAGCGACCGTAATGCCATTGAACGTCAAGGGGAGATAGATAGATTCTCTCTTGTTGGAGATGGTCATTGCCTGGCACTTGTGTGGCGTGAATGTTACTTACCACTTATCAGACCAAGCCTGGATATTGTCCAGGTCTTGCTGCATATCTACACAGACTGCTTCAGTATCTGAGGAGTCACGAACGGTGCTGATCATTGTGCAATCATCAGCAAACATCCCCACTTCTGACCGAAGGATTGAAGGAAGGTCATTGATAAAGCAGTTGAAGATGGTTGGGCCTAGGACACTACCCTGAGGAACTCCTGCAGTAATGTCCTGGAGCATGTTCTGGCACACAAAGACAGATGAAGGGAAAGAGATGCAGATATATATACATATACTTCTTGGCCTTGTACTGCTTGTAACTCTTGACAAAGCACTGGTTAGACCACAATTAAAAGGCATTATATTGCTCTTGGAAGGAGTGCAGTGCAGATTCACCAGAATGTTACCAGGGCTCCATGGGTTAGATTATGAGGGATCACATAAACTTGGTCTGTAATTCCTGGAATACAGATTAAGGGGTGATTTGATGGAGCTTTATATGATTTTGAAAGGAATTAATCAGATGGAGAGAAACCTTTTCTGCTGGGGGGGGGGGGGGGGGGGGGGGGAAATTAGGACAAGGGGACATAAGTTTAAAATCAGAGCCAGGCCATTCAGGAGATATGTTAGAAAACCCCTCTTCATACAGAGGGTGGTAGAAATGTGGAACTCTCTCCCACAAAAAGCAGTAGATGCTGGGGCTCAATTAATAATTTTAAATGAGAGCGACAAATTTTTTGCTAGTCAAGCTTGTTGAGGGATATGGAGCCAAGGCAGTGGATGGAGTTAGGAAGATCAGACCCGATCTTCTATGTTGTATTCAGCACTTTTGGCCTAAGAAACAAGTGACAGTCAAGAACAAAGACTCTTAAATCGACATGGCTCCACAACAAAAAAAAACATGCCAAGATGTCCATATTTCAACATGGAGGTGAACTATAGTGGAACATTAACCACCATTGTACCAAGGGGAGATACTGTAATGTTTTGATTTGCATTGGTATTTCTCTACAGAAGCAGTTTAATGCAGTTCACCTTAAGCTTCATTCTTACCATAGCCTCTGGCTTCCAATGGCTCACTGGTGGGTCAGGTTCAATCGGTGCTCCTTCTCTCAGCAAGTCACAACTCATCATTTCCAAACCTAGAATCACAGCAAAGAATGCTCTTAATATGAAGACTGATAATTTCACGCTCAACTGCTATATAACAAAAAAAAAATTACTCATTTTTTCCTGGTAATTATGTTTCTTCCCATTCCCCTTCTGTAGCCCCATGTCAATGTTCTTCTATTTCCTTACAAAGATGCAACTGAGATCAGCGACATGCCATGGGAGGAATCCAACATCCAGCCACAGCCAAACACAAATCCATATCCCACTGCTCCATCACACCCTGTACACAATACATTTATCACTTCTAATATTTCTTTTACCAAGGAAGAAGTCCAAAGTCATAGTGAAAGAGGAGATAGTCGAGATACTAGATGGGTTAAACATTGATAAAGAGGATGTATTAGAAAGGCTGGCTGTACTTAAAGTTGATAAGTCACCAGGAGTGAATGGGATGCATCTGAGGCTACTGAGGGAAGTAAAGGTGGAAAGTGCACAGGTACTGGCCATAATCTTCCAATCCTTCTTAGGTGATTCCAGAGGACTGGAGATTGCAAATGTTGCAACCATGTTCAAAACAGGGTGTAAGGATAAACCCAGCAACTATAGGCCAGAAAGTTTAACCTCGGTGGTGGGAAAGCTTTTAGAAACAATAATCCAGGACAAAATTAACAGTCACTTGAACAAGAGTGGAATAATTAAAGAAAGCCAGCACGGATTTGTTAAAGTCAAATCGTGTTTAACTAATTTGATTGAGTTTTTTGATGAGGTAACAGAGAGAAGGTTGATGAGGGACTTCCAAAAGGCATTTGATAAAGTGCCACAAAGTTGAAGCCCATGGAATAAAAGGGACAGTGACAGCATGGATACAAAGTTGGCTGAGTGACAGAAAACAGAAAGTAGTGGTGAACAGTTATTTTTTGGACTGGAGGATGGTATATAGTCGGGTTCCCCAGGGGTCAGTACTAGGACCACTGCTTTTCTTGATCTATATTAATGACTTAGTTTTTTTATATTCTTTCATGGGATGTGGGCATTGCTGGCAAGGCCAGCATTTGTTGCCCATCCCAAGTTGCCCTTGAGAAGCTGGAGGTGAGCTGCTGTACAAAGCACACTTTCAAAATTTGCAGAAGATACAAAACTGGGAAGAATTGTGAACTGTGAGGAGCCAGTGATAGACTTCAAGGAGGACACAGGCTGGGGGACCAGGCAGACACGTGGCAGAGGCAATTTAACGCAAAGGAGTATGAAGTGATACATTTTGGTAGGAACAACAAAGAGGCAATACACAACATACAATTCTAAAAGTGGTGCAGTAGCAGAGGGACCTGGTGGTATATGTGCACAATTGTTGACAGTAACAGAGGAGAGTGAGAAAGTAGTTAAAAAGGCTTACAGGATCCTGGGCTTTATAAATAGACACAGAGTACAAAAACTAGGAAATTATGTTGAACCTTTATAAAACATTGGTTCAGTCTCAACTGGAGTACATAAGAACAAAAGAAATAGGAGCAGGAGTAGGCCATTCGGCCCCTCAAGCCTGCCCCACCATTCAATAAGATCATGGCTGATCTGCCCCAGACCTCAACTCCTCTTTCGTGCCAGCTCCTCATAGCCCTCAACTCCCCAATATTTCAAAAATCTATCTACCTCCTCTTTAAATACTTCGTGATCTAGCCTCCACAACTCACTGGGGTAGAGAGTTCCAGACATTCACTACCCTCTGAGAGAAGAAGTTCCTTCACATCTGAGTTTTAAATGTGTGCCCCCTTATTCTGTAACTATATCCCCTAGTTCGAGATTCCCCCAATAGTGGAGACATCTTCTCAACATCTACCCTGTCAAGCCCCCTCAGAATCTTATACATTTCAATAAGATCACCCCTTAATCTTCTAAACTCCAATGAATAAAGGCCTAACCTGTTTAGCCGTTCTTGATAAGTCAACCCCCTCACCCCAGGAATCAGCCTAGTAAATCTCTTTTGAACTGTCTCCAATGCTAGTATATTCTTTCTTAAATACGGAGACCAAAACTGTACACAGTACTCCAGGTGCGGCCTCACCAACACCCTGTACAGTTGTAACAAGACATTCCTTTTTTAAACTCCAACCCCCTAGCAATAAAGGCCAACATTCCATTTGCCTTCTTAATTACTTGCTGCACCTGCATCCTAACTTTTTGTGTTTCATGCACAAGAACATCCCCAGATCCCTCTGTGCTACACTTTTTTGAAGTCTCTCTCCATTTAAATAATAGTCTGCCTTTTGATTCTTCCTACCAAAGTGCATGACCTCACACTTTCCTACATTAAACTCCATTGGCCAAGTTTTTACCCACTCACTCAACCTATCTATATCCCCTTGCAGATTCCTTTTGTCCTCATCACAACATACCCTCTCACCTATTTTTGTATTGTCAGCAAATTTGGATATATTACACTCTGCCCCCTCCTCCAAGTCACTAATATAGATAGTAAATAATTGAGGCCCGAGGACTGATCCTTGTGGCACTCCATTAGTTACGTCTTTCCAACCTGAAAAAGACCCATTAATCCCGACTCTCTGTCTTCTGTGTGTTAACCAATCCTGTGAGCTCCTATCTTGAGCAATAATCTCTTATGTAGCACCTTATCGAATGCCTTCTGGAAATCTAAATACACTACATCTACCGGTTCCCCTTTATCAACTCTGCTTGTCATATCCTCAAAGAACTCTAGCAAATTTGTCAAACATGATTTCCCTTTCACAAAACATATTGACTCTGTTTGATTATGTTAAGCTTTTCTAAATGTCCTGCTACTTTAAAACTCTTGGATGTAGGCCATCAGGTCCTGGTGACTTGTCTGCCTTTAGTGCCATTAGTTTGTCAGTGTTTGTAGAGTGTCCAATTCTGGTACAGCACTTTCAAAAGGACAAAAAGGCGTTCGAGAGGGTGCAGAAAAGATATGTGAGAATCATTGTGGGGATGAAAAACTTCAATTATGTGGAGAGAGTGGAGAAGCTGGGGTTGTTTTCCTTAGAGAAGAGAAAGTTGAGAGGAGATGTGATAGAAATGTTCAAAATCTAGACAGAGAGAAACTGTTCCAATTGGCAGAAGGGTTGAGAATCAAAGGACCCCAATTTAAAGTGACCAAAGTGCTCAAAGAGCTCAAGGCAACATGGGGAAAAACCTTTTTATACAACGAGTGGTTACGATCCGGAATGCACTGCCTGAAAGGGTGGTGGAGACAGATTTAATCATGGCTTTCAAAAGGGAACTGGATAGGCACCTTAAGGGGGGAAAAAAGTGCAGAGCTATGGGGAGAGCACCAGGGAGTGGGACTAGCTAAATTGCTCTTGCAGAGAGCCAGCATGGACTCCATGGGCCGAATGTCCTCCTTCTGTGTTGTAACCATGCGATGATTTAATTCTATGACTCATACCCCACTGCTCCACCGTACCCCATGCACAGTACCTCTATCCATATCCCACCGCCCCATCATACCCTGTACCAATGTTCTCACTAAGTTGCGCAGCAGCCTGGAAGGTAGTACACAGGTCCTGGTCAGTGCAAAATACCACGCATGTGCGACCACAACCAGCACGCACAGAAAATGGAAAGGGACTGCACACCGGGAAAAAAAATGGCCGTGCACAACTAAATTTTAAAGGGAACATTGCATCTTTCCACATCCCACTGCTCCATCACACGGTCTACACAAAACTTCTATCATTTCAGTGCACAACATTGGCTGTCACGTTTCCAACAGTGACTACACTTCAAAAGTTCTGATGATGGGCTATCGATCCAAAATGTGAAATCTGTTTCTCCACAGATACTGCCTGAGCTGCTGAGCATTTTCTGTTTTTACTTGAAAAGTACTTCATTGGTTGTAAAGTGCTTTGGGACACCTTGATATTGCGAAAGGGGTTAAATAAATGCAAAACTTCTTTTCTTTCTCTTTATAATTTCTACTATTCTCCGTTGGTCCCAAGTTAAGTCACTGGGAGTTGTCTTCAAGATTCGGTAAAAGTTGCTTCTAGCTGCTATAGAACAGCCAGCCACCTTTGGAATTTGAATTTCTTCTTCGAGTTGATTCCCGAGAATTCTATGACTGTGCTAACAGTCCACAGCTGACTGTGTTTCTTGCACCAGCACAACTAAATGACTGAAGCCTCTAAACTGCCAAATTAGCTTGCATGCTGCAGATTCTGTCCGGATGTCATGAGAACCAGTGAAGCCCATTTATACACTGGATCCTAAGCAACTTCAATGACCAGTTTCGCAAACTGGGACTCACATATTCTGCCACTACATCAACAGTTACAACCTGCATTTCTATAATGCCCTTAAAGTAGTAAGACTTTGAGAAAAGGGATAGTCAAAACATGCTGCGTTTTCACCTTCTCATTCTCTGGGTTCCTAAACGAGGGTTTCATGTTAAGTCTTAAGTCTGTGTGTGCTAGAACACCTGGCAACATGTGTCCATGGTGCTGACTAGGCTTTTGGAGTAAACGTGCAGTAAAAACAACATAGGAAGGTCCTACACATGGCTCTGTTTGAAATAATAAACCTATGGAAGTCAGTCTGAAAAGAAATCCTGTTGTACAACAGCTGGTACAGAAAATGTTGCAGAAATAGGAATAAAATGCACATTCCTCCATAACATTGCTTCAGTGATGCAGCGATTTATATCACTTTTCACATCCTCAGGACATTCCAAAATCTTCATAGCCAACAAAATGGATCTCTTTTCTCTTGAAACAAGGTAGCTAAAGTCTTTAAAATTATGAAAGGTTTTGATAGAGTAAACTGAGGGAGAAAGTTTCCACTTGTGGGGAAGAGCATAACTAGAGGCCATCGATATGAGATAGCAAGAAATCCAACAGGGAATTCAGAAGAAACTTCTTTACCCGGAGAGTGCTGAGAATGTGGTACTCACTACCACAGGGAGCAGCTGAAGTGAACAGTAGAGATGCATTTAAGGGAAAGTGAGCATATGAGGGAGAAGGGAATAGAGGGTTACAATGATAGATTTAGATTAGGAAAGATGGGGGGATGCACAAGTGAAACATAAACACCAGTATGGACTGGTTGGGCCGAATGGCCTGTTTCTGTACATTATATCCTATGTAATATGTAATGAGTTACTTTTGATGCACTGTCACTATTGCTACATGGGCAAACAGCTGCCACGTTGCATACAAAAAGATCCCACAAACAGAAAATGGGATAGGTGACCAGTTACAGCTTCTCCAAATACAATTAATTCAAAGGGCTTTTTTGGGTCAAAATTTGAATTATCAGTAACTGGAATAAAGCAATTGAAATAAAACAGTGATACAAAAGCAAAATACTGTGTATACTGGAAATCTGAAACATAAACAGAAAATGCTGGAAATTGAGAAAAATTGACTTGAAATGTTAACTCTGTCTCTCATGCCACAGAGTTGCGACCGACCTGCTGAGTATTTCCAGCATTTTCTGTTTTTACTTTAAATAAAACAGCACTTCTTTGCAGAAACCCCAAGCTAAATTAAGCAACTTTGAATTCGGAGTGGGCTAATGTTGGTGTTGGTTGAAGCAGGAATGTTGCCAGACACCAGGGAAACTCCTCTTCTATAAATTTTGCATTGGAATCTTTTATATCCACCTGAGCAGCCAGATGGGGCCTCGGTTCAATATCTCATCTCTGACGATACAGTGCTCCCTCAGTACTGCACTCAGGCCTCAGCCTAGATTATGCATTCAAGCCCTGCAGTGGGACTTAAACCCACAACCTTCTGACTCAAAGGCAAGAGGGCTAACAAGTGAAACAAGCTAATATTAATGAAATAAATAATGAAGCACTGACTAGATTCAGGTTGTTACAGAATTTATGCCCTCGATACCCTCTCCGTTTTACAACATTATCCTTTCACATCTAGGAACATAGGAATTGCTAAATGAAAAAAAGACCCAGGTTCCTCTATTTCGCCTTCTCCCAGCCAGGTAATCACATGATACAATGATAATGGAGTTGTTGACCAATCACAGTGATCAATCTCTATCAATGAGTCTATAACAGAACCATACATGAGGTGGGGAAAACCCCCAATGATGGAGAGCTTTGGGAACCATAGGCCCAAAGTCACCTGTTCCTCCTAAGCACGTTCCACTCACCACACGTCAGGTCTCAAATTACTCACACACTGGATCACAAAATGTTATATCCATCTATACATCATGGATATGCACAACAACTTACATTTATATAGCGCCTTTACCATAGTAAAACGTCCCAAGGCGCTTCACAGGAGCGATTTATCAGCCAAAATTTGACACCGAGCCACATAAAGAGATATTGGGACAGGTGACCAAAAGCTTGGACAAAGTTTTAAGGAGCATCTTAAAGAAGGAAAGAGAGGCAGAATAAATAAACCTAACGTCATTGTGCCTTGTCACTGATAAATACCCGAGTCTCAACAGATAGAACTTTTTCTGCTAAGCCACTGCACTATAATTGGTTATCAAAAACAGTTTTAAAAAATGCCAGTCTGCAAAGTGCTCATAAGACACAGAAACTATTTTTGCTGAGAACAGGGTGAAGCTCCGACCCACCTGGCAGGTATTTACTAATAATTGTCGCCGTCTCTTTTGCTCTGGTCATACTGGAGTGAATCAAGATGTCAAAGTTCAATCCCAAACTGGCCAATCGCTGACCCGTCAGCTCAGCCTGTTCACGTCCTGCAAAGAAATAAATTTCATCCTGAACGTAATGACCCGGTTATTGATGATAATGGCACAACTTTTTCAACTAACAAAATAAATAGCCTTCAAATGTCTGGTGGACTGCACATTGCTTAAGTACTAATGCAATAACTTAGTGATATCCTGAACATCGTTCCTTTAATCAGGGTGTGGCAAAGCACTCACTGCACTGTCTCTTATTCATCCTTTCTGACACAGGAGCTCAGAACAGTGGAACTCCTTGGTTCAATCGCCCTTTCTCCAACTGTTAAAATCTAAGTTTGGCATTGTCACTTGTAACTGATCTCTCGAATCTCCTCTCCTACTCTCCCACTGTGCTGGTGTCCTGCACAACAACGACATATGTTTATATAGCGCCTTTAACGTAACAAAACATCCCAAGGCTCTTTACAGGAGTGTTATAAAACAAAATTAAGACATCAAGCCACATAAGGTGATATTAGGGCTGATGGCCAAAAGCTTGGTCAAAGAGGTAAGTTTTAAGGAGGGAATTCCAGAGCTTGGGGCCTTGGCAGCAGAAGGCATGGCCACCAATGGCACAGCGATTAAAATTAGGGATGCTCAAGAGGGCAGATTTAGATGAGTGCAGAGATCTTGGAGGGTTGTGAGGCTGGAGGAGATTACTGAGATAGGGAGGGGCGAGGCCATGGGGGGATTTGGAAATGAGGATGAGAATCATAAAATAATACAGCAGAGATGGAGGCCATTTGGCCCATCATGCCTGTGCCAGCTCTTTGTAAGAATTGTCCAATTAATCCCTTGCCCTTTCCCCTAAGGCCAGCACATTTTCCAGCGCAAGACCTTGGCCCCTGGTTTCTCAACAACAGTCATTCCCTGGTCCAGTCTTTTTCCCTGCACATGGACAAACATCACAAAATAATACTAAATACAAACAAACTCTGCAAAAGGTCTCGCACAATAATTTCATGAAGTACAAACCCAGCGATGTCAGAATTCTTTCTTTGTCTGTTGAGGCACTCAGGTTGTACTGGGAATGTCTGATCAGGAGGATATGCCTTGTGGCTTTGACTTTGTGATTTTCAAGTTGAGTAGACAAGTCCTCAGACTCCTCTTTATTTTTCTTGTTGGGTTTAATAAGTGAAATTGGCTCCCTCCTAAAACAAAGAAAATACAAATATGAACCACCACGCCAGAGCTCTGCTCTCCGACAATAAAATGCTTCGCTGGCACTTGAACTATCTGGCTGAAAACTGGATAACTCACCTTAACAAGAGCCAATTCCCTTCAGCACAACTACTTCCACACAACTGTATTAAATTCTGGCAGCATTTACCAGCAATAGTGCAGCAAAGTGGATGGAACCCATTCAGCAGTGTACTTCGAATTCTACCAGCACCACAGTATTTTTACAATACTATAATGACTAAACTAGAAAAACACAGCTTAAAGCAGACTGACTAACATCAGCTATATATTGTAAGTGTTTTAGTGACATAGGAACAGGAGAAGGCCATTCTGACCCTCATAGGTGTTCTATGCCTGATTTGTATCGGTCTTTGGCCCATCCCTCAATACCCATTCCCAACAACAATCATAGAGAAATACAGCACTGAAACAGGCCCTTCGGCCCACCAAGTCTGTGCCGACCATCAACCATTTATATTAATCCCATGTTCCCTACCACATCCCCACCTTCCCTCAATTCTCCTACCACCTGCCTACACTAGGGGCAATTTACAATGGCCAATTTACCTATCAACCTGCAAGTTTTCTAGGTAATAAAATTGAAACTGAAAAAGGATTGGAGAAACCCGAGTCTCCAACCTCCAGAGGAATGAGAGATGATCAAATAGAGGGATTTAACAACAACATTAATTTCTATAGCATAAAAGCAAAAAACTGTAGAAGCTGGAAATCGGAAATAAAAACAGAAAATGCTGCAAATACTGAGCAGGTCTGGCAGCATTTGTGGAGAGAGAAGCAGAGTTAACGTTTCAGGTCAGTGACCCTTCTTCAGAAGTTCTGATTGAAGGTGACAGATGTGAAATGTTAACTCTGCTTCTCTCTCCAGGGATACTGCCTGACCTGCTGAGTATTTTCAGTACTTTCTAGATTAGATTAGATTAGAGATACAGCACTGAAACAGGCCCTTTGGCCCACCGAGTCTGTGCCGACCATCAACCACCCATTTATACTAATCCTACACTAATCCCATATTCCTACCAAACATCCCCACCTGTCCCTATATTTCCCTACCACCTACCTATACTAGTGACAATTTATAATGGCCAATTTACCTACCAACCTGCAAGTCTTTTGGCTTGTGGGAGGAAACCGGAGCACCCGGAGAAAACCCACGCAGACACAGGGAGAACTTGCAAACTCCACACAGGCAGTACCCAGAATTGAACCCGGGTCGCTGGAGCTGTGAGGCTGCGGTGCTAACCACTGCGCCGCCCTGTTTTAATTTCATTTCTATAACACCTTTTACAGCCTCAGGACACCCCAAAGTACTTTAAAGCCAATGAAGTGCTTTTGAAGCGTTATCACTGTTGTAATGTAGGAAAGGTGGCAGTCAATTTCTGCACAGCAAGATCCCAATTACAGCAATATGATAACGACCAAATAAAATGTTTTTGTAATGTTGAACAAAGGATAAATATTGGCCAGGACACTGGGGTTAACTCTTCTGCTCTTTGAAACAGTGCCATGGGATCTTTTACAACCACCTGAGGGGGAAAGCAGGTTTAACATCTCAGCTGACAGAGGGCACCTCCAACAGTGCAGCACTCCCTCAGTACTGCAGTGTCAGCCTGGATTTAGTCTCTGGAGTAGGACTTGAACCCGGAACCTTCTGCCTCAGAGGGAAGGGGGATTCACGCTGCCAAACCCCGGGCCCGGAGCCCCGGCCTCTCCCGCACTCACTTGTCCCAGTTGGAGTCCCAGCCCGCGGCCGCTCGCTGCTCCAGACCCGCACTCGGGCTCCAGCAAACCGCCGCCTCCACCCTGCCCTCGCCGCGCCTCTGAGTCGCTGCAGCCGCCGCCACCACGGCCGCCGTGCCGGCGATGCCACACGCCACATGGAAGGCTTTCCGGAACGCCATGGAGCCGGGGCTGAAAAACGCGCAGTTTGGGGACCTAGGAATTAAAGCCCCGGGCCCCGGTTAGCGGGGGAACGGTAAACGCCAGACACATTTCCGGCTACGGAAGCCGAAAGGGGACAAACGGCGGTTGCGAATCGTTCGACAGCGCGAGTACTTTCAGCTTAATTCAGATTTGTCGCCAAAATGTTTTGGGGAAAAGTCAGAATTCCCAGCTCCCTCCTTCTGGTCGCGGGTAGAGCAGAAAATAAATAGGACTTGGAATTTCCTTCTTCCTCATCCAGCAGGTTTGTGTAATTAATCTCCACAGCTCGTTTCTAAATAAATCTCCCACTTTAATTTCAACTGCGCAATGAGGCCTTTTCCCCCCAATGTCTCCTTTCATTTCCCCTTGTCTTCTGTTCTAATGCCTACAAGCAAAAATAGGAAGTGATAAATATCATCTTAACAATTCCTCACTGATACTCATTGTTAACCCAACATCCTCCGAAGGAAAATAAATATGTTTATGTATGGACAAGATCTCTGTTACCCCAGCCTGACACCCCTTTTGATCACTCCCCCATTGTGGGCCGAGCCTTCAGCTGCCTGGGCCTTAAGCTTTGCAATTCCCTCAAACTTTTTTTTTTTAAAAAGGCGAAGTGGAGAGGCAAAAAAAGATAGGTGCTATATAAATGCAGGTCTTTTAGAACGTCAGGATGTCCCAAAGTGCTTAATTGTGAACAGAGTACTTTTGAAGTGTAATCATTGTTGTATGGCAGCCAATCTATGCACAGCAAGATCCCACAAACAGCAAGGTGAAAATGACCAGATAATCTGGTTTTAGTGATGTTAAGACTGAGGGATAAATATGGCCCAGGACGCTAGGGAGAACCCTTGTGCTCTTTTCAAACCAGTGCCATGGAATCTTTTACATGCAATTGACAGAGCAGATGGGACCTCAGTTTATCATATCCAAAAGACAGCACCTCAGACTTTGCACCTACAGAAACCTAGGCGGACACCCCTGCTAGATTGAATCTACAACCTTTAGAGGCAAGAGTGGTAGGTGCTGAGCAGCCACTTACATTAAAATGCTCCTTAAAGCTACCACTTTTGGCCAAGTTTTTAGTTACCGATCTTAATGTTCCCTTTACTGAGGCTTGGGTGTGTAATTTTGTTTGATAATCCTCCTGTGAAGCACTTTGGGTTGCTTTACTACATTAAACGTGCTATATAAATGCGAGTTGTTGATGTTAATATTTATGCCCCAAGTTTGACAGGACAGAATCTATAATTGTGTGGTTGGGTATTTCACACAATTCAAGAGGCACAAGATGATGACCCACCCTTGGAGTTCACTGAAATTCTGGTGACAAAACTGTTGTAAAAGTCCAGTGTTTAACACCTTGGTTCAAACTACAAATACTGACATTTAACATTTAATTTAATAGAGTAAAATGGGGGTGGGGGGAGCTGCAATTTAAAGACAAAAGGAGTAAGTTACTGTTCTCAATAATTAGCATTCTAGAAGAGATAAATTATATTAGCATAATAGAAAATCACATCTGTTCTTCCCGCACCCAAAAAATTAAGAACTTTAAGAAACTGAGTTTCACTAGAGATTTGTTACTTAATAAGGATATAAGCATTAAGAGCATATTGAACCCAATAAATTATCTAGCTGAATAATGTAAAACAATCAGTACATTTCCATTTGTAATGAAATTTATGATCAATACATTTGTGAAAAATTGCCCTTTTATTTAGGAGCATCAGTCTGGCCTTTGGAGTGCAGCCAATAGATGGGTTGTGGGAACATCAGGCCCAGTGATAACACACCAAGTGAGAATAGCAGTGTGTTGGGCGGCGAGTGGGGTCCATGCGCTGTTTGAGACACAGCAGACTTCTGCTCTCCCCATAGCACAGAGACTGTGCTAGTCAAAGTCACGAATGACATTGTGAGAGACTAGGGCCATGGTTTGTTGTTCATCATCATAACCTCACCTCTCCTCCCCTCGGGCTTGGCAACTCTGTTTGGACATATTTCCTTATGACCTCCTACCTCCAACCCCACACACCTGCCCAATTTGCCGGTCCACGCTATGACCTGCCTTCCCACACTAATTGGAAAGCAAATAGACACTTTATTATAAAAAGCAAAATACTGCGGATGCTGGAAATCTGAAACAAAAACAAGAAATGCTGGATTCACTCAGCAGGTCTGGCAGCATCTGTGGAAAGAGAAGCAGAGTTAACGTTTCGGGTCAGTGACCCTTCTTTGGAACCCCCTTTATTACCTGATTGGATGATACTTGACTGTCAGTCAACCGGCCCTTTCTTCCTGATGACTTTTTCTCCCAGGATGGCAGCAGTGTCCTGGAGATTACTCTTTAATTCCTGAAGATTTCATGGAAATCCTGTAGGGTTGGCAACCCTCCCCTCCCTAGCAGCCTGCTACCCTTCATACACAGAGACAGGCCTCAGTTAAGAATTGGGAAGTGGGGGGGGGGGAAATACACCTTGATTTTGTGTGACAGTGTAAAACAGGTGACAGTGAATCGACATCCAGTTTACATCTCTCCCTTTGAAGCCAATGGAAATAAAACTGGGGAGAGATGTTAAATAAGGCAGATCGACCTGCTATTGTATAAGACGAGATGAAAAGGTTAGTATTCTGGCAGTTTCAAATCAAATGAGCTGAAGGACTTTTCTTCTCCAAAGCCATCCTCGAGTAACAGAATTATTTGCAATGAATGTTTGGATGTTTAAACTGGCAAATTGCTTACAAATTCTGTTTCGATGAAAGAGCCTTTATACGAAGCCCAGTCATGCTGAAGTTAACTGCCAGGTCCCAGGGCACTCTGCCACAAAGGGTCACCAACTCTGGTTTGGCGTCTTCGTATCTGCACCGGCTCTCTGAATAAGCAGTTCACCGAATGCCATTCTCCTGCCTTCTCCCTGTAACCCTGCACATTCTTCCTTTTCAAGATAACAGTCTAATTCCCTTTTGAATGCATCGATTGAATCTGCCTCCACCACACTCTCAGGCAGCGCATTTCAGATCCTAACCACTCGCTGAAAGTGTTCAAAGAAAAAATACATATTTTACTGCCCCTATGATTTTTCTCCTGGGTTTTTGCTTCCAGCAGTGTCCTGGAGATTAACCTTTAGTTCCAGGAGATTCCAGGCCAATCCTGGAGGATTGGTACTCTCCTGCCACAACTGAGCCTGGCATTACCAACCATCAAGGAGAACTGTAGAGACCGGGCTGCCTCACTTTTGCACTTGAAATAAAAGAGTGAAGGGTTGCAGGAGGTAAAGAAAATAAGACCATGACTTTCAGTCACGTACAGTGTAAGACAACGTAGTAACAGGAGGAGGCCATTCAGCAAGATCATAGCTGATCTGTATCCCAACTCCATCCACCCTCCTTGGTTCCCTATCCCTTAATACCCTTGGCTAGCAAAATTCTACATGGTGGAGTGTTAGCAGATTCTTGATGTATTTAAAGCTGCGTTTGTTTATATTAAAATTTATAAGACTTAACATTATTTAAAATGACAACATATAAATAATTACAAATGTCTGTTATTCACTGGAGATGCACTTACGCTGGTAAATTAAACATTGAGTGACCTTCATGAATCTCCTTAATGAAAGTGTTATCCTGGGTGTAATATTACATCCTCAATGTGACTGAACCAATGTCCTCCATTTACAACTAATTTGTTTATACAACAATGGCAACCAAATCACATAGCAACCAACCAGTAAAACACAGCAGCAGCATCCAATACATATAAAATATGAGAAATAATCTTTGTTGAAACAGTATTAGAATTTTGTGCTACTTTTACTTTTACATCAGCACTTTATTATAGAATGGGGACTGCGTTAAAGGTGTTATCCAAATGAAAGTTGTTCCTGTTAAAACCTGCCTCTCTGATGAAGTTTACCCCTTCTAAGTCACTCCTTCTTTGGCTCCATGTCTATTTCTGTAAAGCATTTTGGGACTTTTGCTACACAACAAGTATTGTATAAATGCAAGTTGTGATTATTGCCAGCTGTTCTAAGAATCTGCATTGGGACCCAACAGGGGCTGGTTGCAAAGCACCAGAGGAAATAACAGATGAACAGTGCCTATAAGTCATGAGTCAGGTTTGAGCCTTGTTCTCTGTGTGATCTCATTAAAACTCATGGTGAGTAACATTTAAAGCAGAATATTGGTACGTGTGACCTCTTGAACTTCGTCTGATTTCAAGGTGTAAACATTTCTGTGCTGTATACTTTCAGGTGAATTTGGACCTGGGCCCCACTATTCTAACAGTTAGAAACTGATCACCATTGACTGCTTTAAGTACAGGAGTACAGAAATAATGAAGTCTTGCTTCAATTGTATAGAACCTTGGTTAGACTGCACCTGGAGTACTGCGTGCAGTTTTGGTCCCCTTACCTTAGGAAGGATATTATTGCCGTAGAGGGAGTGCAACGAAGATTCACCAGACTTGTTCCCAGGATGGTGGGACTGTCCTATGAAGAGAGATTGGGGAAACTGGGCCTGTATTCTCTAGAGTTTCGAAGAATGAGAGGTGATCTCATTGAAACCTACAAAATACTTAAAGGGATAGACAGGGTAGATGCAGGTAAGATGTTTTCCCTGGTTGAGGAGTCTAGAACCAGGGAACACAATTTCAAAATAAGGGGGAAGCCACTTAGAACAGAGATGAGGAGAAATTTCTTTACTCAGAGGGTTGTGAATCTTTGGAATTCTCTACCGCAGAGGGCTGTGGAAGCTCAGTCATCGAATATGTTTAAAGCAGAGATTGACAGATTTCTAAATACCAATGACATAGGGGGATATGAGGATAGTGTGGGAAAAAGACATTGAAATGGATGATCAGCCATTATCATATTGAATGGCGGGTCAGGCTCGATGGGCTGAATTGCCTACTCCTGTCCCCATGCTCCTCTGGCTATCCATCCCTCTATATTGTTAGTACAATGCATTAACGTATATACATCATGTCAACCGTGCCTCAGTGGGTAACTCTCTCACTGCTGAGTCAGAAGGTTGTGGGTTCAAGTCCCACTCCAGAGACTTGAGCACAAAAATCTAGGCTGAGACTTCAGTGCAGTACTGAGGGAGTGCTGCACTGTCAGAGGTGCTGTCTTTCAGATGCGATGTTAAGACAAGGCTCTGTCTGCCTTCTCAGTGTGGCAATGTTTGCAGAGGGTCCCTAGGAGTGTGGTGATATTTATAGAGGAAAGCCCCATCAAAAGTTTGAAAACCACTGCATTATACAACAAAACGGCAGTTTACCATTGCTGCTCTTACTCAGAATGCTACATTGTTTTATGCTTGGTGAATATTTTATTTCAAACTTGGATGAAATTAAAAAGTATTTATCCTATTTCTTCAGTATGCTTTTCAGATATTGAATAGGTTGGGGATCAGGAATTATGTAACACTTGAAAATTCAGGTTCAATTTCAAAACAGTCTATTCATCCTTACACCAAACAGGATTGTGTCAAACAAATCAATGCTTATTTATTTATTACTTTCATAAAAATGTTTCCTTAATTATGTCAGAGGAAAAAGGGATCACAGAGAAAAGTCCTGTTTTGAACAAGCCATGATTTATTTTCAGAAGGAAATGTGCTTTTGGATGGTCTGTAAAAGTGCTGATAATATATTAAGTGGAATTTCCCTGTAATCACGAGTGTAGAACTCCCATCCCCAGTTATCTTGTACAGACATTAATAGCTCAAACAATTGGAAACAAAGAAAGCTCTCATTACGAATTGGGTGCAGAATATCAGTGAATCCCTCAAAACTTACTGCACAAATGGATCAGCATTTTACAGCTGTCACTGTCCTCAAATAATGGGTGACTGAATTAAATCATACGTATTCACCTATAATAATGTGTTTTATATATAATTTTTGTCATGCTGTATCTCACAATATACTACCTTTTACCAAAGGCTCTAATTTACTAACAGTCTCAGCAGTAATGTAACACCATTAATTAACAGATGTTCAAGCAGGAACTAAATCATGTAAATAAAACACAGTTGAATCCAATTATTGTGTACTCCTGGGAACAGCGAGGTTTCTGTTCCTGAGAGCTACCATTTCGATATTGATTTCTTCATGAAACCTTCACTGGAACCAGGTAAAAAATAGTTGTAACCAGAGGCTTATAGTCAAAGTTCACCTTATTGATATTTCACCACAAATTCATTTTAAAAAAATACAAGTTAACAAAGCATTCAATCATGTGGAGAATTCTTCTACACCCAGTTTCAATGAGCTCTTTCTGCTTTCTGATAAAACAAATCCAATAAATCAATTTAACTTGTGCATTTTCACTCAGTTAGATACTGATTGTGGAGAACAGCCTACCTTCCAGTCATTTTTCCACCCCAGGTACATTACAGTGTACAATCATTTCTAATCTTGAATAAAATGATACATGTTTGAAAAAAAGGGAGCTTAAAATAAGTCTTTGCTGGAACAAAAATTTCAACCAACTGCACCAAAAATTGATTGACCATTTATCTCAATACTTTTTGTGGGACCATGCTGTGAACAAAATGGTTGTCATGTTCACCTAAGAGCGATGACATTTCAAGTGCAATTTACATCATGAAAAGTGCTTTGAGAAGTCCTGAGAAATGCGATAAGGTGCGCTACAGACACGTTTTTTGCTGTCGAAGTAACAGAATATTATTAAAGTATAAATTCACAGCAACTGCCAACATCCGCACTCACACAGTTTAAAACAGCAATCAGGAAGTTGCTGTTAGAGTTATCCCGCTTCTCCAGAGGCTGCACTCTACCTTTATATTGCTAAGAGACTCAGTATTCAAATACATGGAATAGCGTGATATATAGCTGATACCGACTAAAGACGCAAGAGTTAGACTGTGCCAATTTCAGTGTAAGTAAATTTTTAATGGTGTGCTAAGTCTTAACTACTGTCAAAGAACCTCTCTGGCACTGAAAATTAACTTTTGAAAGCATGGCGTCTCATTCCTTCAGCTCTTAATTAGTGTTGGAGATTTTAATGAATAAAATTTAACTGCTTTTAATACTTTTTTTCCTGTCTCTTATCTCTCCTAATCTGATCTTTCATTCCCTCTCTTTATTTAGCTTTCTGTACAGGATTTGACATTGAATTTGTTACGACTGAGGCGGGAGGAGTGCACAGTTTATTCCAGTTCCACTTCTCCACAGGTCACAACATATTTTTAAATGTTTTACCCAGTTACTGATACGGCCAATTATATATTTGATCTATTTTAGTTTCAGAATAAAATCCACCCACCAAGTTTCTTTAATAAATAACAAAAGTATTAATATATTATAAAACAAGACTTAGTCAATAAAGATGCATAGCTTTAACACACACTTTAAAATATGACAGTATATATTTCCTTCTAAATACCCAACACGCACACACCGGTTAAAGGAAAAATAAAGTTGCTTTGGCCAAAGTACTTATTAATACTTTAAGAAAAAGGATAATTTATGTTCCAGATGGCATACAGTCTGACGTCCGAGTACACGTAGACAGGTCACTGGGATCCTTTCAGAAGTAGTTCGTTCAGGAGATGTTGAGAGGAAATTTTCCAGAAGCTTCTCAGGAGAAATGCTGCTTCAGTTTCTCTATTTCGTACACTTGATTCTCAGGGATTCTCAAAGAGGTGGAAAAAGATGAACTGGTCTCTTTTAGCAGGCTGACCCCCAACTGACACAAAACAGTCTAAAACCAAACCAACTCTTGACCACCATAAAGTTGTCACTTCTCTGTAAACAACTCCCCCTAGTCACCAAGGCTTCTGTTGTTTATTTAGCTTAAGACATGTGACATCCAGTAAATGTTGTTTTTAAACAGAAAGCTCAAGTCCTTCCAGTGACCTGTTTTTTTTTAAATTAAAAGTCCAGCATCCATGGAATCACTCCAGTCCTCCAAATAAATCCATCTCTACAATCTTCAACCATGAGTCCTCAAAAAAAATAGAAGCACTTACATAACAAGTTTGATATTTTATCTGATGCTTATTAATGATTCTTCAGTATTATTGGTTTAAGGAGATACACTGTTGCCCTGTCCTGTAGGAGGCACTGCTGTTTTGGCTCTCATTATAAGTGCCAGTGCAAAATCCCATTGAAAGTCTGTGGGCCAGTGCAAGCTTAATGAGGGGCTGACGGCGCTCATTTGCCACTGACTGCAAAATCAGGCCCAAGATCTTCCTTCATATGTCTGGGTTAATAGGTTAATAAAAATAAAACTTTGATTACAAGATTGAGGGATAAAATAATGTTTCCATATCCATTAGATTAACTAATTGCACATCACCATCTTTGGCCTACAGTTAAAAGCAGCATTACATATGGACAGATGAAAACCCAATGGATAATTTAGTTAGTTGATGTCCAATGTTTTAAACGCAAAATATAGAGACCAATTAGTTCTGCGTTCTCAATGAAGCCTTAAAAAGCTCCAAAGACTTCGAACACCGTAACTACACAAGATTATTACAGATGAGGAAGGCTGTTTTTCCCATCTTAGTTCATCCATTCAGAAAGATCCCAACATCCCCCTTGCAGCATCCAACAGGTTCTTAAATAAAGTCAAGGTTTTCACCTCCACTATTCTACCTTGGAACTGATTCCAAGTTTTGAAAGACTGTGTGAAGGAGAATTTCCTGACTCCAGCCCTAAATTTGCCTTTTACTAATTCAAACATGTGCCTCCTCGTTCTGATCTAATTTAGTTTGAAATAACATCCTGGATTTACCTTTTACTGTTTACTATCTTGCACCTCAATAAAATCACCTTGCAGAAATCTCTCTTCAAGGTGGAAAAGCCCAAGTTTCTTTAGTCTTTCCTTATAATTCAGATCTCATGTTAGGGATCAGCCTAGTGGCTGTTCTCTGAGGAGGATCCTTGAATTGTCAGGATTATGGCAACTGATGTAAAACCAATCAGGCACTGGCAGTATTCAACTAAACCGATGTATTGGATTGTGGAATTATCCAGTTAACTTTTAACATTCTGTTGAGGCCATTTTAAATTCTGACTAGTCAAAATAGGTGATCTAATCGCACTGGACGAAAACATTAACTTTATTCCATATGTGACGGAAACCACACCTGCAAAAGGGAAACATATTAGTTTCACCATATGGAACACTATTTGAATGCTTACTGGACATTGAAAATAACTTGTTTAAAAAGACCACAGAGCAGTGGCTGAAAACATGGCTGCACATTTGCACTCTGAGAGACAGTTGCACAGAGAGACAATGGAAGTGCCCCCTGATTCAATTAGCCAGATGGGTTTTGTCAATAGTGATGATCAAGAGTCATTGTCTGTGTAAGAGCCAGCATTCCATTCCCCGCCAACCACCCCCCAACTGAGTGTGTCTGGTAAGCTTTGAAGAATCAACAAACCTCGCAGGCGATGTGGTTTCAAACAAAGAGCTAGTCACATGCCTAACCTGCTGGCCAACCTGGGAATTGATTGAATTGTGCTCACAGAAAGGTTTTGAGGCAGACTGCTTTTGAAGACCAAAAGAGAGGCAAGGTCTCTCTCTCTCTCACACACACAAAGTTCCAGGATCCACGGAAGTAACATAAGCCTCAAGACAGAAGACCCTGCAGCCTTCTGGTACCAGCTGAACAAGTTTGGAAGTGTGCATTGGGCCTCAACGAGAACTGTAAGACATTACTTAAATCAACTACTTCAAACCTTCTCCCTTTAATTGTTTCTCCTCCTCTGTATCTATTTGTGTTTATCGTGTATGCATGCTAGCATGGTTGTGTCTCGTATTTTTAGTAGTTTTTACTGAGTTTGGAGTTTTAAGGTTAATAAACCTACACCTTTCTTGTTTAAATCTGAGAAAATCTGTCTGGTTGATTCCTTTACAATTACAATTAGAGAGCAGTGAGCAAGGACTCACTGAAGGGAAGTTAAAAACAATGTGTTTTTTTAAAAGTTAAACCCTGTTACGGCCAAACCAGCAAAGGGCCAAGAGGGGAGCCCGAGACCCCTTCCTCACCTGGTTGTAACAGAAATTTGGGGGCTCGCTTCCGAGATTGGACCCACAGACAAACGAGAAATTGGAAGTGGGAAATCAAATTGATTCCAATCAAAAAAAAGAGAAAAGATTTCAATACGGGTTTTCTTATGATTGTGTGTGCTAGAATACTATCATATCCGTGACTGAAGCCAGTAACTCCCCAAGCCAGGGTGAAGTAACTTGGGATAAGTTAAAGGCACTGTCTATGGAAGGGTTGAGAAATATGGCTGAGCAGTGTGGGATCACTTTCCATGCCAAGGCTAGTAAGTCCAAACTCCTAAGACTAGTGGCCAACCATTTTTCCCTCGAATCTAAAGTATCAGAAACAGGGTTAGAAATAGACTCTGACGGGGTATTGCTAGCAAAGATACAACTGGAACAGAGGAAACTTGAATTAGAAGACAGAGAGAGAGAGAAAGGGAGAGACAGGAAAAAGAGGAGAGAGAGAAAGAAATTTCCAGAAGGAATGGGAGGAAAGAGAGCTGAGGTGGCTTGAGTTAGCTAGGGGTCGACAGAGTAACCCCAGTGAAAGCCTGGAAAATACAAGTGGTGCGGGGCTGTGTACTGAATGTTTAAAATTTTCCCAACTGATTCCAAAATTCAATGAGACGTGGAAGCATTTTTTGTATCTTTTGAGAAACTTGCAATGCAGTTAAAATGGCCGGCTGAGAGTTGGACTCTTCTGTTGCAAAGTAAGCTAACGGAAAAGCCCATAAGGTTTATTCCCTGTTGCCAGATAAGACCTCATCAAATTATGAATTGACAAAAAATGCTATCCTTGGGTCATATGAACTAGTACCAGAAGCCTACCGCCAGAAGTTCCGAACCCTCAAGAAACAGACTGATCAAACTTAGTTGGAGTTTTGGGCGAAGTAAGCAGCTGGCTTTTGACCAGTGGTTGAGGGCTCTTAAAGTGCAGCCCAGCTATGAAAACCTCAGAGAGGTGATTTTGCTAGAGGAATTTCAAAACTCTCTCCCCCTCTCCATAAAGACCCATGTGGAGGAATAAAAAGTACGTAGAGCAAGGCAAGCCACAGTTCTGGCTGATGAGTTTGCTCTAATATACAAGTCGGTTCCCCAGGGGAAAACCTTTCCTAGTCACCCCCACAAACCTGAAAAGGACAAAGGGTGGGAAGGTGATAGGAGCCCAAGCAGTCCTGGGAGAGAGAAAAAAAGCAGGACACACAGGGGGCCCTCCTCTAGCCAAAAAGCATAGTGCTGTAAGTAGGAGTGAGACCCAGAGACTTGTGTGCTTCCATTGTAATTAGGCAGGTTATCGGAAAGCTGACGGCTGGAAACTATAGGGAAAGCTTAGAGGGTTAATCAGGGCACACCTGCTCAATGAAGGAGAAAGGACCCTGATGGAAAGCACAGCTGAACAAGCTGTGGCTTTAACTGCAGCAATAGTAAGACCCAGGAAAAATACTGCTGTGGGTGCAGGAAAATTTAAGAGGATTCCAGAAGATTATCTGGATTTTGTGTCTGAAGGGGATTGTCCTTAGTTTGTCTATGAATGGGTTTGACCTGCTCCTAGGTAATGATCTGGCGGGGGCGAAGGTAGTACCTGCCCCCCCACCCATAGTGAAAGAGACACTGAAGGAGGTCAGGGAGACAGGGCATTGGCAGGAGACGCAGTTCCCCTGAATGGGTAGTGAATCGGGCTATGACCAAACCAGCTCCCCAGAGGAGACTGAATTGGCATTGTAGGCAGATGACCATGATGTCTGTCTTAAACTTTCTTTGGAAAGTTAGAGGACCCAGGGAATGGATTAAATAGATCTTCCCTTGCTGAGGCTCAGTGAGCCGACCCAGTACTGAAAAAGTTAGCACAGGCTGCCCAGACTGAAATTGAAGCAGAGGGAGTCCCTGATTGCTATTGTTTAAAGAATGAGGTACTGATGAGGGAATGGAGTTCTCCTCACAGACCTGAGGACAAAGAGTGGATAGTGGTTCACCAAGTAGTGGTGCCGCAGAGGTACCAGAGAGAAATATTAAGAATGGCCCACGAGAGTACAGTGGCTGTACATGTCGGTGTACGAAAAATCAAAGCAGTTTGACTGGCCAAAACTCCACAAAGATGTGGTGGAGTACCATAGGAGTTGCCACATGTGCCAGGTTAAGGGGAAACCCCAACCTGCAGTGATATCTGCACCCCTAAGTCCTGTACCGGCATTTGGAGGACCCTCCAGCAGAGGGCTGGTGAATTGTAAGGGACCCCTGCCGAGAACAAAAGGGGACAGACAGGCACAGGGCTGGCAAAAAGTTAGAGAGGAAAGAGGAAAAAGGGACAAAGAGGACAAGTTAAAGTAAGTCCGGGAGGATTCCCAAATGAAAACCCCTACTGTCCGGTCAGCCAACCCTGAAACGTTGAAAAAAATTAGACCCCACATCCTTTTCTATGTTTCTATCCTCCTGTGTAAATGCAGACACCAGAAGCATCCCACCAGAGTTGCCGACAGCATTTACCGAAACCTGCAGTGACAAAGAAAGTCTTTCAGCGGGTAGAGAAACAGTGAGGGTGAAGCCTCACCTAATTAGAGTACTGCAGGGGAGTGCAGTAGAATCTGGACAATACCTGCAAGCAGGAATGTAACAGAGGGCAAAGGGAAGATTAGCAAAGAATCCTCGCCCACAGTCAGGAGAAAAGGGAACCAACCATAACCTAAAGTGAAAAGCACTTGCATGACTCATCAGAGCACTGAAAGAGAGATCAGAGTGGATCCATCCACTGCCGACTGCCATGATCAGAACACCAGACCAGGGCTAATTACATCTAACCATCCCCCTGCAGACCTCAACAAGAACAAAGGCACCCTAGACAATCATGGAAATATGCAAACCTCCCCAAAAATCACATGTTTAATGGGATGCCCATTCCCAACATATTACAGGCTGATACTGAAGAAACTTTAAACCCCTCGGGCAACACATAACTATCTCAGACCCACCTCAAGAGAAATAGGGCAGTTTAAAGCCGCACTGCTAAAAAGGAAAGACAGACTGCAACAATTTTACAATTTCTGAATGAATGAGAGAAACACGTGTGTTTTCCTGTACTTCCTCTTCCTTCTGATTTACAATGAAATGCTGCCCCTAATGACACATTTCATTTGGCCGGATGTGGAGGTGTGATGGAAACCATATGGAAACATATTAATTTCACCATATGGAACACTATTTGAACGCTTACTGGACATTGAAAATAACTTGTTTAAAAAGACCACAGAGCAGTGGCTGAAAACATGGCTGCACAATTGCATTCTGAGAGACCGTTGCACAGAGAGACAATGGAAGTGCCCCCTGATTCAGTTAGCCAGATGGGTTTTGTCAATAGTAATGATCAAAAGACATTGAGAGTCATTGTCTGTGTAAGAGCCAGCCACCCTGACTGAGTGTGTCTGGTAAGCTTTGAAGAATCTGCAAACCTTGCAGACGATGCGGTTTCAAACAAAGAACAAGTCACATGACTAACCTGCTGGCCAACCTGGCAATTGATTGAATTGTGCTCAGAAAAGTTTTGAGGTAGACTGCTTTCGAAGACCAAAAGGGAAGCAAGGTCTCTCTCTGTCTCTCACGCAAAGTTCCAGGGACCCACGGAAGCCCCTGCAGCCTTCTGGTACTAGCTAAACAAGTTTGAAAGTGTGCACTGGGCCCCAAAGAGAACTGCAAGACTTTACTTCAATCAAAGACTTTATATCCAACCCAAAACCAGTAACTGAATTCCATCTACTACTTCAAACCTTTCTCCTTTAATTCTTTCTCCTCCTCTGTATCTATTTGTGTTTATCGTGTATGCACGCTAGCATGGTTGCGTCTCGTATTTTTAGTAGTTTTTACTGAGTTAGAGTTTTAAGGTTAATAAACCTACACCTTTCTTGTTTAAATCTGAGAAAATCTGTCTGATTGATTCCTTTACAATTACAATTAGAGAGCAGTGAGCAAGGACTCACTGAAGGGAAGTTAAAAACATTGTGTTTTTAAAAGTTAAACCCTGTTACGGCCAAACCAGAAAAGGGCCGAGAGGGGAGCCCTAGACCCCTTCCTCAGCTGGTCATAACACAGCTATCAAATATGGAGTGAAAAATTCCCCAGTAACTTACTAATGTTAATAGCTATGCTTGGCGTAGCACTGCGCTATTCAGTTAATAGTTATAAGCCTGTTCTGAGCGGGCTAATTTCAACACCCTGGAATATGGTGGCTTCCCACTCATGATCGATGTCAAGTGGCTCCCGTTTCAAAGTCCTGTAAAACATCACACTTACCTACCACACCAGTTCTTTGTAACCTCCACAAGTCTCCCATTATATTGATTTCAAAAATCTTATCATGACCTTGGTCCATTCTAACTTTGGAACTTCTTCAGCCCTACATGCATCCTCTGCTCTAGTCTCCGTTCCCCACCCGCAGAGGAACACCAGCATATCCAAGTCACACACCATCTCCACTTGGACATACATCATCATTATTTCATCATCAAAATCCTGGAACTCCCTACCTAACTGCACTGTTGGAGCATCTTCACCACATTGACTGCAGTGGTTCAAGAAGGTGGCTCACCACCACCTCCTAAAGGGCAACTAAGGATGGGCAATAAATGCTGGCATTGGTAGTGATGTCCACATCCTAAGAATGAACTTATAATGAAGTAATTGGCAATATAGTGAGCCCAAAGATTAAATAGAAACATCTGTCATACTCTCATGATTTCTTAGACTTCATAAAGTGGTAGAATAGGCACTCCATCAGACTGTGACTTGAAGCTATTAACAGATAGCAGTAATAAAGACAATCCAACAGATTACAGGACTTTACAGAACTTTTAACTGATGTGCCCTCGGACATATTAAAAAAAAAACATGCAACATGTTACTAACCTTATTGATTTACCTGGTTGGTGTCCACTCACCACCTCTATGTGTTCTGCAATACAGAGGTACAAGAAAAACAGCAAGCTGAGAGAGGGCTCCAAGATATACATCTACCTGTGAATGGTACTATCAACATACCCCCACCTCAGAGACGTATTGTGGGACCCTCCTCTAACCACGATAATCGAGTTCAAAACGTTTATCCATTTCCAGGACAAAATAAAATCAAAACTGTGTTTACCCAATATGGCTGTCATTCAGAGCTGGCTTCAAAGACATCCGAATGATTGGCCAACCGGTCCGTCTCCATCCAACCAGGATGTCAAGCTGACATCAGCCAAGTCATCAGAAAGGGTCTCTGGTTGGATCAACTCGAATGGCTTTGGATCAACATATGAAGCCCATCTTGTGTCATGGTAGCCATGTATCTGGTTTTCCTTACTCCTAATTTCCAGCCACATCTCTGTAATGTGGATCCTTGCTAAACACAAACTCTACATTTGCAAACCTAATGATTAGGCTCTTTCTATAAAAATAATTTAAAAGAGACTTTAAGATTTGAATTATGAGAAAATTTATTCATCACAGTGACAAAGCCTGCACTAAGGGACTCTCTCCCTCCAGCTCTGGTTCATCTCTCCCCTGCTTCAAAAGGCTCAAAACTTACATCTTCAGTCTCATCTTTGGTCACCTCTACTAACTCTTCTGTTTCATGCTTTCTGTCCTATTTTCCTGCTGTCTTGAAGCTCCTTGGGATGCTTTGCTATGTTAAAAGCATTATTCAAGTCCAAGTTGTTTCTCTTGTGTACATGGGAATGTCAGATGAGGCCAGGATTGAGCTCAGCTAGTATGCTTTCCATAGTCAATCCATCACGTCTGTGCTGGTACTAGCTTTTCAACTGAAGCTATTGACTCCAATTCCATTTTTTGTTATTGCTGTGTAATCAGAATGATAAAATACCATCAGTCCCGTACTGAATTTCATCCCCATCTCCCCAACCTTCTTGGTGAAGCAGAAAAAACAGACACCTCTAGGCAACTCAGGAAACCTCTGTCAAAAATTCCCCATCTCATTGGTTATTACCCAAAATCTTACTTTCCTCCCACTGTGATCTTGTAGTTCCCCAATAATGCATCCAACATCTTAGAGTCAGAGTTTTACAGCACAGAAACAGGCCCTTCGGTCCAACGGAGCCTGCGATGACCATCAACCACCCGTCCTAACTAATCCCATTTCCCCGCACTTGGCCCGTAGCCTCGTATGTTATGGTGTTTCAAGTGCTCGTCTAAATACTTCTTGAATGTCGAGAGTGTTCCTACCTCTACCATCTCTTCAGGCAGTGTGTTCCAGATTCCAACCACCCTCTGGGTGAAAACATTTCTCGTCAACTCCCCTCTAAACCTTCTGCCCCTTATCTTAAACCTATGCCCCCGAGTTATTGACCCCTTCGCTAAGGGAAAAAGTTTCTTCCTATCTATCCTATCTTTGCCCCTCATAATTTTGTATACCTCAATCATGTTCAGCCTCAGCCTTCTCTGCTCCAAGGAAAACAACCCCAGCCTATCCAGTCTCTCTTCATAACTGAAATGCTCCAGCCCAGGCAACATCCTAGTGAATCTCCTCTGCACCCTCTCCATTGCAATCACATCCTTCCCATAGTGTGGTGCCCAGAACTGTACACAGTACTCCAGCTGTGGCCTAACTAGCATTTTATACAGCTCCATCATAACCTCCCTGCTCTTGTATTCTATGCCTCGGCTAATAAAGGCATGTATCCTGTATGCCTTCCTAACCACATTATCTACCTGTGCTGCTGCCTTCAGTGATCAATGGACAAGTACACCAAGGTCCTTCTGACCATCTGTACTCCCTAGGGCCCTACCATCCATTGTATATTCCATTGCCTTGTTAGACCTCTCAAAGTGCATCACCTCACACATCTCAGGATTAAACTCCATTTTCCACTGCTCTGCTTATCTTACTAGCCCATCTATATCGTCCTGTAGTCTAAGGCTTTCCTCCTCACTATTTATGACCCCACCAATTTTCGTGTTGTCTGCAAACTTACTGATCATACCTCCTGTATTCACACCTAAATCATTAATGTACACTACAAACAGTAAGGGTCTCAGCACCAATCCCTGCGATACCTCACAGGCCTCCATTCACAAAAACAACCCTCTACCATCACCCTCTGCCTCCTTCCACTAATCTTCTTGAAAGACTGAAAGAAGTCAGCCCCCACCACTATCTCCGGAATACAGTTCCACAACCTGATCAGCCTCTTTGAAAAATAAAGCTTCTGCACGTTCCACCACACTCCCAACTTTCTCGATTTAAACGGGTGCCAGGTCCATTAAGTTTATGTCTCCCCAGTGATTCTAAATCTAAGCTACAATGTCTGCTTAATGTACTAGCCATTTTCTTACCTTTTCCCTGTACACTTTGTTTTTCTTCTCAAACACTTATCCTATTCCCTTTTAAATGATATTACAGTTTATGCCTAATCAGCCGCTTGTGGTAACCTGCTGTATGTTCCAATAATCGTATTTTCAAAAAAGGTCATTCTAATTTTTGTCATAGTTTCTGGTGATAATCCTGAGTTTATGTCCCTTTAATACCAAATAGTCAACTGTTGGAACAAACATTTACTACTCATCTCAATACCTTTCAAACTATTGAAAACATCCTACATTATTCCAGTGGAAAAAATTCTGATTTTCTTCCTAACGATAACCTTTCACTCCTGGTATCACTGTAGTGAATCTTCCATATCATCAATACCCTTCCAGTTATGGGGTGCCCAGAAATGTATGTAATAGCATTAATGTGACCTAACCTGTGTATCTGGTATAAATTTAATACTTGATTGCTTTTATATTTAATACCCCCATGTAAAATTACCCACCAGAAGGACAGAAAGTAAAGAAAGATCTGCATTTCCAGAGCACCTTTCACAACCTCAGGATGTCCCAAAGTGCTTTATAGCCAATGAAATACTTTTGAGATGTCGTCACTCTTGTAATGTAGGAAACTACTGTGCAGTTTAAATATACAAGGCTATACAAGATATCAGCATTGTGTAGCTTGCCACATATGGACATTATGATCAAGAACTTGTAGCTCACAAAATATAGAAAACAATTTTTGATTCCAATGAGCAGTTGGATTCATTGGGTTTGATCAACCTGAATACTGAGCTCAGAACTGTAATACCCAACTATCAAGTATGGGTTATAAGTACTAACTTTTAAATGTATGCTTAAATGCTATTTTATGCACTGTATGCTTAATAAAACTTTTATTAAGTAAATTTATTTTATTTATTACTTAAGTACTTTTGAAGTGTAGTCACTGCTGTAATGTGGGAAATGTAGCCAATTTGCACACAGAAAGGTTTCACAACAGCAATGTGATCATGACCACATAATTTATTTTAGTGATGTTGGTTGAGGGATAAATATTGGTCAGAACACCAGGGAGAACTCCCCTGCTCTTCTTCAAATAATGTCATGGAATCATTTCCATCCACCTGAGAGGGCAGGTGGGACCTCAGTTCAACACGATTAGATAGAACATCCTATCATAAATAAAAACCATCCTTTAACAGTGGGACCTGGAAGCACTGTGGACCTTGAAGGTGTCATTTTGGAGGTTTCCTGCAAGTGGAGGTAGTTCTGTCCATCATAAATGGCCTGATATTTAAAAAGGAGGTAGGCCAGCAAATTGAAGGAAGCTAAATGGCACATTTTACTGATTTTTAAGTCAGTCATATTAGCTTCTTTCACTGGTGATTTGGCAAATGCAGCCAGACTGGTGTGGGCTCACGGTGTGTCCTGGCACTGGATACTCTGGCAGGGTTGGGAATAGGAGGTCATTGACATTGGGATTCCCATTTCACCTCATTTTGGAAGCAGAGCGAGGTTGAGGAATTTCAGCTGCATCATCCCTTTGGTTTCCACACCACACCAAACATGGTTTTTAAACTTCATACACATTTCACTCAAGTCTTGATCAGTGCCTACCTGTAACCAGCCATCTGACTGATTGTGTGAGCGGTGAAGATTGATTGACCTCAGATCTTTCCCTCCATTGGGGAAACTCCATACTTCCAATCAGTGGTCCCTCCAGAAGCAGAATCTGGGATAAACATGTGGGATCGCAGGATTAAACTTCCATTCTAGGATTATCCTAATGGCTCAGTGAGTTTAATCAACTAAGGCATACAGAAAAGGAAGATCCTAGGTTCAATCCCTAACCTGTGCGGAGATAGTTGTGTCAACTGTATCAACCCCACCACTGAGCGCAAGATTAGGGAAGAGAAAATTGACCAGAGCTCCCACTCCCCATCGCCATCCAGAAAAAACTACCCAAACTGGCATTAGATAAGAGATTGGACTCAGTGGCAACACATTTCCACATTTTAATAGCCTGCCGACCCTCAGCATCAAGTCTTGCACATAAAGCAAGGCCACTGAGGGGGCAGCAGATACCAAAAGGAGCCATACCCTAGCAAGGAATCAGCACTTTCAGGGAAGAAGTGGGTAAAAATGGTAGAAAACATTTAACAATTTGAAATAATGCTATTGAATACTTTATTAAAATACCCTGCTGAAAGTATATTATTGCTGCAATGGAATCCTTTTGGAATTGCAAGCAGTGAGCATGTTGAAGGTAATGGAAGAGTGTTCTTGTCAACCTTGGGCAGTGTGTTTAGTTCTGGTCACCAAAGTACAGGTGAAACATCCAAGCACCAAAGAGGAGCAGGAAATGGCCATGAGATGGATCCCTAGTGACAGAGGACTGAGATATGAAGGGCTGAGATATGAGGAAAGGTCAGAAATACTCAGATGCTTCAACCTTGAAAATAAGTGATTGAGAGGAGACTTCATAAAATTTACAAGGTGCTAAGTTTAATAGAAAAGGTTATCCAGAACATCATTTCTAGTTAAATCATGATGGAAGGATAAGGGGACGTAGTAACGGCAAGATCAGGACTGACTGATGTCCTGAACCAAAGAGTACCTTGAAAGCGCCTTTGGGTAAGGCGATTAGGGCTAAAATTCTGGCAACGTTCAATAAAAAAAAAGGAATACTTGGATTTATACAGCACCTTCAATCACCTCAGGGAATCCCAAAGCACTTTTGAAATGCCATCACTGTTGTAATCTAAGGAAACGCAGCAGCCAATTTACACAGAACAAGCTCCCAAAAACAGCAATATAATAATGATCAGATAATCTCTTTTAATGATGTTGGTTGAAGAATAAATACTGTTCACAATTCTGGGAGAAGTCCCCTGCTCTTCTTCAAATTAGTACCACGGGATCTATCCACTAGGAGGAAGTGTGATGCTGTAATGAGGGTTGTGGGTTTCTTTGGAAGGATGAGCTACTTGGGCTGAGTAACTTTCTTCAGCCAAACTTTATTTTTCTGTGATCTTTAGTCACACTTCCAGTTTATAACATTCTAAGTAATACCCTCTTCTAAGTGATGTTTAAATTCTAGGCACTAGTAAACATATTTTTAAACGATGAAGAATATATTTGTTTATAAAAAAAATCATTTGAAATGTTTTAGGGTTTCTATTAAATTTATTTAAAAGCAAATTCTGAAAATATAAAGTTTTTATAGACTTGTCTTTTGTAATGGCTTCTACAATAAAACAAGACTTTATATTACTACTAAACACAGTAATAAATGTGGTTAAGGGGGCTAAAAGGTTGATTGGAACCCAAAAGCCATTTCTACTAATGTTTTAAGTACAACAACCATATGACATTACAAGGCAAAGCTCGAATCATGTTACTATTATCCACTTACTAATCATTTCAAATTTTTTGCCCGCTAATACATAATAAGTTTCCTTCTGAACTTCCTGCTCTGCTTTTAAGAACATCATTACTGAAATGGTACAAAAGGCTCTTCTGGAAGACAGACTGCATCATAACCAGCTACTAATGAAATTCCCCACTCACCCTGTTAGTATTGCCAACTCATTCTCATTTGGGGTTCCACAGGTATCATGCGTGTCTTAATGGGCAGCCTTTACATGTACATTTAGGCAGCATCACTGGGCTATTTGGCTGCATGGTTCATCACAAACACACCTGATCCTGTTCTGAATGGGTGCCCATTTCGAACACGGGATCACTGAATAGGAAACACGAATGGGATGCTGTCTAATACCCCCACCCACAACACTGCCACCTCCCCACCACTGTGTCCCCTACCCAGAACCAATCCTAGTGCCGCTCTGGTTTATTTATTTATTTATTTAGAGATACAGCACTGAAACAGGCCCTTCAGCCCACCGAGTCTGTGCCGACCAACAACCACCCATTTATACTAATCCGACATTAATCCCATATTTTTTTTAAATTTTATTTTATTTAGAGATACAGCACTGAAACAGGCCCTTCGGCCCACCGAGTCTGTGCCGACCAACAACCACCCATTTATACTAACCCGACAGTAATCCCATATTCCCTACCACCTACCTACACTAGGGGCAATTTACAACGGCCAATTTACCTATCACCTGCAAGTCTTTGGCTGTGGGAGGAAACCGGAGCACCCGGCAAAAACCCACGCGGTCACAGGGAGAACTTGCAAACTCCGCACAGGCAGTACCCAGAATTGAACCCGGGTACCTGGAGCTGTGAGGCTGCGGTGCTAACCACAGCGCCACTGTGCCGCCCTTTCTCTACCAGATCCCCACCATTCTCCTACCACCTACCTACACTAGGGGCAATTTACAATGGCCAATTTACCCATCAACCTGCAATTCTTTGGCCGTGGGAGGAAACCGGAGCACCCGGCGGAAACCCACGTAGTCACAGGGAGAACTTGCAAACTCCGCACAGGCAGTACCCAGAACTGAACCCGGGTTGCTGGATTGAGAGGCTGCGGTGCTAACCACAGTTAACTCTAAACAGACCTAGGATCAAGTCTGGGACTTTCCTGGTTTGTGTGACCCAGCTCCCCATTAGGCAGTAAATTTTACACTGAACCACAAAGGATGTTAACTGTTTTAATTTCTGAACCTGGTGAAAATATGTAATTTACTCAAATACGTGGATAATAATACACTTTAAACAAGCATCAACCTTTACCCAAAATGTACATTTCCAATTGCTTAGCTTTACAGAACACTAACTACAGGTAGCAAATGGTGCAACGATTCATTGTTTCCCCACTCAGATCCTCTTTGACAAATTTACAACAGACTGCTACATAAATCGAAAGCTCTTTGGTGGCTGCATAACCATCCACTATCACATCATCCATGTAACTTGGACTGTTACAGAGAGGGGGAAAAAAGGCAGGCAATTACATGAATTGATTGTGATTAAAGTCCATTGGTCTTTTTGTAAAAGATACAAAAACTTCAAACCTGATTGTTAACATTTAAGAATGCTATTAGCAGAACAATATTGGTTAAAGATCATTCCAATATTTGACCAGTTAAAACAATTTGAATATGTACAAAAGAAACAAAACCTGCTCATTTCACTAGTGTATCTGATTCTCAGAAAAAGAGGTGCTATTACATTCCAGTAGAAACTGTGATATACATAAAACACAGAAAACATTTATTTGAGTTTAATGGGACAGGATCAACAATACAGAACAAAGCCTTGAATTTTGAAAGATGTTAACAGCTGGGTAATTCCTTATCTTCAAAGATTTACAAGATAAATGTAGCCATTCTGTGCTTAAATACAAGTGAAAATAAATATTTTTTCTTTTTTTTTACATTTAAATAAACTCATGCAAACATATTTACACGCACGCACACAGAACACCATCCCTGTAATTTTGTTTGTGGTTCAAAAGTCTATGTGTTTTTTTTTTGCCCCGAAGAGCTCTTTCTGAGCAATTCATACTAAAACATGAGCTGGAAGTTTTTATTTCATAAACAGCTAAGCTGGAGGGATGTTTTGGGTACCCCTTTAGTAACTCTGTGAATCAGTTATACACTGTGCTATAACCAAAATCTGTGTAGTGGGTAAACATAAGCACAAAACTGTGGAAATATACAGAAGGTCCACACCTGAACAGACAAGTGCTTCAGGTGTAAATAGAAAGATTTGCATTTATATGGCATTTTCACCATCTCCGGACATTCCAAAGTGCATGATTGCTCTACTTCAAAATAGTGTTATGGGATCTTTTATATTTACCTGAGGGAACAGATAGGGCCTTGGTTTAAATGTCACATCAGAGACACAGCACATCCAACAGTGCCACAACCCCTCAGTACTACTGCAGTATCAGCCAAGATTTTGTGTTCAAGTCTCTGGAGTGGGATTTGAACCCACGACCTTCTGACTCAGGTGAGAGTGCTGCCAACTGACACTGTGGTAAGGTGCACAGCCTTGGTCAGAGCTGGAGTTTTGACAAGGTATCTGAACCCTAAAAGTTGATCATCTTTCCTCTTCGCAGATGTAGACAGACGTGTTGTGTATCTCTACAATTTGCAATTGTTGATTCAGATTTCCACCATGCACAGTTTCCTTTTTACACCAATGATCTTAGATTTTTGTTCCACTTCTTTTATTTGCAGAATCTAAAGTTGCATTCACTGAACCCTTGATTGCAAGAATTAAAAATTGACAAGCAGCCATTTTTTATTCTTCATACTGTTAAAAACATCTTCTTGACGGGGCCACTATATTCCATGAGCATTTCAAGAGGGATCTGACGAAAGGTCATTGTCCTGAAGCATTAACTTGTTTCTCTCTCCACAGATGCTGCCTGACCTGAATATTTTCAGCACTTGCTGTTTTTATTTCGTGTCACTTTGATTACCTAGCACCAATAATGAAGGAGTCTGCCTCAATGATGCATCAAGTGAATATGCAAATGTTCACACTGCAATCAAATGCTACATTACTGCAGAATGTTAACTTAAAAGCAAGAACTGACATGCAAAACATATCGATCAAACCCAAAATAGTTACGCAACACATCACCACCCAAAATATATTTGTGCCCTTTGCTGACCACAAACTTTCAAATTGGCATAAGGGCTAAGGTTCTCTGCCATGATGCATGTGCAACAATTCGCAGGAAGGATGCAGTAAAGCTGAAATTGCTCTGAGATGTAGTATAGATCTGAATCTCCAATACTAATTATTAAATAGGGCGATTGGTTGTCCTTCAAAACTGCATGAATTACAAGAACCGGTCATATACTCATGGAACACGGCAGGTCAGTCAGCCCCAAACAAATATCAGAGACACAAATAGATTTAGAAGAAAAAAAAACATACCCTGAGCACTAGATGTTAATGGGATGGGGGTGAGAACATTTGGTAGGGGTTAGACCCCTTTTGCCATATGCATGCATAGTCCAGATAATCCAGCAACACAAGATTCTAATTTTGCACCTCTGGTCTATGTCTGATGCCTCTATGGATATTCAAATTTGGACAAGTTTTGGTGAAGGAGGGGGAGGAACGCAGGGGGTCTAACAGCTCTTGGGAGCCTGCATATAGCAATCACACGAATAAAACGTGTGGCTACACTTAGCTCATATTACAACCAAGTCATAGAATTATGGAATCCCATGGTAACAAACTTCCTACCTGAAAGAGGGATGGAGGTGAGTGCCTATGATAGAACATTGAAAAGGAGAATAAATGGAGCCAAAAGCCAAATAGTAACTAGACTTCCTTGCATATTTTCTTTCAACAGAAATAATTAGGGTCTTGTTTTCTTTGCATAACTTGGTCTTTCTAGATAATAGCTTTAAAAGTAGAACCTTTTGAACAAAGTACTTTTTGCATTAATCATACTAGAAAGTGATTTGCCCACGTTAGGCTGGATTTTATGCTCCATTAGAAGGCGGGTTTTTTTGGCGGGGGAGGCCGGAGAATTGGCGCAGTGCTGTCCACCATGGAACCAGATGCCGTAATGCTGGTTTCCGATTTTCTCGGAGACAGTGAAATTCTGTGGCAGCACCTCCGCTGCAACGCGACTGGATCATCATTTTTGTATGAGCTTGCATCTAATTTGCCATGACCCTACCAGGCGTTCGCAATCTTATGCATGACGTGCGGCACTCACGTGCCTTCACTTTTCCATCTTTGAAAGGTTGCCGCCACCGAAGTGAGAGTCATCAGTGCCTGCAAAGATTAGGTGAGTGATCTGTTGTTTTCTTGTGGAATTTTTTTCCCACATTGGACATTGCCGCTGAGCTCAATCTGCAGATGTGAGGGAAGGAGGGACCTCTGCAAGTGGATACTGTTGGGGGTGAGTGGGTGCATGAAGGAGGGACTTCTGCAATCCAACATCAGGAGATGCCATTAATGGCTTTGCCAATGCAACCCCCGCCACATGATTTTGGGGGGGGGAAGAGGGGATCGGCTGTCGTCTTTACGCTAAATGGCTGCCCACCACAAAATAGCGGCAGTGCGGCCACTAACCTCACAGGCAGGAAGGCCGCAATTTTGCCTACCCACTGCTGCTCTCAGCTGCGGGATAATAAAATCCAGCCCATTATATGGCTTAGGGTCACCACAGGACTCTCGTCTCTTACACTTATAAGCAGAGAGGCGTCTGCTAGGAGTTGGTGTCTGAGTGTAATAAAATCTAGAAAATTCAAGTGGCTGATAAGAAATGAAACAATTCTTAATTGTTCGGGATTGAAAAATAAATGAGCTGGATCAATTATTTTTAGATTAACTGGACAGCAGACTGGAGGAGACAACATAAGTGCAAAATGTAGCGGTCAAAGTAATAAACAAGAGAAAACCTATCTGCATTTTTGTGTGAAGAGATGCGATCATTGCACTGCTCTTGATTTGTCATTAATCTTTCCATTAATCAACTAGTTATGTGTTCCGAAGAAGGGTCACTGACCCGAAACGTTAACTCTGCTTCTCTTTCCACAGATGCTGCCAGACCTGCTGAGTGGTTCCAGCATTCCTTGTTTTTATTTCAGATTTCCAGCATCCGCAGTATTTTGCTTTTATTTTAGTTATGTGTTCTGATGCTTTCCCTGGAGTTAACCGGTTACTTTCAATTAAAGAAGACAAGTATGAATAACAGTCTTCTCTGATGGACACTTGCTCTGTGCAGACTGACAGGTATGAGCCACTCTGCATCTATTCATGCCACTATTAACACTCCTTTATCATCAAGCTGCAGATACAATAGAATAGGCTATTCTTCGACAACATGCACAAACCAGATATGAAAGAAGGTGCATTTACATAACACCTCATCACAGACTCAAGATCCTAGCTAAATAGCCAATTCAATTCTTTTGAGGGGTATTTATGTAGGCAAATACAGCAGCCAATTTGTACACAAGATCCCACAAAGAGAATGAACAACTAAATGATGACATGTACTTGCACTTCAGTTCAAATGAAGCTGTTCAACTAAAGAAGCTCACTAACAATGCCAAAAGGAATCTTGCCAAAAGCCAAAATAACTGGATTCCACAAACCGCAAGTAAATAGGATAACTTTGGTCAAACTGATATTGTAATTTATGATATCTGATTACTCATTGTACATTGCCTTATATAGAATCCAGCCTATGTTATAACAAGCAAGTGTCACAATCTATGGTAATATATCTTCTCACTTATGAAATATATGAAATGAAAGGCATTTCAAGTTAGAGATCATTAGGGGGATGACCAAAAGCTTACTGAACATTAAAAAGAATTGCATTTATTCAGCACCTTTAGACGACCTCAGGACATCCCAAAGTGCTTTACAGCCAATGAAATACTTTTGAAGTGTAATCACTTGTAATGTTCAAATGTGACAGCCAATTTATGCACAGCAAGCTCACACTAACAGTAATGTGATAATGACCAGATAATCTGTTTTAACAATGTTGGCCAAGAGATCAATATTGTCCAGGACACCGAGGAGAACTCCCTTGCTCATCTTCCAATAGCGTCAAGTAGATCTTTTATGTCCACCTCGCTTTAACAGCTCACCTGCAGGACGGAACCTCCAACAATGCAGCACGCCCGCTGTACTGCATTGGGAGTGTCGGCTTAGATTACGTGCGCAAGCCTCTGCAGTGGAATTTGCACCCACAACCTTCTGACTCAGAAGTTACAGTAGTTATTAGCCAAATCCAAAAATTTAACCAGGACAATTCCTGCCAAATACGGATTACCCGCCTCTCTCTTGTATTACTTCAGAAACCTTCATGATGGGGCAATATTTCACAGAATCAAGACAAAAACAAAGTTCATTTACTGATTTTACAAAGTGCCACCATGCCATCTGCAGGAGGTTGTGTCCCTACCCTTCCCCATCCTTGGGGTCTGGGACAAACTAAATCAGTCATACTGGGCTCTTTCTGCACACCCATGGTAACCCTGCTAGTTACAAAATGGCACTGGCAAATGCCTGATGTTGTGCGTCTGTTTACTCAATTTTGGAATGATGCACATTATTTTGGAGTGACAGGCTCTAGGAGGAACGAGAAAAACAGCTGAGCGGGTGGAGAATAAAAAAGACTAAGATATTGCAAAGACACTAAAACCCACTGTCAAGGGGATCTTCAGTATGATAGCAAATCTTTTATTAGATTTTACTGAACAGATAAATCATATCCCTGAGATGATAATCTATTGCACTAGAATAAGCTGTTTATATACTGGGATTGGACCTGTGCCCATTTTCTAAAGAAACCCAAAGGATTGGTGGGAGGCGGGGTGGGGTGGGGGGACAATTCAATTTGACGTTTTGGCAGTGTTCCAGATACAAGGCTTTTAATTCATTGTGCTGACTGTTCAGTGTTCACAGATCAAGTGCACAGCTCCTAGCCTCCCCAGTTTTGCACTGTTTAATAAGCTTTGGTTAAACTCTAATTTGAACTTGTGGAGATGATGAACAAACTGGATTGCAATAAAAGTCAAGTCGCTGAGGTCTTGGGGTAGAAATTAAAAACCAATGGGCACATGAAAAGTAGGAATGGCAATAGTAATTTATCTGTAATTTGACAAAGACATTTTGTCAAATAATTTGAAAAGGTGGTCTGTTAACCGTCACTATCGGTAGAATATAGAAAATATTAAATTACCTCACAATAATTATCTAGTTCAAAATGTTGCTCAGTTGCATGACTAGCAGGAGAATCAAACACTGAGGACAGCTTTATCACACCATATAAAGCACGTCACATGAAGAAAAGAGGACACTGAGTCAAACCTGCATCTTAAAGGGGCTCAACCGTTGGGAGATTTAAGGATGTTCTTCAATTAACCTGCTTGGGCAATTATGATATTCATTATATTTTTATTGAAAATATAAAGTGTTATAAAGAGAATTGGTTGTACACAACAGCTCTATATGAAAATCCCTACTCACAAGTCTGACCATAGACTAATCATCTCTCATGATTTCCCCAGTCAACCTCACTTATAAAAAAAAAGACTTGCATTCACATAGCATCTTTCATGATCTCAGAACGTCCCAAAGTGTTTTACAACCAATGAAGCACTTTTGATGTGTAGTCACTGTAGAAACGTTGCAATTTAGAGAATTCTTATATCATCCTGCTTGCCAAGATACATTCTTCATCTCTACCTGCATTAACTCAGGAAGAAATAGTTATCCCTCAATCAACATCACAAAAACAGATTATCTGGTCATTATCACATTACAAGAGCAAAGTATTGCAGATGCTGGAAATCTGAAATAAACACAGAAAAATACTGGAAATATTCAGAACTGACAAAAGGTTAATGACCTGAAATGTTAACTCTGTTTCTCTCCACAGATGCTGCCAGACCTGCTGAGTATTTCCAGCATTTTCTGTTTTTATTTCATTATCATATTTCAGTTTGTTGGAGCTTGCTGTACACAAACTGTCTGTCATGTTTCCTACATTACAACAGTGATACAATTCAAAAAGTACTTCAGTGGCTGTAAAGCACTTTGGGATGTCCTGATGTCATGAAAGGCACTATATAAATGCATGTTATTTTTTCTAGAAAGGGGAAACTTTAAGCCGGTTAAGCTCAGATCAAGACTATTTTTATGAATTTTATTTATTTTTATGAACAATAATTCTCAAAGTTCCATTACGAAGTTTCAACAGAGAGAAGGGGTACACGACAAGACAACAGAATTCTAACCCGCGGTCACGTTCGGCAAATAAGCAAGCAATATTGTTTCACGTATTCTGACGAACTGGCAAATGGATAAGGCTCTCTAAGAATACTCTTTGAAAACAGCACCACTTGTGATCAGTCTATGATGGCTGCATAGTGAAACTTCTATTCTAGAACAAAAGATCTTCAGCCAGTTAAAGCAATTCTTCTCACTGGTAGGATTATTACAAATCATTGATCCCAGCAGAATCCAACAGTAGCATTCACTTTGTCCTTTTTTTAAAAAATTCATTCATGGGATGTTGGCATCACTGGCTCGGCCAGCATTTATTACCCATCCCTAATTGCCCTTGAGAAGGTGGTGGTGAGCTGTCTTCTTGAACTACTGCAGTCCATGTGAGGTAGGTACACCCACAGTACCGTTAGGAAGGGAGTTCCAGGATTTTGACCCAGCGACAGGGAAGAACCAGCGATATCGTTTCAAGTCAGGATGGTGTGCGACTTGGAGGGGAACTTGCAGGTGGTGATGTTCCCATGTATTTGCTGCCCTTGTCCTTCGAGTTGGTAGAGGTGGCAGGTTTGGAAGGTGCTGTCTAAGGAGCCTTGGTGCGTTGCTGCAGTGCATCTTGTAGATGGTACACACTGCTGCCACTGTGTGTCGGTGGTGGAGTGAGTAAATGTTTGTGGATGGGGTGCCAATCAAGCAGGCTGCTTTGTTTTGGATGGTGTTGAGCTTCTTGAGTGTTGTTGGAGCTGCACCCATCCAGGCGAGTGTTCCATCACACTCTTGACTTGTGCCTTGTAGATGGTAGACAGGCTTTGGGGAGTCAGGAGGTGAGTTACTCGCTGCAGGATTCCTAGCCTCTGACCTGCTCTTGTAGCCACGGTATTTATATGGCTACTCCAGTTCAGTTTCTGGTCAATGGTAGCCCCTAGGATGTTGATAGCGGGGGATTCAGCGATTGTAACCCCATTGAATGTCAAGGCGAATTGGTTAGATTCTTGTTGGAGGTGGTCATTGCCTGGCACTTGTGTGGCGCGAATATTGCTTGCCACTTATCAGCCCAAACCTGGATAATATCCAGGTCTTGCTGCATTTCTACACAGACTGCTTTAATGTCTGAGGAGTCACGAATGGTGCTGAACTTTGTGTGATCATCAGTGAACATCCCCACTTCTGACCTAGTAATTCAAGGAAGGTCATTGGTGAAGCAGCTGAAGGTGGTTGGGTCTAGGACACTACCCTGAGGAACTCCTGCAGTGATGTCCTGGAGCTCAGATGATTGACTTCCAACAACCACAACCATCATCCTTTGCGCTTGGTATGACTCCAACCAGCGGAGAGTTTTCCCCCTGATTCTCAGTGACTTCAGTTTTACTAGGGCTCCTTGATGCCACACTCGGTCAAATGCTGCCTTGCTGTCAAGGGCAGTCACTCTCACCTCACCTCGAGTTCAGCTCTTTTTTCAATGTTTGAACCAAGGCTGTAATGAGGTCAGGAGCTGAGTGGCCCTGGCGAAACCCAAACTGAGAGTCTCTCAGCAGGTTATTGCTAAGCACGTGCCGCTTGATGGCACTGTTGATGATACCCTCCATCACTTTTCTGATGATTGAGAGTAGACTGATGGGGCAGTAATTGGCCGGGTTAGACTTGTCCTGCTTTTTGTGTACAGGACATACCTGGGCAATTGTTCACAATTTTCTAACCCACTTCAGCACTCTATGCATTTGAATGGTCAAACACATATATTACTGATTTACAATTGTAATATTGCTTTGGTGTCTGTTGCACAATAGGGCATGCACTGTTACTTCCAGATTTCATCTGTGTTTGTCCTATCATAGAATTTCCATATTTAGACAAACTTATAACTAACCATTCACCACAGGGTCCTGGGCATCTGTGAACAGCACATTTCAATGCCCTGAACATAGAAAAATTGTCTCATAGGAACAGGTTAGACTGTGCTTGCCATTTTACAAGCACAATTCTCAGACAGTTGTATAATATTTTGTCTTCAAGTATTTAAAATAGAAGCAACATTAACATGAGATGCTTGCATGTCATTAATTAACCAGTTGACCCCCCCAAATCTTGACTAGGTTTTCAAAAGTTGATGAGGTACATCTGGCACAGAGGTTGGAGGGAATTTTGCATAAACTCTTTTTGCTGCTTCATAATAGACCAAGCTGTACAAAGCTTAGCAATGGGAACCAGAGAGCAGTTGTCAATGGCACCACTTCGAACTGAGCTGCAATGATCAATGGTAGGATGTCTATCTATGTGATATTAAGTGCTGTACTGACCTTGAGGAGGATACTGGGATGCAGTCACATGTCAATTGTACAGATTACACCAAATTATGTGGAAAAACAAGATGTTCTATGGCAACAGATATTGTTCAAGGAGTTTTACATAGATTAAATGACTGGGCAGATAGAAGTTAACACTGAAAGATGAAAGGTAATGCACATTAATCCTGAAATTGTAAATATTTGGTGTTATCTGTATTGTAACATGAGAAATAGTTAATTTACAATATGTTGGAAATCTTTTAAACACTATGCAGCAGAAACTGCCAAAGACAACAGATGGGTGGAGTCCAAGTCTGGGAGGTTATGACTACTAACAAAGCACTGATTCAACCCAAACTGGATTATGTGCTGCTCTAACTGTACCTTTGAAAAGACAAAGAGGCCTGGAACACATTTCTGATTATTCAATCAACGACATCAACTTGATTTTGGGGGGGTGGGGGCAGTGGTCAGAAGGGGAGGGAGATAGATTAAAACAAAGCCCTAGTAAGACATGATTCTGGAATTTAAAACAATGGAGGCAAACTCAAATGAGATGGATCCAGAGATGTGGAATCACAGGGGAAACAAACAATGATATAACAAAAGTAGAGAAAAGGTTAGCGAGATGAAGCTGAAGGAGTAACTTTGGCCAAAGCTCAAGCTTATGGAATAAATTACAACCTGATGTTGATTCTGCAAAGTACTGTAAAATAAACCTTTGCTTTGTCTTGCAATAGAGAACTGGGAGCTTGGGGTTGTGGGGGAGGGTGCCAAACAGCAAAACAAGCTTGATGGGCTGAACCCTTTCGAGTTCAAACTTTACTAGCACAATGAACTATTAACTTACAGTTCTCTCTTCATGATAATTAGAAATGGATTGTTAATACTGTATTTTGTGACATTAGGGATTATGGATACTCAGCATGTTCTTTAAGGAATAGCCACTGAGGGGCTCCCATGAGAAGGTTACTGCATATACTAACAGAATTAAAAATTAGAAAAAAAGATGGCTGCATTTCACTTAAAACAATAACAAAATCGGACACACTTCAAATTTTATTCCATGTTGAAACCTTCCATTGATCTATATCAGACCTGCTGCAGCTGTTAAGTCAAAAGGACCAAAATTAAGAATGAAAAAGTCTCAATTAAATACAAAAAATATTTATACCCACAAGGCTAATGGCCACAAGTGCAGCTCAAAGGCTTACCTTGGTATTGGTAAACTGGGCTCCATTTAAGTGGTTAATTTCACTATTTCACACATTCGATGTTATCCTAAAACTCATGAAAAACACACATTTGAGTTCTTTGCTGACAATTAATAAAATGGTATGCCAGACATCGCACTGAAAAAAAGTTGATATTGGAACTGATTTTCTCCTGCCTCTTTCCAGGCCAAAAATGGAGAAGCTGGAAACCCTTTCCCAGTCCTGCACCGATACTATTATGAGATGCAGGGGAGGGATATACGTTGACTTGTCCCCTAACTGTCTAAGGTGAAGTTACCTCACCTCAGCAGATCCTTAAAATTATGGTAATAATCAAAAATTTACCATGGTGCAAACACCCCTTGTTCGACTATTTTGTGGCAGTGTGAAAATGGCCTGAATTCTGATACCCCATCAGTCTAGAGATGGCAAAACAGCGAATTTGCTTACATGAGAAAATTTTATAATACTCTTTCATAATTATCTTAGCATAGGTTAACTCCTCTCCTAGGTGTCTATAAAACTGTATACATTGTCAATTCCAACATTTGATTACTGATAGGAATCTTTAATGTTTTAATAAATTGCATTGTTTATCAATACAAACATCCTTAAAGCTTTGAGGGTTTTAAGCCCTGTAACAATGCACTCCCCCTTAACATTTCATACAAGCCCTAATGGACACACAGGTGCACACACGCACATATACTCACACACAAGGGTATCTGACAGGTTGTCTAATGGCATAAAGTCTCCTTTGAGAGGAGAGTGTTTTAAAACATCTTTTGGCTGATGTATGAGCATCACTTCCTCCAGAGAAGGAAGGGAACCAACAAGCTTTGGTGCCGCACAGTTGTGTCAGCATCTATTAACACAAAATAAAAAGGTATTACATTTGTCAAACTGGCATTGACAAGTTTGAATGGCAGCCCAGATTAAAATTCTTCACCACCATAAAATCATTACAGAAGTCCAGGTTAATATTAAACCATCACAGCACAAACTTTTACACAAGATTCCCATGGACAGGCAAGTGTACAACAGTGGCTTCAATCAAAACCGTACTTCCCTTGTATGATAAAATATCACTTTATGGCGCAGAAGAGAAAACAAAACAAAAGCAAAAGTTTGCGGTGGGCCTGCCCTGAACTGACATCACGTTTCTGATTGGTTGTACAACAATGCCTGGAGAAATAAGGCTGCAGCTCATTGGGCAAAAATAACACATAGCTGCTGCTAAAGAGTCTTCACAGTGCATCCAGCTTTACAGCTGCCGTGGTTGATGGCTGTTCACACCGAGATCTCGTAGGTGGTCCCACCTACGCCCGACACTTTTTTTACGTTGGACTGTCTGGTGGGACTGACTGTAGCACCATGGGAACTAGAAGTTGAGCTTAGCCGACTATCCACTCTGGATAAACGTTTTGGCTGTCCGTTAATTTTGCTGTGAACTGCTTTCATCTGAAACTCATCACTGAAAAACAGAAAGAAGACAATTGGTGCACTGGTTCAATTCATGTATTTCTCCGAAGCCTGTTTAGACAGAAACACACGAGGTCACTATCTCAATTAAAATACAATCCGTGTAATAACCCACCATTATTGTACAGGCTCAATAATAGTCTAATTTCTTATTCAATCTATACAAGTCAGTCTGAAATAATGCTGCCACCTCAGCAGTTCAGAAGGGCTCAAAAGACAAGATGCACTACCTACCATGGAGCTATCAGTGGATGAGGCACACCTTCTGACATTTCCATCGCAGTGACGAAGGACAGAGGCTTTTGGCTTCCATAAGAGGGGGACCTGACTAACAAGGAAGGTGTGATTTGATGACCCGGAGACCTGTATGCGGTCTCAACAGCTCTGCTTTGCAAAGTGTGGTGGGATTGCACATTGTTGTTCGCTATGTCTGCGTGAAGGGAACTCGTAGAAGTCCTCGCTATCCTTGACACTGTGCTCGACAGAGAGGATGCAGATGCACGTATCAGAGGGTTCCTTGTGCCATAATTAGCTGGCGACACAAGATTATCTCGAGAACCGTATCTGCCAGTGGTTGTTTTTCTCGAGTCGTCCGATAAAATGTTCACCTGTTGCAGGTTATATGATCCTGGCGTGTCATGTGCCCCTGAATCTCGAAACACCGAATCAGGTGATGCGCGAAGGAGCTTCCCTCGTTCTTCCAGTGTCTTTCTCTCCTGAATGGAGGCCATGATTTGCTTAGAGAGGTTGTCATATCGGACTGGTGAAGGTTCCCGTTGGTGCGGTGGTGATACTCTATGAATTGGGCTGTAACCTTGCACAGGCTGACGCTGGAGATTTGCCCCTCGGATCTGGCACATTTTGGCCGACAGGTACGGTGAATGGTATCCCACAGCCGAAACTCCAGTATGTGCTGTAGAATCTTCCCCAGGATGTGGGGCGGTGGGATTCAGCAAACTATCATAGGACAGGCTTCCATTCCTGTTGGACAACGAATTTGAACCAAAAATGTTTTTGTGTGGATTGGGGGCTGAGCCGTCCGACTTCATTTGGTGTAACTGAACCTTATCCGCTCCTCTCCTATGGGCAGATTTCAGGCTCAGAGAACGAGAGCTAACAGAAAGCGAGTCAAGTTGAAACGGGGATGACTGGTAGGTCTTGTGAAGTGATGGTGATCTGTAGTCAGGGATATCGAGATTTGGCTCGGATCTGTAATCATGGGCCCTGCTGCACTCTTCCATGATAGCTGCCTCTTTATGTCCCTCCTGCATGGAAATCTATAAAACGGGAAATCAGACAATTACCAGGAATAATCAATTTCATTACAACAATCACAGCTGTTGCCATCAACTTTTTAATTCTTCAGTTGTGATTCAATTTTTTCCTGTTCAAATTAAAGGTAAGTAATTTTGACATTACTGACACCACAATTTTCAACTATTACATAAAAATTACTACATGAAGGAGAGTGCAGAAAGATCATGGGAGGATGAGTAAATAAGCACTCTCAAAGGTTGTGACATTGATTAGTTGTTGCAATCTGAATCTCTCTCGCATCATATTAAAATCACAATGCAGCTGATGTTACTTTAATTGTTAATATGCTATACATGTCTGATTCAAAGCTTCAAGGCACAGGGTAATGCAGAGTATAGCACTGGAATCAGGCATCACCTCAAAATGGACTCGACTGCAATATGGCTTTATGTTTCATCTAAATTTTTGAATGCTTTCATTCTGGGAGAATCCAATATTCAAAAAGACAGTTGAGTTTTATTTGGTAATCGGCCATTACTAGACTAATAATATTTTATACAAGTACGGCTGTAAGAACCAATCTACACCCAAAAGAACTACCTACTTTGAGATCCAAGCAAGACACCACCAAGTGTACCACATTTTATGGCAATTTGCTTCCCCCCCAATTAAATAGCAAGAAATAAACAGAAAGGTTCCTTCTTTCCAACTGCTGTCCTCTTCACAGAATCGTTACAGTGCAGAAGGAGGCCGTTCGGCCTATCGTGTCCGCACCGGCTCTCTGAAAGAGCAACTCCCTCAGTTCCATTACCCTGCCTTCTCCCCATAACCCTGCACATTCTTCCTTTTCATATAACGGTCTAATTCCTTTTTTGAATGCTTCAACTGAACCTGCCTCCACCAGGCTCTCAGGCAGTGCAATTCTGACCTTAACCATTCGCCGCATGAAAAGGTTTTTCCTCATGTCACTTTTGCTTCTCTTACCAAATACGTTAAATCTGTGCCCTCTCGTTCTCAATCCTTTCATGAGTGGGAACAGTTTCTCTCTATCTACTCTGTCTAGACCCCTCATGATTTTGAATACCTCTATCAAATCACCTCAGCCTTCTCTTCTCCAAGGAAAACAGTCCTAACTTTTTCAGTCTATCTTCACAACTGAAATTCCCTATCCCTGGAACCATTCTCGTGAATCTTTTCTGTACTCTCTCCAATGCCCTCACGTCTTTCACATGTGGCACCCAGAATTGGACGCAATACTCCAGCTGAGGCCGAACTAGCATCTTATACAAATTCAACATGCATGCTCCTCCCCCTGCAAAAGGGCAAGATAGCATGGACCTTTAATAGCCACCATCAAAGCCCCAACATTGATCAACGGATACCCATTTTAAATCATTTTAAAAAAGGAAACACATGTAAATTAGAGGGCTGGTTTTTCATTTCATGGCATCTGGAGGCAGAGTGAAATTACTGTCCATTGGCAACTTAATGCGTTTAGAAGGTGAAACAAATGTTGGTTATAAATATCAAAACATCATAATTATTTTTCACAAACTGTATAGGAACATATTTGTTGCCCAGAGTTTCCAGTTTATAAATCACAACTTTTTGCAGCAAATAGCTACCTTCTAAACCTACCAAACAGTCACTGCGTGGCAAGAGAAATTCATTGTGTGAAACACTTTGAGATTAATATGAAATGGTTCTATACAAATCCAAGACTCATTTTTGTTATTGAGATCCAAAACATGATGCGCATGTTATGTGGTAATCAATAACCAGTAGTTAAAATATTATGCAATATTAATATATTCTTGAACATCTACAGACAAGTATTGTAATGGCTTGTCGAAAGTGAATGCAGTGGATGACTGTGTCATTTCAGTGCTGGGCTCAAGTTTCAGTCACTTTGTCTATTAAACTTTGTATTTTAGCCATGTTACCTAACAAAACAATGAAAACGTCCCTGCAAAAAAAGCATTGTGCAAGGCTTATTGTCTAGCACCGGATGCTGCATTTTCCTCACCTTATCACTAGCAGCATGGTAGAGGACTTTGGGGTTTGCATCTGAATTGCTGAATGTTGGTCGATACTTAAACATGGCAGGAGTGGGTGGGTTGATGGGCTTGGATGAGAAACCACTATCTGCAATAAGACAACGACAATGTAGTACAGGTAGCAGTACACACAGACACAAAGGTACACTCTAACAACTGAAATACAACAGACGGGCTAGGTCAGAGGAATCTAGGTACACACCATCCTTATTATAAGGTTTTCAGGAGCTTTTGCATGTTGGCACCAGATGTGCATTATAACTCAATGATCCCATTCCAGGACACAGCATAAAAATGAAAGTCGAATGCAAAGCTACAATAGCTTTATGACAGATTGGAATATAATGAGGGTGGGGTGTATTAAGGGAATTGGAATAGACAACAATAAACCTTTTGAGTACTGGGGCAGTATTTAAGTAATGGTTAAGAGGATTTATATAAGCAACCAGTTTATTGCCAATTTTCAAATATGTAAAGGCCCATCAGTCAATATGTCATCAACGTTGATTTTTTTTAAAATAAAGACATAATGCGGAATAGGTTAGGACTGGCTTAGCAATTTATTGCTCTCAACTAGTCAAGTTATATAATGTGAATAAAAGTACTCAAAAGGTTTAAAATGTAAATTGAACTGCAAGATGTTCTAACTGTGAATTCAATGTTCTACATAAACCTTGAAACCTATTACACAGCTATGTATAATTAGAAGATCATCAACACAAAGACATCTATGTGGACCTTTTCTATAAATCTTTATCTAACCAAAGTCGGGTAATTATAGCAACACTTAGTTTAACTCTACTGTTAGCCATCTGAAACTTAAAAGGAAATACTCAGATTATGCTTTTAGGAAAAAACAGGCACTCCCAAAGGACTGGGTGAATAAACATATTATATGGTGTGCTAAGGATTCACACACATGAAGGCTGCCCCAAAAGTAACCATCGTTATGACCCAAGTGAGCCAATTTCAATCGAGGTGATGACTGAATCCCCAGAGTTTCCCTCAGGGTCCACTGGGATGCAGAGAGAACAATCAACCAGGGCTCCTGGTCCTGATTATTATCCAGTGACCCTCGGATGAAAAGTAGGCATGTGTAGACATTCACATATGACCAGATCAGGATCAGTTTCAGCGAACCCCCCAACATTCACTGTCCACATCCACACTTGAAGTGTAGCTATTTGGGCAAGGTAGCTGTTGCTATTTGCAGAACCATGTCACAGATCAATAGTTACTTTCCTGTGGGGAACGTCAATGAGCGGAGGGGGGATATAAGACAACAACCAGGAAAAGAGAATACAAAATGGAAGAAAAATTAAAGCAGGCAGCAAAGTACCAGCATATTAATTATAACTCAAGTTAGACAGAGCTTATGGCATAATCATTATAGACTATGCAGTATCACACAATAAAACAATTTATTTTTGGGAGTGCAGAATAAACATAAAAAGTATTTGATGAACTTGGGAGAACTGCTTTATTTCATAGCAAGTCTTTTACCCATATAACCTGGAATTTTGTTTTAGAAATTAAATCCTTTCTATTGTAAACGTTGGGTTGCCTTTTAAAACAATGAAAGTCTATTTATTCTGCAAGTATAAGATTTAGACCATTGTCAGCACACCATGGTAAAATCTCTAACTTCATTTCCGTTACACTTTCTAAGTAAGGTGAGAATATCTCCAGCAATAAATCTCTGTACACAACTAATAATCCAATTAGCAACTCTCACCAACAATCCCTATTCATGACACCAAATATCATCTCCCCCCCCACCAGCACAGTGAATTATCTTTGCTCATGCCACAGCTATACACTTCAGCTCTCAAAAATTGTAGCCCCACATTCTAAGTTGAAAATGCCTCATTTCGCACACTCTCATTCTCAGAAGAACAGGACCTCGAGGGTTGTAATCTCTGGATTACTCCCTGTGCCACGTGCCAGTGAGGCTAGAAATAGGAAGATAGTGCAGCTAAACAGGTGGCTGAGCAGCTGGTGTAGAAGGGAGGGTTTCAGATATCTGGACCATTGGGCTCTCTTCAGGGACAGATGGGACCTGTACAAGAAGGACGGGTTGCATCTAAACTGGAGGGGCACAAATATCCTGGCTGCAAGGTTTGCTAGCGTCACTCGGGAGGGTTTAAACTAGTGTGGCAGGGGGGTGGGAACCAGAGCAGTAGGACAGCTAGTGAAATAAATGAGGAGGACATAGTAAATAAGGCCAGTAGGACTAAGAGGAAGAGCAGGCAGGGAGATGTTGCTGAGCACAGCGGGACTGGTGGTCTGAAGTACATTTGTTTCAATGCGAGAAGTATAACAGGTAAGGCAGATGAACTTAGAGCTTGGATTAGTACTTGGAACTATGATGTTGTTGCTATTACAGAGACTTGGTTGAGGCAAGGGCAGGATTGGCAGCTAAATGTTCCAGGCTTTAGAAGCTTCAGGCAGGATAGAGGGGGATGTAAAAGGGGTGGGGGAGTTGCATTACTGGTTAAGGAGAATATCATAGCTGTACTGCGGGAGGACACCTCAGAGGGGTCATGCAGCGAGGCAATATGGGTGGAGCTCAGGAATAGGAAGGGTGGAGTCACGATGTTGGGGGTTTACTACAGGCCTCCCAACAGCCAGCGGGAAGTAGGGGAGCAGATATGTAAACAGATTTTGGAAAGATGTAAAGGTAACAGGGTTGTGGTGGTGGGTGATTTTAACCCCCTATATTGACTGGGACTCACTTAGTGCTAGGGGCTTGGATGGGGCAGAATTTGTGAGGAACATCCAGGAGGGCTTCTTGAAACAGTACGTAGATAGTCCAACTAGGGATGGGGCCATTCTGGACCTGGTATTGGGGAATGAGCCCGGCCAGGTGGTCGAAGTTTCAGTGGGGGAGCATTTCGGGAGCAGTGACCATAATTCCATAAGTTTTAAGGTACTTGTGGATAAGGATAAGAGTAGTCCTCGGGTGAAGGTGCTAAATTGGGGGAAGGCTAATTATAACAATATTAGGCAGGAATTGAAGAATTTAGATTGGGAGTGGCTGTTTGAGGGTAAATCAACATCTGACATGTGGGAGTCTTTCAAACATCAGCGGATTAGAATCCAGGACCAGCATGTTCCTGTGAGGAAGAAAGACAAGTTTGGCAAGTTTTGGGAAGCTTGGATAACATGGGATATTGTGAGCCTAGTCTAAAAGAAAAAGGAAGCATTTGTAAGGGCTGGAAGGCTAGGAACAGATGAAGCACTTGAGGAATATAAAGACAGTAGGAAGGAACTTAAGCAAGGAGTTAGGAGGGCTAAAAGGGGTCATGAAAAGTCATTGGCAAACAGGATTAAGGAAAATTCCAAGGCTTTTTATACATATATAAAGAGCAAGAGGATAACCAGGGAAAGGGTTGGCCCACTCAAGGACAGAGATGGGAATCTATGTGTGCAGCCAGAGGAAATGGGCGAGGTGCTAAATGAGTACTTTGCATCAGTATTCACCGAAGAGAAGGACTTGGTGGATGATGAGCCTAGGGAAGGAAGTGCAGATAGTTTCAGTCATCTCATTATCAAAGAGGTGGTGTTGGGTGTCTTGCAAAGCATTAAGGTAGATAAGTCCCCAGGGCCTGATGGGATCTACCCTAGAATACTGAGGGAGGCAAGGGAAGAAATTGCTGGGGCCTTGACAGAAATCTTTGCATCCTCATTGGCTACAGGTGAGGTCCCAGAGGACTGGAGAATAGCCAATGTTGTGCCTTTGTTTAAGAAGGGTGGCAAGGATAATCCAGGAAATTATAGGCCGGTGAGCCTTACGTCAGTGGTAGGGAAATTATTAGAGAGGATTATTCGGGACAGGATTTACTCCCATTTGGAAACAAACAAACTTATTAGCGAGAGACAGCATGGTTTTGTGAAGGGAAGGTCGTGTCTTACTAATTTGATTGAGTTTTTTGAGGAAGTGACGAAGATGATTGATGAAGGAAGGGCAGTGGATATTATCTATATGGACGTTAGTAAAGCCTTTGACAAGGTCCCGCATGGCAGACTGGAACAAAAGGTGAAGTCACACGGGATCAGAGGTGAGCTGGCAAGATGGATACAGAACTGGCTCGGTCATAGAAGACAGAGGGTATCAGTGGATGGGTGTTTTTCTGAATGGAGGGATGTGACTAGTGGTGTTCCGCAGGGATCAGTGCTGGGACCTTTGCTGTTTGTAGTATATATAAATGATTTGGAGGAAAATGTAGCTGGTCTGATTAGTAAGTTTGCGGGCGACACAAAGGTTGGTGGAGTTGCGGATAATGATGAGGACTGTCAGAGGATACAGCAGGATATAGATCGGTTGGAGACTTGGGCGGAGAAATGGCAGATGGAGTTTAATCCGGACAAATGTGAAGTAATGCATTTTGGAAGGTCTAATGCAGGTGGGAGGTATACAGTAAATGGCAGAACCCTTAGGAGTATTGACAGGCAGACAGATCTGGGTGTACAGGTCCACAGGTCACTGAAAATGGCAACGCAGGTGGATAAGGTAGTCAAGAAGGCATACGGCATGCTTGCCTTCATCGGTCGGGGCATAGAGTATAAAAATTGGCAAGTCATGTTGCAGCTGTACAGAACCTTAGTTAGGCCACACTTAGAATATTGCGTGCAATTCTGGTCGCCACACTACCAGAAGGACGTGGAGGCTTTGGAGAGGGTACAGAGGAGGTTTACCAGGATGTTGCCTGGTCTGGAGGGCATTAGCTATGAGGAGAGGTTTGAAAAACCCAGATTGTTTTCACTGGAACGACGGAGATGGAGGGGCGACATGATAGAGGTTTACAAATTTATGAGCGGCATGGACAGAGTGGATAGTCAGAAGCTTTTTCCCAGGGTGGAAGAGTCAGTTACTAGGGGACATGGGTTTAAGGTGCGAGGGGCAAAGTTTAGAGGGGATGTGCGAGGCAAGTATTTTTACACAGAGGGTGGTGAGTGCCTGGAACTTGCTGCCAGGGGAGGTGGTGGAAGCAGATACGATAGCGATGTTTAACAGACATCTTGACAAATACATGAATAGGAAGGGAATAGAGGGATATGGGCCCCGGAAGTGCAGAATGTGTTAGTTTAGGCAGGCATCAAGACCGGCGCAGGCTTGGAGGGCCGAATGGCCTGTTCCTGTGCTGTACTGTTCTTTGTTCTCAACTACAATGCTGCACACTTCTACTACAGAGCTTTCTGTCGGAAACAAAATTGCCCTGCCCACTCTCACAATCTCCGTTCTTTTTACACATGGGACAGCTCCTGGTCAACACTGTCCTGCCTTCCACTCAGCGATAGACACAAGTTACTTGCATGCATATTCAGGGAAGAAATATCCTGTCACATACTTCAGACATCACCATAAAAACATTTGTGGGACTAACAGAATAATTCACAGTAAACTGAATACTGAATTTATTAACTGTACACAAGTCATTTAGCCACACAGCAGGATATGGATTATCTACAATCACCAGGAGAACTCCTGATTATTTGCCAATAATGGTCTGAACTTGTCATTGCATGATGAAAAAAATTATGCTTCAGAGAATAAGTAACAAAGATATTGGGGCACAGAGAGCTCAAATTATATTAGAGCTTTAGACACATTTCATTCTCAGAGTGTATCCATTTAGTCTTTGGCCTCCTTATCTCGAGAGACAATGGGCAAGCACCTGGAGGTGGTCAGTGGTGTGTGTAGCAGCACCTACAGTGGCTATAAAGGCCAATTCTAGAGTGACAGGCTCTTCCACAGGTGCTGCAGAAAAATTTGTTTGTCGGGGCTGTTGCACAGTTGGCTCTCCCCTTGCGCTTCTGTCTTTTTTCCTGCCAACTGCTAAGTCTCTTCGACTCGCCACACTTTAGCCCCGCCACACTTTAGCCCCGCCTTTATGGCTGCCCGCCAGTTCTGCCAATCGCTGGCAACTGACTCCCACGACTTGTGATCAATGTCACAGGATTTCATGTCGCGTTTGCAGACGTCTTTAAAGCGGAGACATGGACGGCCGGTGGGTCTGATACCAGTGGCGAGCTCGCTGTACAACGTGTCTTTGGGGATCCTGCCATCTTCCATGCGGCTCACATGGCCAAGCCATCTCAAGCGTCGCTGACTCAGTAGTGTGTGTAAGCTGGGGATGTTGGCTGCCTCGAGGACCTCTGTGTTGGAGATACGGTCCTGCCACCTGATGCCAAGTATTCTCCGGAGGCAGCGAAGATGGAATGAATTGAGACGTCGCTCTTGGCTGACATACGTTGTCCAGGCCTCGCTGCCATAGAGCAAGGTACTGAGGACACAGGCTTGATACGCTCGGACTTTTGTGTATCCGTTTATATTCAGAAATAAGAACTGAAAAATGCTGGAGCAAGTCCATCAGTACCTGAAAAAGATTGTGTTCTGGGCAGTGACGCTTCATTTGATTTCCAGCATTTGCATTTTTTCCTCTATAATTTACATTTAGAAGTTGATTATCAGAAAGAACTCCAATGATAATTTATATCTGAAGTTATTAGAGGTAAGAAGAAAATATACTTCCCTTATTTTTGTAAAATGGAAGGACAAGTTAAAGCTGGTGAAGAACGAAGGATCTCAAAGTTGGAGAAAATTTTCTGTATGTTCTGCACAAGGATCGATCATTGGATAACCTATCACTTTTACCAAGGACATAGGGAGGCAAGTGATAGGGTGCGCTCACTAAAGGTATACATAGGTGTAAATGTACACCTGTTTGCCTGATGGATGCATTCTCTCTGAGCACACTTAAAGGTCAATGTGCAAAGTGACGTTAAGAAAATACACCACTATTACGTACCCTTGAAATCCCCATTTCAATATCCACTTAAAATGTATCACCATCAAATAATGGTAATTGTTCATTTCTCAGGCACATATCCATGTAAAATAATTTCAAGAAAACAGTAACTATTTATACATTAGTTCTAACCATAATTGTTTTGCTGTTTCTCAGCCGAATTTATTACCTTCATTGGCTGAAGTGCCGAGCTGGTTTTTAAGGTTTGCATATTTGCTTGGGCCTAGTTTAGGCGGGAGTGGGGGCTCGACATCCGTTGATTGAACTTCCAAAGCTTCCAAACTTCCTTTGGACTAAAACAAACAACGATTAACAGAGAACAGATGTAACTTGTGTTTTTAAACAGGACAGTAACCATTTGGAAGCACATTTCTGTTGTGTCCTTATATCCATGTATCTTATTGAATGTATGTAATTATAAGCAATTACTGGAGGATCAGTACTGTGCTCACGTCAGGAATGGTGAACTCTGTTTTTATATAACTTGCACAAGGAAGATAAGGATTTCATTAATATGAAGTAACTGGATTTAAAAAAGAAATACCAGAGGTGCATTTAACCGACTACTACTAAACCGACAATAGATTATAGTGATGACAACGCAAATATTAAAACATATTAACAAATCTTGACGGAGGGTAGCATATATGGATTGATCAGGTTGTCTACCAATGAAATTTTTTGGACTGCTCATAGTGCATTAATTTATATATCCTTGGATAAATTCATTCTTTAGGCCAGAATGTCTGCTCGAAGTAACAGGACATTTTTTTTTTAGAATATTACAGCGCAGTACAGGCCCTTCGGCCCTCGATGTTGCGCCGAGCTGTGAAACCATCTGACCTACACTATTCCATTTTCATCCATGTGTCTATCCAATGTCCACTTAAATGCCCTTAAAGTTGGCGAATCTACTACTGCTGCAGGCAGGGCATTCCACGCCCTTACTACTCTCTGAGTAAAGAAACTACCTCTCACATCTGTCCTATATCTATCACCCCTCAACTTGAAGCTGTGTCCCCTCGTGTTTGCCATCACCATCCGAGGAAAAAGACGCTCACTATCCACCCTATCTAACCCTCTGATTATCTTGTATGTCTCTATTAAGTCACCTCTCCTCCTCCTTCTCTCCAACGAAAACAACCTCAAGTCCCTCAGCCTTTCCTCGTAAGACCTTCCCTCCATACCAGGCAACATCCTAGTAAATCTCCTCTGCACCCTTTCCATAGCTTCCACATCCTTTCTATAATGCGGTGACCAGAACTGCACGCAATACTCCAGGTGCGGTCTCACCAGAGTCTTGTACAGCTGCAGCATGACGTCGTGGCTCCGAAACTCGACCCCCCTACTAATAAAAGCTAACACACCATATGCCTTCTTGACAGCCCTATTAACCTGGTTAGCAACCTTCAGGGATTTATGCACCTGGACACCAAGATCTCTCTGCTCATCTACACTAACAAGAATCTTCCCATTAGCCCAGTACTCTGCATTCCTGTTACTCCTTCCAAAGTGAATCACCTCACACTTTTCCGCATTAAACTCCATTTGCCATCTCTCAGCCCAGCTCTGCAGCCTATCTATGTCTCTCTGTACCCTACAACATCCTTCGGCACTATCCACAACTCCACCGACCTTAGTGTCATCTGCAAATTTACTAACCCACCCTTCTACACCCTCTTCCAGGTCATTTATAAAAATGACAAACAGCAATGGCCCCAAAACAGATCCTTGCGGTACACCACTAGTAACTAAACTCCAGGATGAACATTTGCCATCAACCACCACCCTCTGTCTTCTTTCAGCTAGCCAATTTCTGATCCAAAGCTCTAAATCACCTTCAACCCCATACTTCCGTATTTTCTGCAATAGCCTACCGTGGGGAACCTTATCAAACGCCTTACTGAAATCCATATACACCACATCCACTGCTTTACCCTCATCCACCTGTTTGGTCACCTTCTCGAAAAACTCAATAAGGTTTGTGAGGCACGACCTACCCGTCACAAAACCGTGCTGACTATCTCTAATGTACTTATTCTTTTCAAGATGATTATAAATCCTGTCTCTTATAACCTTTTCCAACATTTTACCCACAACCGAAGTGAGGCTCACAGGTCTATAATTACCAGGGCTGTCTCTACTCCCCTTCTTGAACAAGGGGACAACATTTGCAATCCTCCAGTCTTCCGGCACTATTCCTGTCGACAATGACGACATAAAGATCAAGGACAAAGGCTCTGCAATCTCCTCCCTAGCTTCCCAGAGAATCCTAGGATAAATCCCATCTGGCCCAGGGGACTTGTCTATTTTCACACTTTCCAAAATTGCTAACACCTCCTCCTTGTGAACCTCAATCCCATCTAGCCTCGTAGCCTGAATCTCAGTATTCTCAACAACATTTTCTTTCTCTACTGTAAATACTGACGCAAAATATTCATTTAACACTTCCCCTATCTCCTCTGATTCCACACACAACTTCCCACTACTATCCTTGATTGGCCCTAATCTAACTCTAGTCATTCTTTTATTCCTGATATACCTATAGAAAGCCTTAGGGTTTTCCCTGATCCGATCCACCAATGACTTCTCGTGTCCTCTCCTTGCTCTTCTTAGCTCTCCCTTTAGATCCTTCCTGGCTAGCTTGTAGCTCTCAAGCGCCCTAACTGAGCCTTCACGTCTCATCCTAACATAAGCCTTCTTCTTCCTCTTGACAAGCGCTTCAACTTCTTTAGTAAACCACGGCTCCCTCGCACGACAACTTCCTCCCTGCCTCACAGGTACATACTTATCAAGGACACGCAGTAGCTGCTCCTTGAATAAGCTCCACATTTCGATTGTTCCCATCCCCTGCAGTTTCCTTCCCCATCCTACGCATCCTAAATCTTGCCTAATTGCATCATAATTTCCTTTCCCCCAGTTATAATTCTTACCCTGCGGTATATACCTGTCCCTGCCCATCGCTAAGGTAAACCTAACCGAATTGTGATCACTGTCACCAAAGTGCTCACCTACATCTAAATCTAACACCTGGCCGGGTTCATTTCCCAGTACCAAATCCAATGTGGCATCGCCCCTGGTTGGCCTGTCTACATACTGTGTCAGAAAACCCTCCTGCACACACTGGACAAAAACTGACCCATCTAAAGTACTCGAACTATAGTATTTCCAGTCGATATTTGGAAAGTTAAAGTCCCCCATAACAACTACCCTGTTACTCTCACCCCTGTCGAGAATCATCTTCGCTATCCTTTCCTCTACATCTCTGGAACTATTCGGAGGTCTATAGAAAACTCCCAACAGGGTGACCTCTCCTCTCCTGTTTCTAACCTCAGCCCATACTACCTCAGTAGACGAGTCCTCAAACGTCCTTTCTGTCACTGTAATACTCTCCTTGATTAACAATGCCACACCCCCCCCTCTTTTACCATCTTCTCTGTTCTTACTGAAACATCTAAATCCCGGAATCTGCAACATCCATTCCTGCCCCTGCTCTACCCATGTCTCCGAAATGGCCACTACATCGAGATCCCAGGTACCAACCCATGCTGCAAGCTCACCCACCTTATTCCGGATGCTCCTGGCGTTGAAATAGACACACTTTAAACCAGGTTCTTGCTTGCCAGTGCCCTCTTGCGTCCTTGTAACCATATCCCTGACCTCACTACTCTCAACATCCTGTACACTGGCACTACAATTTGGGTTCCCATTCCCCTGCTGAATTAGTTTAAACCCCCCTGAAGAGCACTAGCAAACCTCCCCCCCAGGATATTGGTACCCCTCTGGTTCAGGTGAAGACCATCCTGTTTGCAGAGGTCCCACCTACCCCAGAAAGAGCCCCAATTATCCAGGAAACCAAATCCCTCCCTCCTGCACCATCCCTGCAGCCACGTGTTCAACTCATCTCTCTCCCTATTCCTCGCTTCGCTATCACGTGGCACGGGCAACAACCCAGAGATAACAACTCTGTTTGTTCTTGCTCTAAGCTTCCACCCTAGCTCCCTAAATTTCTGTCTTAAATCCCCATCTCTCTTCCTACCTATGTCGTTGGTGCCTATGTGGACCACGACTTGGGGCTGCTCCCCCTCCCCATTAAGGATCCCAAAAACACGATCCGAGACATCACGAACCCTGGCACCTGGGAGGCAACATACCAGTCGATATTTGGAGTAGTGAGGTCAGGGATATGGTTACAAGGACGCAAGAGGGAACTGGCAATGTAAAATTAATGGCAAAATTTCTGAAATCAGGATTAAACATTTTAATTGGCCTGGTTTATTTGCCTTCAAGCTCAAATTTTCCCTTCTCCCCAGTCTTATGATTAAACTTTTTTTGCTGCGTAAAGTGTGAGACCTGACCTATTAGCATGTAAACAAAATCTGTTTAGATCTCCCCAATTTTTGCTCTTAAGAAGCATCTGATGACAACACAGCTGATATCTGTAACTTATTGCATCAGGAAGTTACTAGGAAAGCCAGTGTCCTACTGTACATTGGGACTCCAAAATGTACTGAACTAATTGGATTATAAACAGGATAACATGAGTGGCGCAACTGAAGACCTAAGAGAATTTCTGAACTCTTGGTACTAACGTATCAAACATGAAGTGGAGCAAACCCATACTATCACAAAGAAGAAATTGATTTCATACCACTAAGTACCCAGTAGTAAGTCCTGAACCTTGGCCTATATTGCAACAAATGCGATGGACACTACTGGGCAAACTTTGAGTGGGGTACCGCAATGCTGAAAGTCTAACACTCCGATGCTGTTTTGTGGATGTACAATGCTTGGCAGTCAACTCAAAGTAGTGCAAAGGTATTAAAAGTTTGATCAGCCTGAGGTTCATAAAACTCAGCATTCAAATAAATGAGGGGAATGGACAGAATACTAAAAATATTTTAAGTATTAAAAACATAATTTTGGTGTCCTTACCTTGGTTCTTTTCAGATTGCCCTGAATTCCATTGTCATTTATCTTGAGTGTAATTTGTCTTTCAGACAATGGAAGTCTGACGAAAGGAGATTTTACTGTTATCAACTGTTTCTTTTTGTAATCGACCACATACCTGGGACAGGGATCAAACACATTAAAATAAAAGGAACACTGCAGATAAATATTTCTAACATACATAATACCATTATAACACACAATATCACTATGCTTAAACCATGCAGCTCGATCACAAAAGCCAGCTATCCATTAGTACATCTTGTATAAATTTAAAAACTTACTGAAAACAAGTTTACTCACAAAGTTCAATGTATATTATGCATAATCATTATACAGAGTAGCCCATTTTAAAACCTTTGTCAAAGAAACTTGCATTGGAATTATGCAGTGTAAAGAAAGCATTAATCAGATTTTCCTGATTTCTCTTTTTAGTGTAGTACCGTTAGCCCTTAGACTTTGCCTGTTAAGCAGGGAAATTTAAAAGTCAATTTAAAGTATTACTGAGCTGTTGGGCCAGAACTGACCCTGCAGCAATGATCAGTTTCAGAATGAAGTAATGAGATACTTCATTAAAGAAATCCCTTGCACATTGGCATATAAGTTTCAGAGAACTTCAATCATTTGATAACAGTGTTAAAAAAAAATTAGCAAAGGAAAACATCTGGGCATACGTCATCCTTTTTAATTGGTATGAATGATACAGAAACAGACAGATTTGAAAGGTTTTACTTGGTAGAATAGCAATTAAATGAAACAAGAGGAAACTAAGAACAAAAGTGAGGAGTTATACCGTTCGTGTGTACAATGGAAAAACAGTTTGATAAGTAAGCCAAATTAGAGTCATTGATGAGGGCTAAGTCAACAAAATTCTCCTTATCCAGAGCTGCATTGTAACTTTTATATAATTACGTAATGCAGATTTCTGTGGCTCTTGTAGAGGGAGTGAGAGAAATGTATAAAATATTGTCTGATTGTAATGAGTATTTGGATTCAGTAAGGTCCAAGATACTAACCTCAGAACTGTACCATGTTTGGATCCCCAACCAGCCATCAAGTGTGGTTGTGAGTACTATCTCTTAAGTACATGATTAAGTGCCATTGCCCAGGCTAATACCTAGGTTCAAATCCCACCATGGCAAGCTGGTGGAATTTGAATTCAATTAAATATTAAAAATCTGGAATTGAAACCTAGTCTCAGTAATGGTGCCATGAAACGATCACGGATCGTCAGAAGAACCCACCTGGTTCACTAATGTCATTTAGGGAAGGAAATCTGCTGTCCTTACCTGGTCTGGTCTACATGACTCCAGACCCACAGCAATGTGGTTGACTCTTAACTACCTTCTGAAATGGCTTCGCAAGCCACTCAAGGGAAATTGGGGATGGGCAACGAATGCTGGTCTTGCCAGCGACGCCCACATTCCATGACAGAATATATATTTTTTTAAATGTACTGTATGCTTTATAAACCTATGACACAAAACTTCAATGTTCAAGAGAATTTCTGAAAACCTTACACTAATAGCAACACACCCCAGCTTTTATTTTAACCTCTGCAAACTGTATCATGAAATTCTCAGTTGCTTCTCCTCCTGCACCACAACAGTACTCTACAAAAATGAGTCCATTTTAATTTATTAATAAATCCCAATTTGACCTTGAATTTCACTCATGATAAATGTGCCATGTATAGAAGCTGGTTGTCAGATTTATCATTTTAAATTTCTTGTTCCTAAAATTGAGCAATTTTAATAGAAACGCTTACCTTGGAGCTAAAGGACTACAAAGTACATATTCCACATTACCGCAGCATCCTCGGGTGAATGGGTTTACGCCACCTCGAAATTTGCCCGTTACCTGTATGACATACACAGTGTTGATTTAGTGTACATAGTAAACCAATTCAGTACTCTATGGTCTGAGTGGAAATAGCAAAATTATATATTACAAAACTGTGGTAACTTTATTTCAATTTTATAAACCTTCAACTTAATTGAGCCAGTGATTAAAAGATAAAATGAGTAAGGCAGCAAAATTACTTTTGAAGCTGAATAGGACAGTTTTGATGTTTCAGTGCCTTCAATGTTATGATTCAATGTTGTGTCTAATTAACTTACCTGTTCATTTGTTGTCCGTCCCCTGGCGACTAAAACCATATGGAATCCTGTAAGACCTACAACAGGAATGAAGAAAAGACCTGCTACACACATGACAGCCATGCTATTTACTTTAGTCAAGGAAATATCACATATTCACGATGAATAAAGATAAATTCTACATACACAAATTAATTTCAACATGCACAATTTTAATTTTTCTTATCTACTAGAACCAGTGACTAACAGCAAAAACTGTGCAGCAAATTTTCTCATCAATTTAAACCCAATGCATCTGTTTCATGCTTTATATAAAATTATTTCACTTTTCAGAAGAATTTTCAAAAAGCGAGAAGCTGCTTGAAATTCATGTTCTTCTGTGAATGGGTCTCATTCAAATATGAGGTAGTTCCCCCTTTTTTTTTTAATTCATTCATTGGATGTAGGTGTCGCTGGCCAGGCCAGCATTTATTGCCAATCCCTAATTGCCCTTGTGGTGAGCTGCCTTCTTGAACCGCTACAGTCCATGTGGGGTAGGTACACCCACAGTGCTGTTAGGAAGGGAGTTCCAGGATTTTGACTCAGCGACAGTGAAGGAACGGTGATATAGTTCCAAGTCAGGATGGTGTGTGACTTGGAGGGGAACTTGCAGGTGGTGGTGGTCCCATGTATTTGCTGCCCTTGTCCTTCTAGTTGGTAGAGGTCACGGGTTTGGAAGGTGCTGTCTAAGGAGCCTTGGTGTATTGCTGCAGTGAATCTTGTAGATGGTACACACTGCTGCCACTGTGCATCGGTGGAGGAGGGAATGAATGTTTGTAGATGGGGTGCCAATCAAGCGGGCTGCTTTGTCCTGGATGGTGTCGAGCTTCTTGAGTGTTGTTGGAGCTGCACCCATCCAGGCAAGCGGAGAGTATTCCATCACACTCCTGACTTGTGCCTTGTAGATGGTGGACAGGCTTTGGGGAGTCAGGAGGTGAGTTACTCGCCTCAGGACTCCTAGCCTCTGACCTGCTCTTGTAGCCACGGTATTTATATGGCTACTCCAGTTCAGTTTCTGGTCAATGGTAGCCCCTAGGATGTTGATAGTGAGAGATTCAGCGATGGTAACGCCGTTGAATGTCAAGGGAAGATGGTTAGATTCTCTCTTGTTGGAGATGGTCAATGCCTGGCACTTGTGTGGCGCGAATGTTACTTGCCACTTGTCAGCCCAAGCCTGGATATTGTCCAGGTCTTGCTGCATTTCTTTGACTATGAGTGCTGAACTTGACACTTAATTGCCTGTACAAGTGACAAGGACATTTTTGAAAAGAATATTTGCAATAAATTTTATTTTCATAGCTAATTTTTCCCCATCCCTTCAGAACGAGTTGACTCTTACTGGTTAATAGATGCTACACACTCTCAGACTCAATTGTTCATTCCTGGTATATCAACTTAATCAAGTCTTTTTTAATTTCCAAAATATTTATTTTTTTATTTATAGATACAGCACTGAAACAGGCCCTTCGGCCCACCGTCTGTGCTGACCAACAACCACCCCTTTATACCAATCCTACATTAACCCCATATTCCCTACCACATCCCCACCATTCGCCTACCACCTACCTACACTAGGGGCAATTTACAATGGCCAATTTACCTATCAACCTGCAAGTCTTTGGCTGTGGGAGGAAACCGGAGCACCCGGAGAAAACCCACGCAGTCATATGGAGAACTTGCAAACTCCACACAGACAGTACCCAGAATTGAACCCGGGTTGCTGGAGTTGTGAGGCTGCAGTGCTAACCACTGCGCCGCCCTAATATACTTTATTCATAAAAAACTGTAAAAAAAAATACATTACAAAACAGTTCCAAAAAGCACAAAGTATCAACTTAATCAAGTGTTAGTATGGTATTTGATCATGGGAATATCACAGCTAAGCCGGATCCTGTTCTTGTCTCATGTCCACACACCAGCACTCACTTCACTGTGAAAGTGAGTGACCAGGAATAAGAAACACGGCTGATTTTTCTTTCCCTCCTCTATTCCCCAGAAGCTATGTAATCTCTAGCTGAGGTCAGCTACGTCAGCACTACACTAGCGACTTGAATCTGCAACAAGAAGTATGGCTGCAAATATCTTGTGATCTCTTTTACATCGAAGTACAAACAAGGAATTCCATTTGGCCCATCTTAAACGAAAGAAAAGCAAGAACTTTCATTTATGTAGCACCTTTCACAAACTCAAAACATTAATATTGTAATGTAAGAAATGTGGCAGCCAATTTGCACACAGCAAGGTCTCAAACAGCAAGCAGATAATTACCAGATAATCCACTGCAGGTGTAGATTGAGGAATAAGGTTTTACCAGCATACAGGAGGAATTCCCCTACACTTCTTCCACCTGAGAGGGCAGAAGGGCTTTGGTTTAAACGCGTCATCTGAAAGAGGGCAGCTCCAATAGTGCAGCGCTCCCTCAGCATCAATGTCCCCTAAGGTGTGCGGGTGTGTGGCCGCACAGCAATTGAGAACCTACTGCACAGGGAACAAACGGGCCATGCACAAGCAACACTACCTTTAAGATACGTGCATGCCCAACTGTGGGTCGATCTTAAAGAAATCATGCAGTGCAACAAGCTGACCATGCACAGCAAAGAGAAATCTGAGGGAACATTGCTCAGCACTGCACTGGAGTGTCAGCCTGGATTATGTGCTCATGTCCTGGAGTGGGGCTTGAACACATGACTTTCTGACTTAGATGCGAGGATGTTACCCACTGAGCCAAGGCTGACATCTTGAGCTATCTATTGAGAAGAATACTTAAAGGTGCATCATAGCATACATCTTATTACCATAATCAGGTTAGTTTCTTGTGGTTAAAAAACTTTTCTCACATCAGAATTATAATTTATTTTTCATCAGCTTCCACTTATGCTCCCTTGCCAGATTGTCATGGTTTACCTTGCAATAGTGCTCTGGATTTCTGTCCTATATCATTTAGTATCATATACTTCTATGACCCTCTCTCAGTTGCCTTTTCTCAAAGCAAAGAACTCCAGTCTACCTTCATAGTTCAGGCCTCCATGATTCAAAACTTTCTGTGCGTCTGCCTGACTGATACTGGACGGTGCTCAGGATTGAGTGTGACCTGAGCAATATAGAGATTTAGCATAAAATGCACGGACTTATATTTCATCGATTTAGCAGAAATCACCATTCTGTTCATTTTGTTTCCTGTTGCTCCACAGACTTGACACACAAAGACCCACAAACTCACTGTGAACTAATCCCACATTATTCTCATAAAGAACTAAGAAGTACTGAATGTTTTGAACAGAATAGTTGTAGAAGTGCTGCTAATGGTAAAGTAGAATTGAAATACTACAAATAAGGTCAAGATGTGACAGCAGAAGAAATCTGGATAGAAATTAACAGCAAGGGCAACAAACCAATTCCTGGCAATAGGCACCAAGCTGAAGGTGAAAAGATGAGCTGTTCAAGCATATTATGCTAATAAGAGAATTTCAATATCCAGCAGGACACATTTTACTGAGGTGGGAAGGAAAAGAAAAGTCTTGCATTTATATAGCAACTTGCACAACTTCAGGATTTCTCAAAGCGCTTTACAGCTAATAAAGTACGGGACAGTTCCCACCAGAGTATTTAAATAGCCACACAGAAATAATTTGCAATTTGGAGGTGTGAACATTTGAATAGAAGTGATCACTATGCAACTTCACTTGACGTTTTGATAAAATTAATGTGAAAAGTAGAAGATAAAAGTGAAGATCATATAAAGTGGGAGACAAATACTCACTTGGCAATTAAGAAAGGAAATGCTTCTTCCTGTCAGCATGCCAGCTGTGGCTCAGTTGTGTTCTCAAGTCTAGTTCACCCATCAGCCCCATGTTTGCTGACCTACACTGACCCCTGGTCAAGCAACGCCTTGATTTTAAAATTCTCATCTTTGTTTTCAAGCCCCTCCAAGGCCTTGCCCCTCCCCATCTCTGTAATCTCCTCCAGCCCCATAATCCTCAGATATCTGTGCTCCTCTAATTCTGGCCTCGAGCATAGCCAATTTAAATGGCTCCACCACTGGTGGCAGTGCCTCCAGCTGCCTAGACCCTAAGCTTTGGAATTCCCTCCCTAAACCTCTGTCTCTCTACTGCTCTGCCTTCCTTTAAGATGCACCTTAAAATCTACCTTTTTGACCAAGCTTTTGGTCATCTGCCCTGTTGCCTCATGTGGTTCAGTGTCCAATTTTCCCAAGGCGCTTCATAATGGGCCGATGAAACACTTTGGGACGTTTTATTACCTTAAAGGTGCTGTATAAATACAAGTTACTGTTGTTGTTACTGAGGCAGTGCTGCACTGATGGAGTTGCCATCTTTCAGATGAAATGTTAAACCAAGATCCCACCTGTCTCCTCAGATAGACGTAAAATATCCAATGGCACCATTGTTAAGAGGAGCAGGTGTCCTGGCCAATATTTATCCCTCACTCAAATGCACAAAAACAGATTATCCGGTCACTGTCACATTGCGGTTTGTGGGAGCTTGTTGTGCGCAAATTGGCTGTCGGGTTTCTTGCATTGCAACAGTGACTACACTTCAAAAGTACTTCATTAGCTGTAAAGCACTTTGGGAAGTCCTGAGGTCATGAAAGGTGCTATATAAATTCAAGTATTTATTTCTTTATTCTATTGAAAGGGCAAAATAACTGCTAACCTAAAGTGTGTATGTGAAATACACATGCAATGAGTAATCATTCACTTTCATACACTGTTCTCCACATATAATCAGCAAGTATCTCATTCGGGTACGCTGCAGGAGAAGGCATGACTAAGACCCAAAGTAGAGGACTCATCAGTCTTGTCAAGCTGCGCATCTCTAGTTGCAGCTTTATCCAAATAATAATTGATTAATCATTCTTTAGGCAAACCTTGGGATTGCTCTGAAGACACTGCATGAAAGTAACATCCCAAAAACTACCGCATGTTGCGCCTGCAGCTCTTAAGAGCTTTACATTTTGCCAACTGTTGATAGCAACGAATAAGACAGACATCCAATTACACAGCACCTTATCACATCTCTCCAATGTCTCGCAGCACTTCACACGTAATGAATTACTGTGAAACGGAATGCATGTTAGTACACAGGCAAAATGATTCCTGAATATATGCCTTTCTTTATTCACATCCAATGCTGTTACCTTAAAGCTGTTTTAAAATACAAGTTTTACTTAACTCTTTGCTACCACAATGAACAGCTTTTGACCATTTTACATTTGCCTACAACATAGCTGACTGCCTTGCACATATCGGGCGGGATTTCTATTGAGGTCAGGACCCCCGACGACACATTCATTTCCGGTTCCAATCCCACACTGTGTTGGCAACGTGCACGCATTGCTATTTGAATGGAAAATTAACTTAATTAGCTTAGAATCGCATTCACTGCCCAATTAGCAGAGGCGAAAAGGGAAGGAGGTAGGACATTGGAAGTAGCAGGCCTGATTTAAAAGGTAACCCATTGCAGTGGCTGCTGTTCACCTGAATAACGGAAGGAGGAGTGGAGCAAAAGGTCATGGGTAGGGAGGGCTCCCGTACAAGGCAGTCCCCCATTTTTCTGACACTTCACTTGAGGTGCTGCTGGAGACAGTGACAGCAGAGACATAGCCTTTTCCCTGTTGGCAGCATGAGAAAGCCTGCAAAGCTGACCAAAGCAGCATGGCTGGAGGTGGTTCATGAGGTCTGCAGCATAGGAGTGGTGAGGAGAAATGGGGTTCAATGTCAAAAATGTTTCAGTGACCTGCTTTGGTCTGGCAAAGTGAGTCCAAAGATAGATCCAGATACATGCCTCCTGGTCAGCAGTCACCAGAATGCAAAAGAGAGGGGCATTCTGATGGTGCATAGAATTCTCCTGACCATAGGAGAGATGAGTGTTCAGTAACCTTGATGACTCATAAGCATGGTTCACAATCATAGTGCTATTGGACAGTAGGCTATAGTGAAAACTAAACAAAGTGATTCCTGACAACGCAGCCCCCCACTGACATCATCAAGCTGCGCCGCGGTGCGCACATGCGCAGACGGTCTCCTGCTCTCTGCGCATGCGCTGCATTCCGGCTTGCCAGGACTGGTTAGAGCATGCGCCGATGATGTCATCGCGTGACGTGGGATTCTTCGGGCAACGTGCCTGGTCGGCCTCTGCACATGCGCTTTATGCAACGCCAACGGGTATTCACGCATGCATCAAAGCTTCGGCGCGAGTTCCTGAAAGTGGAAGGAGATTTCAGTCTGCTTCATTTTTATTAGAAAGAGGAGATTGCTCCAAGGTAAGTTGCTCTGAAAACATTTTCATTGTCTGGGGCACTGCATGTGCTCCAGTCCCTGTTGTAAGCTGCTCTGAAAACATTTCCATTGTCTGGGGCTGTGTGCAGGCAGTACATGTGCTGCAGTCCAGCGAACAGCTTTCCATCTAAATGGTCACTTTCGTTTTTGTAACGTTTCAATGGAGTGCATTCCGTATTTCTTATCTCATCTCATGTTTCCTGTGTGGTCCCTTATTAGCCTTCCTGAACTGCAAACGTTGATGATGGCAACGTCAGTAGATTCCACAGAGCAGTTCCTTGCCACCTTCACAACCCAGGAGTTCGAGAGTTATGACGACTTCAGCAGTAAACTGGAGATGTTTCGACAGGTAGCACGGTCTGCAGGCACATTCTGTGATGTGCCTTATGTTTCACTGTGTTAACAATGCTGCTTAAATGCAATTTGCTGTTCTGCTTACAGGCAACGGGGAGTCTATTTAAAAAAGTGAGCACCCATACGCTTGAGGGGGAGAACAAGAGACGGCGAGTTGAAATTCCCATCCGCTTTAAGTATGCCTCAGTGAGGCTGTGCTGTGTACACTATGGGCAGCCACGCATCCGTTCTACTGGGGTGAGACTAAATCAGAGGTAGGTGCTGCGGTCACTACATTTCCACTTGTGTAGCTTGTCAGTCCTGTAAAGCTGTTCCTTGATGCTCATCGAACCAAGATTAGATTTGCGGTATCAATACATCTCGTCAGTGAGATCCTGTGCCCACAAAGCCACGCGCATACCACCCCCGTGTCTATGGACTGCCTTTGTTCTGAATTCCTGGATGGAGCAATGGCTGGTCGACCACCTCTGCGCAACCTCCTCTGCACTGCAAAACAGGTGCGCACCAGATTTTGGGACCTTGTCATGGTGCACATGTAAACTGCTGCCAACAACACACCTGGGGATGGCTGACGTTTTGGTGAGGGCACGAGGAACTTGGGGCATGCTCATTGAATGTCTGTGCAACTTTTCAGGTATCTCGCCCTGGGCTGTGAGGTCTTCATCAGTGTGAAATTCAATACGAGCAAGAACAAACTGTGTGTCAGCTCCTACCATCTTGTACATACCGGTCATGTTTTGCATCCAGAATGTTTACGCTTCTATGCAAAGAGACGACAACTGAACGACAATGAAAGGCAGAAGGTAGAAGAGTTGGTCAAGCTGCAGGCTGGGAACAAACAGCTGAAGGATTATATCGAGCATTCATTCAATAAGACCGTGACCCTTAGTGACATTAGAAATGCAAAATCCTAGCTCAAAACAGGGGATGACAGCACTGAACATCAGTCGCGTGCCACAATCCATGGATCCTGAGCGTTTCACCCCCTGGCCTAATGATCTGATGGACCACACATACGCCTGCCTGTTCAAAGCTCCACTTCCCCCACCTGCGGTACCCTTTCCTTGCTGTTCAGTTACACAGCCACCTGTTCCTGCACCCATCCGAGCAGTGCACATGGACACACAGCCACCTGTTCCTGCACCCATCAGAGCAGTGCACATGGACACACAGCCACCTGTTTCCCCATCCGCCCTTGAAACAACCACGCAGAGCCTTGTGAGACTCCGCAATTGCCAGCTGCTGCCTGTCAAGCAGAGAGGGCATCCAAAGGGGTCAAGCACTTGGGGAACATTCAGCAAGAAGAGACTGAGCACTAAAAGAAACAAGCATGCAGTGTCCAGTGGTAGCACGAATGTGAATGCTCTTGCTGCGTACACAACTGGTGAGGTGGGAGTGCAGCCACACCGTTCTCCATCCTCAATGTTGCTTTAAGGCAAAGGTAGATAAGAGTGAAAGAAATGGAAGGTGATGCTGATAGTAGTAGGCAGGATTAAATGGGAGCGGATGGGAAGGTGCAGGAGTAGCATAACTACTAGCAGGGAACAGCTGGGCTAAATGGCCTGCTTTACGTTCATAGTCCAAAAGAAATGTGCTTCTTTTTCCAGCACCCTCACATCATTCATGTTTTCCCTGAGAGCAGCATTGAACCATCACGAGATAGGGGCAGTAACATCATCCTGACTCCTACAGCTGAGGTGGGTACTAAGTGATTCATTGGCGGTGTTATCAGTACATGCCTATACTGCAGAACATAAAGCATGCTCAACAGTAATTTCATTAGAGGGGGGGGGAAGCTCTGACACTGATGTTCTTTCCTTATTTCTTTTCATGTAAAACGTGCCCTTGAGAAAACAATCCTCGAGACTTAAGGACGGCATTCAAGCAACGGAGGCAGTGCAGGAGAGGACAAAAGGATGTGCTGATTCCTGCATCTGAGGTGGGTAATAAGTGCTTCATTGGCGACGTTATCAATTGGTGCCTTCACTGCAGAACTTAAAAAGGTGTGCACAACAGTAATTTCAGTGGATGGAGGGAGGCAAGCTCTGACATTGATTTGCTTTATTTCTTTTCATGTAAAACATGCCGTCGCAAAAACAATCCTTGAGACTTAAGGTCAGCATTCAAGCAACGAAGGCAACTGGATCATGCTGCGGAGCTTGTCACGATGTGGAAAGGAACCTTGCATTTATGGATGAAGTGGGAGTGCACATTGGGATGCGCTTGGAGAACATTCACCAAGAATAGACTGAGCTCAGACTCTTGTGACTTTGCCTTCTTCACATGGACAATACAGTAGTGGAATAGAGAGCCAAGCGTTCATTCACCACAAGGCTCTCCAGGAACAATCTCTTTAGCTGTGCATAGCAGAGACTCGGCCTGTCTGTCTAACGGGAATGCTGGCGACACAACACTCATGCATCCATGCACAGCAGTTCCTCGGATGCTTAATGTACTTAATAAAACTTCTCAATAATTAAACCCAGAATTGTCGAGGTTTTGGATGCTATTTCCCTGACTTTGCAACTGCACTTCATATATTCAACTGTGGTGGAGGGACGGAGGTACGGGGGTACAGTGGGTGGGTGAAGCGGGGGAGGGAGGGGTGGGTGAAGCGGGAGAGGGAGGGGTGGGTGAAGCGGGAGAGGGAGGGGTGGGTGAAGCGGGAGAGGGAGGGGTGGGTGAAGCGGGAGGGGTGGGGAGAGGGAGCATGCAAAAGGCAGGGACCAGACAGTTGCAATGCCTGAAGTACTGTTGAGAAGTAGGGGAGAAAGCAACTGGATTGGGGATCCGCAGCTGGAGGGAACGGAGAGGGCCGGAAGCGAGAGGCCGTAGAGAGCCGCAGGGAGCGAGCGGCCGAAGACCTTGGTGTCGCCGGGTGTGGGGACCAGCTGGTAAGTCTTTTGCTGTTGCGTTTATGGCGCATGCACAGAAAAACGCACTCCTCCTCTGCACCCCCCCACCCCCCGCGCTGCTCTCCCCGGCCCGCTCCACTCTCTCACTCCGCCACTGTGTGCTGCCTCGTGTTTGTTAGGTTGCCTCTGTGTGATTCTTTGAGCAGCGCCATCTTTAGTCCTGGCAGCTGCTACAGTCGCAAACTGACGTTTTAGTGGCACATGCTGCATTTGCACATGTGCCACAACAGCGCCACCTACCGATAGCATTGTCAGCAAATGCCATCTTTTAAACAGTTTGTGCAAATGAAAAGATGCAAGTGGTGAGGGAGAGAGGCATTGATTGCTCCAATGGCATCTTTCTTCAACTTGCAGGCCAAATGGGAGAATAGCGCCATGGACAGCAAGAGGGCACATCTGGATTGTGGGTTTCCCTAACTCGCGTCACTGACTCATTGATCTGGCCAGAGTAGCAAGCCACCAGGATGTCGAAGACAGAGAAAAAGAAGTCCAACACAGACAGAGTGAAAAGATCTCAACATCTCCAGTTTCAGGGGATGCATGGCAATGCTCGTCATGCAATGGGATGTCAATGCATAAGCTGTCATATAATTATTTTAAGCAACAGAAGCATCTGTTGATTGTGCCAATTTCTCATGACCACCTTCTCGATGTCTCCCACAGGGTCAGCTGCAGAGGGGGAGGAGTTGACACATCGCCAGCATGTTCTGGAGGAGTCAGAGAAGGAAGAAACATCAGAGCCTGCAACATCACATCCTTCTTGTGCACTCTCCACTAGCGCAGACACTTGCAACTCTTGGGTCCTTGCGCATTATTAGAAACAATGGCAGAAGGTGAAGCACACATCATTTCAGAGTAGGAGGATATGGGGGAGGCAGAGTCAGCTGTGAGCATTGCCCCTCGAAGGATGAGGACAAGGGCAGCCCTGCCCAACAGGGCAGTGATGCAGAGCCTAGGGAGTCACTAAACAGGCCTGGACCTAGAGAACCAGCATGAGGTGTGTGCCCACATGTTAGAGTTACCTGAGGCACTGCAGAGTCATGGCAGCAGAATGGAGGAGTCCATTCATCTCATGTGCTCCACAAATGTCTCAGTGCTTTAAGCATACGAGCTCCTCCAATAATAAAATGGCCAACCTCATGGAGAGCCATATGTGGCATCACTCAGAGTGGATGCAGGAATAGTGCACTGACATGCACAGAATGCATGCTGCAGTCAGTAGTATTGACAGGTCATTGGCTCAAATGCTGCAAAGAAGCATGGAGTGGATTCCAGCTACGCTTAGAGAATCACAGAATTGTTAGAGTGCAGAAGGAGGCCATTCAGCCCATCGTATCTGCACCGGCTCTCCAAATGAGCAGTTCACTTAATGCCATTCCTCTGCCTTCTCACCATAACCCTGCACATTCTTCCTTTTCAGACAACAGTCTAATTCCCTTTTGAATGCATCGATTGAATCTGCCTCCACCACACTCTCAGGCAGTGCATTTCAGATCCTAACCACTCGCTGAAAGTGTTCAAAGAAAAAATTAACATTTTACTGCCCCTATGATTTTTCTCCTGGGATTTTGCTTCCAGCAGTTTCCTGGAGATCAATCTTTAGTTCCTGGAGATTCCAGGCCATTCCTGGAGGATTGGTACTCTCCTGCCACAACTGAGCCTGGCATTACCAACCATCAAGGAGAACTGTAGAGACCAGGCTGCCTCACATTTGCACCTGAAATGTGAAGGGTTGCAGGACATGAAGAAAATAAAAACAATAAGACCATAACTTTCAGTCACGTACAGTGTAAGATAATGTAGGAACAGGAAGAGGCCATTCAACAAGATCATAGGTGATCTGTATCTTAACTTTAGCTTGTGGTCACCTCCAGCTATCAAGGGCACCATGAAAGGCTGGAGGAGGCAACAGATAGTTATGAAGGGGCCACCGTACATGGGACTCTGTCATCATCATCTGCCTTCATGGTCCCGCTGACAGACAAAGCATGTGTAGAGTTATGCCCTGTGACAGAGGCTGCCCCAGCAGTGATGCCGGTGCAGCAGCCTTTGGAGGTGCCCCCACCCGGTTCTTCCACGACAAGGCTAACTGCCATGGCCGTCTCAGTCCCAGACAGACACTAGTAGTCTGTCTCCACCTCATCTTCAGCCAAAGGAGAAGCAACTCGTAAGTGTGGCTGAGAGCAGAGGCCACCATGCCAATGATGTCACTTTGTGGATAACTTGGGTTTTCTGTTGTAAATAATATCAAATGGTTATGTGATAAAGCATTGGGCATGTTGTTGCATTAACGGGGACTTGTGTGTTTCCATTTCATCGTGGCGAGGAGCAGAAGAATGGAAAATAAGGGTTAGAAAGGCAAAGGACAGTGGAGAAGAGTGTGTCACGTGGAGACTCTGGAACCTTGCAGTGTTTGTGCCAATGGAATGTTGCTGACTTCTGTTATTAATGGATGCTTGCTCTCACGGAGATGAAGGAGACTCGCCTCTCCAAATGTCCTGCAGACTAAGTCCTGCGCAGGTGAAATGCATCTGGATCAGAGTGGCCCGAGCGTCCTGCCATCCCGATGAGTGCTTTGCCTCCTGAGTCTACCAGTGACGTACCTGCAAAGCATGGGGACCATTCTCCAGTTCTCCATCAGCCTCCTCCTCTTTCTCTTCCATTCCAGTGCCATTCCAGCACTTCTCCCGCTTCAAGATTGACATCTCACTGGAGGATTGTGTTATGGAGAGCATAGCAGACCATCACAATGCATGAGACCCTTCGAGTGTACTGGAGGGCGCCACCTGACTGGTCAAGACACTTGAACCTCATTTTCAGGAGGCTGATGGTTCATTGCTCCATTTGTCATTGCTCAGTGACAACCTTTTGTGCTCAAGTTTTTTTTTATTCTTTCATGGGATGTGGGCATCACTGGCCAGGCCAGCATTTATTGCCCTTGAGAAGGTAGTGGCGAGCTGCCTTCTTGAACCGCTGCAGTCCATGTTGGGTAGGTACATCCACAGTGCTCTAAGGAAGGGAGTTCCAGGATTTTGACTCAGCGACAGTGAAGGAATGGCGATATAGTTCCAAGTCAGGATAGTGTGTGACTTGGAGGGGAACTTGCAGGTGGTGGTGTTCCCATGTATTTGCTGCCCTTGTCCTTTTAGTTGGTAGAGGTCGCGGGTTTTGAAGGTGCTGTCTAAGGAGCCTTGGTGCATTGCTGCAGTGCATCTTGTAGATGGTACACACTGCTGCCACTGTACGTCGGTGGTGGAGGGAGTGAATGTTTATAGATGGGATGCCAATCAAGCGGGCTGCTTTGTCCTGGATGGTGTCGAGCTTCTTGAGTGTTGTTGGAGCTGCACCCATCCAGGCAAGTGGAGAGTATTCCATCACACTCCTGACTTGTGCCTTGTAGATGGTGGACAGGCTTTGGGGAGTCAGGAGGTGAGTTACTCACCTCAGGATTCCTAGCCTCTGACCTGCTCTTGTAGCCACGGTATTTATATGGCTACTCCAATTCAGTTTCTGGTCAATGGTAGCCCCTAGGATGTTGATAGTGGGGGATTCAGCAATGGTAATGCCATTGAATGCCAACATTGTCCAGGTCTTGCTGCATCTCTACACGGACTGCTTCAGTATCTGAGGAGTCACGAATGGTGTTGAACACTGTGCAATCATCAGCGAACATCCCCACTTCTGACCTTACGATTGAAGGAAGGTCATTGATGAATGCTGGACAATGAAGGCGTCATGGCAGCTTCTAGGATGGCGTGCACACACCAGCATAAAGTGCTTGCTGTGATCGCATCCAAGCTGAATGTTTAGATTGGAATCCTTGACTATTGAGGAATCTACCTGGCTGATCAGTCAGTGCCTTGATGGCTACATGGGTACAATCAATAATCCCCTGCACCTGAGGGAATTCAATGAGGGAGGCAATTCCCACTGCCCTTTGAGCTTGAGTGCCACTATCCACCTGGAACTCAATTTAATCCCCTGCCCTTTTGAACAGAGAATCCATCTCCTCTATGATGCAATGATGTCTTGCTGCCTGCAAGATGCCACCAATGTCTGCTGCCGCTCCTTGGAAGGAACTGGTTGCAAAAAAGTGCAAGGCCACTGTGACTTTTACGGCCACAGTTCCTGCGAACCCTCAATGAGGACAACCATCTGTCTGGACAGGCGCAGCTTTCTGCAGTACTGACACTCCGACAGGTCCAGGTAGCTTCTCCTTTGGCGTAAGTCCCTAAGCTGAGGATATTGCCTTTATTTATTTATTTAGAGATACAGCACTGAAACAGGCCCTTCTGCCCACCGAGTCTATGCCGACATCAACCACCCATTTATACTCATCCTACATTAATCCCATTACCCTCTCACATCCCCACATTCCCTCAATTCCCCTACCACCTACCTATACTAGGGGCAATTTATAATGGCCAATTTACCTATCAACCTGCAAGTCTTTGGCTGTGGGAGGAAACCGGAGCACCTGGCGGAAACCCACGCGGTCACAGGGAGAACTTGCAAACTCCGCACAGGCAGTACCCAGAATCGAACCCGGGTTGCTGGAGCTGTGAGGCTGCGGTGCTAACCACTGCACCGCCCTTTCGGTGCCTTTCCGCCCTTGATCCTCATCCCTGCGTCCCTGCTGCGCAGGGGTCTGCCTCTGCTTCTGCAGATGCTGTTCATCATCGCAGGTAGATCCAATCTTGGAGTAGCTTAATCTAATTTCCTTCCTTCCTTTCAATTGGAATGTTGAGTTTTCCTGAACCACCTTCTCATGAACCCATGAGGCCTATATGCAGAAGGACCCATCCACCCCACAAAAGAGCTCCTGCCACCCAAAATGCCCTCATCAAGAGTGAAGGCATATTACAGATAATTGTCCTGACGCTGTACCACTAGTTGCCTGTGAATGAGGGCCTTCTCGGAGCCTTCTCTCTTCAATGGTACCTTTTGCTGCTGTCCCACTCCTCGGAATGTTAGTCTCCTCCTGCCTGTCATGGTTGAGACCCTGCATAAATCCCGTGCTTCAAAAAAATTCAAAACTGACTCTTGCTGAACTGAAACTCGTTAAGAGCCTTAACTGGCCATTCATCCATTTTGGGTGGGTTGCCTCTTCCTGCTCTCCTTGGAGCCACTTAACCTTTGAGCGTGTCGGTTTCGCGTTGGGAATCCGGTACGCTAATCTTAAGGGTGGGCTTAAGCGACCGCCCGCCCACCTCCATTCCCGCCCTCGCATTTGAATCAAAATCCTGCCCAACCACACAGAATCCATTTCCGTCATACAGCACAGCAGAATGATAGATAGGTGACCTCTTGAGCCCAGTGCAATTCCAAGACTATTCAACAGCAATTTAGGGTCAGGCCTAAATTCTGATCTACTGATCCATTATGATGCCATATCAAGTTGAAGAGGGTCAGTGACCAACATGTGCATCTCAGTGAGCTTTCCAGTCAAGGCCAAGGCCAAATGGAATGCTAGTCAGGAGGGCGAACAATGTATGTGCAGTGGTGGGGTTGCGGGGGGGAAAAAAGAGTTTTTGAAAAGTTCTTTAAAACTCAAATCATTGCCATGCTCTATATAAAATATTGCAGACTTTTAGAATTGCTGTATTTTGCCAAACTATTGCAAGTTAAAACCAATACTGTGACATTATGAAACCATTTATATTTTGCAAAGTGTTTAGTTAGAATTAAAAGCAAACAAGACATGGTGGACTAAAGGCCTGCTACCCGACCGAACACATGCATCTGGTTCAGGTCGGGTCGCTCTTCCGGGTTCGACTTTTGGACTCCGGCCGGGTCCGGGTCGGGGACACACAACAAGAGGTGTTAAAAGTTAAAAACCTACCTGAGCTGGGAATCCAGGACGTCAAAGAAGGAGTCTGCGCAGTGAGCGACTCTATGACATCATCATGCTCACGCTGCAGCTTCCTGAAGATTGGGAGTCGCAACATAGGGGAAAGGGAAAAAATGGAAGGACTCAGGCCGGGTAGGGGTCGGGTCCGAATTGGTTCGGGTCGGGTTTTTTTTTTAATGGCCTGAGCAGACCTTTATGGTGGACCAAAAAAAGTTCATTAACATTTTCATTAATTTCTAATAACTGAACACACTGACAAACAAGGTTTAAAGTAAATTAAAATTAACAAATGAATTTCAATAGATTGTTTCACATTGTTTGATGACGAAGCAAAATAATAGTTTTACTCAAGAAACTAATAAAGAAGGTGAAAGGCTTCCTACGGACAGCGCTGATCATTTGATGAATTCATAGATTTGATTGCAACTAAAATACAATTTAAACCAAAATCAATCGTAACACACAAGTACATATCAAGCATTTAAACTCACCTTTGAAACAGACTGTGATAATGCAAATCTGCCATCATCACCCCTCTCAAAAATGGCACCCTTTTCCTGCCTCTGTACTTGCTTAAAATCTGTTACATCTCTAATTTTTTCCTGTTCAGATTTGTCATCAACCTGAAACATTAACTCTGTTTCTCTCTCTCCAGATGCTGCCTAACCTGCTGAGCATTTCCAGCATCTTGTTTTTCTTTGATTTTCAGCATTCAGTATTTTGCTTTATAATTTATTTCAAAGCTGGTTTAGTACTAAATTTGCAGCTTTTTTGTCAAGTTCCATGAAGTTTTCAGTCATGTTAAGCAAATCTGAATACCAGAGGCACTAAATGCTTTAGACATTTAAGGCTTAATTCTTTAAGACGCTCCTTAAAACCTCTCTCTTTGCCCAAGCTTTTGGTCACCTGTCTTAATATCTCCTTTTTGTTTGGTGTCACATTTTGTCTGATAGTGCACTAATACAGCAAAGGATACGTGATGGCAGTGTGTGGGGCAGCAAGTTCTTCAATATGGTTTAAAACATAAATCAGTCCAAAGGTAAACACACCAATCATGTGTGTACTAAGGGAGAGGAGGAAAAGGAAGAAGTAGCGGTAGTTTCTTCGCCCTATGCAGTTGTTCACCCACGGACAGTGATGATCAAAGTCCTGAAAACAAAATAAAATCATGAAATAAATATTATTTTTTTGTACTATAGAGCAGCGTCATGCTCATGCAAAGAACAATTATGAACTATAAAAAAAATGAACAGATAAATTAACTTCCCAAAAAAATGGACACCGTTTTGCTACCAGACAAAATGAAGAGGTCAGGTGACCTCTCCTGTACTGCGAATATACACAGTGACTGCTGGAAACTGAAACCATCATGATGTCTAGGCCAGTCTTGAAGAAAGCATTAGAAATGCTAATGGCCGCATTCCATGTTAGTGGCTACCTCTTCAACCAGTTGGACTAACAATGACCTTTGCAGACAAAGCACCTCCAGACCCCAACTCTGGATAATAAGTGTGACCAAACACACGACATTCAAACACCATTGTTTAACAATGGCCACACATTCAGAGACATTGTATGAAAACACCAGGCAAGAACAACTTTGGTCACCTAACAGGAACCAAGCCTAATAAGGTTTTTTATTTTTAAAAAGAGAGACTTTTCTGTGCAGGTAGCCAGAGCAGAGCAGAAGACAGCAAGCAAGCTAGCCAGGAGGCTGAGAGAGATCTGTTCCAGCCAAGGAGACCCTGCCGAATACTATCTTAAAAACTACCAAGAGGCAGACACGAAAAGGTGACCTTTGAAAGCTCCCCATCTGAGAGACTGAAACAGGATCTTCATCAACAGACTGTAACTGAGATGTAACCAAAGAAGTCTTCAGCCAAGCATCCGTCCACCTGAAACTCTCCAAAGCTTGACTCCGGTGAACCAGGAGAAAAGAACAGGACTGCACCATTTAAATTTTCCTCCCGGGAAAACAAGGTTTCACAATGAACTCTTTTTAAAATCACCAGACCTAAATGTATGCTATCTTTTAATTTCTGAGGACTCATTTAAAATGTGCAGATGGATTCATTGGGAACTGAAGTAATTCCGTAGATATTGGACATTGTTTTTTTTTTAAAAAAGAGGTCACTGGAAGGGCACTTGAGGTCCTGTTTGAAAACAACTTTTACTGGAAATCACATGTTTTCAGAGAAGTGATGTGTCATGATTAATGAGGGTCAGGAGGTTCTGACTTGCTGTTTGGTTTCACTTGAGATATTGTTTTGGTTCAGTTGGGGTGTGGACTGTGTTGAAAGCAGTTGGCGATAAGCCTACCAGAGAGCAGCCACCACAACTCATCCTTTTCCATCTCTTTAAGAAGCCCTGGGAATCAAGCGTAAGAAATAGAGAAACTGAATGAGCATTTCTCCAGAGATGCTCCTGGAAGGCCTGCCAGATTAATCCTTGATGCCTCTTGAAAAGAACTACTCCAGAAAAGATCTGTGTGACCTGTCTATGTGTACTTGGGCACCAGACTGTATGCAAATTTGGAACACAACATATTTCATCCTTCTTGAGGAATTAACAAGTATTTGGCCAAAGTATTTTGGGTTTTTTTTTTTGTAGAAGAGCTCTGCAGAGAAAATCTCTATTTTTCAGTTAATCGGTGCATGTCTGTGTGTGTGTGGCTAAGGTAAAAAGGGAATTTTCATATTACATTCTGTGTGTTGATGCTTTGCTTTGTTACTGGATAAGTGTTGTTTTATAATAAACTGATAGTTTTGTCGTTTATTGAAGAAACTTGGTTGGTCTATTTTATTCGGGGATAAAGAGTAGAGTATATGATTGACCATATTGGTAACTGGGTATACACTTCAATATATGTTGTGACCTGTTGGGAAGTGGAAGTAGAAGAGACAGTGCACTCCTCCCACCTTGGTCGTAACAGAGAGTGAAGTTGCAAATTTTCGTATTTTGTGAATAAACATTTATCTTTCTTAAAACCTACAAGAAAACCAAGTCATTTGTCCGTTTATTGACCATTAAAACGCTAAAGGGTTAAAACAGGATTCTAATAAAAATACTGTCCGCGGTCAGTTTTTAAAAATTAATTCATGGGATGTCGGCGACGCTGGCCAGGCCAGCATTTATTGCCCATCCCTAATTGCCCTTGAGAAGGTGGTGGTGAGCTGCCTTCTTAAACCGCTGCAGTCCATTTGGGGTAGGTATACCCACAGTGCTGTTAGGAAGGGAGTTCCAGGATTTTGACCCAGCAACAGCGAAGGAACGGCAATATAGTTCCAAGTCAGGATGGTGTATGACTTGGAGGGGAACTTGCAGGTGGTGGTGTTCCCATGTATTTGCTGCTCTTGTCCTTCTAGTTAGTAGAGGTCGCGGGTTTGGAAGGTGCTGTCTAAGGAGCCTTGGTGCATTGCTGCAGTGCATCTTGTAGATGGTACACACCGCTGCCACTGTGCATCGGTGGAGGAGGGAATGAATGTTTGTAGATGGGGTGCCAATCAAGCGGGCTGCTTTGTCCTGGATGGTGTCAAGCTTCGAGTGTTCTTGGAGCTGCACCCATCCAGGCAAGTGGAGAGTATTCCATCACACTCCTGACTTGTGCCTTGTAGATGGTGGACAGGCTTTGGGGAGTCAGGAGGTGAGTTACTCGCCTCAGGATTCCTAACCTCTGACCTGCTCTTGTAGCAACAGTATTTATATGGCTACTCCAGTTCATTTTCTAGTCAATGGTAGCCCCTAGGATGTTGATAGTGGGGGATTCAGCGATGGTAATGCCGTTGAATGTCAAGGGGAGATGGTTAGATTCTCTCTTGTTGGAGATGGTCATTGCCTGGCACTTGTGTGGCGAATGTTACTTGCCACTTATCAGCCAAAGCCTGGATATTGTCCAGGTCTTGCTGCATCTCTACACGGACTGCTTCAGTATCTGAGGAGTCACGAATGGTGCTGAACATTGTGCAATCAGCGAACATCCCCACTTCTGACCTTATGATTGAAGGAAGGTGATTGATGAAGCAGCTGAAGATGGTTGGGCCCAGGACACTACCCTGAGGAACTCCTGCAGTGATGTCCTGGAGCTCAGATGATTGACCTCCAACAACAACAACCATCTTCCTTTGCGCTAAGTATGACTCCAGCCAGCGGAGGGTTTTCCCCGATTCCCATTGACCTCAGTTTTGCTATGGCTCCTTGATGCCATACTCGGTCAAATGCTGCCTTGATGTCAAGGGCAGTCACTCTCACCTCACCTCTTGAGTTCAGCTCTTTTGTCCATGTTTGAACCAAGGCTGTAATGAGTCAGGAGCTGAGTGGCCCTGGCGGAACCCAAACTGAACGTCACTGAACAGGTGATTGCTAAGCAAGTGCCGCTTGATGGCACTGTTGATGACACCTTCCATCATTTTACTGATGATTGAGAGTAGGCTGATGGGGCGGTAATTGGCTGGGTTGGACTTTTCCTGCGTTTTGTTTACAGGACATACCTGGGCAATTTTCCACATTGCAGGGTAGATGCCAGTGTTGTAGCTGAACTGGAACAGCTTGGCTAGGGACGCGGCAAGTTCTGGAGCACAGGTCTTCAGTACTATTGCTGGAATATTGTCAGGGCCCATAGCTTTTGCAGTATCCAGTGCCTTCAGTCGTTTCTTGATATCACGTGGAGTGAATCGAATTGGCTGATGTCTGGCATCTGTGATGCTGGGGACTTCAGGAGGAGGCCGAGATGGATCATCAACTCGGCACTTCTGGCTGAAGATTGTTGCAAATGCTTCAGCCTTATCTTTCGCACTGGTGTGCTGGGCTTCCCCATCATTGAGGATGGGGATATTTGTGGAGCCACCTCCTCCAGTTAGTTGTTTAATTGTCCACCACCATTCACGGCTGGATGTGGCAGGACTGCAGAGCTTAGATCTGATCCGTTGGTTATGGGATCGCTTAGTTCTGTCTATCACATGCTGCTTACACAGTTTGGCACACAGATAGTCCTGTGTTGTAGCTTCACCAGGTTGACACCTCATTTTGAGGTATGCCTGGTGCTGCTCCTGGCATGCCCTCCTGCACTTTTCATTGAACCAGGGTTGGTCTCCTGGCTTGATGGGGATATGCCAGACCATGAGGTTACAGATTGTGGTAGAGTACAATTCTGCTGCTGCTGATGGCCCACAGCGCCTCATGGATGCCCAGTTTTGCACTGCTAGATCTGTTCGAAATCTATCCCATTTAGCACGGTGATAGTGCCACACAACACGACGGACGGTATCCTCAACGTGAAGGCGGGACTTTGTCTCCACAAGGGCTGTGCGGTGGTCACTCCTACCAATACAGTCATGGACAGATGCATCTGCAGCAGCAGATTGGGGAGGACGAGGTCAAGTATGTTTTTCCCTCGTGTTGGTTCCCCCACCACCTGCCGCAGACCCAGTCTATCAGCTATGTCCTTTAGGACTCGGCCAGCTCGGTCAGTAGTGGTGCTACCGAGCCATTCTTGGTGAAGGACATTGAAGTCCCCCACCCAGAGTACATTTTGTGCCCTTGCACCCTCAGTGCTTCCTGCAAGTGGTGTTCAACATGGAGGAGTACGGAGTCATCAGCTGAGGGAGGGCGGTAGGTGGTAATCAGTAGGAGGTTACCTTGCCCATGTTTGACCTGATGCCATGAGACTTCATGGGGTCCGGAGTCGATGTTGAGGACTCCCAGGGAAACTCCCTCCCTACTGTATACCACTGTCCCGCCACCTCTGGTGGGTCTGTCCTGCCGGTGATGGCAGTGTCTGGGACATTGTCTGTAAGGTATGATTCCGTGAGTATGCCTATGTCAGATTGTTGCTTGACTAGTCTTTGGGACAGCTCTCCAAACTTTGGGTCAAGCCCCCAGATTTTAGTAAGGAGGACTTTGCAGGGTCTGCCGTTGTTGTTTCCGGTGCCTCGATCGATGCCGGGTGGTCCGTCCGGTTTCACTCCTTTTTATTGGCTTCGTAGTGGTTAGGTACAACTGAGTGGTTTGCTAGGCCATTTCAGAGGGCATGTAAGAGTTAACCACATTGCTGTGGGTCTGGAGTCACATGTAGGCCAGACCAGGTAAGGACAACAGGTTTGCTTCCCTAAAGGACATTAGTGAACCAGATGGGTTTTTACAACAATTGACAATGGTTTCATAGCCATCATTAGACTAGCTTTTAATTCCAGATTTATTAATTAAATTCAAATTCCACCTTCTGCTGTGGTGGGATTCGAACCCATGACCCCAAGAAATACCCTGGGTCTCCAGGTTACTAGTCCAGTGATAATATCACTACGCCACTGCTTACCCTGAGAGCTGAAAAGGGAAACCATCCTGATCATTTCCTACCTATCCATAATAGCAGTCAAAATTTAACATGATGTCTTTTGCATTAAGAACAACCACTACACTTCCTTAGAGGATACAGGCACAGATATTTCCTTCATTTATCTTCTGTCCATCACCTTTTTCAGTGTATTGGGAATCAATGGCAGGAAATGCAACCCAAGCGCTCCCTCAACACAAATAAGCGGTACCAGCTATTCGATTTTCTTATAGTGTCCATTTAATTGATGTTGACTATGATGCATGTATGTTCACAAATGTACTGTTCAACAATATTTTTAGTTATGACATTAAACAGCGCCAATGAGAACTCCTTGAAGTGGCATGTAAGCAAAACAAAGATACCAAGATCAGCTGAGTTAGTAGTTGTACAGCAAGATGCTTTCCACTGCAAATGCCATTCTGATTTTCCCCTTTCAACCAATTTCAGTTTAAGAGGTTTGTTCACAATGTGACATTAACTTTGCAAGCTTTGGTTTAACTATTCTGTTTGCATCCCACTATACAATAGTGTTACGACCGACCGCTCGTCAAAGCCCCCAATCAAAATATACGATTCTGATTGTGCTGGGACCAACGCACTGTTAATTCAATCCTGCTGTTCTACAGATCAGCTAACATATCATTTAAAAACTTTCCAAATTAAAGAAAGACCCAGCCAAATTGTACCATCAATTAACCCCCGAATGAGGCTAACCTAACCAGGTGTCTTTAAATCAATAAATTAACTCTTTAATTAGAAGAACTAAATTCTTAAACACAATGAAGATATAAACAACAATTAAAATAAAAAAATTACAGTCCTTGCAAATTTACAAGCCAATGTTGCTCGAAGCCCTCACAGGATGTTGCTTTCCTTCTCCAGCGAATTTCAACAATTAATGATTTGCAAACACTTTCAACAGAATCAATCTGACTTTAGAGTTTTTGAGGGATAAAAGATTGTCACATTCTGACTTCCCATCCTTCAGTTTAAATGACCAGAGATCTCTGTCTTGGCTTGACTTTTTAGAATTTTGAGATAATAATTAAACAGACTAAAATCCTATTCTTTCAGTTTAAATGGTAGAGAGCTCTTTTCCAGGTGTGCTCATCACAGCTGTGTCCTCTGTGTCTGTTAGAACAAACCGTCTTCAACTCATAAGCCCGTTCAAAACTGAACTGTAACAAATGTATCGCATCAGGCTCACTCCCAGTGGCTGTATCTATGGTAACGAGAATGCAGCCTTGGATTCGCAGTCGCCAAATGGCTGTTTCTAAGGCAACGAAAATGCACCTTCCTGTAATTCCTCAGGCTTGCCGGCTCTTAAAGCAATACTGATCCCTTGCAAGCCTTAAAGGCAAACCGCATATTCCAAAAAAAAACTACAGGACCATGACAATATATACATAAGAAGATGTCCTTTAATACAATAAAAGCCATCAGTAGTTGAAGCTCAGTGAGTTGTGAGCTGTGTAGACCAGGAAGGCCCAAGGTTCAATCCCATTCTATGCACAGTGAGCTAATACAAACCAGGGTGGTGTTAGGGACAGGATAACTGACCTTAGTGACAAGGGAAGTTTGGGGGATGGGGAAGGAGAACAATCCATTGTTGCAGTTTCTGATCACGACTCAGAGACCCCTACTGGAAGTGCATGCGTGGACCTCGAGTAAAGACAATGGTAATGATAAAATAACTTAGAGACCACAAGTGAACCTTATGAATAATGAACATGCCAACCAGTCACCATCAAAACTGCACTCAGAAAGTATGACTTGAGGCATATAGTATCCAACATCAGAGGAGATGGGGAAGCGTTAAATGAATATTTTTCGTCAGTATTTACAGTAGAGAAAGAAAATGTTTTCGAGGAGAATACTGAGCTACAAACTACTAGGCTAGATGGGATTGAGGTTCACAAGGAGGAGGTGTTAGCAATTTTGGAAAGTGTGAAAATAGATAAGTCCCCTGGGCCAGATGGGATTTATCCTAGGATTCTCTGGGAAGCCAGGGAGGAGATTGCAGAGCCTTTGTCCTTGATCTTTATGTCGTCATTGTCGACAGGAATAGTGCCGGAAGACTGGAGGATAGCAAATGTTGTCCCCTTGTTCAAGAAGGGGAGTAGAGACAGGTAATTATAGACCTGTGAGCCTTACTTCGGTTGTGGGTAAAAGGTTGGAAAAGATTATAAGAGATAGGATTTATAATCATCTTGAAAAGAATAAGTTCATTAGCGATAGTCAGCACGGTTTTGTGAAGGGTAGGTCGTGCCTCACAAACCTTATTGAGTTTTTTCAGAAGGTGACCAAACAGGTGGATGAGGGTAAAGCCGTGGATGTGGTGTATATGGATTTCAGTAAGGCGTTTGATAAGGTTCCCCACGGTAGGCTATTGCAGAAAATACGGAAGTATGGGATTGAAGGTGATTTAGTGCTTTGGATCAGAAATTGGCTAGCTGAAAGAAGACAGAGGGTGGTGGTTGATGGCAAATGTTCACCCTGGAGTTTAGTTACTAGTGGTGTACCGCAAGGATCTGTTTTGGGGCCACTGCTGTTTGTCATTTTTATAAATGACCTGGATGAGGGTGTAGAAGGGTGGGTTAGTAAATTTGCGGATGACACGAAGGTCGGTGGAGTTGTGGAAAGTGCCGAAGGATGTTGTAGGGTACAGAGGGACATAGATAGGCTGCAGAGCTGGGCTGAGAGATGGCAAATGGAGTTTAATGCGGAAAAGTGTGAGGTGATTCACTTTGGAAGGAGTAACAGGAATGCAGAGTACTGGGCTAATGGGAAGATTCTTGGTAGTGTAGATGAGCAGAGAGATCTTGGTGTCCAGGTACATAAATCCCTGAAAGTTGCCACCCAGGTTAATAGGGCTGTTAAGAAGGCATATGGTGTGTTAGCTTTTATTAGTAGGGGGATCGAGTTTCGGAGCCACGAGGTCATGCTGCAGCTGTACAAAACTCTGGTGCGGCCGCACCTGGAGTATTGCGTGCAGTTCTGGTCACCGCATTATAGGAAGGATGTGGAAGCTTTGGAAAGGGTGCAGAGGAGATTTACTAGGATGTTGCCTGGTATGGAGGGAAGGTCTTACGAGGAAAGGCTGAGGGACTTGAGGTTGTTTTCGTTGGAGAGAAGGAGGAGGAGAGGTGACTTAATAGAGACATATAAGATAATCAGAGGGTTAGATAGGGTGGATAGTGAGAGTCTTTTTCCTCGGATGATGATGGCAAACATGAGGGGACATAGCTTTAAGTTGAGGGGTGATAGATATAGGACAGATGTCAGAGGTAGTTTCTTTACTCAGAGAGTAGTAGGGGCGTGGAACGCCCTGCCTGCAACAGTAGTAGACTCGCCAACTTTAAGGGCATTTAAGTGGTCATTGGATAGACATATGGATGAAAATGGAATAGTGTAGGTCAGATGGTTTCACAGGTCGGCGCAACATCGAGGGCCGAAGGGCCTGTACTGCGCTGTAATGTTCTATGTTCTAACAGTGAAAATATACAATTAGGTCGTAAAAATTACACTAGCAAGATTCACACATGAGGAATGGTTATTTAGGCAAAGTAAGCATTCACAGAACCATACACAGAGAATCAACATCTTCAGGAGGAGGGGAAAAAAATGGGTGAGGCAAATGAATAAAATAAAAACGCCAGTGTATTATCATGTTGTTACAACCAAGGTCAGAGGAATACACTGTCTTTCTCTAGTTCCACTACACTGGTCACAAAACATAATTAAATGTTTTGCCCAGTTACCAATACGGCCAATTATATACTTTATATTAGTTTCAGAATAAAAATCCACCAACCAGGTTTCTTTAATAAGTAACAAAATTGTTGATTTATTATAAAACAAGACTTTTTCGTGAAAGATGCAAAACTTATTAACACAGTTTGAAATATGAAAGTATCAATATCTACCCTTCTAAAATAACCTCTCTCTCTCTCACACACACACACACACACAGACACAGACTCAGATTAAAGAAAAATGAACAAACTGCCTCTGCAGAGATCAACTTAAAAAAAAAATACTTTGGCCAATTTATTGTCAATTCTTGAAGAAATAGGATAAGATATGGAATGTTACAAATGACTTTCGGTCTGGCATCCTGGTCCATGTAGACGGTGTCACTAGACACATGTGGTTGTCACTGGGATCTTTTCAGAAGCAGTTCGTTCAGGAGATGTTGAGAGAAAGTCTTCCTGAAACTTCCCAGGAGAAATGCTGCATCAGTTTCTCCAGCTCTCACATTGGATTCTCCGGGTTTCTCAAAGAGGTGGAACAGGATGGGTTGGTTGCTCCACTCTCTCTGCAAGCTGCAACTCCAAATGACCAAACAGTCCAGCCCCAAAAAAGAAAGCCAAAAACTCCTGACAACCATAAACCTAGACATGTGACTTCTCTGTATGCAACTCCAATAGCCAGCAAGGCTCATGTTTATTTAGCCCTTCATCATCTCTTCCACTAAGTGTTTTTTTAAAATAAAAATCTGAAGTGTCCTTCCAGCAACCTTTAAAAAACAAATCCAGGCATCTCCTCAGTCTTCCAAATGAACCAATTTTCAGTCTTTTAAACACCAGTCCTCAAAAAATAATAATGGAAGTAACTTCATGACAATGTCAGCAATAAGTTAACAAGCAACTCTAACGACAGCATCTCTTACCTCAACACAGTTGTCACACACACTGCAATGAGAGCACCGCGGTGGCCTATAAAAATGACATGTCGCACACCATTTCATCCGTACTTGGATTCCTTTGATTTCCACGTTCTTGTAGAGTGGAGCTCGAAAGTCATCATCCTTATCCTCATCCTCATTAGCTGAAAGAAATCAATTACTTTTATAAAACAGAAACCAGGTTAGAATTTGAAATAGCTTCTGTCCATTGTACAGATTTCAGACTACGGGGTTTTGTGTCCTGGGATGATAACTCAACTGTGTCAAAAATATAAGTAATGGCATAACTGTAGCGTGAACTTCAGTTCAACAAAATAAATTCATGAGTCCTTTGCACTGGTGAGACATCTGAACATGATAAACTATAACATGGTGAATTCACCATTTTAGGTGAATAAAGGGATGGTGTGAAAAATCCTCATTGTTAAAATGATCACGTGCGTGGTTAGCTTAAAACTTCCACCGACTCAAACAGTTCACTTTAATTGTTGTTACTTGGTTGTCTAAACTCTCTTTCCATTTTTTTTAACTGAGGAATTTCAGTTTTTCTCTGACCTTATTGGATTTAAAGAGTTGTAATTTCTCTATCCGTTTTCTACCTTGAACGCCTGTCTCAAGCTCACCTCGGGCAGTCTGACCATATTTCTTTCTGCTGCAGCTCAACCTTTTCAACAAAACCTTAGTTGCTGAGAGATGAACATTCCCTACTTAAGCCTGGTCAAAGCTCCAAACTAGTCTTAGTCTTCCATGTGATTCTGGTTCTAAATAATTCTTCAACTCAGTCTTCGTCTTAGCTCCTCCCATGTTCACTGAAACCACATCTGGCGTGTGCATTAGTCAGACTGAGCAGCTTTATTAAAATGGATAGTCGAAGGGAGAACCTTGTGTGTCGATTTCAAGCAGTGTCACATTGAATGCCAGCAAGTTAACCTAAAGTGAAATGGACAAAAGGATGACAGTCCAAACTCTGATACACAAATAGGAAAGATGCAAGAATTTTTTTTAAATGGTGAATTATTTAACTATGTTAAGAAACAAAATGCATCAGCAACCCTCTGACTTAACCACATTAACACACTTTATATAGAGTATTTGCATTTTTCCATGAAATATGTATAGCATACAATCATAGAAACATACAGACATGAGGCAGCCATTTGACCTATTGTGAAAAGGCAGACTTGCATTTATATAGCACCTTTCATGACCACCAGACATCCCAAAGCACTTCACAACCAATGAAGTATTTTTAAAGTGTTGTTACTGTGTAATATAGGAAATACAGCAGCCAATTTGTGCACAAACAACAACATAATATCCAGATAATCCGTTTTTCTGATGTTGATTGATGGATAGGACACTGGGGATAACTCCCCTGGCCCTTCTTCGAAATAATGCCATGGGGTCATTTTTGTCCACCTGAGGGGGCAGTTTAATATCTCATCTGAGAGACAGCATCTCTGACAGTGCAGCACTCCCTTAGTATTGCACTGGAGAATCAGCCCAGATTTTGTGCCCAAGTCCTGGAGTAGGACTTGGAGCCACAATCTTTTGATTCAGAGGCGAGTGTGCTATCCAATGAGCCAGAGCTAACACTCATGCCTGTGCCAGTTTTTTTTAGTTTTTTTTTTATAAAAAGAGCTATCTAATTAATCCCACTCTCTTGCTTTTTCTCTGTAGCGCTGTAATTTTCTCCCTTTCAAATATTTATCCAATTCCCTATAGAAAGTTACTATTGAGTCTGCTTTCAATACCCTTTCAGGAGGTGCATTCCAGATCATAACATCTCACTGCGTAATTTTTTTTGCCTTGCATCCCCTCTGGTGCTTTTGCCAATTACCTTAACTTTGTGTTCTCTAATTACCAACCCACCTGCTAGTTGGAACAGTTTCCCCTTATTTACTCTATCAAAACTGTCCATGAAGTACACATAATTCCAATCCATCATACATAATGAAAAATCCAACTCATGAATAGTTTAAGATTGATGTGACCAGTGAAAGACACCTGGCTGATACAGAACTTGCAAAGGTGGAAATTATTTTAGTAACTCAGGAATCAATCTAAATATTTTGCACAGCATGCTGAGATCATTGGAAAACTATTATCTGCAGTACAGCCAAATTATTCAATACTCAATAACCCAAAGTGAATCAGAGATCATATGATCAGCAGAATTTCCTTGGCCAGCTGCCAAGATGCAATTTCCAAATCTCTCTTTCTCTTCTAATTCCCTCCCCCGTTAATGCCATCCTTGCTATTGTTACTGCAATTGTTCTAACTTCTAGAACATTCTTGCCAAATATTTGATTCCACAGATTACAAAATAAGGACTAGAATGATGTTACTCCAAGTCTCTCATCAGTCTGATTCAAATCACAATTTATAGGTCACCTTAAGGAAGGAACCTGTTTTCCTTGGGTTTAAGTAAATAAATCCGTGCTGTGTTCACAGCATCTCACTATTGTCATCACTTTAAATGCACAATTTATGTCTGTATTCTAAGTAGGCCTCCTCACCCTGGCTGAACATTATTGTCTAGTTGTGACTGACTGTAAAGTCTAATGTATAAATTACAATTTCATGCAAGTTTTTGACTCTTCAGTAAATAGGAATGTGACTTATAAACAGCCATTAAATAAGTTTTACATAAAATTGACCAAATTTACAGGGTGTACTACCCATCAATATGTACCATTTGGCAACACAACAGCAACATTAAAGAAACATTCCATGTTGTTGATTTACAAACTGCAGCATCTTTTAAATGAAATCTATGGGCACATTATCCAAAGCCCGTCCTACACATTGCTTGACAGCTGGTTCCAAGATGTTTGATTAGACTTGCTGGTATGAGGCAACAAACATGGGATAGGGAGGAGTGGAAGGAGACAAGCAGAAACATAAGCCTTCTCGTTGCAAGACATGACAATTTGAATAAACCTGGCTACTTTTCAACATGGCAAGTGTTTGGGCAGTCAGAGGCAGAACACAGGAAACTCAAATCTGCAGCAATAAGAAAATTCAAGTTGACAATAGTAAGCTAAATTGGTTCTTCACTGTACATGTTCTAGTGTCCAATTTTAATGGGGAAATCAAAGCAAAAGGCTAGTAAACAGCTGAATCGAGCCAATGTATTTATAGTCCTGCCAATAGTCATAATAACTAGCACCAAATTTATAAATAAAAATTTTAAAAAGCAATCCAATTTGCTTGGTAAATGTCAAGCTGTGCACTTCAGCACCAATTCTAAAAAAATGAAAGAACAAACTGTTACAGCAATAATGCTGCGGCAAAGACGGCTTTGCTTTTGTTTCAATGGATAACATATTTTCAGAGAGCAAAGTTAATAATGTGGTTAGGGTGACTTTAGCATAAATTGAGCACTGTGCTCAAAGGACAGCATTTTCAATAACCTGACGTCAATTACAACTATACTGCCTTGATTTTCTAATTAACAGAGAGTTAGATATGCTTTATTTCCTTCAGTAGGTGTATTACTGATTACTATATGAGGTAGGAATGATTCTAGAGATGGGTAATGATAATGTTGAGAGATTCTTCACAAAAGGGAAGAATTTAATTTAGACACCAAGTAGATAATGGGTGAAGGGTGATTTGACAGAGTAATTTAGGAGGAAGAGTGAGCGACTAAGATCAGGATGGCTGAAAGTTCTGCCACGGGTGATGGAGCAAGGGTGAGAGGGGGAGCAGAGGCAAAACGTGCTCACAGTCATCCAGATTTCAGGAAAACAGAACATGAATGTAGAGCTGAAGGAAGTTGCAGAAATAAGCCAGTGAGGGAATGGAATCAATGCATTGGAGGTTCAACCACCAGTGGAGGTTAGTGACGATGGGTGAACAGAACTTAGCATTGAATAGGATGCAGATGGTGGAGCTTTGGATGAACCAGGATTGGGGAACCTGCCAGGAAAGTGAATAAAATTAAGCCCAGAGGTGGCAAAGACCAGAAATGAGAATGACAGACAGATGTGGATTAGGGTGATATTTTAGAAGTGAAAATAGCGAGATGATCTCACTGTTGAATTGAACACTATAAAGATTATATGTGGCTAGGTTTAGCCTCACTGATACTGTTCCTAAGGGACAATTTGGGGCAAGACAAAAGTGATCATGCAGGGAGTAGTATAATGGTAATCCATAAGCAGCTGCAAATAGTGCAAGTTAAAATACTCAAAGCAAGAATGCAATTTTGTTAGGAGGATATTTAGAACAGTGCTACTAATTTAAAGAGAAAATCTCAGATCATTTTATGTCCATTAAGTTTTATTATGCACACATGTTGAGTTTAGACCAGTGGTTTACGCTGCTATTGAGTTATCAGCAAAATTTCTTGCAAATTAAAATGACCGGCACTTCTGAAGTTCTGCAATAAGTAGTTCTTTACTCTTAAACAATGCAGAGAACCTGCAAACCGTAGTTGTATAATCTTTGCACACCAACCTCGTGGAAATATTCCAGGGTCCATAAATGTTGCCATGCTGAAGTTAGCCAAAACAAACAGAAACATGAGGCCATTGTAGACTGGAATTGCTGGAGATATTTCTTTTGTTAACCAAGGGCACCTGTGTGAAACAAAAAATGATACAGGTTGGGAAAAGAATCAAACAATGCCCCTTGTTCTTAATTTCTACCCAGACAATCCTGTTGGGAAGTGAGAATAGTGATTGAACAGTGCTTCAACATTCTAGTCTCCAGCATATGCCAGAGTGTTTGAGTGCAGTTAACACCTTTGGCACCAGACACCAACACGAGTCTCATCTTCTTCAACAAGCAGTGAGTGGAGGAAACAACAAAATAAAATGTATGGGTGTCCTGATGAGCAATCAGAAAAAAACTTTTCTAAATAGCAAATGCATTTTAATAGTTGCAGATCATAAGTAGTTATGTAATTCATTGACACTTTGGACACGGCAATATAACTTCTATAGCATTGTTCTTATATACTATGTGATTATTTAAATATTTTAAAGGACTCGAGAATAAGCAACGTTTAAATTTTGTACATGTCAAGTCCATCTATAAAATTTAGGTTCAAAGTATACAACATGTAATAAACATCAGGGAATGAGAATTAGACTCTAATGTCCCTGATTTTAATCACTCCACCATTGGCAGCTGTGCATTCAGCTGCCAAAGCCCTAAGCTCTGGAATACCCTTGCTAAACCTCTTCACCTCTCTACCTCGCTCTCCTCCTTTAAGACGCTCCTTAAAACCTACCTCTTTGACCAAGCTAATGCTCACCTGTCCTGATATCTCCTCACGTGGCTTGGTGTCAAATTTTGTTTGATAACTCTCCTCAGGGCATTTAACTGCATTAAAGGTGATATATAAATGTAAACTGTTGCTGTACCTTTATTGGTGTTTCTGCCATTCAGTTCCTGAAAAGCCTTTTTAAAAATAGATCACTTTTGACTGGTCATAGTCACAGACGGGAAAAGACAGCACTGGTTTAGAATAACTAAATGGTGAAACTGGAAAAGTTTCTGGAATTTCACAGCTTCACATTTTACTCCAGAATGATGTCTGCAATTCAACCACTGTGATCTTTCTCTTCACTTACAAACCAGCAAAGACAGCAATCAAACCAGTGGCTTCAGCAGGTCAGAGAATTATGTGTGGAAAATATATAATGATGCACACAAAGGAAAAATAACTGTAAGAGCAAAGTGTGAAACTAAGTGAAAGCAGAATTTTCTTTTAAATAGTATGTTGTTAAGTTATAATCAGCCTCGATAAAAAGTTTTGGAGCATTATCGATGCTCATCTTCCATTAAATGCACTCCACATTAAACAAACATATAACTACAGAATCACATGTTTCCACAGAAACCTGAATTGTAAGAACATTACTAAATGTCATAAGTGATCTTGGAGGTCATCTCCTTAGCAACAAAGTGTGGACAATCTCTCTCAGCTGTTGGAGCATAAAATGTAACCCCAGAATGAGACCTGTATCTCAACCACTGGGACACCTGTGCAATTGGAATGGTACCGAATGCTTCATATTTCAAGTTCCAATCAATAAAATCTCAGTGCAGCTGTTTACAATGACTAATGGAACAGTGGCAGGCGACATTCAGCACGCGCCTAAACCTCCTGGTTTGGTTCAGGTAGCGGTGGAATCTTGTTTGCCGTATTAAAGTGGAGACCTACAAAGCTCAACCAACTTCAGTTCATTCTAAGATGATGTCATCTAATGCTTGAACATTGCAATATAATTCTGTTCCCTTCACAGTTACTCTGATCATTGCTGTAAATACATACACACACCAGATATGTCTAACCTTTATATCTTCCCCAGCCATTTAGGTGCATACTATGGATTCTCAAGCACCACATATAAAGGTTAAGGTTTTGATTCTTTGTATATATCTAAGCTGCTCTTATTGGTGGTCCACTGTAGGATTTATTTACACATGAAGCAATAGCAGCAAAAACAGTCCTCATCAAACTTCCAGAGCCACAAAATCGAAAGCGAACAAAATAGCAATTACAAAATTGCAAGGAGTGGTCTGGATTTTATAGGTTCTCATAACCAGGGCTCAGGGGTAGAAATGGCCCACAGGCTATATAATTAGACACCCTTGCAGTTCATAAATGGTGTAATCCTGAAGGAACATAAGAGTCATAATGGCACAGAAGCCAGCCAGTCATCAGATCCATGCCGACTCTCTGCAGAGCAATCCAATCAGTCCCATCCTCTGCTCTATCCCTGCATGTTTTTCAAGTGCCCATCCAATTTCCCTTTGAAATCATTCATTACCTCGGTTTTCACCACCCTAATAGGCAGTGAATTCCAGGTCTTTACCACTCGCTGCGTAAAAAAGTTCTTCCTCACATCCCCCCGGCATCTTTTGCCCAAAACCATAAATCTATATCCCCTAGTCCTTGTACTATCAGCTAATGAGAACAGTTTTTCTTTGTCTACCTTATCTAAGCCTGTCAAAATCTTGTACACCTCGATAAAATCTCCCTTCAATCTCCTTTGTTCCAAGGAGAACAACCCCAGCTTCTCCAAACAAGCCTTGTAGCTAAAATCTCTCATCCCTGGAAGCATTCTGGCAAATGTCCCCTCTCATCCTTCCCAAAGTGTGGTGACCAGAACTGGACACAATACTCTAGATGTGGCCTAACTTCCCTGCTTTTGTACTTAATACCTCTATTTACGAAGCCCAAGAACCCATATGCTTTGTCAACTATTCAAAGATCTATGCACATGAACCCCCAGGTCCCTCTGCTCTTGCACACTCTTTAGATCTGTGGCAGTAAGCCTATATTGCCTCTTTCTAACCCTTCTGCCAAAATGCATCCCCTCACACTTCTCTGTATTAAATTCCATTTGCCACTTGTCTGCCCATTCTTCTAGCCTATCTATGTCTTGTTGTAGTCAATTGGCATCACCCTCATTGTTTGACACACTTCCAAGGTTGGTATCATAGGCAAACTTTGAAATTTTACTCTGCACTCCAATATCCAAGTCATTTTATGTGGTCCTAGCACTGAAGCTTGGGCAACAAGCTACCACCTTCTAGACTGAAAAATTGACCCTCCTATTCCAAAAGCCTCAATTTTGGAACGAGCCTTTTATGTGGTACTTTATCAAATGCTTTCTTAAAATCTATATAGGACAGCATCCACCACATTCCCTTCATCAAACTTTTGTTACTTCACAAAAAATTCAATTAGATTAGACAAGCCTTTCATAGATCTGTGCTGGCTCTCCTTAATTAACTCAAACCTCTCCAAGTGCCTGTTGATTCTTTCCCCCCAATTATTGTTTCTAAAACCTCACTCACCACTCATGTTAAACTGATTGGCCTGTAGTTACAAGGAATGCCCTTACCCCCTTTCTTGAATAAGGGTGTCACATTTGCCACTCTCCAATCCTCTGGCACCTCCCTGATATCTTGGGAAGATTGGAAGATTATGGCAAGCCCTTCTACTATCTCCAATCCCACTTCCTTTAGCAACCTAGGATGCAAACCATTCAGACAAGGCAACTTACCCGCTCTAAGAATAGCCAGCCTTTCCAGTACATCCTTCCTATCAATTTTCACCTCATCCATCACTTCTACCATCTCCGCTTCTACCAATATTTTGTCAGCATTCTTTTCCTTAGTTAACACCGATACAAAGTACTCATTAAGTATTCTACCCTTGCTTGTGCCTCTAAACATATATCTTCTTTGTCACCAACAGGATCCACGCCATCTCTTACTACCCACTTAGATCATACATTAGTATGCCCTTTTATGTTAACTTCAATTCCATTTTCAGATTCACTCATTGCCAGTCTTTTCCTCTTCACTTTCCCTCTCAACTTATTGTATTTGGCCTGATTCTCGCTTGAAGAATTCACCTGACATACATTGCACACCCTCCTTTGTTGTTTCATCAGATTCTCTACCTCCCTTGTCATCCAAGGAGCTCTGGTTTTGGGTCCCTTATCTTTTGCCCTTATTGGAATGTACCTAGCCTGCAGCTGAAACATCGCCTCCTTAAAATCACCCACTGTTCCGTTACTGTTTTTCCTGTCAATCTTTGGTTCCATTTTACCCTTGCTAGATTAAAGGCCTGCTACCCAACCTGAACCCGATGGCGTATTGGGTTCGGGTCGGGTCACTCTTCCGGGTCCGGCTTTCGGGCTCGGGTCGGGTCGGGTCCTTTGGGAGGAAAAGGGAAGTTGAGTAAGTACGCGTCAAAATTTGAAAAGCCTGACGTCAAGGAAGGAAATGTGCATCCAGACTCCAAAGACTCTGAGCCTGCGCAGTGAGCGAGTGAGAGTCTCTATGATGTCATCGTGCTCATGCTGCAGCTTCCTTCCATTCCACCCATTCAAAAATGGTAAGTACTGTGAGTGCACTATGGATGCAAAACGAATGCTGTCAACTGGAAAAAGTGAACATTCCGGTTGTCAGGTCAGACTCAGGAAAAAATGGAAGTACTCGGACCGGGTCAGGTTCGGGTCCGATGTGGTTCTGTCGGATTCGGGTCGGATTTTTTTTCCAGACCTGAGCAGGCCTTTATGCCAGATCCCCTCTTCTCCCACTGAAGTTGGTCTTCTTGCAATTTAGAAGTTCTACTTTATATTGTTCCTTGCTCTTCTCCATTACTAATCTAAACCTTAATGATACGATGATCACTCTTACTCCACAGACACTTGATCCACTTGGCCCACCTCATTCCCCAGCACCAGATCCAGCAATGCCTCCTTCCTAGTTGGATCTAGTAAGTTCTGCTCAACATATTTCAGAAATTCCTCCCCCTCCTTTGCCTTGCACATCTGTTATTTCCCCACAGATTTTCTCTTCCCTCTCTCTCTCTCTCGAGCTTCCAGTATGCACAAATGTGCCACACTGCGAGTCTGACTTAAACTGGTTGTCAGCATAATTCTTAGCACACTGAGAATAAGATGTTCTGCCTATCACACAAATGAATAATGCGATATATGAATTTCAATGTCAGTGTGATACTAGGTATTTAGGACGTACTCCCAAAGACTGGCAGATCACAACGGGCAAGGTACAGACCATAACTAACCAACCCATGCTTGCAAAACTCAAAACACAGTATCCAACATGAGATGTGATTCCATGATTGGACAACATTTGCTAAATAATCCTCAGTGTGCTAAGAATTATGCCAACAAGCAATTTAAGTCAGGCTCGCAGTGAGGCACATTTGTGCGTACTGGAAGCTACATATATTAATACACAGGGCCCTGCTCTTCGCAGACAGAAAGAACATGTACACACATTGTGTCTGTTTCAGCTAAACAAGGTAAGTGACAGCCATTCGCTGGTTCATTCCTCAGGGCAATGCCTTGACCAGAGTCAAGCTGCCTGGTTTAAATTTCAAACAATGCTTGGCAGTTAACTGTCAGTCACCATAAACTGGTACATTCTCCATGGCAGCGCCTCTACCAACCAATCAGCACTCTTTTCTCATACAGTATAGATTTGTTTTTTTCTCTTATATTGGTATTCTTGCACATTGTCCTGATGAGTACAAGACGAAAAGCTTCGACAAAATGTCTGTTTTCAGCAATACTAATATGGTATTGACTTCCTTCTTCAGTACTATCCAACACTCTCACTCCTTTATGCACCTTATTCTTCTTTCATACTTCTATATGCTGGTGCCCATCCCATGCCAATTTACTTTAAACCCTGCCCAACCACACTAGCGAACCTCTAGTCCTTTTAAGATGTAACCCATCCCTTTTGTATAAGTGCTTCCTGCCCCAGAACTAGTCCCACTCTCCCAAAAATCTGCAGCCCTTCCTCCAGCCAAGCATTGTTCCTCCCTATCTTCCTATTTCTACTCTCGCTACCGCATGACACTGGGACAGTTGCACCTCTCTGGAAAAAAATACTAGGTCATCATGTAAAGAGCTAAAGTGCTAATTGTCTTCAACTGTGCAAAGCTTTAGTGAGCTGCAGTGTTAGTTTTAAGATGCATTTTAGTCATGAATAACCATCAAAAACCTTGGAATATTGCAATCCTTTCCATTTTTTAATGTAACTATGGAACACAAATGGCACTGAGAAACTAGTTACAGTGGCACCCAACTGGTGTGAAGAAGCTGAATTATCACATTGCAATGGTCATATCTCTACCACAGTTACATTAGTGCTAAACGTGAGTGCAGATATAATTGTCAGGGAAACTAATAGAGGCCTCTATTAAGCTTTAGTAATGATATTTTCTTAAAAAAAACACAAAAATGATATTTGCAGAAGTTCAGAAGTTTGTCGACAGTTATTTCCGGTGACATGCACATAAATATCAAAATAAATATAACATCTTGCAAAATATCATGAAGATGCTCTCCATTCTAGGATTTAAGCATGTAATCTAGGCGGACACTTAAGCACCTTAAACAGAGGCACTGTCTGTCTACTCAAGTAGGTGTCAAAGATCTATGACACTTCAAAGAAAGAAGGGTTTTTCCCCAATATTATTCTTGGCCATTTGTTTCCCTGGTATCAGCCCACAAATTACCTGATCTATTGAATTCAATTTTAGCATGGCGGGATTTGAACTCATAACTGCTGTGATGCGAGTCAATCTTGGCCATTACATGACTGTACTGATAGAGACAGATATTAGCTTGGCTATAGATGCAACACTGCCTGCCCACCTCAAAAATGATGATCCCAGCAGCAGAGCAGGAATAATTGTCTTCAACTGTGGGGTTTAAAGTTATCAACCATCCAATATTGTCCTGGAGGCTCCAGGAATTAACAGAATAATAGAATCATACAACGCAGGAGGCGGCACTTTGGCCCATTGTGCCTGTTCCAGCTCTTTGTAAGATCTATCAAATTAGGAACTTTCTCCAAAATCCTCCCCTTCAAGTATTTATCTACTTCCCTTATGAAAATTATTATTGAAACTGCTTCCACCAGCCTTTCACGCAATGCATTCCAGATCATAACACTCACTGCAATTTTCTGTTTCCTCACCGTTCTTTTGCCAATAACCTTATAGCTGTGTACTCTAGTTACTGATCACCTGCCAGTATCCCTATTTAATCTATGAAAACCCTTCTCAACTTTGAACACCTCTATTAAATCACCTCATAACCACCTCTGCTTAACGGAGAACAATCCCAACTTCCTTAGTCACTTCACGTAATTGAAGTCTCACATCCCAGGTATCATTAGAAAATGAGTAACACAGTGAAAATGCAAGATTTCAAACATTCATCGTTGTTTTACTATTTATGGCCTTGTTTACTTTCTTTGCTTGTTGCAGCTATAGACAGAATCAGCCTGGTTACAATGCACAGAGACTTTTTTTTACTGTAGTGCTAAATTTAACTCAGATGTGCTGTTCTTTCTTAGAAACTGCACAGACCTAAAAAAATATAAAACCTTGCAAACAATATCCAGTGAGAAACTGCTCTAGGGTATACAGCCCATTGAAAAGAGAACACAGCTCATTAAAAATATAACTGGTGGTTCTATGGAAGTAAAAATTAAAAATTATTTTTATTGAAAGCCTCAACAGAAAGGTCAGATCCCATTGTGCAGGAAACCAGCAATGGTAAAATGAGCAGGACAGGAGGCTAGATAAATCAAAGCAATTTAAGTAAGTTGCTGTTAAAAGCATGCTAATTACAGGAGATGCGATGATGAACACAAGGCAATGTATATTTTGGTATTTTTTTCCAGTGTTGCACAAACCTGCATATAATTCCTGTTTCATAATCAAAATTCAACCACATCTCCAGAATTGATATTTTAAAAAATGTCCTTCACATTTTGCGCTATGAATAGTAACATATTGTGTTCTGGTGCACAGTCATCACTTTATTTATAGATTCTGACAAATTACATCTATAAGGTTCTCATATCTGTCATGGACATTGAGCCTGTCAGCTATTTTCTTTTTTTATTCTTTCATGGGATGTGGGCGTCACTGGCAAGGCCAGCATTTGTTGCCCATCCCTAATTGCCCTTGAACGGAGCGGCTTGCTAGGCCATTTCAGAGGGCAGTTAAGAGTCAACCACATTGCTGTAGGTCTGGAGTCACATGTAGGACAGACCAGGTAAGGACAGCAGATTTCCTTCCCTAAAGGGCATTAGTGAACCTGATGGGTTTTTACAACAATCAATGATAGCTTCATGGCATCATTACTGAGACTAGCTTTCAATTCCAGATATTAAAAAAATAATTAATTAATTTAATGCTGCCATGGTGGGATTTGAAGCCATGCCCGCAGGGAATTAGACTGGACCTGTGGATTACTAGTTCAGTGACATTACCACTACACCACCCGTCTCCCTGCTGATCATGTTTAAAATTTATCATACAAAAAACCCCCACAAACTTTGTCCAACAAAGGCAACATTGCGAGTGGCATGAATTGGATAATTCTTTCAAAGAGCCAGCACTGGCATGATGGGCTGAATGGCTTCCTCCTGTGCTCTATTGATTCTATGCACTCTTTGGCCTGACCTTCCAAACACACAGCAAAATGCAGCCAGTTTGACCTCAACATTTTGGATTCTGGCTACAGTTCTTGCCACACCCATATTTCAAGTTTGCCAATAGTTGGAAGCCTCAACACAGACACCCAAAAAAGGTCAGTGAGTGTCAGCTGGGGCTGTGTCAGGTAACACACTCAACTCTCAGTCAGAAAGTTGTGGGTTCAAGACTGCTCCAGAGCCCTGAGCACAAATCTAGGATGACATTCCATTGCGGTACTGAGGGAATGCTGCATTGTCAGAGGAGACGTCAAGGTGGACAGGGCCCCAGATTATCAGATGGAAGTAAAAAATCTCATGGTACTATTCAAGGAAGAGCAGGGGAGGAGTTCTCCCTGGTGGGTTGACCAATATTTATCCCTCAATCAACACCTATTAACTAACATCTAAAGAGAGATTATCTGGTCATTATCATTGCTGTTTGTGGGAGCTTGCAACGTGTAAACTGGCTGCAGTGCTTCCTACATGATAACAGTGACTACAGTTCAAAAGTACTTTATTGGCTGTGAAACGCTTTGGGACGTCCTGAGGTCGCGAAATGGAAGTCTTTCTCTCTTTCAATGTGTATCCCCAACAAGATAATTATCTGGAGTCACAACAGTTGGCCAATGTTCCAACCCATGCCAAATGAGAAAAAATCATTTCTATTTCCGTACAGCACCATGATGCCAATTTACGTGCATGCTCAGAGAACATAATTTTTAAAAATTCATTCATGGGATGTGGGCGTCGCTGGCTAGGCCAGCAAATATTGCCCATCCCTAATTGCCCTTGAGAAGGTGGTGGTGAGCTGCCTTCTTGAATCACTGCAGTCGATGTGGGGCAGGTACACCTACAGTGCTGTTAGAAAGGGAGTTCCAGGATTTTGACCCAGCGACAGTGAAGGAACGGCGATATAGTTCCAAGTCAGGATGGTGTGTGGCTTGGAGGGTAACTTGCAGGTGGTGGTGTTCCCATGCATCTACTGCCCTTGTCCTTCTAGTTGGTAGAGGTCACAGGTTTGGAAGGTGCTGTTGAAGAAGTCTTGGTGTGTTGCAAGCTTTCATCTACAAAATCAAATTGAGTAACTGCACCAAAAGTTTAACATTCAGTTCAAGTTCAAGTCTTCTGTGGTCTAAAACTTTAAATTAAGCTCTTTAACCACTTAACCTGTTGTTAATTTAGCAAGTTCAATCGAAGATCTTGAAGCAAGAAATACAAACAAATCTTTCCATCTTACTGTACTTGGAGAGACAGACAGTTAAGAACTAGGAAGACACCTCGCTAGCTGAGGGAGGGTTGTGTGGAAAAGGAAGACAAAATGTTGGCCTATTCAGGGAATGGGCGAAGGGATCAGAGACAGAGACAGCTTCTATTAGGGGTGGGAAAAAGAATGAATAAATAGTTGAGTGGGGACAGGGCAAGACCTGATTAGAGCACAGGAAGATAAGGAGAGAAGGCTGGAATTTGGGGCGTAAAATAGAGTGGGAGGCTCGGGAGGGACCCTTGCCAACCTGCTCCCGCCTCCATTTCAGGTGTGGCAATGAGAAATGGCCCGCCCACCCCTGGTCAATCAAGGCCCTTAAGTGGCTAATTAATGGCCACTTAAGGGCCTCCGCCCGCCACCATGGGGATTTTACCATTGGCAGGTGGGTGACCCAGGACTGAGAATGGCCACCTGATAGAAGTAGGAGACCTTCTGACAGCCGGGAGGGGGGCCTCTTGATTGGGCATCCTGTGCCCAATTGACCACTGCCCCCGGTGCCCCAACCACCCCCAATGCGCTCCCCCACCCCCCAAAAATCAACCCCTCCTAGCCTCGCCAGGGCCCGACTGATCACCTCTGGCGAGGCCCTAAAAACTTACCTCTGTTATGGGGCTATCCTTCCTCTTCCTGCTGAAGCTGGGTGTTGTTGCAGCAGTGGCCACTGCTCCCAGTGGCGCTGCTGGGACTAAGAGCTGCCAGCATGTTGATTGGCCAGCAACTCCATTAGGCGGGACTTCCTGCCTCAATGAGGTGAAAGTCCTGCCCAAGATCAATTAAGAGTCTCGGGACGGTAAAATCCGGTCTGGATCTCCAGGCCTGGCTGAGGTAGGATCACCGACTTTTCAGTCGGTGGACGGCTCCCGTCTGGCAAGCATTAAATTCCTGCCCTTATCTTGGGAGGGAAATTTCTGTAGCTGCCAGAAACAGGAGACACAACTGCAGTAAGAGCACATTACAGAAGCGTATCTGAAGAGGTGGTGGAAGCAGATACAACAACTTTCAAAAGTGAACTGGATAAATACTTGAAGGGGAAAGATTTACAAGGCTTTGGGGAGAGAGCAGGGGAGTGGGACTAATTGGATAGCTTTTTCAAAGAGCCAGCATAAGCACAATGGGCTGAATGCTCTCATTCCTTCCTGTTTGAATTTGAGGTTTTTTTTATTCATTCATGGGATGTGGGCGTCGCCGGCCAGGCCAGCCTTTATTGCCCATCCCTAATTGCCCTTGAGAAGGTGGTGGTGAGCTGCCTTCTTGAACCGCTGCAGTCCATGTAGGGTAGGTACACCCACAGTGCTGTTTGGAAGAGGGTTCCAGGATTTTGACCCAGCGACAGTGAAGGAATGGCGATATAGTTCCAAGTTAAGATGGTGGGTGACTTGGAGGGGAACTTGCAGGTGGTGTTCCCATGCATTTGCTGCCCTTGTCCTTCTAGTTGGTAGAGGTCGTGGGTTTGGAAGGTGTTGTCTAAGGAGCCTTGGTGCGTTGCTGCAGTGAATCTTGTAGATGGTACACACTGCTGCCACTGTGCGTCGGTGGTGGAGGGAGTAAATGTTTGTAGATGGGGTGCCAATCAAGCAGGCTGCTTTGTCCTGGATGGTCGAGCTTCTTGAGTGTTGCTGGAGCTGCACCCATCCAGGCAAGTGGAGAGTATTCCATCACACTCCTGACTTGTGCCTTGTAGATGGTGGACAGGCTTTGGGGAGTCAGGAGGCGAGTTACTCGCCGCAGGATTCCTAGCCTCCGACCTGCTCTTGTAGCCACGGTATTTATATGGCTACTCCAGTTCAGTTTCTGGTCAAAGGTAGCCCCTAGGATGTTGTTAGTGGGGGATTCAGCAATGGTAATGTTGTTGAATGTCAAGGGGAGATGGTTAGATTCTCTCTTGTTGGAGATGGTCATTGCCTGGCACTTGTGTGGCACGAATGTTACTTGCCACTCATCAGCCCTCGCTTGGATATTGTCCAGGTCTTGCTGCATTTCTACACGGACTGCTTCAGTATCTGAGGAGTCATGAATGGTGAACATTGTGCAATCATCAGCGAACATCCCTACTTCTGACCTTATGATTGAAGGAAGGTCATTGATGAAGCAGCTGAAGATGGTTGGGCCTAGGACACTACCCTGAGGAACTCCTGCAGTGATGTCCTGGAGCTCAGATGATTGACCTCCAACAACCACAACCATCTTCCTTTGCGCTAGGTTGACTCCAGCAAGTGGAGGGTTTTCCCCGATTCCCATTGACCTCAGTTTTGCTAGGGCTCCTTGATGCCGTACTCGGTCAAATGCTGCCTTGATGTCAAGGGCAGTCACTCTCACCTCACCTCGAATTCTGCTCTTTTGTCCATGTTTGAACCAAGGCTGTAATGAGATCAGGAGCTGAGTGGCCCTGGCGGAACCCAAGCTGAGCATCACCAAGCAGGTTATTGCTAAGCAAGTGCCGCTTGATGGCACTGTTGATGACACCTTCCATCACTTTACCGATGATTGAGAGTAGGCTGATGGGGCGGTAATTGGCTGGGTTGGACTTGTCCTGCTTTTTGTGTACAGGACATACCTGGGCAATTTTCCACATTGCCGGTAGATGCCAGTGTTGTAGCTGTACTGGAACAGCTTGGCTAGGGGCGTGGCAAGTTCTGGAGTACAGGTCTTCACTATTATTGCCGGAATATTGTCAGGGCCCATAGTCTTTGCAGTATCCAGGGCCTTCAGTAGTTTCTTGATATCATGCGGAGTGAATCGAATTGGCTGATGTCTGGCATCTGTGATGCTGGGGACTTCAGTATGAGGCAGAGATGGATCAACAACTCGGCACTTCTGGCTGAAGATTGTTGCAAATGCTTCAGCCTTATCTTTCGCACTGATGTGCTGGGCTCCCCCATCATTGAGGATGGAGATATTGGTTGGGCCACCTCCTCCAGTTAGTTGTTTAATTGTCCACCACCATTCACGGCTGGATGTGGCAGGACTGCAGAGCTTAGATCTGATCCGTTGGTTATGGGATGGCTTAGCTCTGTCTATTGCATGCTGCTTACACGGTTTGGCACGCAGATAGTCCTGTGTTGTAGCTTCACCAGGTTGACACCTCATTTTGAGGTATGCCTGGTGCTGCTCCTGGCATGCCCTCCTGCACTCTTCATTGAACCAGGGTTGGTCTCCTGGCTGGATGGCAATGGTAGAGTGGGGATATGCCAGGCCATGAGGTTACAGATTGTGGTTGAATACAATTCTGCTGCTGCTGATGGCCTACAGCACCTCACGGATGCCCAGTTTTGTATTGCTGTTCGAAATCTATCCCATTTAGCATGGTGTAGTGCTACACAACACGAAGGAGTTGTCTCCACAAAGACTGTGCGGTGGTCACTCCGACCAATACTGTCATGGACAGATGCATCTGTGGCAGGCAGATTTGTGAGGATGAGGTCATGTATGTTTTCCCCTCCTGTTGGTTCCCTCACCACCTGCCGCATACCCAGTCTAGCAGATATGTCCATTAGGACTCGGCCAGCTTGGTCAGTAGTGCTGCTACCAAGCCACTCTTGGTGATGGACATTGGAATCGCCCACCCAAAGTACATTCTGTGCCCTTGCCACCCTCAGTGCTTCCTCGTGGTGCTCAACATGGAAGAGTACTGATTCAGCAGCTGAGGGAGAGCAGTAAGTGGTAATCAGCAGGAGGTTTCCTTGTCCATGTTTGACCTGATGCCATGAGACCTCATGGGATCCAGAGTCGATGTTGAGGACTCCCAGGGCAACTCCCTCCCTACTGTGTACCACTGTGCCACCACCTCCGCTGGGTCTGTCCTGCCGGTGGGACAGGATATACCCGGGGGACAGGATATACCCGGGGATGGTGATGGTAGTGTCTGGGACATTGTCTATCAGGTTTGATTCCGTGAGTATGACTATGTCAGGCTGTTGCTTGACTAGTCTGTGGGTCAGCTCTCCCAACTTTGGCACAAGCCCTCAGATGTTAGTAAGGAGGACTTTGCAGGGTCGACTGGGCTGGGTTTGCTGTTGTCGTTTCCGGTGCCTAGCTCGATGCCGGGTGGTCCGTCCGGTTTCATTTCTTTTTATTGACTTCATAGCGGTTAGATACAAATGAGTATTTCAGGGAACATGTAAGAGTCAATCACATTTCTGTGGGTCTGAGTCACATGTAGGCCAGACCAGGTAAGAAGAGCAGATTTCCTTTACTAAAGGACATTAGTGAACCACTAACCCATTAGTGAGTCCTTAACTCATTGTTAGATCCACCACAAGAGATCTCCTAGTCATGATAAAAACAAGTTGGTCTTCAAAAGATACGTAAACATTAATTATAGATGATGAAATCTATAATTACTAATATTGTCTTTGTATTTTTTTTCACATTGCAGAGTTAAAAAACATTTTTAACCATAACAGTTGGCTACAGCTCCTGTGTAACGTATCCCAGATTGGCCCTTTTCATTCATCTGCCAAAACATCTGTCTCTGTTGCTGAGGTCCGAATGATTCACCAGATCAAATACAGCTGAAAGCACAACAGATGTCATTCCAGTAAAAAAAAGTAAAGCGATGTTTTGCACTAGCCGTTGGTTGTTAAACTCCCCGCCCATCAGGGTGTCTTAAAGCAGGAATGTCCAAACTTCAGGACTGATCCCAGAAATTCAGCTTTCCAAACCCAAATAATGCAGACTGTATGCACTTATATTTTGAGTTTGCTTATTCATTCTGCTCAGGTATTATGGCCTTGGAGGCTTAGAAAGGGCTGTTAATTAATCTGTTGCCTAAATGGTGGATACATTCCCAATCAGAACATCAAGATCTGTTGGTTTGAGGAATTTGAGATCTACGCAAATGAATGGGAACAGGGATTGAAGGTATGCAGCCTAGCAAGGCTTTATAGTGTATATCTACAAAAATAAAAAGCTTGGATGTTCTTGCCTTTAAGGAGATAAAAGAAAAACCTGAAATAGTAATATCTGATGGTCAGCAACTGAAAAAGAAAAACAATTTAACATTTAGGGTGTGGCTCTAAATAACCATTTGCTCTATTTCAGATGTTGATCAACCCAGTGAATTGGCAATATTTCTTCTGCCCCATTTTTGATTTCTGAATAGTTCCTTCTTCTGCAAAGTACAGAATTTTATGTTTTCAAATTCCCACTTCCCTCTTTTTCCTCCACCTCCACTCAGCCTCCCATTCACTTCCCAAAAAAAACCTTACACTCTCCTTCCGTCTGACGGCAGGAGTTCAAAGGCGCTTCCATAAATAACAGTGGTCAAACTAAAGGCCTTGTGTATGACTATTGAAAAAGATCTCTCTTCGCTCAGTATTATAGGAACAGAAAGTGGCCATTCAGCCCCTCAAGCCTATTCCACCATTCAATTAGATCATGACTAATTGTTACTTAATTCTATCAAAGCACCTTCAATACCCTTATCTAACAAAAAACCAAACTTTTACATTAACTTTCAGGGCATAGCCTGAGTCCTGTTGTTAGTGGAGATTAAATTTGAATTTCTCAATTACGATCCTTGTATTGTGTATACTGAGGTAAGAAACAAATTTAGAGCCATCTTATAGAAGAATAAAAAGTACAACTCCTGCCTGGGATGTTTTTTGTATTTGGCTTCACAGTTTCATACAATTGAAGACTCCAAATTGCAATAGGTGCAACTGCTGGAATTGTTTCTGCTAAAACTAACAGTTGACAAAAGAGCTGGTCAAATCCATTCAATTTGAAAACTCTTTAAACATCTCAAAAGGGTCGACATCTGTGTAACCTGCGACATTGTAAGTATATACAATCCACAGTAGTTTCCTGACGATTGAACGATATGCAGTTCTATAAATAGAGACAAGGAAAAATAAGTAGCAAAACAAAAGCATAGAGCTAATTAGCAGAATTCACTTACAATAATACTTCATTTTTTTCTTCTCTCTAAATCTGTGTTCTCTGGCTACTGACCCTCCTGCCAATGGAAATAGTTTTCCTTTATTTACTCAATCAAAACCCCTCATGATTTTAAACAACTCTATTAAATCGCTCCTTAACCTTCTCTGCTCTAAGGACAACAATCCCAGCTTCTCCATCTCGCCACTTATCCTCATTCATTCCAGATATCATTCTGGTAAATCTCCTCTCCATCCTCTCTAAGGCTTTGACATCCTTCCTAAAAATGTGATGCACAGAACTGGACACAATCGTCCAGCTGAGCCCTAACCAGTAATTTACAAAGTTTTTGTATATCTTCCTTGTTGCACTCATGCCTCTATTTATAAAGCCAAGGATCCCATATGCTTTTTAAACAGCTTTATCAACTTGTCTTGCCACCTTCAAAGTGATACTATCCCCAAAGTAATTTTACTTTTGTATTGCTGTTTTTCATCCTTCCCTCACCCTCATAGACCTTACACTTTGCTCATTGAATGACTCATTTCAAGCCTTTGCTGATTGAAGCTCCTCAGCTAGCATCTCAATGGCAAAGAATTACAGACAGGCTGATATCTCCCCACTACCTGGCAGAATTTACCTAATCTCCAGGCATTGCCTTTCCCAAACAGCATAGACAACATTACAAACTATCTTCTTACTGCAAGAACTCCAAAGGACCACTATTAGGTCATATTCCAAATTATATACTTAAATGGAAAAAAATACCAGTCTGAAATGAGCTGCTTACTTCAACTACTGAGAGATGTTAAATTTCAAAGCATCACTTGGCGACCTATTCATATCTAATTTACATGACTAATTCCACTGATTACAATAGACCGAATGGGATTGCTATTTTTAAAAATGATCGGTTCGTGTTTTTTGCTCTGCTGCACACTAACTCTTTCACTCTTTCTCACATCTTGTCCCATGAGTTAGTGTGCAAGAAAGCACTGTAATAATTAATGAAATACCACAGCTTGTATTGAATTAGTTTTCTTCATGTATGGCACAGAATGGCTGGAAACTAAAATACCATTCTCCTACAGGGCTCAGATGTTGCACATGTTAATGCTCAAATATTTAAACGGCTGTGCCATGAGCCACAGCTAAAACTGAACACAATCCTTTTACCAATAAAATAACCTTGAGGCATGTTGAAGCCTTCAACTAACTAGTTGGCACAAATGGACTATTAACCAAGCTTGCATGTTGCAGAGGCACAAAACATTAAATGATTTATAATGAATCATGGAATGTATGTGCGTAATAATACAAAGGTACTTTGAAACAAAGATGACCATAGCACACCAGCTTTTGCTCAGAAATGGTAATGACTCATGCATTCAAAATTACTTGCAACAGATTCTTTTATACTTTTTGGTTAAAAGCTCTCCAATGTAGGCGCACTTTTCCAGACATCCTATCCCAACCTGGTGCTTTAGTGCTTTTTAATTGTTCAGCAGTTTGCACATTTTAGCAATATGGTTCATCAGTGTTCTCTCTGAGCAGTCTTTGCTCTTGTATACGGCTTCTTCAGCAGTTCTGGAGGTTAAGCTAAAGACCAAGTGTCAGTGTTCCTTCCAACAAAGTAATATGCTCTCTTTTGTATGCCCCCCACCCCCGCCTTATCCCAACAGCTACACCTTTAGTTGTCTATGTCCCACATTCTAGTATTCCCTCCCTAAACCCTGTGCCTCTCCACCTCCCACTCCACTCCTTTAAGACCTTTCTTAAAACCCAGCTCTTGGACCAAGGTTTTGTTCAACCTTGCCTAGTACCTCCTTTGGTTTGGCATCTTTTTTTGATCACGTTTCCATGAAGCGCCTTGCGAACATTTTCCTACACAACGGCACTATATAAATGCAGTCAGATATCAGTTAAGATAAAGAAGACCCTTCCACTTATTTGATCTCATCACCAAACTTGAAACAAATTTGCAATATGCTGCATTATTTATGACTAATGTAGAATAATATTCCACAAAAAACTGTGCATGTTCTTGATAACTAACTACTTTCTGAATACAGTAGGTCAGGCACAAATGAAAATTGAGCTGATGAGATTCTTTTCCTCTTTCTCGAGTTAGATTGCAGTTACCTCTAGGTGGCAGCACAATCAGACAGATGTCACCATTATTCCAAACGAGCAGCCCTTACAAATCTAGAGGAACAAAATTATGTTTGAAATACAACTTTATTCATTCTGCAGTTGATCTGATTTACATTATAGTAGTTAGAGTCAAATCTGTCCTCCTCCTCTTCTGCCTGCTCCCTAACAAAAGAAAACTTGCTGATTTGCTACCAAAATCAAATGCATTATAAAAACACATTTTCCAACACCTTTGGACCGACTGGAAGAAACTGTGATAAACGAGACCTAAAACTAATTTTTCCAAGTGAAACTATAACAGTTTCATTAGCTTGTTAGCAGCTCCTCTTAGTTTATATCCTGATCAAATCTTGCTTTATCTATTGCAAATTACTTTGGGATTTCCCTGTTTGTTTTGGTTAGCAAGTTCTCTGTAGAAATAAGAGACAGTTTGAAGTGGATGCAAGTTGAAATGATGCATGGAGTGGCTTATCTAAGGAGGATCTAATTGTGCAGCAAAGAATTTAGCTGTTCAGTTTACATTTTGTTTAATCCTGAGCACTGCAATGACAAGTCGCCTCTTACTCTTCAAAATTCCAGTGGATACAAGCCTAGCCTGTTCAATCTTTCCTCCAATACCCCCAACGCATTTACATTCTTCCTTAAATAAGGAGACCAGTACTGTACACAGTACTCCAGATGTGGTCTCATCAATGCCCTACATCAAAGGGAGGGAGACAGAAAGCAGGAAACTACAGGCCAGTTAGCTTAACATCTGTCTTAGGGAAAACGTTAGAAGCTATTATTAAATACGGTACAGCAGGGCATTTAGAAAAATTCAAGGTAATCAGGCAGAGTCAACATGGTTTTGTGAAAGGGAAATCACGTTTAACCAATTTATTGGAGTTCTTTGAGGGAGTTACATGTGCTGTGGATAAAGGGGAACCGGTGGATGTATTGTACTTAGATTTCCAGAAGGCATTTGATAAGGTGCCACATCAAAGGTTATTGCAGAAAGTAAAAGCTCATGGTGTAGGGGGTAACATATTGGCATGGATAGAAGATTGACTAGCTAACAGAAAACAGAGAATAGGCATAAATGGGTCATTTTCTGGTTGGCAATATGTAACAAGTGGTGTGCTGCAGGGATCTGTGCTGGGGCCTCAACCTTTTACAAAGTATATAAATGACTTAGATGAAGGGACCGAAGGTATGGTTGCTATATTTGCTGAGGACACAAAGATAGGTCGGAAAGTAACTTGTGAAGAGGACATTAGGACATTAAAAAGGGATTTGGATAGGTTAGGTGAGTAGGCAAAGACCTGGCAAATGGAGTATAATGTGGGAAAATGTGAATTTGTCCATTTTGGCAGGAAGAATTTTAAAAAAGCATATTATCTAAATGGCGAGAGATTGCAGAGCTCTGAGATGCAGAGGGCTTTGGGTGTCCTAGTGCAGGAATCACAAAAAGGTTAGTATGCAGGTACAGCATGTAATTAGGAAAGCTAATAGAATGTTATTGTTTTATCTTGAGGGGAACTGAATACAAAAGTAGGGAGGATATGCTTCAGCTATACAGGGCATTGGTGAGACCACATCTGGAGTACTGTGTATAGTATTGGTCTCCTTATTTAAGGAAGCATGTAAATGCATTGGAGGCAGTACAGAGAAGGTTTACAAGACTAATACCTGGAATGGGCAGGCTGTCTTACAAGGAAAGATTGGAGAGGCTAGGCTTGTATCTGCTGGAATTTAGAAGAGTAAGAGCCGACTTGATTGAAACATACGATCCTGAGGGGTCCTGAAAGGGTGGATGTGGAAAGGACGTTTCCTCTTATGGGAGAATCTGGAACTAGGGGTCACTGTTTAAAAATAAGAGGTCGCCCATTTAAGACAGATGAGGAGAAATTTTTTCTCTCAGAGGGTCGTTAGTCTTTGGAATTCTCTTCCTCAAAAGGAGGTAGAAACAGAGTCTTTGAATATTTTTAAGGCAGAGGTAGATAGATTCGATGAGCAAGGGGGGGGTGGAAGGTTATGGGGTGGGGTGGAGTGGGGGGGGGGGTGGAGGTAGAAATGTGGAGTAATCAGTTCAGCCATGAACTTATTGAATGGCGGACCAGACTTGAAGGGCCGAGTGGCCTACTCCTGCTCCTAATTCGTATGTTTGTATGTATTCCAACCACCTTATTTTTGACCTATTCATTTTTACGTCAGGCCCTATTCCCACCATCACAGCTAGGGAGACTTGCTGTCCATACACAGTTTACCTAAACGATTAAAATTAAACTGCTGTGAATGTGACTGACTATGCAAGTATCCATCTATGTACAAAGCTCTGTCCTGGACTTTTGAATTCAGGTTTCACTCAGGGAATATAAATGAAGCGCACATGACTGACAGCAGAACTGTAGCTATTGAAGACAGATGCAACCTCAACAATAATAAGGATACAGATGTGCTTGCGTTATGTGTCCACGTACTGTGTCAGCAGTGGGGTCCTAAAGAGAAAATTATCTTTAAAGCACATTCAAGTTGCTGCACTGATAGTTTTCGGGGGTGGACTTCGGGTCTTGAGAGAGCATGAGAACAATGAGGAGGTATGGATGCTGGGCTTTGGGAGGAGAAGGTACGGGTGCTGAGAGGGGAATCAGCAAAAGGGAGGACAGTGGAAAAGGCCAACACAGAGGTTGCTGAGGATCAAGGGAGGTGCCAGGAAAGTGCACTGAGTGGGTAGCATGGTGGAGAACAGTATCACATACCTTGGCAATAGAATTTGGGGGAAGCCAGATACAAGTATAAGGAGTAGGCACTTTTTAAGTGTTGCATGAATGTATTGCAGGAAGTTTATACTTAACTGGAAATACTCTATTTGCAAAACTTCTAATGGACTAATACGTCACAAGAGTTATTTCTGAATAAGTCCTGTGTATTTCAGCATTACACATACTTGGAGTAGAGCAAAGTGATTCTGATTATTTCATCAAAGACTGGGGCCCCTCTACAGCGAATGGGGTTTATGCCAAGATTAGAGGATTGGTTCTAAAATGGGAGATTTGCCAAGTCTGTGCATTCTAAATGAGGTATAACTATATAAGACAATTCACAGTTAGCTGAAGATTGTGCTTTTCAGGGATTCAAATAAGAATAATTAACCCCGTTAATGTCAGAATCAAATGAATGCATAATCCCATGTAATTTGCTCATTCAATCAAAACCTGACAAATGGTATTTCAGTAACTTAGTTAGTCTGCTCTTAGCTGGGCTATTACGTAGGGCATTACAGTTGACCTCACTGAACCTGTCCTGATCTGGGGAACAATCAGCCAAAGTTCCTGCTCCTGACTGTGATCCAGTGACCTGTATGGGTGGGCCATAATGTGAGGACATGATCAGATCCAGCTGTGATTTCCATCCTCTCCCCACAGGTTGATTATCCTTCGAGCACACGTGTGTGTCAATGTGTATAACTTGGGCAAGGTGATAAAGGACTACCTTGTGGATCTGTACTGCAGTGCAAGTCATTGAAGTATCACAGTACGGAAGCAATGAAGTGAGACAACTGATGGGCATGCTGCTGCTGCTGGTCTACCACCTTTTGAGAAATTGGAAAACCAGCACAAAAGGAACCCTAGCACAATATAACCCAGATACAAAACAAAGCGCCAAACGGGACATAGATTTCTAGTCCTTTTTACAAGAATGATGCAGTAGAATAGTGATTTTTGTATTTGTAAATCAATTTTCCATCAAATTGAACAAGCATGTCCATGCCCATAAAGACTTATCAAAACAGGCATAGGTTCATGTGGTGTGTTTTGTGGGAAGCTGCTGGTGTCTTAAAAAGGAACAACTGGAGCAATCAGAGTGAGTGAGTTTGCAACTGCTTACATTCTTGAATTGGTTCAACTCAAGCCCGTCAAACCTAAACCCATGTCATTGGACTCGAGGGGTGAGACAGCGTCCGACTGGGAGAGAGAAAGAATGCTGGGAAGTGGAATATTTTCCAAAAGATTGCCAACGGGATTTACTTACATAGCACTGCAGCCTCACAGCTCCAGCGACCTGGGTTCAATTCCGGGTACTGCCTGTGTGGAGTTTGCAAGTTCTCCCTGTGTCTGCATGGGTTTCCTCCAGGTGCTCCGGTTTCCTCCCACATGCCAAAGACTTGCAGGTTGATAGGTTAATTGGCCATTATAAAAATTGCCCCTAGTATAGGTAGGTGGTAGGGAAATATAGGGACAGGTGGGGATGTGGTAGGGATATGGGATTAGTGTAGGATTTGTATAAGTGGGTGGTTGATGGTCGGCACAGACTAGCTGGGCCGAAGGGCCTGTTTCAGTGCTGTATCTCTAAACTAAATGTGCCTCTCATGGGAAGAGATCACCTTCTGAGCATCATTTAAATGAACTTTGGGAAAAATAATAATCTTCAGCTGCTTCATCAATGACCTACCCTCCATCATAAGGTCAGAAGTGGGATATTCAATGATGATTGCACAATGTTCACCACCATTCATGCTCCTCAGATACTGAAGCAGTCTGTATCCATATGCAGCAAGACCTGGACGACATTCGGACTTGGGCTGATAAGTGGCAAGTAACATTCATGCCACACAAGTGCAACGCAACAACCATCTCCAACAAGGGGCAGCACAGTGGTTAGCACTGCAGCCTCACAGCTCCAGCGACCCGGGTTCAGCTCTGGGTACTGCCTGTGCGGAGTTTGCAAGTTCTCCCCGTGACCGCGTGAGTTTCCGCCAGATGCTCCGGTTTCCTCCCACAGCCAAAGACTTGCAGGTTGATAGGTAAATTGGCCATTGTAAATTGCCCCTAGTGTAGGTAGGTGGTAGGAGAATTGAGGGAAGGAGGGGAATTGGTAGGGAATTTTTTTTTAAAAATTCATTCATGGGATGTGGGCGACGCTGGCCACGATTTATTGCCCATCTTTATATGCCGTTGAGCTGCCTTCTTGAACCGCTGCACTCCATTTGGGGTAGGTATACCCACAGTGCAGTTAGGAAGGGAGTTCCAGAATTTTGACCCAGCGACAGTGAAGGAACGGCGATATAGTTCCAAGTCAGGATGGTGAGTGACGTGGAGGGGAATTTGCAGGTGGTGCTGCTCTTGTCCTTCTAGTTGGTAGAGGTCGTGGGTTTGGAAGGGGCTGTCGAAGGAGCCTTGGTGCATTGCCGCAGTGCATCTTGTAGATGGTACACACTGCTGCCTCTGTGCGTCGGTGGTGGAGGGAGTGAATGTTTGTAGATTGGGGTGCCAATCAAGCAGGCTGCTTTGTCCTGGATGGTGTCGAGCTTCTTGAATGTTGTTGGAGCTGCACCCATCCAGGCAAGTGGAGAGTATTCCATCACACTCCTGACCTGTGCCTTGTAGATGGTGGACAGGCTTTGGGGAGTCAGGAGGTGAGTTACTCGCCTCAGGATTCCTAGCCTCTGACCTGCTCTTATAGCCACGGTATTTATATGGCTACTCCAGTTCAGTTTCTGGTCAATGGTAGCCCCTAGGATGTTGATAGTGGGGGATTCAGCAATGGTAATGCCGTTGAATGTCAAGGGGAGATGGTCAGATTCTCTCTTGTTGGAGATGGTCATTGCCTGGCACTTGTGTGGCGCAAATGTTACTTGCCACTTATCAGCCCGAGCCTGGACAATGTCTACATTTGCTGCATTTCTACACTGACTGCTTCAGTATCTGAGGAGTCATGAATGGTGAACATTGTGCAATCATCAGCGAACATCCCCACTTCTGACCTTATGATTGAAGGAAGGTCATTGATGAAGCAGCTGAAGATGGTTGGGCCTAGGACACTACCCTGAGGAACTCCTGCAGTGATGTCCTGGAGCTCAGATGATTGACCTCCAACAACCACAACCATCTTCCTTTGCGCTAGGTTGACTCCAGCCAGCGGAGGGTTTTCCCCCTGATTCCCATTGACCTCAGTTTTGCTAGGGCTCCTTGATGCCATACTCAGTCAAATGCTGCCTTGATGTCAAGGGCAGTCACTCTCACCTCGCCTCTTGAGTTCAGCTCTTTTGTCCATGTTTGAACCAAGGCTGTAATGAGATCAGGAGCTGAGTGGCCCTGGCGGAACCCAAACTGAGCGTCACTAAGCAGGTTATTGCTAAGCAAGTGCCACTTGATGGCACTGTTGATGACACCTTCCATCACTTTACTGATGTTTGAGAGTAGGCTGATGGGGCGGTAATTGGCCCGGTTGGACTTGTCCTGCTTTTTGTGTACAGGACATACCTGGGCAATTTTCCACATTGCCGGTAGATGCCAGTGTTGTAGCTGTACTGGAACAGCTTGGCTAGGGGCGCGGCAAGTTCTGGAGCAGAGGTCTTCAGTACTATTGCCGGAATATTGTCAGGGCCCATAGCTTTTACAGCATCCAGTGCCTTCAGTCATTTCTTGATATCACGCGGAGTGAATCGAATTGGCTGAAGTCTGGCATCTGTGATGCTGGGGACTTCAGGAGTAGGCCGAGATGAATCATCAACTCAGCACTTCTGGCTGAAGATTGTTGCAAATGCTTCAGCTTTATCTTTCGCACTGATGGGCTGGGCTCCCCCATCATTGAGGCTGGGGATATTTGTGGAGCCACCTCCTCCAGTTAGTTGTTTAATTGTCCACCACCATTCACGACTGGATGTGGCAGGACTGCAGAGCTTAGATCTGATCCGATTAGATCGGATTCCATTAATATGTGATTAATGTAGGATTAATATAAATGGGTGGCTGATGGTCAGCACTAACTTGGTGGGCCGAAGGGCCTGTTTCAGTGCTCTATCTTTCTCTGACTCTCTAAGAGATAATCTAACCATCTCCCCTTGACATTCAATGGCTGAGTCCCCCACCATCAACATCCTGGGGGTTACCATTTACCAGATACATAATAGGTCCAGCCACATAAACACTGTGGCTACAAGGGCAGGCCAGAGGCTGGGAATTCCATGGCGATTAACTCACCTCCTAATTCCCCAATGCCTGTCCACAAGGCATAGTCAGGAGTGTGATGGAATACTCTCCATTTGCCTGGATGAGTGCAGCTTCAACACTCAAGCATTACCATTTGAATATAAAATGATCAAATCACAGCATATGAAATAAATAATTTTGATTAAGCATCTTTCATGACCTCAAGACATCGCAACGTGCTTTACAGCCTGTTGGCCAATCTGTGCACAGCAAGGTCCTGCAAACAGCAAAGATATATATAATACCAGATGATCTTTTTTAGTGATAACAACAGAAAGTGCTGGGAATACTCAGCTGGTCAGGGAGCATCTGTGGAGAAAGACACAGAGTTAACGTTTCAGGTCTGTGACCTTTCATCAGAGATCTGCTTTTCTCTCCACAGATGTTGCCAGACCTGCTGAGTATTTCCAACACTTCCCATTTTTATTTCAGATTTCCAGCATCTGCAGTATTTTGCTTTCATTATAATCTTTTTTAGTGATGTTTCTTGAGGGATAATTATTTGCTATGGCACCTGAAAAAACTCCGCTGCTCTGCTTTGAATTATTGTATGGGATCGTTGAGCATCTCATCCAAACGATGGCCACTCCGACAGAGCAGTTCTCTCTCTGTACTGTACTGAAGTGTCAACCTTGATTATGTGTTTAAGTCTCTGGAGTGGGACTTGAACCCCCAACTTTCACGACTGGATGTGGCAAGACTGCAGAGCTTAGATCTGATCTGATTAGCTCTGATTCCATTAATATGGGATTAATGTAGGATTAGTATAAATGGGTGGTTGATGGTCAGCACAGACTCGGTGGGCCGAAGGGCCTGTTTCAGTGCTCTATGACTCTCTAAGAGATAATAAAGGCAACAGTGCTACCCACTGACACCTAAACAGATGAGATTACAATATCAGCATCCTCAAAAGTTGAATAATCCAGCACTGTTAAGATAAACAATATTTCTGGAATAGATTGCCTGCTCCACATTTTCACAAGTTGTGTAGTGTTCAGAGGTGCACCTCCCTCGATAACTTGGAGGCAGCCATCAATAAAGTTGTTGTGAAAAATGACAAACATATTGATCAGCCATTTGAATTGCACTAAAAGGCAGACTGCCTTGATTGAGCACTTAACTGATCTTGGCTGCCAAACCAATCTTCCATTCTTCTTTGAACACTACATGACCGCACAAAATCATAACTTCCTGAGCCTGTTCATGACTAAAAACTGTACATCATGTATCAATACTGTTTTCCTCTGTCACTGCTTGGGTTATAATTGAAAGCAGTTCAATTAGTCATAAGAACTTACAGTGGCACTGAGCTGGGTTGCCAGATTTAAGAAATGGGATACTGAAATAATTTTACAGTTAAATCCATTCACATGCATTCCTGACAAGCCAATTCTTGGCAATGCCTCGATATAAATAAACTGTTGCCATGTCCAATTTATCTCCCATCAAAGTCAAGAATGATGAATAGCTAAGTTCCAGAAATTAGTTTCACCAAGAAAAGCAAAAATAGACATTTTTGAAATATCTGATTTATCATTTAAATGTTATACATTTTAACTTTTATATGGAGAAATTTCTTAGTACAAAATCAATGTATAGTTTTTCAAAGTACATCGCAGCCTCAACATATCCAGTAGCATGGTAAAACATGTTGTACTCAACTTTAGGCCTTTTAACCTGATTTCACTATATTTAAATACAACTCCAGGCAGCAGTAAAAGCACTTCTTTCACACTAAGTGTTGAAAGAAAAGAAGGAATTGCATTTTTCAGCATTTTTCATAACCTCAGAACATCCCAAAGCCCTTTACATTGAAGCACTTTTGAAGTGTAGTCACTGCTGTTCTGAAACAGCAATGAAATAAATGACCAGATAATGTATTTTCTAAGTATTGGTTGAAAGATAAATGTTGACCAGGAGACTGGGGAGAACTCCCACGCTCTTTCTTCTTTGCATAGTGCTGTGGGATCTTTTACACCTACCTGATGGGACAGATGGGGCCTCTGTTTACAGTCTTATCCAAGAAACAGCACCTCAGACAGTGCAGCACTCTCAGTACTGCTCTGGAGTGCATCCAGGTCAAAATGCTATGTTACAGCACTAGCACCATGGTCTGACAAACAACCTCTCAAAATGGCCACTCGATTGTCATGGCAAGATGTAATCGGAGGAAAGCAATGTAAAGCACCATCATTTGTCTTAGAATTGCATTCAACCTATTAGCTAATTCATTAAGCAGTAATTAAACCACAGTGGCAGTCCTGACCAAAAGACGATGCAAGTGAATTTAAAAAAAAGGGGAGGAAACAATAACTTCATCATTCAAAATTAAACAATTCCACCTCAGACAGCTGAGAAAAGTCTGAAATTTCTACTTGCTTTCAATGTACAATAACTAATCATAGCTACCCTCCTGCACTGGACTGGAATGAAATGAAGAAACAATAAAATACAGCCAGAACCCAGCATTATTCGATTACACTTTCTGCTATGGTGCAAGTCTTCTTGCCCTTCGCCACTTTCAAAAAGTAATACCTGTCACAACACAGTAGCAGTGGTGATGTGCAGATCAGCTTTGATCTAATAGAATGGTAGAACAGGCCCAAGGGTTTGAATGGCCTACTCCTCATCCGATGTTTCAATGTTCCCAACACACTGAAGAAAACTGTTTGACAGCAAATTGACTAGACTGTCTAACAAGAGCTTTCTTAAATATCATCTTCTTCTTAGGCAATCCCTCAGGAACGAGGACGACTTTCTTCCACTCCTGGGTTGTGGGTCCTTAGGTGACTGAATAGTCCAATCCTGATACTCCAGGTTCCCAAGATTCATTTTGAGGGGGTGGAAGACACCTGCGCGTGGGTTCTTTTAATGCGGGGTGGCCGTTGCACACCGACTACCACACGGTCCAAGTGAAGCAAGGTCTTTGTCCAATGGCAGGGATGGCAGAGATGATTGGAGACCAGGCTCCGCTACACGGACGGAGACTAATACATACACAAAGGCAGCATGTCCAGCTAGCGAGCCTGGGAGCAGGCAGTGTGGATCTGGGTCAGGGTGTTCTTAAATATAGAGCTCTACTGGACAGCATTCAGTTGATCACAACACTGTTCTATTAAAACCTCGAGTTGGAAACAGTGTAATGTCTCGTCTATTGAAATGAATGGGTAATGCTGTAACAGTAATGTCTGCTGTTGTTTCTTCAGAGTAGTGCTGGAACCACTCAGCCTGTTCATCACCATTTTCTGCCCATTATTGCTGCCACTTGCCATCGCTTTTTGCCCACTACCTGGCATCTTTGCTCTCTCTTGTTTAACTGTGAGCAACACCACAGGAAATTCACTAGCTGTGACTACAACACAGAATAACGGAAGACAAGCAAACAGACAACATTGTTTTCCTCCATTATTTAAGCACCTAAAAAGGCGAAGGAGAGAATTCGCTTGAAGTTAGCCTCATGGGTGGAGAAATATTTGATCAGAAAGGGCAGGATTAAAAGGATGTGTTTGGGTGATGGGATATGTTGATGTAATTGTTATTCACTATGTACAGAAATGATCTTGACTCAGTAATTGAGTAATCAATATAAAATATTGCTATTTTTCATGGGACATTAAACCAAGGCTCCCTCTACCCATTCAGCTGGATGTAAAAGATCACGTGGCACCATTTGAGGAAGTTCTCCCGGTGTCTTGGCCAACATTTATCCCTCAGCCACTACCACAATTAATCACAGATTAATTGGTTATTCATCTTGCCATGTGAAAATTGGCTGTCGTGTTTGTTTATGTGTCAACAGTAACCATACTTCAAAAGCAATTTATTGTGGCAAAGCACTTTGGGACATCCTGAGCATATTGTTGTGGGACAACCTTAAAAGCAGACCACCTTGAGTGAAGGTCACTGGAGGAAATGATGTCGCGTCACACATGACCAGATAGTCGTGGATGTGGCTCGACAGAGTGAGATGCGTTTATATTTGCTCGAGCAGTAACTGTTACATATTCTAGTTAAATTATAATAAAACCAATGTTTTCTTTGGATATTACTTATAGTCCACATACCAAAGAAACAATATTACATGGTAACAACATTTGGGATATATTTTTTCTGAAGACCACCAAATATTACATTGTTGCAACATAAAGTTTTTTCTGAAGAACATACTAATAGCAAACACAGAACAGCTAATTGCCAACCTGGAGTGAATGAAGATCTGGCAGGAGAGCAGTGAGCAGGAGACCCCACAACACTGCAACGAGCCAGGACTACAGACAGGACCCTGGTAGGTGTTGAAACTCCGAGTATGGCAGGCAATCTTCCAGGGGATCAGAGCTTTCAACTAATCTGGCAGTGAGTCAAAATATTTGAAAAGCAGTAGTGGAAACTATTACTGTTTTAGTTTTCCTGTTTTGTTTTGCTTTGTGGGCAGGGCCTAAGCCAAAACGACCAGGAAGAACTCGACAGCGCCACTGGAGGTCCAGCACAAAGTAAAAGGCTGGCTGTGGCAGCTGCTGGTACTGCAAATTGCAGCTCTCAAAAAAATTTTCAGTTTAAAAAAATGAACAGCTGTGTAAACAATGAGCTGATCTGTCAGTTTTAAAAGAACACTGTAAACAATGAAAACCGTAGTCTCTCACTCTTAAAAGTGGCAGGCCGGATAAAAACAAATATATCTTAAAAAGGAAACAAAAAGTGTGCCCGTGAAAAAGAAAACCTGTACAAAGGTGAGAGTGTCCTAATCTGGCTCCTAATTTGTATGTTCATAAAGTCCTATATTTATTATTTTTAAAAAAAGCAGAATTAAGACAATGGCTTTCAGGTATCCAGTTATGGTCTGGAAGGCGTTAGGCATATTGCCTGAATTTAAACTGTTCTGAAAGCAAATGGAACTTGTTTATGTTTAGAGATACAGCACTGAAACAGGCCCCTCGGCCCACCGGGTCTGTGCCGACCATCAACCACCCATTTATACTAATCCTACACTAATCCCATATTCCTACCACATCCCCACCTGTCCCTATATTTCCCTACCACCTACCTATACTAGGGGCAATTTATAATGGCCAATTTACCTACCAACCTGCAAGTCTTTTGGCTTGTGGGAGGAAACCGGAGCACCCGGAGGAAACCCACGCAGACACAGGGAGAACTTGCAAACTCCACACAGGCAGTACCCAGAATTGAACCCGGGTCGCTGGAGCTGTGAGGCTGCAGTGCTAACCACTGCGCCACCCTGTGTTTCCTGGATCAAGAAGGGAGCAAACCAGAGAAACAAGCTATCAAATTTAATATCACACTGGGCAATGAAGGCTTGCAACCGACCAATACATCAGAATTGTCAGCGGAGGATCAGAAGCACCCGAACAAGCTATGGATGTTCCTGGAGCAGCAACAGACGGTAAAGGATTATGGGGAGAAGGCAGGGGAATGGGACTGAGGGAATTGTTCTTTCAGAGAGCCAGTGCGGACACAATTGGCCAAATGGTCTCCTTCTGTGCTATAACAATTCTGTGATGGTGCTGAGACAAAGCTCAAGAATGCGACTTTGCAGATATCGAATTGTTGGAATGGGTTATAAAGCTAGTAATCGTGTCTATCCCAATAGAGGCCTTTCAAAAAGACCTGCTAAAAAAGGGACACACCATAGATGCATTACTTAATGATGGAAGGTAATTTGAAGCCATCATGGCTGAGCGCCAACAGTTACAAGCCTTTGGGGCAGCTACAACAATTGGTATGGTAACCAAGGCTCGGAAGTCTGCTAAGCCTGTGACAAATGTGGCCTGACTCACCCAATTCGCAGTTCTCCGGCATACCAGGACCAGTGCAAAGCTTGTGGCCTGCAAGGCAGTACAGAATGCCAAGCTCAGGAATGGGTGGCAAATCACATGCAGAAAGATCATCTGCAAGACAGGATGGCAAAGGTATGCCAACACAAAACAAAAGTCCAAGCAGATACATTAGGTCAGCAGAGAGACAGATGGCCAGGAGGACACGGATGAAGAGTGCACTCGTGCGAACAGCGAGCAAGCATTTCACACAATTAATCTGGATCAACGTGTCAATGCAATTCCGCAATCTGAGGAATTTGTAATGATCGGGATTATATGTTCGCAGAAGAGTGGCAAGCATAAACTGAGAGTAAAAATTGACACCCAAGCAACTGCAAATATTTTGCCCGTCCATAAATAGAAGGATATGTACTTAAATGGGAATCCATGGTATGACCCACCACAGCTAGGCTGACTGCCTATAATGGTTCTCCAATCAACTTCATTGGGATGATAACCTTGCAGTGCAGCTATGGAAGCTCCACAGATGTTTAAATTGTAAACTCAACTGGACCAGCTGTTGCAAGATTTATGAATCATCGCAATATATGAGGTCAGCACCACACCGAGAGGTTCCATCACTGAGTTGTTAGGACACCTGAAACTACTTTACCTAGACAGGTTTGATGTAATGGGCAATTTCAAGGCAGATGGCATTTTGCATCTGAGGGACGATGCAGTTCCTACAATCGACATGCAAAGGAAGTGCAGCGTGCACATTCAAGAGAAGTTTCAAGTGGAGCTGGATGAGACGGAGTGCAATGGAGTCATCTGCCGAATGCACCAGCATTCCAATTGGTGCAGCTCCATTATCTGTGTGAAAAAGATGGCAATCTCAGGATTTGCTTAGACCCGGGACTGAATTTAATCCTCGAGATGCCAGCATAAAATCCAGGCCCTGGAAGAGTGAATCCTAAGTTTACTGATGCTAAGTATTTTTCAAAACTCAAGGCGAAGCATGGCTCCTGGTCTGTCCACTTAGCCGTCCAGCTACTCAACATTTAGAACGCCAATCCGGAGATACTGTTAGAGACCATTACCATTTGGTCTGTGCGTAGCCAGGCCATTTTCCAACAATACTTGGGCAGGATAACAGAAAATGTCCCAGGCTGTATCTTTTTAGTTGACGATATTGCAGTCATGGGGCGGACCAAGGCACAGCGGGACTTAAACTTGCATTTGCTAATGCTGGCTGCTCGTCATGAGGGCTTGTGTTTAATAGCAAGACGTGCTAGGTCAACATTGGGCACATCAACGTCTTTAGGTCGATGCATTCTGCTACAGGAATATGCCCTGAACCAGATAAGATTGAAGATCTCAGAGCCAATGGCAACTCCCCAGGACCAGGAAGACCTACAACAGTCTCAAGTGCTGTTCAACTTTATAGCCTTGGAAATCCCCAATTTCACTAAGTGAGCAGCACCATTTAGGGAACTGCTGCATAAAGATACCCCTTACTTGTGGCAAGAAGACACCAGCAAGCGTTTGAGTCCTTAAAGTTAGTTTTGTCAAGTCAAGACAGCGTGCTACAGTATTACAACCCAACCAAAGAGACCAAACTCGAGGTGAATGTGTCCCAGAAAGGATGAGGCGCTGCATCATGCATGATGGGAAACCAATCACCTTTGCGTCGAAGAGTTTGTCACAAACCCAATCCAATAATTCTAACATCGAACGTGAAACCTCAGCTCTGGTTTTTGGTATCGTTAGGTTTCATACCTACTTGCTTGGAATACATTTTGCCGTGGAGACTGACCACAAGCCACGTGAAACCATATGGCACAAACCACTCATGGGTGTTCCTCCGCGATTGCAGAGACTTGACCTTCCCTCCAAAAGGTCAAGAAGTGAGGATATTGGTTGATGGTTGCACAGTGTTCAGTTCCATTCACAACTCCTCAGATAATGAAGCAGTCCATGCCCACATGCAAGACCTGGACAACATACTAGAATTGGGCTTATAAATAGCAAGTAGCATTCATGCCTCACAAATGTCTCCAACAAAAGAGAGTCTTACCACATTCCCTTGACATTCAATGGCATTACCATTGTCAAATCCCCCACCATCAACATCTTAGGCGTCACCATTGACCAGAAACTTAACTGTATCAGCTACATAAAATACTATGGCTACTTGCAGATCAGAGGCTGGATATTCTGTGGTGAGTGACTCACCGCCTGACTCCCCAAAGCCTTTTTACCATCTACAAGGCACAAGTCAGGAGTTGGAATACTCTCCACTTGCCTGGATGAGTGCAGGTCCAACAACACTCAAGACACTCCAGAACAAAGCAGCCCGCTTGACTGGAACCCCATCCACCACTGGTGCACCGTGGCTACCATGTATACCTTCTACAAGATGTACTTCAGTAACTAGCCAAGGCTTCAAACAGCACTTCCCAAATCTGCGACCTCTACCATCTAGAACGCCACCCTCGTCTCAGCTCATCTGCTGAAAGCCTCATTCATGCCTTCATTACCTCGAGACTTCACTATTCCAAAGCAGTCCTGGCTGATCTCCCACATTCTACTCTCCGTAAACTTGAGGTCATCCAAAACTCTGTAGCCCGTGTCTTAACTCGCTCCAAGTCAAGTTCCCCTATCACCCGTGTGCTCGCTGACCTACATTAGCTCCCAGTCAAGCAACAGTTGATTTTAAAATTCTCATTCTTGTTTTCAAAATCCTCCATGGCCTTGCCCCTCCCTATCTCTGTAATCTCTGCAGCCCCACAACCCTCCTCTAATTCTGGCCTCTTGTTCAACCCTGACTTTAATCGCTCCACCATTGCTGACTACATAGTCAATTACCTATAAAGGCCTGTTACCCGACCTGAACCCGACGGGACCCGATGACTTGTTGGATCGCACTTCCGGGTCTGGCCAGATCGGACACGCTCTATCGCCACCTCAGGTAAGAGACTTTAATGTTAATTTACTTTTTGAACTTTAAAGGTGGTTTTGCTACAGTTATTTTAAGCTTGTGCAGGTAAGGAACAAAGTGAAAAGCGGAAGGTAAGTTGACTGATGGTCGGGTCGGCTCGGGTGCGGGAAAAAATGGAAGGACTCGGGCCAGGTCGGGTCTCATTTGCAGACCTGAGCAGGCCTCTCGTTACCTAAGCCCCAAGCTATGGAATACCCTCCCTACTCCTCTCCACCTCGCTTTCCCCCTTTAGGACATTCCTTAAAACCTATCTCTTTGACCAATCTTTTGTCATCTGACCTAATATCTCCTTTTGTGGCTCGGTGTCATACTTTGTTTTATAATGCTCCTGTAAAGTGCCTTGGAATATTTCATTACATTAAAGGCGCTATATAAATATAAGTAGTAGTAGCAGTATGAGAAGAATTAGATGGGCAAGGGCAGCACAGGACCACCACCACCTCCAAGTTCCCCACTAAGTTGCACACTATACTGACTTGGAAATATAATTGCCATTCTTTCATCATCAGTGGAACTCCCTACCTAATACCACTGTGGGAGTAGCTATAACACATGGACTGCTGTGGTTCAAAAAGGTCACTCAGCACCACCTTCTCAAGGGCAAGTATGGGTGGACAATAAATGGCCTTGCCTGTGTCATTTACATTTCGCAAATGAATAAAATCAGGGACATGCATGTCTAATCTCAGTGGTCCCTGTCCACCTGGAACTTGAGGTTGACGACTATCAGCAGGCCACCAACATTTGTTCAAGATATTTCTATGCAAGTTAAAGAGTTTAATTGAAAAAGAACACATTTTTAAGGACAGTAGACAAGCATTGCTATTATGAAGTGCTGCCATTTCTGGGTTAAAAATGGCCTTTAGTGATTATTTTTCTGCCCTTGTGTGAGGAATGTTGATACTGCATCTTAATGTATTGCAAAGCCATAGCCTTTTTTTAAATGTAGAAATGTGTACACTAAAGGGAAACCAGAAAAGTCTAATATTAGTCACAAAATCAATACAACTGAAAAAATTTAACTGAAAAGTTTAAGTTATGGACACATTGATGGTTTTTAAATTCAATCTATTTCCCCTGCTGTAATCAAACACAGTACTTTCAATCCACAGAAATTTGCCGTCATCTCACAAATACTGCTTTCAGCTCCGTTAACCATTAATACAAGCCGTATTGATTGCTCAGTGCCACTAACGAGTATTGACTAATCAACGATGCAAAGCGCAGTCGGATGATCATCTAGTTTCAAGCATTCAATGATTCACATTTCTATTCTGACAAACAATTCCCTCTGCCAATGGCACAGATGTCTAGCTGGTTTCAACCGGTTTTAACAAGGGTGTTGTCTATGCTTGATCCAGAAATACTTGAGAAAAATATGGAAAAGCATTTTATTCCATCAGCCCAAGCTCTAAACCATAGTTAACAAATCAGCAAAATGCAAGCAGTGTCACGTATATAGGCTCTTATCCAAAGTTTGACAATTTTAAAATTAATAGGGTTACTGGCAATGCTATGTTTACACAAGTAACGATTGAGGACCAATACACTGTTAAGATCTTTGAATAGTGCACTCACTAATGCTACATTCGTTAATCCAACTGAGGTTGCCAGATCATTAAAACTCCATGCTAGAGGAGATTGATTCCATTTCTGCACCGTCAAACTTCAAACGTTTTAACATAATCAAATACCTTTTCCTCCTAAACTAGGCTTAAAATAAGATATTAAACTGTATTAGGATTTTAAGTATTCTCAATAATGTACTAAATGAGCTGCAGATTTGCCAACCCCATCTTACTGTACTCAGAAAAGTTGTGACATATGGTGATGATTCCACTGATTTTCATTAAAGAACCTGTGACAATTACTATAAGTGGACATAGCAAATTATTGCTTATTGTGATTTTCTTCTCAATCAGTGCAATCAATATTTGACAGTTCAATAACAATCCCAACCATAAGAGTAATTTCTGTTATAGAAATTTGATCAGGCAAGAGATGTCTTAAAATCCAAAATAAAAAATACTTTAGTGTTATATTATTTTAATATTTAGAATATAGCATTAAATAGATAGCAAAAAAATCAGTAGGCTAAGAAAATCCACATATCCAGTAACTCAAATTAAGTGACTTGGAATTATGTGTAGACTGTATTACATTTTTAGTAACTAATATTTCAATCACTAGCATTAAAAATGGATACTTGATAGATTCAAAAGTTTCTTGCACACAAAAATTCCATCTCCTACAAAGACTCTTCAAAGATTTAAAAAGCTGAAATTTTAAAAAAGGATCACAGATCTAATTAATCCAACAATTTTGAAATCGGTTAGGTACAGGCTACAGAAAGATGTTCTCATTGGTTACAGAGATTTTGGGGTTTTTGAAGCTAACCTAAAGGAAAGTTCAAACTTAAAACCGCAATGTTCAGATGATAAACATTTGCAAATATGAGAATACAAAACCGGTGGTCAATTCAATAATCCCCCCCCTCTCTGTGCCATCGCCCAAAATGAATCGCTACTCCATTACCTCCCCACAGAAATGCATTCAATTCATGTCAAGGAAGGTGACTGTTAAAGAACAAATGTGAGATGCGAGGTTATGTAGCCATTCTGCTCAACTTGCCTTTTAGGGCAGGAAAAAAAACTTGCAGAACTTTCCCTGAGGAAATTTAAGTGATTAGCTGGAGTTCATGTCAACAGGAACTAACATAATGGGCTGAATGGCCCTTTCACATTCTATCCTCATGTTCCAAATGGAAAACTATTCTCAGTGCCACATTAGAGTAACAAAGTAAACTTGTGCAGAACTGAAAGGGAAAAAAAATTGATTTAATGCTAGTTTAAATTAAAAGGCAGGCTCTTGGACATATTCGTTGGAGATAATATAGCAGTTGGGGGGGAAGTTTGTTTTAAATTGGTGTACATGTCCTGAATCTCACATTGTGGGCTGGATTTTGTTGAGCACCCGACGTTGGGCTCCGTGGCTGGGGGAGGTGGAGGGTGGCCGGAAGATCGGAGCGGCCTGCCACGGAGCCCGACGCCAGGAATGTCGGGCCCGATCTTCCCGGCGGCAGGGAAACACGGTGGCAGCACATCCGCTACTCTGCGGCGGGACTCCTCATTGAAATAGAAGCTGCAGCAATCTTCGCAGCAGTTCCTGATCTTCTGAGTGACACGTTCACTCCCGTGCCTTCACTTTCCCCTCCAGGGAATGCTGGCGTCATCAAGGTGGGGAAGAGCAGAACTCTGCATTTGTAGTGAAATGCTTGGGGGAAGCGAAGGGGTCAACTCTGCATGGTTAGCGTGGGGGGGGGGGGGGGGGGGGGGAAATTGAACTCTGCACTTAGGTCAGATGGGGGGGGTGAAAGGGGTCAGCGCTGCACTTAGTTGCGTTGGGATGGGAAAGGGGTAATCTGGACTTCTCTAGTGTCGTTGGGGAGGGGGGTTAAACTTTATTTTTTGTTGCAGTTGGTGGGGAGTGGGGGTGGTGGGGGAGAGATGGGGGGACAGATGGGGTCAACTTTGATCTGTCAATACAAGTCTGGCAGCCCTTTAAAAATGACGCCAGTGCCTACGCAAAAACAGGAGATGCTGCGCACTAGATTGCAGCAGGTCATTTTTTTCACCTGCCGCCACTCTCGGTGGCAGGAAAATAAAATCCAGCCTTGTATTTTGGAAAGGGTGAGGTTTATTTTGAATAATTTTCAGGGGATGCATGGAAAGAGTTGTCTTGATCCACACAGTATTTTAATATTTTTGTCCTCTAATGCTGTAGAAGTTAATGCACTTGCTTTTCCTAATTTCTGATCCAAAAAATAAAGTGTGTGCATCAAAGTTAGCATAGGAAACTGAAGATTGGTTTTGTAAGTATAATGTTACTTCTTCCTGAGATTTCCTCCCCTTCCCTCTGGACAAAGATTGTGAAGCCAATACTCACAGTAGAAGAACAAAAAATCAGCTTCCTGCATTGTGCAAAATAGACTTCTTTAATCTTCAGGCACAAATGGCTTTTCCACCAATTATGTAGAATAGTAACTGCCATTTACTGAAATATCAAAAGAGTATTTGGACAATGAGATATCGTATATTATTTCAGTGATAATGTGTTGAGAGATGTGCATGCAAAGTAATAAAGTCCCTTGTCTTGGATGAATGCCATGCTGTTACTTCAGCATCTAGATCACGTATTCATCACTATGGTTCAGATACATGATTAAAAACAGCGAAAATTGCGTTAAGCACATCATTCTACAACAGTTTGTTTAGAACAGTTTGGCTATAAGCCAAAACCTTCAATTGTTTATTCAGCAAATATGCTTTTTTGAATCTCACAAAACAAGTCTTAACTTCAATTTCTGACTTTTGCAAAGAAACTATATAAAATTAGTATTGTATTTTAAAGTTTACCCATTTTATACAATCAAGTCAGAATGTGTGTCTTATTCTTTAATGCCCTGATATGAGATTAGAACAAGACTGCACAGAATTGCATAGAATATACATGACAGAAACAGGCCATTCAACCCAACTAGTCTGTGCTGGTGCTTACACACCACATGAGTCTCCCCTCAACATCATCTCAGCTTTTCAGCATATCTTTCCAGTACTCATACAGAGTGAGCATGTACCTCTCTGAGAATTCTACTTGAATATTCCAAATGAATGCGCATCTGAATGGTATCCTTCGAGGTCAAGGTGTAATTCAGTTAAGTCACACAATTTCCCAGATAAGTAGCTGAAATTTCTCTTGATTTTGTTTGAACTAAGACACACGTTGATCTTATTTTCTCCCCTGTAACATGACAGGTGTGTTCACTGTTATAGCTGTGAGGTAGATATAAATTGTTGTTGGTAGTGATTGTGATTGTTAAAAGCACTACAGGCTAACAGGCTGAAATTTGAGAGCTAAGGTGTTGCCACATGATGTGATGCCACGTATATCCAATTCGTTAAGTCTTAGTTCTAATGTTTCTTTTCCTCTTGTGTAAGATTACTGGAAAATATTTACCATACACCAATCAGAAAGAGCTGGTCTTTGGCATGCACACAACTCCCCCAAAATAATGCTATAAATGAGTGTAGTTAGGTGTAAACTCTGTATGCAAATACATAAACTTTTTATTCCCTTGAGGCTGCATACTAGCTGCTGCAGTGTGATTTGCCATCTTTCGTAATCTAGTTGGGAAGTGCTCAGCTGCTTTTATCGATGTTCTCTTACTGGAGGCCCCGACCACAGCCAGCAGCAGACTGTGGCTTCCTTCCAGGACTGGACTCCATGCTACAAGTGGGACATCCTATTGTTGGTATTGTAGCCAACACCAGTAAGGAGGAGCAGAATATCAATGAGGAAGAATGCTTTTATAAATCAGGAGTAGTGGAGGGGAAATGGTGGAAAGGAAAAGTGCCTTTGTGAATTGGAGAGCAGTTGGAGAGGGAAAAAGCGACCCTGAGAACTTGTAGAAGGGGGGGGGGGGCGGGGAAAGAGAGAGAGAGAGAGAGAGAGAGAGTGCTTCTGTGAATTGGGCTGAATCGAAAGTAAGAACTGCCTCTGCGTAGGTAGGTGGGGGATGAGTGAGAGTAGGGAGTCTAAGAGAATGGTTGTTGAAGTACCTCTTAGGAAAATCTGGTCAGCATGTTGGATACATCCAAATGCCACTGATCTTTCCACAAAAAAAAATTATGAAGTAAAATTTGTAACATTAATCAGAACTCAGATTTAATATAAAAATTATCTTTGGGGCTAATGCCCTTAGAATCCCTAATTTGTCGTTAGTGGCCACAGGTGCGGTGGGGAAGTAGCCAACATTTGGAAGAAGGGTGTACAATTCTAAATTTGCTGCCTTGGCTGTAAAGCGTTACCATTAACCTTAGCGTTCTGACAGTAAACTGATATCCAGCAGCTTGCTAAATATATATGGGCCTGTGTGTCTGACACATTAGGATAAACAATTAAACTGCTATCACACACAACACATTACTAATTGTAAAAAAACTCACTGCTGTTCTGGGCTAAATGAATGACACAGTAAACGCAGATATTTTATCAAACAAAATGATGGGCTGAAAGGCCTCCTTCTGTGCTGTAACAATTCTGAGATTCTGGTGTGATTGTGATTTTAATGCTCAGAGGACTTTGCTAAATTAACAGAACTTAGTAAACAGCTGTAACTTATGTTCGAGCGACATCAAATGAGCTTCAGTAGCTTATTCTTCATTATAGATAAAAAGGATATACCGATGTAGCCCAACGATCCAACTGCCATAGCAAACTCAAACTCACTTCATTCTCATTCCTGGCTCTTACCAATAATATTTGTAAAATAACTAGCTTATGAACTGCATTCTATACTGAAGACTTCTTATGCAAAGACTACACAATGTTTCTTGCGCATAAGGAAATTTAATACCAATTCCATCATAATAAATAACCCACGTGTGAACTCAGCTCTGGCAAGTTTCCTTCAGTTGTTGGTGAGATGTTCCCAACTGGAACTTGATACAGCTGTCCATCTGAAGAACGTTCAAGCAACACTGTGGGCCTGAACCATTTACTTCTATTCCCCTTTTCTTTCTTCTTACTTTCTCTGCCGTCATTGTGTCCCTTTTCATTTCCCCTCTCTCTTCTCCACGAAGACGATCCTTAAAACCTAACTCTTTGACCAAGCTTTTGGTCATTTGTCCTAATATCAGATGTGGCTTGGTGTTAAATTATGGCTATAACCCTCCTGTGAAGCACCTTTATTACGTTAAGGGTGCTAAATAAATAAAAGTTATTGTTGGTTGTGGTTGTTAAAGGTGCTATATAAATGCAAGCTGTTTTTGATGGTAATTAAGTGCCAACCTCTCGCCCTCACACCCCATGCGTTCAGTATTTTACTAGGAGTTTCATAAAATTCAGTCACACGAATTAGAGCAGCAACAAAACTTCCAGTTTCCACCATGGCTTAACGGATAACTGGTTTGCTGGTTCTAAGCAAAGGCAAGTTGGTCCAAAGTTTGATCCTTAGTCTGTGCCAAGTAGCTGATCTTAGTCAAGCCAGCAATTGGGGTGCTACAGTTTAACCCCAAATTAGGAGAAGGGGAAGAAAAACAGACTAGGATTCCTCTGGTCCTGATTGTTACCCAGAGACCCCTGTTGGAAAGGTAATGTATGGATGTCAGATGAGGACAAGGCTATGAATCCCTCCACAGTCAAACAGCTTCTAAACACTCTCAGTCAATGCTCACAGATTAATGACCACTTGAGCAAGAGACCAGAAAGCTTCCAGTACCCATAAACGTATCTCAGCACGAGCCCTCACCTTCGAGAGGGAAGAAAAGTAAACCCATCTGTTAGCCCATCTTAGCTCATCCATCCAAACACCCTACAATTCCTCCTTTATGGTGTTGAGCTGTTTCTTAAATGACTCTGGTTATTTGCCTTTGCCAAACAGAAGTCAATATGACATGATCATTACTCAGTGAAGAACTTGCTGATCTCTGTTCTAAACTTGCATATTATTACTATGACCTACTGCCCTTATTTACATTTTGTAAACTAATTATTTTATATAACTTAATACAAGATCACTTTTCAGCAAATATAGCACTAAAATGCAAAAGCCGATCATTTTATGATCATATTCATCTGGATTATAGAATCCAAAGGAATGCCTTACTAATGAATAGAATTAAAAAGCAATTAACATTTTAATTATAGGTTAGATAGGCTTTAATATGGAACTGCCAAAATATGCACTCCAGGTTTTTCAATATTTTACTAGAAGCTTCACAAAGTTCAGTTATGCCATTGCACAGTAATTTTACAAATCTGACAGCTAATTTCTGTAGTGTCAGTTTTTTCTTCGTCAGATGTACTTCAACATAACTGAAAGCTGAACTATAAGGAAAGGCACCATTACACATTGAATTGCTACAACGTTCCTGGGTGGAAACACACAAAAGGAAAACTCGATGAAACCAATCTACAACCATTGCTGTAGTAGCAGCTCCAATATTACACAGAACTGAGGCTGAGATTTGGCACTGGAGCTGCAACGGCTCCTTGGAGCAACTGCTCGCTATCTGTTTGGGGAATGGGCCAACAAAGGGAGGGAAGAGAGAACAAATTGTATCAGAAATTTGGAACACAGAAACTGGAATCCCACCCAGAAATTTAATACCCCTGCTCTATCAAGAGATGACTTCTCATTTAAACAAAGAAAAATAAGGCATCATATTCACTGATAACTGAGGTTTCATTTGGGTATCCAACCCTCTAAGAGTTAAAAATTGGGGTTGAATTGAGCAGTGAATTCAGAGTTGTCAAGTATTGAGAGACGGTGGCAGAGTGGTAATGTCACTGGACTAGTAATCCTGAGGCCCAGGCTAATGCCCTGGAGACACTTCAAATCTCACCACGGCAGCTGGTGGAATTTAAATTCAATTAATAAAATTCTCGAACTGAAAGTTAGTCAGTAATGGTGCCATGAAACTATAACTGAGTGTCGTAAAAACCCATCTGGTTCACTAATGTCCTTTTTTTTTCATTCGTGGGATGTCAGCATCACTGGCTAGGCCAGTATTTATTGTCCTTCCCTAATTGCCCTTGAGAAGGTGGTGAGCTGCTTTCTTGAACCGCTGCAGTCCTTGGTGTGTAGGTACACCAACAGTGCTGTCAGGAAGGGATTCCAGGATTTTGACCCAGTGACAGTAAAGCAACGGCAATATAGTTCCAAATCAGAATGGTGTGTGGCTTAGAAGGGAACTTGAAGGTGGTAGCATTCACATGCATCTGCTGCCCTTGTCCTTCTAGGTGGTAGAGGTCACGGGTTTAGAAGATGCTATCGAAGGAGCTTTGGCGAGTTGGCGCAGTGCATCTTGTAGATGGTACATACTGCTGCCACTCTGTCAGTGGGGGGGGGGGGGAGTGAATGTTGAAGGCGGTGGATGGGGTGCCAATAAAACGGGCTGCTTTGTCCTGGGGTGGTGTTAAGCTTCTCAAGTGTTATTGGAGCTGCACTCATCCAGGCAGGTGGAAAGTATTTCATCATACTCCTGACTGGTGCCTTGTAGATGGTGGACAGGCATTGGGGAAACAGGAGGCAAGTCACTCGCTGCAGAATTCCCTGCCTCTGACCTGCTCTTGTAGCCACAGCATGTATGTGGCTGGTCCAGTTCAGTTTCTGGTCAATGGTAAGATTCTCTCTTGTTTGAGATAGTCATTGCCTGGCACTTGAGCAGTGAATGTTACTTTAGGGAAGGAAATCTGCTGTCTGGCCTACATGTGACTCCAGACCCACAGCAATGTGGTTGACTCTTAACTGCCCTCTGAAATGGCCTAGCAAGGCACTCAGTTCAAGGACAATTAGGGGTGGGCAATAAATGCTGGCCTGCCAGCAACATCCACATCCCATGAAATAAATTTAAAAAATGAGGATTTGTCCCAGTCAAGTATCAGGTCTCATCCAACCTCCAACTGCTAGCATTAAAACAAAAATGAAAAAGAACTCAGGAGAACAAAAGACAGACATAAAACAACTAACATTTATTCAAACTTACAATGTGTACAATACTGTGGAGTTAGTGCCGTATTTACACAAACTAGAACATAGGAATTTACATTTACTTAAAAGTAAAATCAATTTACACTTTTTTAATGCTTCTTTGATTTTTCTTTGTACTGATGTGTTGAGCAATATACTTAAAGAAGTGATTCCTGCATAATTTCACTATTTTAAAAAAACTTCTTGGGGGAAGGGTTTCTCTGCATTTATGTAGCCATACTGTAAACCTGTTTATAAGGACCATAACTAAGTTGTTGATAAGCCTGTACTTGGACATCTAGAAATCAACAGTTTGCATTTCTGTAGCACCTTTAATGTAAAAGGGTCCCAAGGTGCTTTACAGGGACAGCTGGTACATCACCTGCTGCCCTGTGGGGTCCTTTCCCCACACTGAAGGTACATATCCATTTGTACATCCGATGAGAACACACTGACTTGGGAGTGCCAGCTGCCATTATATTTTACCTGGAGGCTAGGTAGGAGAAAAAAAACACATATCTAGGGTGCGATGACTACCAAGTCCGTACTGCAGATAGGCAAGCAAATTCAGCTTAAGCTTCACATTTCTAAACTAGTAAGCCATGCTATTCTCGGGATGGTGACAATGTAATCATTCATTTTGTGTTGGATTGCGCTGCTCACCATGTTACAGCAGCAGTTGTGAGCTGGAATTCCCTCCACCAATAGGCTATAGATGCTGGGGGACAATTAGAGTTTTCAAGACAGAGAGATTTTTGTTGGGTAAGCGGATCAAGGGTATGGAGCTAAGGCAGAGTTGAGGTACACATCAGGCATGAACCAATTTAATAGCAGAGCAAGCTCAAGGGGTTGAATGGTCTACTCCTGCTCCTATGTTCATCAGGAGCTCCTGCTACCTGCATACTTCCAAGTGAGACCTCAACCTGCACTTGTCAGCTACCCAAGGAGCAACTAGAAAATATCCACCTTTTACAGCTCGTCTGATCCGGTCCTTACCGGACATCCACATACCAGAACTGAAGCATAAACCTTGGTTAATTTTTCTTTCCTAATTCAGGGAAAACGGAAACCATTGCACTGTACAAACAACCTAGCTCAGAGTAGCCTTAAACTCAGTACTGACTTGGCATTGAATTTAAGGTTGTTGCGTTCTTTATAGCTCAGCTGCTCACCAAATATGTTTGGTGAGCCATCAAGGGAGATTAACCTATTAATTCTGGTTTTGCAAGTACATCTGGAATGCACTGCCTGAAAGGGTGGTGGAAGCAGATTCACTAATAAGTTTCAGAAGGGTATTGGATAAATACATCAAAATGAAAAACTTGTAAGGCTTTGGGCAAAGAGCAAGGCTGTGGGCCTGATTACATAACTCTTTCAAAAAGCCAGCACAGGCATGATTAGCCTCCTCTGAGCTGTACCATTCTGAGAGGAGTTGGGTAAAAGGTAGATGAGGTATCAAGATGGCCTCCAGATGCCAGACCTGCTGATGGAAGTTCAGAAACAGATCAACATCAGACTGTAATCCAATACCAAAGACACACAAATCCACAGTAGTCCTGAGCCCTGGTAACTAACTAGCCAACCTGGCTCACAGGGGCTAGGGGCATCCTATGTGGCTTTAGATAACCACACATCAATAAAGAAAAAAAATAAAGTCTTGCATTTATATACCACTTTTCATGACCACTGGACATCTAAAAATGCTTTACATCCATTGAAGTACTTGAAGTACTTCCGATGTGCAACCACTGTTACAATGTAGGAAAATATCCCAAATCTTAGTGGTCCTGGATGACCAACAGAAGGTCACAAATGCTTTTCATTGCTAGGTTACATGATTTTAGCTACCAGCAGTGCTGTTAAATGCATTTGGGGATCCCTAAACTTTCACTATCAAATCGAACGTAAACTCTGAATTTAGGGGGTTTTTTTTTACGACTGAGGAGTGCACTCTTTATTCTAGTTCCACTTCTCCACAGGTTACAACACATATTTAAATTATCCCACTTACCAATACGGTCAATCATAAGCTCTGTTTTTCCCAGAATAAAACACACTAACCAGGTTTCTTTAATGAACAACAAAATTATCAGTTTATCATAAAACAAGACTTAACCAGTAATGAAGTAAAGCATAATCACACAGATTGAAATTTTAAAGTTCCTTTTTACCTTAGCCCCTCTCACTCTCGCATACACCCATTAAATCGAAAAATAAAAAGGGATTTCTGTTTAGAGCTCTGTTACAGACAAAAAAACCCCACTAGGGCCGAATACTTGCTCATTCCTGAAGAAAACAGATGATGCAGGTTATGTTCCAAAAACTGGCATACAGTCTGACCTCCGAGTACACACAGACAGGTCACTGGGATCTTTTAAAACAGTTCTTTTCAGGCGGCATGGAGAATTAATTTAGCAGGCTTTTCTTCAAAGATAAGAGACGAGATGAGTTGACACAGTAGACTTCTCACAAATGCTTTTCATTGCTAGGTTACATGATTTTAGCTACCAGTAGTGCTGGAAAGCTAAGTTGGGTTATGGTCTTCTCTTCTCTCCTTGGAAATTCTCTTCTCTCCTTGGAAATTCTCTTCCTTTTTCTGCAGGCTTTTTAAGAGATGGAACAGGCTGAGCTGAGCTGAGCTTCTGTCCTTCAGTTTTTTTAAAAACTCCAACTCCTTTTAAACAGGGTCATTCCCAACTCCAAACAATTCAAAAAAGCCAGAAACAGAAAGTCCACCTTCCGACCTGTCACTTCTCTGCACACATCTCCCCCAATTACCAGGGTTTCTGTTCGATTTTTAACCCGACAACCAGTGACATCATGTGACAACCAGTAAATGTTGTCAAACAAATCCTCTCAGCATTCTCTTGATGAACCTCTTGCAAAAAATCTGGTCCAACATTTCTTCAGTTTGACTATGAATTCTCAATAAAATATTTTGAGCAAAAACAGAAACACTTTCATAACATTAAATTGTAGGACAACACAGACAAGTGGGCTATTTGAAATACTACATTCCATAAAACGTCAATGATCTGTGAAAGTTAATGTTCCTCCTACATATTTTCACGTAAAGGCTATGTAAAACAAGGAGATCTTTTTCTTTAAAATCCCTATAAAACCAGGTAAGGATAATTGTCTTATCTCTTCCACCGAGATTCATAATCTTGTTCACTCACTCAATCTACCATTCAGATACAATATTCATTATTTAACTGTAGCATTCCTACACTCTCTTTCTGACAATCTTATAATCATAGATTCTAAAGAAGGAACACCAACCTGAAATATTAACTTTGTTTCCTGTGCCACAAATTCTGTCTAATCTGCTGAGTATTTCCAACATTTTCTGCTTGTATTTTAGATTCTCAGCATCCACAGTATTTTGCTTTTGTTTTGGTATTGAATTCACTACCACTTCTCTTCCAAGAATGCCCACCATTAAGAAGTTCTGCTTTTCCCTCAGACAGGATTTCCATTTGTCTCTTCTACCTTGTTCATCTGCATTGCCTTCTGTTTCTCTCAGGTTTGACCAGGAATCTACGAAAATTCACAGCCACATCTCTTTCCTCAGCAAGTGCCTCCGGCTTCAATTTACTCCACATGGATTCCAACTTAAATTCCACCATTCATGTTTCGGACCCACCCATGATTACAGATATAGAATAATAAAACGATTACAGCACAGAAGGCTATTCGACTTGTGTTCCTGCCGGCTCTCTGCAAGAGCAACTCACCTAATTCCACACCCCTGCCTTTTACCTGTAGCCCTGCAAATTTTTTCTCTTCATATAATTATCCAATACTCTTTTGAAAGTCTTGTTTGAATCTGCCGCCACCACACTCTCAGGCAGTGCATTCCAGCAGGGGTTTTTTTCCAGTTCTGACAAAAAGTTATTAACCTCAAATGTTAACTCTGTTTCTCTCTCCAGATGCTGCCTGACCTGCTGAGTGATACCAGCATTTACTGTTTTCATTTCAAGATTCGCAGTATTTTGCTGTTGAATCAATGGCACAATGGATCCTACAACTTTACAACATTTGGATGCATTTCAAACACAATAACTGCCCTCTGAGGAAATTAAAACTATACTATCCAACACTAGATTAGACTTTTGACAATGTCTGTATATCATTAGCCTGCAGTTACAAGCATGCAGTGTAATAACAAAGATTTCTTCAAACATACGTGCGTCATGCAAACCCCCCACCTGCCAAGAATGAGGCACATTAATTTTGTCATATGAACATTGATTTTAAACTGTTGCTGCAGCAAGGAAATGACTTGTTAAACAGTTCAGCCGTGCCTGGAAAAAACATTTGCATACTAAGAGAAAGTGCTTGGAAGGACAAAGGGGCTATTCCCTGCTCCAATTTAACCCACAATGGACTTTGAGCACCAGGTATTGTGTGTACGAAACAATCCAGGGTCGACTAAGACAAGAGAATCCACAAACAGACGTGGTCAGACCAGCTAGTCACATGACTAACCTGCTTGGCAACCTGGGTTTATTTGAATCGTACAAAGAGTTTGAACTAGAAGAGACTGCAGAATGCTCCCGGACCAAAGAAGACCTCTCCTGTCTGTCTACTCCCATCTCTTTCTCATGGAACTCCAAATCCATTGAAGACACGAGTCCCAAGAGAGAAGAGTCTCCTACAGCGAACAAGGTTTAAGAAGAATACTGGATCCCAATGAAAAGTAAGATCTACCTACAATCAAGGACTCTACAGTGAGCTCGAAGAACCATAACAAAAACCCTCTTCAGATATTGCCTCAAACCTTTCCATTAATTTTTCTTCTGCTCTTTTCTGTCTCTATCTGCATGTGTGTATCACATATGCATGCTAACGTGGGTGCATCATGTGCCCGTAGGCATTAACCGAATTAGAGTTTAAGTTTAATAAACGTTCAACCTTTTTCTTTAAACCCGAGAAAACCTGTTTGGGTAGTTTCTTTGCCTTACAATTGGAAGTTAGTGAACTTAGTTCACCAAGGGGGAGCTAAAAAAACGGTGTGTTTAAAATTAAACCCTGTTACAGTAAGACCAGGTGAAGGCTCAGAGGGAACCCTAAACCCCTTTCTCATCTGGTCGTAACAATCTGATATTAAAAAAACCTGATACGCATCATTTACAAGCTGCTACTCTATAGCCTCGTACAGTCGAAATCTGCAGTCATCATTTGTCCAGATTAATTCAATGCTTGCTGCTGTACACATTTGAATTGAAAAACACTTCTGAGCTTTAACAGACCCCCTTTCTGCTATTTGATCTGGGGTGGAGATCGCAGAACATGCAATCAAACAAAGTGGAGACATTCACACGCTGGTAATTTAACTTAGTGAAGGAATCATGTGTAATTTTTGCAGGTTATAGTAAAAGCCTGCAAGTGTCCACCCAATGTTTAAATTTGACATTTATGAATAAAAATGACATTTGAAGTGCAGGCTAGAAAACAACAGAGAAGCGTTGGTGAAAGTAATACACCATGGCTCACAGGATCGACATAAAAGGAGAAGAATGTGGTAAAAAATGGTGAAGAAAGAAGAATGTGGTACTGGAGTTCACTTAAAGGACACTGAGCATCTGGTGCTACAGCACATTGGAGCACCACTGCCCTACACATGGAGTGGTCAAATGTAGGTTTGAACACAAGATTTCATAGCAAAGTGCTGAGTAAGTGAACACTAGGCAAGTTCACACAACTTCTCATGACCAGATTTCACATACCACGGGCAGACATCAGAGAAGGCTGTGTGCCACCCACCTCAACAGAGAGCTATGACTGGTAGCTGCAGACATTGTTACTCCTGTGAAGTACATAACTCGCTCATGCCTCAGTGTTTAGAAGTTATGCATCTTTGAAGCTCGTTAATTCTCCTCTTATAAATTTCTACAGTGCCAAACATGTGCCATTTAAAGTACACCGTGACAGTAGTTTTTAAATTTTGCTACCAAATTTGCGGACATGGATCAAACTTGGCATTAACATTAATTTGCCTTCTACTGGAACCCATGTTGCTGCTTGGACAGTTGGCAATGAAAATTAACATGGGCAATAAAATCATATTACTTTGCATCGGCTATATAATGGGCAACAGATTAAACATTTTAAACTTAGATCAAGGAATTCACAAATCCAAGTATAGTTAACTGACTAGGACCATGCATAGGCAGTTCAATAATACCTACCTATGTTACTAAGGCTGCTTCTGACAAGGTATCATAATCTTCACTAATAATAGGAAGACCATCACTGCAAGGACTGTAATAGATCAAGAAGGTGGCCCAGCATTACCTTCTCACAGCAATAAATGTCAGTCACATCCCATGAAGTAGTAAGAAAATGGACTCAAATATTTCATCGGGGTTTTGTCGTCAGCACCACGAACATCCAATTGTTTATTTAGTTCCAATTTTGGGCTGAAAGGATCACCTACTACAACATCACCAAACATTTATACAGCACCTTTCACTCAGTACAACTACAATCAGCAGCAGTGGACATTGAGTAGGAAGTGGAAGAGTTCACTTAAAGGACACTGAGCATCTGGTGCTACAGCACATTGGAGCAACTGAATTCCTTCAGTTCATCTCCCACTGATGCCCATAAGCTTCACCATCCTATCGTACCCCTCTCAACCTGAACAATCAAAGGCATCAGCTACAAAATGCAATTCAGTGCATTTGATGACAAAACATCTTGCTTCAGGCCAGTGTTCTGCATTGTACAGTACTCAATGGAAAAACTAAATCGGCACAACCAAATTAGATAGAAGCTTAAACAAACTATTGCTTGTTTCTTTCCAGGCTCCAAAAACAAAATATATTTAAAAGAGGTGCATCTCACAAAAAGTGAAAAACAAAAAACTTCTCAGCTGCTTAATTTCATTTTTGCATGCCAATGTCAATACATTTCAGTTAGATGATTTGCTGACAGCAAAAATAACCTTTAGAATTTGACAGGATTAAAATAAAATTGTATGCTCATTACAGTTAAGTAGGTCTTGAATGCAGTTACATCGTCCTGAAATTAACAAACTATGGTGCTTTACAAAAATGCAGTTAAGGCAGACAATTCTATCTGATTTAAAACACCAGATTTGTAGCTTAAAGTCAGAAGAAATTACCATCAGATTAAAGTGAAATCAGAAGCAGGTGAATGCAATTAAAAGAGAAATAGTTTGCCAATGAGCAATGAATAAAACTGACAGAAGTGGCCAAATTGCATGTGTGAGTGAATAGGTCAACATAGATCCAGAAATTTAACTTGACCAGATGTGCAATGGAAACCCTGTTGCAGTTTTAGCAAAATTATGTTGATGGAGTGGAAGCAGCTCTGAGGAAATTATGGGCCATAGTAATTGAACAATTATAGATGTATAAACAAAAGATGAAAAAAGGAGATTCTGGAAATCTGAAAAGAAAAATAGAAAATGCTGGAAGCACACAACAAGCGAGGCAGGATCTGTGGACAAAGAAGTGACGAGCTTCAGGTTTGGAGTCTTTATTAAAACCGCAAGATATTAAACAGCATTTTAAAAGGGACAAAACAGAGGGAAGAGGGAGGGAAAACATACATCAAGAAACTAAAAGCTGTAAAACTCTGGAAAACAGGAAATGGCTAAATGGCAGAAGTGATATTAGTATGAGACAATAGGAGGCATAATGAGAGAAATCAAAGAAATAAAAGACATATGAGACACAGAACATATCAACAGATCAAAGATGTGATTCAATTTCTACTACAGTATCTACAATTGCAATCATGAAAAGCTGGCAGAAGCCCAGAAGAAAATAAAACCAAATTTATTACAAAAAAAGCAAAATATTGCAGATGGTGGAAATCTGAAATAAAAACAAAGTGCTGTAAACATTCAGGAGGTTTGGCAGCATCTGTGAAGGAACACAGTTAATGTTTCAGATCGGTGACCTTTCAAGAAAGAAAGGTCATTGACCTGAAGAATTAACTCTGTTCTCTCTCCACAGATGCTGCCAGACCTGATCTGTATTTCCAGCACTGCTTTCATTCCAAACTTATCAGTGCTTTTAGAATGAAGTGAAAAATTAGAAAATTTTAAAATTCAGAAAATTATTAGGACATGGAATGCCCCACTAGATACAATGCTGAAAGCAGAATCCTTAATAGAGCTTTCGAAAAGGAAATGGCTAACTATTTGAAATCCAGAAATACGTGGGGAAAGGGCAGGGACTTTACAGATAGCTCTTTCAGAGAACTGAATGGCCCCCTTGAGTGTTGTAACATCTATGGCCCTATAATTAGGGTAACTGGTAAATCAGGACATTTACACCTAAACAGATGAGAATATTTTAATCCAATTCCCTGAAATCATGAATATTGATTCACTGTAACTGAGTAGAAATCATGAAGGTAGGTAGGCTTCAAGCTATATCAACCTTAATAAGGAAAAATACAGCACGAATTAAAACTCACAGTACAAGGCGTTAGATTTAGTCCCTGGTCTGTGCTGATTTAAATAATGTGCTAATTCCAGGGACAAAATAACCATTTGCCAAGCTTTACTAACAGAATTTTGGCATCACACAATAAATACGAACAGCCTCGGAAACCTGAATAGAAGAATGAAAAATAAAAATATAAACTTTACTTTAGCTTTCTGCTCCAGTACTCTTCAGTGTCTCCCTTAAATGCGTGTGACTGTACATCACAGGACAATGAATATTTAATACCTCTTTAACATGCAACCCATTATATCAGCTATCTTTTAATTTCTTTTATACCTGAACTGTTCAGTAATGTATTTTTACAAATTTTATGAACAAAGTATATTTTTTGGGGGGGGGGGAAATCTTTTGTACGTCTGCATCGGTCTGGTATAAAAAGGGCAGATTTAATTAGTGCAGTAATCATTAATTTATGAATAGATGGATGGCTGTAAAGCTCATGAGACAGATAAGATTTGCCTTTTATAGCTTTCCAAGACTCAACTTTTTGAGAATAAAAAGTGAAAGTGTGGTGCAAAAGTCTCTACAGTTCTCCTTGATGGTTGGTAATGCCAGGCTCAGTTGTGGCAAGAGAGTGGCCAACCCTCCAGGATTGGCCTGGAATCTCCTGGAACTAAAGGTTAATCTCCAGGACACTGCTGGAAGCAAAAACCCAGGAGAAAAATCATAGGGGCATTAAAATACGTACTTTTTCTTTGAACACTTTCAGCGAGTGGTTAGGATCTGGAATGCACTGCCCGAGTGTGTGGTGGAGGCAGATTCAATCAATGCATTCAAAAGGGAATTAGACTGTTATCTTGAAAAGGAAGAATGTGCAGGGTTACAGGGAGAAGGCGGGAGAATGGCATTTGGTGAACTCATTCAGAGAGCCGGTGCAGATACGATGGGCTGAATGACCTCCTTCTACACTGTAACAATTCTGTGATCTCTGTACAACAAACCTTTCGTTTCCCACTGACCTGTCAGTGACAACAGCAAATTAGTGTCAGAATTCATTATGTGCATTAGACAGAGATGTTAGTTATTTTAGCACTAGAAAACATAACACTTTGTATTCTTACAAAAGATCAACCTGAAATCCTAACTCTCTCCCAGATGCTGCATGGCCTGCTGAGCATTTCCAGCATTTTTTGTTTTTATATCAACACTTTATTGGATTGAAAAAAAATCCCAGTCCAGATGGCATGGGTTTGATGCACCATTTCTAAAAAAAGGAGATTTTAATAAAAGCCCTACACCCACACATGTATAAACGTGATTGGCTGATGTAATGTGCTTTTTATTTCACTTGTTACAAAGGTACACTACAGTGTCAGATGTCCAAATTAAAGTGCAAGAAAATAATCAGTGAAAAACTTTCTATTTCCAGAATGTAATCATATTGAAATGACCTTGAATTTTCACAGAGACTAAGCATTTAACAACTTATCGTCAACTGTGTCACACATTGTCTAAAAGCCAGTGAAGTTCTTTAGAAGGGCAGTCACTATTAATGCAAGCAAGTACTCCAACCAATTTGTCCACAACAAGATCCCACCAACAAATGAGGTAACGATCAGTTAATGTTTTTCTTCGTAAGGGAGGAATGTTGGTTGGTACATCAGGAGAACTCTCAGCTCTTCCTCAGATAGTACCAATGGATATTTTACATCTACCGAACAGGCAGATGTGGTCTCCATTTAATTTAACTTCTGATCTGAAGAACACCATCTTCAACAATTCAGTATTCCCTTACTAATACACTGAAGTGTTGGTCCACATTATGCCCTCAAGTCTATCTTGAGGTTTGAATCAACAACTTGACTCAGAAGTAACTGTGCTATCACTGAGCTCAAAAAAAAACTGGACTCACAAGCAGGACGTTTAGAATCTATAAAAGGATGTCAGTCTTAAAATGATTTCTCAGCAGACAGCTGGGAGGTCCAGATTATTTTGTTTTCAAGCACCTACTCAGCTTGCAATATCAATACTGTGCCATGCATCACACAGCTTCACCCAGATACACCACCAAAAACATCCAACTGATCTAATGTCAACCCGTGCACATTATATGGCACTGCACTCCACACTTCACAAAACACTCTTGGCGGTCAACTGAAACTCCAGTGCATCTTAACTTTTTCACTGTGCCAGCTGGGCTCAGGATAGCTGAGGGCAGAAGTGGAACACGCTGAACTGTGAACCAAGGATCAAACTAGATCCCAGCAGTTGAGGTCAAAGATGACACTCAATTCTGCTGATGGTGACGGCAAACAAAGGTAACCACTGTTGCCAATGAAAGCATGCCGACGTAATCATCCTTCATGCAAACTGAAACCTTAGTTATAATACTATCATGGATAAAAGTTAGTTTCCTTTCATTCTTCAGCTCTCATGTCAGCTGTGGCTCAGTTGGTAGCTCTTGTGCCTGAGTCGTAAGGCTGTGGGTTCAAGTTCCAATCCAATACATAAACATACGAACATACATACAAGGAGCAGGGGTAGGCTATTCGGCCCCTCGAGCCTGCTCCGCCATTCTATAAGATCTTGGCTGATCGGTTTGTGGACTCAACTCCACTTTCCTATCTACCCCTGATACTCTTTGACTCCCTTGTTTAAGAATCTGTCTATCTCTGCCTTAAAAACATTCAATGACCCTGCCTCCACCACTTTTCGGGGAAGAGAGTGCCACAGACTCACGACCCTCAGAACAAAATTTCTTCTCATCTCTGTCTTAAATGGGAGACCCCTTATTTTTAAACTATGCCCCCTAGTTTTAGTCTCTCCCACAAGTTGAAACATCCTTTCAACATCCACCCTGTCATGTCCCCTCAGGATCTTGTATGCTTCAATAAGATGACCTCTCATCCTTCTAAACTCCAATGAATACAGGCCCAACCTGTCCAACCTTTCCACACAAGATAACCCTCTCATCCCAGGAATCAGTCGAGTGAGCCTTCTCTGAACTGCTTTCAATGCAATGATATCCTTTCTTAAGTAAGGAGACAAAACTGTACACAATACTCTAGATGTCGTCTCACCAATGCCCTGTACAACTGTAGCAAAACATTCCCCTTGCAATAAAGGACAACATTGCAATTGCCTTCTGTACCTGCAGACTAACTTGTGTTTCATGTACTCGGACACCCAGATCCCTCTGCAATCTCTCTCTATTTAAATAATATGCTGCTTTTCTATTCTTCCGGCCAAAGTGGACAAGTTCACACTTTCCCCACATTATACTCCATCTGCAAAATCTTTGCCCACTCACTTAACCTACCTATATCCCTTTGCAGACTCCTTATGTCCTCTTCACAACTTATTCTCCTACCTATCTTTGTGCCATCAGCAAATTTAGCAACCAAACATTCTGTCCCTTCACCCAGGTCTTTGATACAGATTATAAATAGTTGAGGTTCCAGCACTGATCCTTGTGGCATTCCACTAGTTACAGCTTGCCAACCTGAAAAAGACCCATTTATGCCTACTCTCTATTTCTTGTTAGTGAACCAAAACTCTATCCATTCCAATAATTTACCCCTATACCATGGGCTCTTATTTTGTTTAGTAACCTTTGAGGTGGCACCTTGTGTACACCACATCCACAGGTTCCCCTTTATCCATGTTGCTTGCTACGTCCTCAATGAACTCTAATAAATTAGTCAAACACGATTTCCCTTTCACAAAACCATGTTGACTCTGCCTGATTGCATTGAGATTTTCTAAACGACCTGCTATAACCTCTTTAATAATAGATTCCAGCATTTTCCCTATGACAGATGTTAAGCTAACTGGCCTGTAGTTTTCTGCTTTCTGTCTTCCTCCTTTCTTGAATAGCGGACTTACATTCGCTATTTTCCAATTTGATGGGACCTTTCCAGAATCGAGGGAATTTTGGAAAATTAAAACCAATGCATCCACTATCTCAACAACCACTTCTTTTAAGACCCTAGGATGAAGTCCATCATGACCTGGGGACTCGTCAGCTTTTAGTTCTAATAATTTTCTCAGCACCCTTTCCCTGGTGATGGTAATTATTTTACGTTCTTCCGTCCCTTTCAACTCTTGATTCACTATTATTTCTGAGATGTTATTTGTATCCTCTACAGTGAAGACAGATGCAAAAGACCTGTTCAATTCCTCTTCCACTTCCTTATTTTCCATTAACTTCCCTGACTCACTCTCGAGGACCAACACTCACTTTACTTACTCTTCCTTTTTAAATACCTGTCCAAACTCTTACTATCCTTTTTTATATTTCTAGCCAGCTTACTCTTGTACTCTAATTTCTCTCTCATTATTCTTTGAGTCATTCTTTGCAGTTTTTTATATTCTGTCCAATCTTCTGACCTGCCGCTACTTGTCACTGAATTGTATGCCTTTTCTTTCCATTTGATACTATCTTTAACTTCCTTAGTTAGCCACAGATGGTGTGTCCTTCCCCTAGAGTCTTTCTTTCTCACTGGAATGTATCTTTGCTGAGTGTTATGAAAGATCTCCTTATACGTTTGCCACTGCATCACTTATGACCTATCTCTTAACCTAATTTTCCAGTTTACTTTAACCAGCTCTGACCTCAAACCCTCATAACTACCCTTATTTAAATTTAAAACATTACTCTTAGATCCACTCTTTCCCCCCATTAAACTGAATGCCAAATTCAATCATCTTGTGATCATTGCTACCGAGGGGCGCCTTTACAATGAGATCAATAATTAATCCTGTCTCGTTGCACACTACCAGATCTAGAGTAGCCTGCTCTCTGGTTGGCTCTAGAACCTGCTGCTCTAAGAAACTGTCCCGAAAACACTCCATGAGCACATCTTCCAGGCTACCTTTGCCAATCTGATTTCTCCAATCTATCTGTGGATTAAAATCACCCATGATTATCGTCGTACCTTTATCACAACCCCCCATTATTTCTTCCTGTATACCCTGCCCTACAGTGTGGTTACTGTTAGGGGACCGATAAACTACTCCCACAAGTGACTTCCTATTTTTACTATTTCTTATCTCCACCCAAACTGATTCTATATCTTGATTTTTAGAACCAAGGTCACCTCTCAATTCTACGAATGTCACCCTTAATTAACAGAGCTGCCCCTTCACCTAGTTTCCTGTGCTTGCGAAATGTCATGTACCCTTGAACATTCAGGTACCAGCCTTTGTCACCTTGCAGCCATGTCTCTGTAATGGCCATCAAATCATACATATTTATTTCTATTTGAGCTATCAATTCATTTGTTTTGTTATGAATCCTATGTGCATTCAAATACAGAGCCTTTACTTCTGTCTTTTTACATTTTATGCAACCTCTAGCCTTAGCTACTTGCACACTCTAAATTTTGTACATTTTGTCCCTTCCTGCCACGCTCTGATTATTTTTACAAGATCCCATGGCACTATTTTAAAGTAAAGCAGGAAAATAATCCCCAGTGTCCTGGCCAATATTTATCCCTCAACCTACACCACAGAAACAGATTATCCGGATTAACAGGATATGGAGTAAACCTTTCAGGACTGAGATAAGGAGAAACTTCTTCACCCAGAGAATGGTGAACCTGTGGAAATCGCTACCACAGAAAGCAGTTGAGGCCAAAACATTGTATGTTTTCAAAAAGGAGTTAGATATAGCACTTGGGTATGGGGCAAAAGCCGGAACAGGCTACTGAGTTGGATGATCAGCCATGATCATAATGAATGGCAGAGCGGGCTCGAAGGGCCGATGGCCTACTCCTGCTCCTATTTTCTATGTTTCCATTATTACATTGCTGTTTGTGGGAGCTTGCTGTGTGCCAATTGGCTGCCGCATTTCCGACATTACAACAGTAATTACACTTCAAAAGCACTTCATTGCCTGTGAAGTGCTTTGGGATGACCTGTGATCATGAAAGACACTTATATAATGCAAGCCGTTACTATTTTCTTTACTCATTTCTATTTAGCAATCAATTCGCATTAAATAATTTTGTTCATGGTTTGCACTGCTTTCTAGAAACAACATATCTGTTCTGATGCGGAGTGAAACAGACAAAAAAAAGGAAGTAGAAGTGGGACATTCTCCGATGACAAACATGACAAATATTTTTAAAAGTCTGATTTAATGAAAATTAATAAAAATTTGAGCAATTCATTACAAAATTTAGATGAAAAAGTGGCAATCGCAGGGCTCTTGCTCAATATTTTCTCTAACCTTCGCGGGCAATGATGCAGGGCCAGATTTGCTTTTGGAAACTCTTTTGTTGCTTTAGGTTAGCAACAATGGCAGCGTTTCAAATCATGTTCCGCTCTCTAACGACCTTTGCCAAATTAATTTTAATTGACAATGCTTAACCCTCCCCCAAGTACCCCAAAACCACAAACTAGTTGAGACTTGCACCAATGTCAAACAGCAAACACCAACGAGTAATTAACAGTTGTACAGAGACCCAAGCTGTTGGGAAAATACACAAGTAACAAGTAAATGGAGGAGCCCAGCACATCAGCGCAAAAGAAAAGGCTGCAGCATTTGTGACTATCTTCAGGCAGAAGTGCCAAGTTGATGACCATCTCGGCTTCCTCCTGAAGGTCCCCAACATCACTGCTGCCAGTCTTCAGCCAATTCAATTCATGCCATGTGATATCAAGAAATGGTTGAAGGCACTCGATACTGCAAATGTTATGGGTCCCAACAACATCCCAGTTGTAACACTGAAGATTTGTGCTGTAGTGTAGGGGATTCCGTAAAAATGTAATTAGGAGAGCAAAGAGGGGACGTGAAAAAACACTGGCGGGCAAGATAAAGGAAAATCCCAAGGCGTTTTATAAGTATATTAAGGGCAAGAGGATAACTAGGAAAGTTAGGGATCAAAGTGGCAATCTGTGTGTGGAGCCGGAGGACATAGGTGAGGTTTTAAATGATTACTTTTCATCTGTGTTCACTAGGGAGAAGGACGATGTGGGTGTAGAGATCAGGGAGGGGGATTGTGATAGACTTGAACACATTAGCTTTGAAAGGGAGGAAGTAGTAGCTGTTTTAGCAGGCTTAAAAGTGGATAAATCCCCAGGCCCAGATGAGATGTATCCCAGGCTATTATGTGAGGCAAGGGAGGAGATTGCAGGGACTCACACAAATTTTCAAATCCTCTCTGGCCACAGGAGGGGTACCGGAGGATTGAAGGACAGCGAATGTGGTACCATTATTCAAGAAGGGTAGCAGGGATAAACCAGGTAATTACAGGCCAATGAGTGGTGGTTGGGAAACTATTGGAAAAAATTCTGAGGGACAGGATTAATCTCCGCTTGGAGAGGCAGGGATGAATCAGGGATAGTCAGCATGGCTGTGTCAGGGAGAGATCGTGTCTAACTAACTTGATTGAATTTTTCGAAGTGGTGACTAGATGTGTAGATGAGGGTAAGACAGTTGATGTTGTCTACATTGACTTCAGTAAGGCTTTTGATAAGGTCCTGTATGGGAGATTGGTTAAGAAGGTCAGAGTCCATGGGATCCAGAGCAATTTGGATCCAAAATTGGCTTAGTGGCAGGAGGCAGAGGGTGATGGTCGAGGGTTGTTTTTGCAAGTGGAAGCCTGTGACCAGCGGTGTACCACAGGGAGCAGTGCTGGGACTCTTACTGTTTGTAGTGTACATTAATGATTTAGACATGAATATAGGAGGTATGATAAGTAAGTTCGCAGATGACACGAAAATTGGTGGTGTTGTAAATAGTGAGGAGGAAAGCCTTAGGATACAGGACCATACAGATGGGCTGGTGAGATGGGCGGAGCAGTGGCAAATGGAACTTAATCCTGAGAAGTGTGAGGTGATGCATTTTGGGAGGACTAACAAGGCAAGGGAATAAACAATGGATGGTAGGACCCTAGGAAATAGAGGGTCAGAGGGACCTTGGTGTACTTGTCCATAGATCACTGAAGGCAGCAGCACAGGTAGATACAGTGGTTAGGGAGGCATATGGGATGCTTGCCTTTATTAGCCAAGGCATAGAATATAAGAGCAGGGAGGTTATGATAGAGCTGCATAAAACACTAGTTAGGCCACAGCTGGAGTACTGTGTACAGTTCTGGGCACCACAATATAGGAAGGATGTGAATGCACTGGAGAGGGTGCAGAGGAGATTCACCAGGATGTTGCATGGGCTGGAGCATTTCAGCTATGAAGAGAGACTGGATAGGCTGGGGTTGTTTTCCTTAGAGCAGAGAAGGCTGAGTGGGGACATGATTGAGGTATACAAAATTATGAGGGGCATTGATAGGTTAGATAGGAAGAAACTTTTTCCCTTAGCGGAGGAGTCAATAACCAGCGAGCATAGATTTAAGGTTAGGGGAAGGAGGTTTAGAGGGGATTTGAGGAAAAGATTTTTCACCTAGAGGGTGGTTGGAATCAGGAACACACTGCCTGAAGGGGTGGTAGAGGCAGGAACCCTCACAACATTTTAGTAGTATTTAAATGAGCACTTGAAATGCCATAGCATACAAGGCTACAGTGCTGCAAAATGGGATTAGAGTAGTCAGGTGCTCGATGGCCGGCATAGACACAATGGGCCAAAGGGCCTGTTTCTGTGCTGTATAACTCTATGACTCTATGCTGCAGAACCTGCTGCGCCCCTATCTTCTAGCTACAACACTAGCATCAATGTGGAAAATTGTCCAGAAATGTCCTGTCCACAAAAAGCAGGACAAATCCAATCCAGCCAATTACTGCCCAGTCAGTCTACTCTCAATCATCAAAATGATGGAACGGGCATCAAGATTGCTATCAAGTGCCACTTAAACTGCAACAATCTGCTCAGTTTGGGTTCCGCAAGGGCCACTCGGCTCCTGACCGCATTACAGCCTTAGTCCAAATATGGACAGAAGAGCTAAACTGAGGTGAGGTAAGAGTGATTGGCCTAGATATCTAGGCAGCATTTGATCGATTGTGGCATCAAGAAGCCCTAGCAAAAATGAAGTCAATGGGAATCGGCGGGGAGGGGGGAGAAACTCTCCACTGGTTGGAGTCCGACCTAACACAAAGGAACATGGTTGTTCAGTCCCAGGACATTGCTGCAGGAGGTCCTTTGGGTAGTGTCCTAGACCCAACTATCTTCAGCTGCTTCATCAATGATCTTCCCTCCATCATAAGGTCAGAGGTGGGGATGTTCACTGATAATTGTACGAAGTTCAGTACCATTCGCAACTCCTCAGATACTGAAGCAGTCAAAACCTGGACAACATTCAGGCTTGGGCTGATGTGTGGCACGAATGTCATTTGCCACTTAAGTGCCAGACAATGACCATCTCAAATAAGAGAGAATCTGACCATCTCTCCTTGACATTCAATGGCATTACCATCACTGAATCCCTCGCTATCAACATCCTGGGGGTTACCATTGACCAGAAACTTAACTGGAACAGCCACATAAATACTGTGGCTACAAGAGCAGGGCAAAGGCTGGGAATTCTGCGACATGTAACCCACCTCTTGACTCCCCAAAGCCTGTCCACCATCTACAAGGCACAAGTCAGGAATGTGATGAAGTACTCTCCACTTGCCTGGATGAGTGTGGCTCCAACAACACTCAGGAAGCTCAACACCATCCAGGACAAAGCAGTCCGCTAGATTGGCATCCCATCCACCAGCTTAAACGTTCACTCCCACAAGCACTGACGCACAGTGGGAGCAGTGTGTACCATATATAAGATGCACTGCAGCAACTCACTAAGGCTACTTCAACAGCACCTTCCAAACCCACGACCTCTACCACCTAGAAGCATAAGGGCAGCAGACGCATGGAAACACCACTACCTGCAAGTTGCCCTCTAAGCAACATCCTGACTTGGAAATATATTGCCGTTCCTTCACTGTCGCTGGACCAAAATCCTGGAACACCCTCCCTAGCAGCACTGTGGGTGTACCTGCACCAGATGGACTGCAGCGGTTCATGAAGGCAGCTCACCACCACCTTCTCAAAGGCAATTAGGGATGGGCAACTAATGCTGGCATCGCCAGTGACGCCCACATCCCACAATAACGGATTTTTAACAAGTTACTGTAATTGCTGACTCTTGTACACATCAGCAGATAGACACCAAGGTAAGTTATTCATGGGCCTGTGTGCAATGAGTGCAGAAAATATCGTAAAATTGGATGCACTGAAACACACATCTGTAAAGGAACTTTCCTCCACTTAAATATAATTTTAAATGCATGACAACTAACAAGGAAAGCAGAGATTTAGAATCTATAAACCAAATTTCATAATGTTTGCACAATGAACATCCAACTCCAACTACACAATTAGATTCTCATTGCGAATGACTAGGGACAGTTTGACATTGGTGCAAGTCTCAGCTTGTCGGTTTTGGGGTACTTAGCAGAGTCACAGAGTGAGGGTTTAGCTTTGTCAGTTAAAATTAATTTGGCACAGGTCGTTAGCAAGCTGAACGTGATTTGAAATGCTGCTATACTGCTAATCTAAAGCAACAAATCAGTTTCCAAAAGCAAAACTAGCTATATGTCATTGCCCACAGAAGGCTGGAGAAAATATGAAACAAGAGCACCTATATCACACAAATTCCTTTTAAAACATAATGTTCCATTTATATCTGTATGTACAACACAGAATTGAACAATTAATTCATATTTTTAATATCATCCCAATTTTGTTCGTACTCTACCTTCCATTCGTAACCTGGCGAGCTAAGCTTGACCTCAAAGGAGAAAACTGATGGAAGGATGAAAGAAAACCAATGATTCCACAAACTATAATGAAAAATAAGGCAGACTGTTGACTCATCAGCTGGTGTGTAAACCAGCTAATGAAAACAGACGGAGCTCTTCCCGGTCTCAATTTAGTCCAATCCTTGCTTACATGCCAGCTGGAGTTTCACTAGATTACCAAATGGGATCAAGGAGAGGTTTCACATCTTGCAAGTATTGCCTGTACTCACCTTCCTCAGCGCAATAAATAAATTGGGCACAGTCAACGTTGACATATATCAAAAATAATCAATAATGGAAAACAATGTTTTAAAAACAATTACATGGGATTGTGATATTATAGCAATTACGGAAACGTGGTTGAAGGATTGCCAGGTCTGGCAGCTCAAGGTTCTGGGGTACCGATGCTTCCGGCATGACAGAGGTGGAGGTAAGAGAGGAGGGGGAGTTGCACTGTTGATTAGGGAGGACATCACAGCAGTACTTGGAGAGGATAACCCGGGGGGAATGTCCAGCGAGGCCATATGGGTAGAATTTAGAAATAAGAAAGGGGTGATCACTTTGATGGGATTATACTATAGGCCCCCCCAATAGTCAGAGGGAATTGGAGGAGCATATATGCAGGGAAATCACAGATAGGTGCAGGAATTGCAGGGTTGGAATAGTAGGTGATTTTAACTTCCCTAATATTGACTGGGACTGCCTTAGTGCTAAGGGATCAGATGGGGAAGAATTTGTGAAGTGTGTCCAGGATAGTTTTCTGAAGCAGTTTGTGGATGGCCCTACTAGATAAGGGGCTACACTCTACCTCCTCTTTGGAAATGAGGCTGGGCATGTGGTTGATGCGTCAGTGGGGGAGCACTTTGGGACCAGTGACCATAACTCTATTAGCTTCAAGATAGTTATGGAAAAGGACAGGACTGGTCCTCAGGTTGAAGTCCTAAATTGGAGGAAGGCTAATTTTGATTGCATCAGACAGGAACTTTCAAAAGTTGAATGGGAGAGAATGTTTACAGGTAAAGGAATGTCTGGCAAGTGAAATAGGAAGAGTTCAGGGCCGGCATGTTCCTGTTAGATAGAAGAGCAAGGCTGGCAAATTTAGGGAACCTTGGTTGACGAGTGATATTGAGGGTCTGGTCAGGATAAAGAAGGAGGCATATGTCAGGTATAGGCAGCTGGGATCAAGAGAGTCCCTCGAGGAGAATAGGGGATGTAGGACTACACTTAAGGAAATTAGGAAGGCAAAAAGGGGCCATGAGATTTCCCTGGCAGATAAGATAAAGGAGAATCCTAAAAGATTCTTTAAGTATATTAAGAGTAAAAGGGTAGCTAGGGAAAGAGTAGGTCCCCTTAAGGATCAGTGTGGTAATCTATGTGTGGAGCCACGTGAAATGAGCGATGTCTTAAATGAATACTTCTCGTCTGTATTTACCATGGAGGTGGTCATGGAAGCTAATGAGTTCAAGGGAGGGAACAGCGATATCCTGGAGCAAGGGAGGAGATTGCTGGGGCCCTGGCAGAGATTTTTGTATCATCGTTAGCCCTGGGTGAGGTACCGGAAGACTGGAGGATAGCAAATGTTGTGCCTTTATTTAAGAAGGACAGCAGGGATAAGCCAGGGAACTACAGGCCGGTGAGCCTTACATCAGTGGTGGGAAAGTTATTGGAAGGGATTCTGAGAGACAGGATTTATATGCATTTGGAAAAGCAAGGTCTGATTAGGGATAGTCAGCATGGCTTTGTGCGTGGGAAATCATGTCTCACGAATTTGATTGAGTTTTTTGAGGAGGTGACCAAGAGGATTGACGAGGGCAGGGCAATGGACACTGTCTACACGGACTTTAGCAAGGCCTTTGACAAGGTCCCGCATGGTAGGCTGGTCCAGAGGGTTTGAACACATGGGATCCAGGGTGAGCTAGCCAACTGGATACAAAATTGGCTTGGTGATAGGAGGCAGAGGGTGGTAGTGGAGGGTTGTTTTTCATATTGGACCAGTGCTGGGCCCTCTGTTGTTTGTCATATATATTAATGATTTGGATGTGAATGTCAGGGGCATGATTAGTAAGTTTGCAGATGACACCAAAATTAGTGGTATAGTGGACAGTGAAGAAGGTTGTCTAAGATTACAACAGGGTATAGATAAACTGGGAAAGTGGGCAAGGGATTGTCAAATGGAATTTAATGCAGACAAGTGCAAAATGATGCATTTTGGGAAGTTAAACCAGGGCAGGACATATACAGTGAATGGCAGGGCCCTGGGGAGTGTTGTTGAGCAGAGACACCTTGGGGTGCAAGTACATAGTTCCCTGAAAGTGGCAACACAGGTAGACAGGGTGGTGAAGACGGCATGCTTGCCTTCATCAGCCGAGGCATTGATACAAGAGTTGGGACGTCATGTTACAGTTGTACATAACGTTGGTTAGGCTGCACTTGAAGTACTGTGTGCAGTTCTGGTCGCCGCACAACAGGAAAGATGTGATTAAGCTCGAGAGGGTGCAGAAAAGATTCACAAGGATGTTGCCTGGTTTGGAGGGCTTGAGTTATAAAGAGAGGTTGGATAGGCTGGGTCTGTTTTTCCTGGAGTGAAGGAGGCTGAGAGGGGGACATGATAGAGGTATATAAAATTATGAGTGGCATAGATAGGGTAGATAGCCAGAGTCTGTTTCCCATGGTAGGGGTGACTAAAACTAGAGGGCATAGATTTAAGGTGAGAGGGAGGAGGTTTAAAGGGAATCAAAGGGGTAAATTTTTCACACAAAGAATAGTGGGTATCTGGAATGAGCTGCCAGAGGTGGTGGTGGAGGCAGGAACAGTAGCAACATTTAAGAGGCATGTGGACAGGTACTTGAATGAGAAAAGCATAGAGGGATATGGAATTAATGCAGGCAAGTGGGATTAGTATAGATAGGCATTATTATCGGCATGGACACAGTGGGCCGAAGGGCCTGTTTCTATGCTGTACGACTATGACTCTAATGGCTTGATAGGCCAAATGACATTTTCTTATTCCAGAAATAAAAACAAAGTGCTGGAAATACACAGCAGGTCAGGCAGCAACTGTGGAGAGAGAAGCAGCGTTAACATTTCAGGTCTGTGACCTTCCATCAGAACCAAAACGTTAACTCTACTTCTCTCTCCACAGATGTTGCGTGAACTGCTGAGTATTTCCAGCTCTTTGTTTTTATTTCAGATTTCCAGCATCTGCAGTATTTTGCTTTTATTTTCTTATACCAGGCTTGATATCTTATATACACATTTCCTCACCATTTGGAAGATTGACAGGACTGTAACCATTAGGCAGAGATGAAACAGTCAACATTGAACAATATTCATGTCATGTTGACTCCTTCCTCCAAAATGCAACAAATATTAAGCAGATATACGAATTGCAACACAAGTACATACTTTTATGAGGAAACAAAGATTTAAAAAAAGGAAACTTTAGCTAACTAGCAAAGGACAAAATCATAGAATTTTCCAACATGGAAACAGGCCATTCAGTTGATCAACTCTGCTATTTTTACTTCACATTGTTCTCCAGTCTATCCCTACTCTCCTGTTTGCTCTCCATATCCTTTAATATTCCTGTTAATGTTAAGACATTCTACAGTCCTTTTTATATTAGATCAGGGAGGCTCTAGTGTCTTGGTCAACATTCTTCCCTTAGCTAAAACCACCACAGAAAGTTAACTGATCATTCACCCCATTGCCGATAACTTGTTGCAGACAAATTGTAGCCATATTTGCCAACATAATAGTCTCTGCACTTGAAAATAATTAATTATAAGTTAAGGCACACGAGGTGTTTCGAAGAGACACAATAGGGCTCGGTATAAATGCCAATCTTTCTATCAATCTGTTTACGAAGGAAGACGATTAGGACAGCATGAGCTAGCCAGACCGCAAGCTTACCACGTAACAAACACACTCACAATACAATTGCAGTGTTGGTGTAAAGCTGTTTTGGAGTTGTATGTCCACACAGTCTTGAATTCAGAGTAAAGGCCCAATCTGCCAATGGAACAAAATGGAGCAAGACTCCCCAGAGGAAGCAGCGTCATTCCGCTTCACTGTCAGTTTGGACTTAAACACCAATTTACACTCCACAAGTCTACTGTCAGCACAAAACTGATATTACTTTGCTTAACTTGCAGGGCTGGGGTACCATTAATTACTGTCATTTTACGCTAGCTATACCAAGACCATATCTACTAAGAATGTAGTTGCTCCACCTGTTTTTCCTCCCCAAAAATGCATGGAAACAAATGAGACTTAATGCTGCATTTTATGATGCTGGGAGAAAAGAGAAATATTTTAAATTTTACAGTTCCTTTATTATTAGTGTATAACCTGCAACCGAGAGTCCTTTTTTATCATTGTGACGAATTATAATTCAGAATTAAAATGACACCAGTATTGGATCGGTTTAACACTGAATAACTAGTACTTGTCAAAAAAAATTACAAATGATAATCCAACCAGCACTATGAAACAGCTGAATTTTCATCCTATCAAAATAATCTGGTACACATTCTGCACCATCAGGACAATCTTGGAACATGTGAAATATCTATTTATAGTCTAGGAACTTTACAGCTAACACATGGGACTGAGTCACTATGACGAAGCAGTTACAACATGGTACTTAGCAAACATTACTACTCTTGTGACAGCATGTCAAAGTACAGTGACTACATTTTCACGTCAAAGAAATTTACATCAAACCTGCACACCCAAATCAAAGTGTTGCTCTGGTTAAAGTGGGCATTATCTTACTTGGTGACTTAATTGGGAAAAGATTGAAATTCCTGATAGCTCAGTGACCTGTGATGCTATTTCTGCAGCAGAAATGCCTATGTTTGATCTTGTTTTGTCTTTAACAAATTTTGTACTATTTCTTAGATGTTAAAGCAAGTGATTGTCTGTGTTTGACTCAGCCCCCGCCCCGGGCCTTACTTTTACTCAGTAAATGCACCATTCTGAAAACCCAGGTGCGATCAGACAGAACACGACTTATTGTTTCGTCTCTTGTAAAACTATTCTTCAAATACATTCCAATGGTGCAAAGCACTGCATTGCCCTCCAATTTTGCTCTCCGTATAGAAAAATGCCCAACTATTTGTTCAGTGCCTTACTGATGATTTGCCCAGAAACTCAGAAGAGTATGCAAATTGCTCGTCTGTGACATAATGCACAGAAAGTTAAAACATGATGTTTCACTTTTAATTTTCATTTCACCCCACACCCTGTTCAAATCTTATCCCTTGCAGTCTTGCAGATTCATGCTGGTGTCTGAAGTTCTCCAGAACTTGCAGGACCATTCTTCATTCAAGACCAGCTATTCCACTACAGAAGGCATCACAGCCAAGCCAGATCATGTCCTCATCCAACATCCACTTCCCAGCGGGGTCACTGGCTAGTGATCAGGAGCGAGCACCCTAGCTGACTTTTCTCTAACTCAGAGCTGCAGAAGCCAACTACAAAACCCCCTACTGAAGAAGTCATATCGACTCTAAACACCAACACTGTTTCTCGCTCCATTGACGCTGTCAGACCTGCTGAGTATTTCCAGCACTTTCTGTTTTTATTAGCTCCTACTGCCATCTTTGTTGAGAGGAGTTAATTCCGTACAAAGCTATAATTCACACGTTCTTATTCTGTATGGCTTAATTGATACAGTCTTCACCCAATGTGCTTGTTTGACCTTAAGGTGCTTTGGTCTTATTGTCCAAAATGTAATATCTCCATTAAGATATCATTCTGTGTTGTGAAATTCTGTTTAAAACAACCACTTACAGATAAATCCTAATAGACTATTCCCCTTCCCAAAGTGTCTCAGCTGATTTATTAATTGCCAGATTACCCATTTCCTTTGCATCTTGTTCTAGATTGTATTATGTTAGAGAAACCGTTCAATAGTTAATATTTAGAATGTCAGCCTTGCTCAACAATAGAACTCTCACACCTGAGTCAGAAGGTTGTGGGTTCAAATCTCATTCCAGTTATTTGAGCACAGAATCCAGGTTAACACCTCAGTGCAGTACTGACCGAGGGCTGCACTGTCGAAGGCACTGCCCATCAGATGAGGCATTAAACTAAGTCTTGTCTGTCCCTTCAGGTGGATATAAAAGATCCATTGACAATCTACAAGAAGGAGGGGAGTTCTCCCTGGAATCCTGATCAATATTTATCCCTCTCCCAACATCATGGAGAGAGATTATCTGGTCATTATCTCACTGCCGTTTGTTGGAAATTGCTGTATATAAATTGACTGCTGCATTCTCCTACATTACAACGGTGACTACACTTCAAAAGTACTGGCTGTGAAGTGCTTTGGGACGTCCTGCGGTTGTGAATATAATATAGTTACTAAATTGACTACAATTGTCATTTTGCCTCGTTCTTTTACATCTTGTTCTGGATTGCATTATGTTAGAGAAACTGTTCAATTGCAATATTTAGAATGTCAGCTTTGCTCAGCAATATAACTCTCACATCCAAGTCTGCAATATTTATGATGCTTTGGAGCTTATAATTATGAAAGGCATTATATCAATGCAAGTTCTTTCTTTAGATGTGATGTATATTAAGATGTTTTACATAGAATTAGAAAATACAGCACAGAAACAGACCATTCACCCCAAATAGTCTGTGCTGGTATTTATATTCCACACAAGTCTCCTCCCATTCTATTTACCTCATTTCAGCCTTTCAGCATATCTTTCTAGTCAGAAAGAGCATACACCTCTCTGAAAATTCTTCTTTAATATTTCAAATGAAGGCACATTCGAATGGTATCCTGCAACAACAAGGTGCATCTTTATCTAGGTCTGTCTTAGATTGTTTGACAATGAGCATGTGAACTATGCCTCCCAACCCCCGGTGCATTTCATCAGCTTTTGAGATTCAGACAGTCTTTGGAGGCTTAATGAAATGTAGTTCAACGACACTCACTGACATGGAATTTTCAGAAGTACATTGAAGCTGGATAACATAAGCCAGGGTTTGGTCACGTTGAAATGCATGAATTTTGCGCAGATACAGAAAAATTAATCAAATTCTTGGAGCTGACTGCATTAACAGCGGCAGACTAAATCAATCATTAGCTTGTCATCAGATGACTCTGCAAGTGAGTAGGTCTAAGGGTGAAAGAATTAAGTATAAAAGAAAAACTCTCTCAACATAATGCCCTTTAAAATAATCTTCTAAAACTCAAGTTAATGAAAAGGTACCACTTTACACTGAACAGAACAAATATTTTTATTGAGAAACCGTTGAGACATTCCAAACAATCATTCAGCAGTCAAAATACTTATTCACAATGCACTGCATCATTTCAGTGAGGGAGCAGCTCATTTATCTGAACTCATTAAAAAGATATCTTCAGCCACGGCAATAAATCTGTGCTACTGTACATATTAAACCATGCTTTGCTCATAAAAATAGTCTTAAATGGATCACAATGTAAAATGACGAGAAGGGCCGAGCCCCACTTCTCCCACCCCCAGTAAAAGGACTGCAGTACTTCTTGCTACTAAAAATGTGTTCAAGGCCTGCCAACATTATTCAAGCATAAACATTCCTCACCATGGGAATTTTTCCACAGATTAAAAATGGAAACATCATTAAATGCAAACTGTGATCAGGCAAATTTCCTTAAATGGAAATGTATTTATTATAGAAAAATTCTTGCAAAATTTAATCACACTACAATAACAAGAGTTTTTTTTGGGTCGGTCACCAATGTGTGTCATTACAAATGGGTTGGGCACAAAACTGATCCTTGTTCCTATTCTCAGACATGCTACGAGGGGCAGAGGATTGAGGCCTCGGAGTTGGGTGTCCACCACAGGAAAATAAAGAGTGGGGAATTATTTCCCTTGTACTTTTTGGAAACTGAACTAATTGTTTCTGGATAACTAAAACCTTCCAAATGATAGATAAATAGTAAATAACAAGTAATGGTGTACCAGCAGTCTCTCAGAAATCTGAAACAGATACCCAAAACTAAGTCTATATTTAGGCAAACAATAGGCTAAATGCTTCAAGCTCATGATCTTAAGTGTTGATAACATGTACACATCACACACATACAGAACAAAATCCATGTGTGTACACATAAATATATACCTGTTGAATGTGGCATCATTTAATTATTTCAACAATTACAGGGCGGCAGCTTGAATCATTTGCTTTCCATTTGTTACAAAGGATTGACAACAAACACTTCTTGGTTTTTAAAAAATCATTATAATTCATATTTAATAAAAATGAGGTCATAGACAGCCAACAGTATTTTCCCCTAATCATAGTTGTTTTGCTGAGCACCGACTCGAAAGAATAAAGCAATCTTTAAATAATCCTTCCATAACAGGCCACTAGCAAAAACAGACTGAATAACTATGCTCACTTATTCAGAGAACTTAATGACTAAATTCTGTCTAGCACTGAAACCAGACTTCGAACAAACTTCTCTAGCTGAAGTAGTTGCACTAGGAGCTCAGAATCATAACTAGCAGCAGCAAAGGATGGTGCAGTACAGCAACAGCCATTACAGAATTCATTCGTGAATCTGTCTGGATAACATTTTGCACAATAGAGTTTTCAGAATTTGCAGTCACATTTTTGAATTTTCAAACAATGTCAAACACTTTTCAAAAGCAAACTAAATTCAAACTTTATGTATTCTATGGGTTTTTACAGGTAGCAGTTAATGTCTAAAGAATGGACATAGAAAACAATATCAACTTGCATTTATATAGCACCTTTAACGTAGCAAAAATGTCTCAAAGCACTTCATAGGAGCGTTACCAAACAAAATTTTGACACTGAGCCACATAAGGAGATATTAGCAGAGGTGACCAAAAGCTTGGTCAAAGAAGTAGGTTTTAAGGCATGACTTGAAAGGAGAAAGGTAGAAATGGAGAGGTTCAGGAAGGGAATTCCAGAGCTCAGGCAACTGCCAAAGGTGAAGCAATGAAATTCAGGATGCATAAGAGGCCAGCAAAGATCCCAGAGAGTACAAGGGCCAGAGAAAGATAGAGATATAGATTATAGGGAGGGGTGAGGCCATGAAGGGATTTGAGCACATAGGATGTGAATTTTATAAATCAGCAGTTCCTAGTATGCAAAGCAATGGGAAACCTAGGAGGTTGCAGCAACTGGAATACTGTCCATAATTAGGCAACATCACCCAGATGAGATTGTGAACTGGAAGTCTCATACTGGCTGCAGCAGGAAGTGCTCTTCTGAGGTTAAAGCTCACCCATACCTACTGGGGAAATGTAGCAGCAGGTTTACCCTGTAAGCAAACCCACCTACATCTGACTTAGAAGTACTTCAGGTTGAAAACAGAAACAGCAAGTGTTACGAACAAGGCGGGAGGAGTGCACTGTCTTTTCTAGTTCCACTTTTCCACAGGTCACAACATATATTTTAAATGTTTACCCGTGTACCTATACTCTACTTTATCTCCCAGAATAAAATACACCAACCAGGTTTCTTTAATAAACAAAATTATCAGTTTATTATAAAACAAGACTTATCAAATAACGAAGCAAAGCATGAACACACAGATTGAAATATGAAAGTTCCCTTTTTAAATACCCCATACTACTACTTCTTTGGCCTCCTTGTCTCGAGAGACAATGGGTAAGCACCTGGAGGTGGTCAGTGGTTTGTGAAGCAGCGCCTGGAGTGGCTATAAAGGCCAATTCTACAGTGACAGACTCTTGCACACGTGCTGCAGATAAAATTGGTTGTCGGGGCTGTTACACAGTTGGCTCTCTCCTTGCGCCTCTGTCTTTTTTCCTGCCAACTGCTAAGTCTCTTCAACTCGCCACACTTTAGCCCCGCCTTTATGGTTGCCCGCCAGCTCTGGCGATCGCTGGCAACTGACTCCCACTACTAGTGATCAATGTCACAGGACTTCATGTCGCGTTTGCAGATGCCTTTAAAGCGGAGACATGGACAGCCGGTGGGTCTGATACCAGTGACGAGCTCGCTGTACAATGTCCTTGGGGATCCTGCCATCTTCCATGCGGCTCACATGGCCAAGCCATCTCAGGCACCGCTGGCTTAGTAGGGTGTATATGCTGGGGATGTTGGTCGCCTCGAGGACTTGTGTGTTGGAGACATTGAGAAATAGTCTGGTCGGCTTTCTAGGTGAAATGTGTCATCAGGGATTTCAGTTATCACACTCTGGATTTGCAGGGTTTTTTCAAAGAGGTAGAGAAAGAGGAGCTGACACACTGGATTTCTCCTGGTCTCTTAAAGAGGTGCAGGAAGGATGAGCTGGGGGTTTCATTTCAGTAGGCTACAAAACCAACTGCTTTTTAACACTGTCCACACCCCAACTGAACCAAAACAATATCTCAGAAGCGAAATACCTCCTGACCATCATAAATCTTGACATGTCATTTCTCTGTAAACATCTCCCGCAGATCACCAAGGTTTTTGTTGTTTATTGAACTTAAGGCATGTGATATCTAGTGAAGGTTGCTTTCAAACAAGACCTCTCAGTGTCCTTGCAACAAAAAACAAAAAATAAAGTCCAGCATCTACGAAATCTTGTTTTCCAAAATGAATCCACTTCCACACTTTAAATATGAGTCCTCAAAAAATATTTAACAAAAAATTGAAGCACTTTCATAGCACAAGTAAAACACATCTCAATTGGCACAAATAAACATCAGAATCTTCCTATATTTTTAGTATTAAGTATTTAAAAATAATGCAAATATTAGTCTAGGCATATAACATTGGAATATACAATTATAAATGCAGCTTAGGTCTTCACTGTAGAGTTTAGGTTTTAAAAAAAGAAATCACCAATTAATGTACAAACTCTTCCTTACAGGAACAACTAAGGATAAGCCAATCAGCAATTTCTAGAAAGTGGGAAGAAGTGAAAACTCTAAATATAGAAAGAACAAAACTTTGAATGTGAGATACATTGGCTCAACCATGGAACACTGGATGCTGGGAATTTGTTGCCATTCTCAGTTTACCAAGCGAGCCCACGCAGTGAGCAGTCAGAATTAAAGCCAATAGCTATAAAAAGGAAATGGCTTTAATATAATAAGCTAGCTAGCAGAAAATTGCATAGCAATAGGGGGAGGTGGTGGCATAGTGGTAATGTCACTGGACTTGTAATCCAGAGGCCTTGGCTAATGCTCTGGGGACATGGGTTCGAACCGCACTATGGCAGATGGTGAAATTTGAATTCAATTAATAAAAAAAATGGAATTAAAAGCTAGCCTAATGGTGACCATGAAACCATTGTCGATTGTCATAAAAACCCATCTGGTTCACTAATGCCTTTTAGGGAAGGAAATCTGCTGGCTTTACCTGGTTTGGCCTACATGTGACTCCAGACCCACAGCAATGTAGCTGACAAATGCCCTCTGAAGTGGCCTAGCAAGCCACTCAGTTCAAGGGCAATTGGGGATGGGCAATAAACGCTGGCCTAGCCAGCGATGCCCACATCCCACAAATGAAAAAATAATTGAATCCAACAGTTCAGAGTAGGCTTTACATAATTATTACAGACTTTCATACACCTTTAGCAACTATTTCACAATGCACTGTTTTAAATGTCATCCTGTCACCACCCAAGATGATGGTGTGGTATGCAGTATAAAAGGGATGCTACTTGTAGTACACTGGCATTGAGCTGATGAGTAACATGGCATCATTTCCACAACATTAAACTGAGGACCTTTCTGCCCTCTCTAGTGGACATAAAAGATCCAATGGCACTATTCGAAGAACAGAAGTTTTCACCCATGTCCTGGCCAAGATTGAGCCCTCAATTAACACACAAAATAGATCATCATCCCATTGCTATTTGTGGGACCTTGCCATGCAGAAATTGGCTGCTGTGTGTCCTTACAGTAGAACAGTGACTAAACTTCAAAAAGTAATAATTGGCTTTTCGACGTCCTGGGGTTGTAAAAGACACTAAAGGCCTGCTACCTGACTCAAACCCGACGACATGCGTCGGGGTCGGGTCGGGTTGCACTCCCGGGTCTGGCATTCGGGCTCGGGTTGGGCCAGGTTGAACACACTATCACAAGTAAGTGGCTTGACTGTTCATTTAATTTTTGGACTAGAAAAGTGGTTTTGTTACAGCAGATCAGCAAGAAAGTGAAAAATGGAAGTTAAGTTAACTGATAGTCGGGTCGGGTACGGGAAAAAAATGGAAGGACTCAGGCCAGGTCGGGCTCAGGTCAGATGTGGTTCTGTCAGGCTCGGGTCGGGTTTTTTTTTTTTTGCAGACCCAAGCAGACCTTTAAAAGACACTATATAAATGCAAGTCTTTATTTCCTTCCATCCATTACTGATCAAGACACCATATTAAATCCACTAAAAAAAAAAGATGCCTTTGCCCAAGTTTTAGATTTGGGATCGAAACACAAAATAGAGGAAATGAACAATAACCATTTATTTTTAAAATGGTATTATTGCCTAAGAATTATTTTAAACCCCATCATCAGTGAAGTCTTCAAATCTCAGTGCTCTGAAGATGTTTGCAGCAGAGCTGCCACCAGGAACATCAGATCAGAGTCAACCATAGAAAAGAATTTTTAAACCGGATCTCCTGTAGCACAGTTCGCAGTAAATCAGGGGCTGGTAGCTGTTGCCAGTGATGATGCCTCCGGCAAGATTCCCCAGAGGCAGGAAGGAACTGGTCAGACTGCTGACCCAACACCTTCCAGTTCCAACTTCAAGCCTGCCTCCGCAGGACCAGGAAGTTTCCACCCAATATATAGGAACATGGGACTTGGGAGCAGGAGTAGGCCATTTGGCCCTTCAAGCCTGCTTTGCCATTCGATAAGATCATGGCTGATCTGGTTGTGGTCTCATCTCCACTTTCCTGTCTGCTCCCATAACCCTTGACTCAACTGTCTATCAAAAATCTAACCCAGTCTTGAATAATTTCAGTAACTCAGCCTCCACTGCTTTCTGGGGCAGAGTTTTCCACAGACTAATGACCTTTTGAGGGGGGAAAAAAAATTCTCCTCATCTCTGACTTAAAAGGGAGATCTATTATATCTGCAGCCTTTCACAATTAACAACATGTTGAAAGAATGCCAGTGTACACCACTACACAAAGCGTGTAACGTATTGAACAGTAAAAATGTCAAGAAGGACAAATCCATTCAACTCTATCTCCTGATAGTATAAAGACATATACATTTACTTTTATCTTACCTTAACATACAAACTATGACACTCTCCTAATAGTTATGAAATGAAATACTATTGACTGGATACATAAATACACTGCACCCTCTACAATGTTGTCCTTGAAATCCATACAAGAATGTTAAAGTGAGCATACCATCTTATATGGTCTATCAATGAGTGATCAATAATGAATGCGCTTTGCACTTGTCTTGATCATAGCGGGATCTGAAGTAGGGGAGAAAGGTGAACAGCAGAGAAAGGTGGGGTGCAGTGCTATAAGTGCCTCTGAACACTTTTCACTACCAGTCTCAAAACTGATTTAGTTTTTGGTTTGGAGATGCACATTGAGCACCAGGAAAAAAAAAGACGACATTACTGCTCGAATAGAAACATTTAATTGAAATTTGGCCTGTTATATTTCTGGGGGGGGGTTGTCACCATCTTAACGTAGGAAAACAATGCCAAAATTAACCTTGTATGAACTGATAATCATCTAAATTAATCCTGTTTCTCAATCCCTTTCATCTATAAATTTACAGAATACAACCTGCAACAATACACTGTCACAGGAAATAAATAACATATTTGCATTTATTAAGCATCTAATCTTCAAAAATTCCAAAACACATCAGAATCAATGAATTACCATTTGTCCTATGAACTGCAGTTACACGTTAGATAGGCAAACACAGCAGTCAACTGTACATAGCAAGTCACACTAACTGATCATTTATCTCATTTACTTTTCAGCTGTTTTTTTGATAGTGTTGACCAAGGGAAGAATGTTCCTCAGGAGACCAGGAGAACTTGATGTAAGGTCATCGACCTGAAACATTAACTCCATTTCTCTCTCCCCAGAAGCTACCAGCAATCCAACATTTTCTGTTTTTAACCAGCAGAATTACTCATTTCCCTTTTCTAATAGTGTCAAAGGATGTTTTACATCCCTTGGACAAGCATCTGGAGCCTCAGTTTAATCTCTGATCCAAAAGACAACAATGCAGCACTCACTTACTCGTGCTGAAGTCTCGGCCTTGATTGTGTACTTATTGTGAACAACTTATTTTAATTTTTCACACGTTGAGCAGAAATAAAGCAAACTTGGAATAAAAGCAGAAAAAGCAGGTCAATCAGTATTTGTAAATAATGTTATAACATTTCAGGTGTGTACCCTTCATCAGAACCAATAGAGTTATATACCCTATTCTTCAAATATTTTAGTTATGTTGCTCAATAGGGTAGATAAATCCAGTGGAAGGACTTATTGTTCAAAGTGTTCCCCCATTTTATTTTTAAAAAACTCTGATGCTTTTATAGAAATGTCAATTTTATTCCCTACTCTTGGACTCTCAAGGCTATGCTTCATCTTTATGAAAGAGTCTGCCAAACCTTGCTCTAGATTTGTAAACAAACCCCAAACAGAGTTATAGGCATAGAAAATGTTTGTCAAAACTCATTTGACATTAAAAGGCAAAAGAACACAATCGTCACTAAGATAGACAAGCGCCAAAATATTTTCATCACAGAAACATGTGCACCTGAAGCAATGGTGTTTCTCAATATGAATTTCATCACATTAAGTACACTGTACTTATTACTCAACAGTTCACACTTTAGCTTCTAACTTCATTGAATCCCTGTGATCATACAGCAACTCAGTTTAATGGTCACCATTTTTATGCTCAATTTTAATAAAGCAGTTTAATATCAAGCTTTCTTTATACAGCAGTTGGCAGTGTTTTAATTGGAAGATATTGGGTGGCACAGTGGTTAGCACTGTAGCCTCACAGCTCCAGCGACCCGGGTTCAATTCTGGGTACTTCCTGTGCGGAGTTTGCAAGTTCTCCCTGTGACTGCATGGATTTTCGACAGGTGCTCCGGTTTCCTCCCACAGCCAAAGACTTGCAGGTTGATAGGTAAATTGGCCATTATAAATTGCCCCTAGTATAGGTAGGTGGTAGGGAAATTGAGGGAAGGTGGGGATGTGGTAGGAATATGGGATTATTGTAGGATTAGTATAAATGGGTGGTTGATGGTCGGCACAGACTCGGTGGGCCGAAGGGCCTGTTTCAGTGCTGTATCGCGAAATAAACAAACAAATAAAAATAAAATAAATATTTCTGGCAAGTCACGATTTCCATGAATTACCTTGATTAACATCCTTTCATCAGGGCTACTTCAAAAAAAGATTTTCACCCTAGGGCCTATAGTTACCTCCTTAGGCACAACCTAGAGGTTAAACCCAAAAATACAGCCTACGTTGCAATTATTTTGCTAATCTCATTACCCTCGAGAGTAACTATCTTGTGCCTATGGCCTATAAAAGGTATGAAAGGTCACTGACCTGAAACGTTAATCTGCTTCTCTCTCTCCACAGATGCTGCCAGAACTGCAGAGTATTTCCAGCATTATGTTATTTCAGATTTCCATCTGCAGTATTTTGCTTTTATTATATTATTTTAGTTATGGCCCCTAGTTTCAGATTCTCCAAGTAGAAACATTCGCTCCACATCTACTCTGTCCAACGCATTCAGAAATTTGTAGATGTCTATCACGTCACCTCAAAGTCTTCTCTTTTCTGAGGAAAAAAGCCCCAGGCTTTCCTGATAGCTGCACTCTCTCAGTTCTAATACCGTCGCTGTAAATCTTTTTTGCATCTTCTCCAGTACTTCTATCGTCCTCTTAGACATGTGGAGATCAGAAATGTGCATAGTACTCTAACTGCAGCCTGACCAGGATCCTATACAAGTTTAACTTAACTTCACTACTTTAAATTCTATATCCCTAGAAATAAATCCCAAAGCTTCGTCAGCCATTTTAACTGCTTTGCTGATCTGCAATGCTGCTTTTAATGATTTGTTCACCTATAGCCTTAGCTCCCTTTACTCTTCTACCCCACTCAATTTCTTATTTTCAAGCTGCAGGCGGTGTTTCTGTTTTTCCTACCAAAGTACATCACCTCATATTTATGTATGTCAAGGTTCATTTGCAACTAAACTGCCCAATCTGCTAATTTTTTAATGTCTTCTTGTATTTATGTTGCGTTCTTCTTCAGTGCCAGCTATACTTGCACTTTTGGTATCATCTGCAAATTTTAATACTGAGTGACTTAAATCTAACTCCAAATCATTAATGTAAATGATCAATAATGCTCCCAGCACTGATCCATGTACAACACCACTGCCCCACTCTCTCCCTGTAGTCCTGTATTAATCCCAAAGTAATCGCTCTGCTCCACTCTCTTCCCATAGCTTTGTATTAATCCCCATGTAATCCTACTGCCCTACTGTCTCCCCATAGCCTTTTATCTACCTCAAACTAATCCCACTGCCCCTCTCTCTCCCTGGCACTGTATCAGTCATCAATTAATCCTACTGCCTCCCTCTCTTTCCCGTAACACAATCAATCCATAACTAATAACAAAAGGTATGATGGCGCAAGGCAAAATGGGGTGGTAATAGGACAAGTAACGAAACAAAAGATGGGTTGAGAGGAGCTGTAATTCCCAACAGCAGAACCAATACCAGCACCTGATGTCCAAAAAAATAGGAGCAGCAGTTATGATCTGAAATTGTGAGCTCAATGTTGAGTCCAGAAGGCGGTAAACTGCCAAAATGAAAAGATGACATGCCATTCCTTGAGCTTCCGCTGAACTTCACTGGAACGGTATAAGTGGCCCAAGACAGAGGGGTCAAATAGGGAGTGGGACAGAAAATTAAAATGGCAAGTGACCGAAAGTTAAGGGTTACACTTGCAGAATGAACTAACGAAACTGGAACTAATGATTTCCACAGTTTTTAAGGCCTGGTAAAGAATGATTTAGAGTTCTAAGTTTGAACTGGGTCACTGTATGACCCAGATGAACCCAGGTCCAATTCCTAATGTGGCTTCGTCAACTGATCTCTGGCAGGGCAGCAGGTGAGGGACACAAGAGATCTCAGCAGCCTTGTCCTGTAGAGGAGGGACAGGGTAAAGAAATCAGCCCTTATTTCATTTCCTGAATGACATTATAGGAAACACTAAAACTTGACTCCAAAAATAACTAAAATTTGATTCCAAAAATAAAGATACACACATACACACTAAAATTAATTCTTGGAACATGGGCATTACTAGCAAGCCAGCAATTAGTGCTCGTCCCTAATTGTCCTCGAGATGGTGGTGGTGAGCTGCGTTCGTGAGCCACTGCAGTCCATATTGTATAGTGGTGTGGCTACACCCACAGTGGCGTAATTCAGAGAGTTCCAGTATTTTCACCCAGTGACAATCAAGTAATGGTATTGGATGTCCAAGTCAGGATAGTGAGAGACTTGGAGATGGCATTATTCCCTTGTGCCATTTGCCCTTGCCCATCTAAGTTGCAGAGGTCGCGGGTTAAGGAGGTGCTGTCAAAAAATCCTTGTAGAGTTGCTGCAGTAGATCTTATAGAAGGTACACACAGCAATTACATAGTGCCAGTGCTGAAGGGAGCAGATATTTACAGAAATTAACCTCACAATACAATATACATTATTCAACCTCTAATCAGTCCCATTCGACAAAAAGAATTCCCTTTGAGCCAGTATGATTAAAGCCAATGCATCCTGGAGATAAATACTTTGATCTGAACACTGGTATTGTAAAGCTCTGGACCAGTGAGCCCACTGTAAAAAATAGACACCCACGGCAAGTGAACACACTATAATTATGAATTATTTAAACTAACTGGAATTATAATTAGTGATAAATGAATACAAATTAACTAGTCAATGCTATTCTGAAGCTCTACAAAACTACCCTACGGCATAGGGTTCAACACAAAGGCTTACTCAATTAGATAATGAAACCACTCAGAGAACACACCAAATAGGTGACCACAGCATCCCTATGAAGTGCTTCTGTGTATGATAATTATCCAAGGTTTTGAAATTCAACTTAATTAAAAATTTTGCCTATGTACCACCAAAAATTGAGTATTCAGCCCAATCATTAAAACTGTTAATCAAAATCAGCTGGCGATAGGCACATTCGATACAGCCTTCTAAGCTAATTCATAATCAGCCATTATCACTTCACACTGACAATGATAAAACAAGGTAAACAAGCATTCAAAAAGTAATACAAATTTCAATATCCCACCTCTTCCTCCCACAAAAGAATTATAGCTAACATTGGGAAAAGCTATTTCAAGGAATTAGTGATAAGACTGAGAAGCATTTCTCTGTTGTATATTATAAGCCTTTCTATTTGCATTAGTGCAGTCATCAATTGCATACTCCATTAAGTGCAAGTACTTCCACAGGAACTGTCACAACATCAGGCGATAACACTCCATAATGCTCTGCCAGCCAGCTTTGGGAGGATGCAACTGAAATTCTCCTCGCAGCAAGTTCCCCTATCTCAGAAGGCAAACCCTGAGAAAAGGAGGAAGCAATAAAAGTTGAAAGGGAGGCAACCCACTCCAGCATCCAGTGACACAGCTGCAAATATCTCTGAAACCTCCAACCCTGATAGTGAATGATACATGGCAAAGAGAAATACCAGTACAACAACAACAACTTGAATTTATAATGTAGCAAAACGTACCACAGCGCTGACATTCTAAGTAACAATGTGGCTCTGCATCAATCCACGCTTTCTAGATTACACTGACTGAAATACCATCACAACAGAGTTGTGCCAGATGGCCAATTTGCAAATTGAGGTCCTATAGGACTTCAAATTTAATCAATTAAATTATTCAATTTCCCTTGTGCTGCAAATTAGGCCTTTTCATCTTCCAGCTAATGACTTTTAAGGGTTATTTTAAAATGTACCATTCTTTGGGAGTAACTAAGTGACCTGCTTTCGTCTGACTAGCCCGGTCAGCACAGTATGCACTCCGCTCCCCAAGTAGGCATTTGCATGGCAAGGTACAGCTAAATTGAGATTATTTTTGGGTGAAGAGTGGGACAACCATCGCTTTCAACAGCACTTTGAATATTTTGTTTGTCTGTGTGAGTGCGAGTGTCTGAGTGTATGTGTCGCTACATGAATCATGAAAGGGAATTCATCACTTCCTTGGGGGAGGGGGGTGAAGCCGGGGGGAGCCTGAAAGAGCCACAGAACACAGAAACATCTGTTGCAGATGATGTCATTTGAAGTTACGCATTTACAAAAAAAAACGAAGTGGAAAAGCATCTGACCAAAAACATCTTTTTTCCATTCATTCATGGGGTGTGGGCGTCGCTGACTAGGCCAGCCTTTATTGCCCATCCCTAATTACCCTCGAGAAGATGGTTGTGAGCTGCATTCTTGAACCGCTGCAGTCCTTGGGGTATAGGTACACCCACAGTGCTGTAAAGAAGAAAGTTCCAGAATTTTGATCCAGTGACAGCGAAGGAATGGTTTTATAGTTCCAAGTCAGGATGGTGTGAGATTTGGAGGAAAACTTGCTGGTGGTGGTGTTCTCATGCACCTGATGGCCTTGTCCTTCTAGGTGGAAGAGGTCGCAAGTTTGGAAGGTGCTGTCAAAAGGAGCCTTGGTGAGTTGCTGCAGTGCATCTTGTAGCTGTTACACACTGCTGCCACTGTGCGTTGGTGGTGTAGGGAGTCAATGTTGAAGATGGTGGACGGGGTGCCAATCAAGTGGGCTGCTTTGCCCTGGATGGTGTTGAGCTACTTGAGTGATGTTGGAGCTGCACTCATCCATGCAAGTGGAGAGTATTCCATCACACTCCTGACTTGTCCCTTGTAGATGGTGGACAGGCATTGGGCAGACAGGTGGTGAGAGTTATTCGCCGCAGAATTCCCAGCCTCTGACCTGCTCTTATAGCCACAGCATTTATGTGGCTGGTCCAGTTCAGTTTTTGGTCAATGGCAACCCCCAGGATGTTGATAGTGGGGGATTCAGCAATGGTAAGGCCATTGAACATCAAGGGGAGATGGTTGGATTCTCTCTTATTTGAGATGGTCACTGCCTGGCGCTTATTTATTTATTTAATTTAGAGATACCGCACTGAAACAGGCCCTTCGGCCCACCGAGTCCGTGCTGACCAACAACCACCCATTTATACTAATCCTACATTAATCCAATATTCCCTACTACGTCCCCACCATTCTCCTACCACCGACCTACACTAGGGGCAATTTACAATGGCCAATTTACCTATCAATCTGCAAGTCCTTGCCACATATCAGTCCAAGCCTGCTGTTTCAGTATCTGAGGAGTCATGAATGGTGAACATTGTGCAATCATCAGTGAACATCCCCACTTCTGACCTTATGATGGAGGGAAGGTCATTGAAGCAGCTGAAGATGGTTGGGCCTAGGACACTACCCTGAGGAACTCCTGCAGTGGTGTCCTGGGACTGAGATGATTGACCTCCAACAACCACAACCATCTTGCTTTGTGCTAGGTATGTTTCCAACCAGCGGAGAATTTTCCCCCTGATTTCCACTGACTTCAGTTTTACTAGGGAATTGGGTGATACTGTCACTTTTAAGGACAAAACACACCACAGTTTGGGCGTCTAACTCAGGGGATGCAGCAGCAGTTTAACAGATTGTAGCTGTTTACTGACCTCATATTTGCACCATCGCTAAGACCGCCTACTTCCACCTCCTTAACCGCCCAACGTTGCCCAGCTGAGCTCTTTTGCTGCTGAAACCTTCATTCATGTTACTTCTAGATTTGACTATTCCAACACAATCCTTGCTGGTCTCCCACCATCTACCTTCCTTAACCTTAAGGTCATCCAATACTCTGCTGCCTGTGTCTTATCTTGCACCAAGTCCCATTCACCTATCAACCCTGTGCTTACTGACCTACATTGGCTCCCGATCAAGCAATGTCTTGATCTTAAAATTCACATCCTCATTTTCAAATCCCTCTATGGCCTCACTCCTCATCTCTAATCTCCTCCAGCCCCGCAACCCTCCAGATATGTGCCCCTCTAATTCTGGCCTCTTGTGCAGCCTTGATTTTAATCGCTCCACCATTGGTGCTCATACCTGCAGTTGCCCCAAGCTCTCTTCCTCCAACTCGCTTTCCTCCTTTAATACACTCCTTAATACCTACCTCTTTGACCAAGCTTTTGGTCATCTGACCTAATATTGCCTTCTGTGGCTTGGTGTCATACATTTTTTTTAAATCATGCTCCTGTGAAGTGCCTTGGGACATTTTATTATGTTAAAGATGCTATATAAATGTAAGTTGTTATTATTGATTGTACAGACCTGCTAACAACTATATGGCCAGGCACCTACAAATGTTTGGCCTTGGTATAGCATACATTTTGAGTTATGTGGGACAAGTTTCCACTTTGGGGCACTCGTTCAGCATAATAGAACTTTCCTATTTATTTCTTTTTATTCGAATTAAAAAATATTCATTAGTGTATTTAACAGTAGTAACTGGGTGCAGTTTTATTAATACGGCTGAAAAGGGCTATCACAAACAAATAAATGTTTATAAGAGTATTTAGTCCTCCGTCTGATTTTAAGTCTCTAAGCTCAAATTGAAGAACCTCCTCAAACAGCCACAACTGGCAGAAACTTGCCAACCCCATTATTTCGATCTACAGCGAAGATCACAGAATATGCATATATGCTTGACGTAACTTATGTTTACAATTCACTGATTTGGCCGATTTCACCCAGATTGCGTTGATAAAACTAGTAAACTTTACCCACTGCACTTTTTTTTTTAAAAAAGAAACAAGTTGAGTTGGAACCTCATCTGGACAGACACCTGCAGTTGGGCTGGCAGAACTGTTCCACGTGGGCACATGCTGCATGAATCTCATGCAACTTACCTAATCGATGGAACTGAGGTGCGGGACAAATAGGAAAAAAGAACAAGTTCTATCTCAGCACAGCCAGCTGACAACATAACAGCACAAAGATTGCAGACATATCAATTGTTATATTTTCCCTCAGTTACTGCCCTGAAGTCGATGGATGAGGGAGGGGGTATAAAATTTTCAAACTTCAAAAAAAAACAAATTCTCTTTGGCCAATGCCCATCTATCTCAAACAAAATTGTCCATTTCTTAGATTTTCCGTGTACAAAACAACAGCAAAACAAAATACTTAGTTGGTGTGGTTAAATGTCATTCTTATGATCAATGCTACAATACTATTGCATGTGACAAGTGGGAGTCTATTTCCATTTCCAAGGCACTTCTCAGTTTAAGACGACAATTTGACTGGGGGGTGGAGGGGTGGGCGAATAAAGAGCACGATTATGGAGGTAAGGAATGTTCCAGTTTCAAATAGAAACATCATGAGTGGGAATATCAGGAATTCCAGTTGGCAGCTGGCCATCAGATGCTGAACAAGAGACCTCAATAAAACATGACATGGACAACACTGATTATTAATTATTTACAAACAGATCATGGTTTTCAGGCAACTTCAGTGGACCTTGCCTTTGATGAGATATGCCAAAGAGGCAGATACTAATTAAAAATTAAAGCAGAATAAACAAAGAACATTTGCAGAGTCTGGTTTTCGTCTTGGGCTACCAACCATCAAGGATTGTCCTGGGGTATCCCGGATGCTGCTCGGAGCAACCCAGGGAGTAAAATCATTGGGACACTAAAAAAAAAAGTGGTTTTGTTTATTTGTTGTAAAAGTATTGGGGGGGGGGGGGGGGGTACAGCTGTTTGACTGAAAGTCAAGAATCATCCAATCGAATTAAGGAGGAACCATTCTGATTTCCAACTGGCATGGGAAGGTGGAGCGCAGTGATGGTAGATGTGTTGGGCAACCAATGGAATGTGGGAGTGGAGTGATTAATGTTAGGTCATGTGATGAAACCTCCAGGAGTATGTTCAATCACAATAGGCAATCCTAACTTTCAAACTAGGTTTCAAAACATTAACTCTGCTTCTCTCTCCACAGATGTTGCCAGACCTGCTGAGTATTTCCAGCATTTCTTGTTTTTATTTTATATTTTAAAAAAATGTTACACTTGACTCTGACTCACTCAAAGATAAAACCCCAAGTCAGGCTAAAACACCATTTTCTTTTGATTCTCATCTTTTGGTACAACCAAGGATGGATAGACTTCTGGAAACAGTAGATGACACTGATTGAAACAGAGAGCACAATGCATTCTTCTTGAGAGAGAGAGACAGACAGAGAGACAGACAGAGAGACAGACAGAGAGAGAGAGAAATATTAACTTCAATCAGACTTCCATGCTTGCACTATAAAGTTATGCTGGTATTTAAATAGTGTCAAGCAATTCCTATCCCTTTAGGCTGCATAAAGCCAGCAGAACCAGTAAACAATTTGTTGAATCAGGCTTAAAGATTTATGGATTCACACATCCACATCTTTATTGGATATCCATTTATGCTACTCTGGCTCCAGCCCACAGAATGAATATTTTAAAATTTCTTGACATGCATAAGTATATGGATATATTTGGGTAACATGACTGTTAAACAGCAGGAAAGTCAGAGAACACAACTGACACCATGAATTACAGCATGGGCTGTAATAACATTCAATGAATTCAAAGCTGTATGGTTTCAGGTACTTATTATGAAAAATGCCAAACAACAATGTCAAATTTCACTCGTACAGTAAAAAAGTAGTCAAAGTAGACAAATATATTGAAAGCAAAAGTCATCCTGCCAGAATGAAACTTAATTACTGTTTTGTGCAAAAGGAAACACAGCTTCCCGTGATAAAAGTTGGGGATGTGGGTGTGGAGGTGGAGGGATATAAACAACAATGCCTTAAAATTGCACTGAAGGACAACAAAGCAGCACAAAAAATCATCCACTCAGGTTGGTTTCTTGGAATGTGTGAGCGACTGCTGGTAGAAGAACAACTTGTTTCCATACACCTGCCATTGCACTACAGGCATATTGATGCCATTTAATTTTACAGGTACTTTTATTTGCACATTGGGGTATACCCGTTTTCTGCATACTTGCCGATATCACATACTTTGCAGTATTGTTATAACATTGTGTTGTAAAACAAAGATATTCAAGCCAAGTTGACCTCACGTGCACTATTTCCCTACATAATAAAAAATTGATTAATATTGCATCTTTAACATAACAGAATACCCAAAGACTCTTCAAAGGCAGAAGATCAATGGATGTTGACCCAAAAAAAGCAAAGTTTAGAAGTGACTAACAGCTCAAAAAATTAGCTTTAAGAAGTGTCTTAAAGGATGAGATGGAAGTGGAGAGGTTTTAGAGATGTAATTCCAGACGACAGTTAATGCAGGCAGGGTGCGGTGAAAGGAGAGGACATGCAAAAGAGGCCCGAGTCAGAAAAACAGAGTGACAGAGTGTTGAAATGTGGGGCTGGGGTGTGGGACTGTGAGGGGGGAGGGGGGGGGGTCAAGTAAGGGAGGTTGCACAGCAAGAAGGTCACAGAGATTGGAAGGGATGGATTAAGGAGGAACTTGAACATAAGATGAGAATTTTACAATTGAGGCACTGGGAATTAATATAGATCAGTAGAATAGGAGTGATGGGTGAGTGGGTTAAGATGCGATCTGCAGAGTTTTAGACGAGCAAAATATTACATAGGGTAATGGATGGAAGGCTGGAGTAAATCAAGTCTGGCAGTGATAAAAGGGATTCAGCACATGAGCTGAGATAGGGATGGAGGCAGGTAGTCTTTGTGATGGAGAATCATAGGGTTGACAACTCAACAGTGGAATGAAATGCCAAGATTGTCAACAGTTTGGTTCAGCTGAAGACAATGGCTCGGCAAGGGCTGAAGTTGATAGCAAGGGTATGGAATTTATGGCAGTGGCTGAAGACGATGGGCAAGATTTTGCACTGGAACCAGTGCTACTGGCGCCAGCTTTAAAGGCAGGAGGAATCACCACTTCGGCCTTTTTGTGCCACCCCTCCCCCACACCCAACCACCAGCCTCTAGAGCGATCCTCCAGTCTTTTTCAATCAAAGTTTCATGAGCCAGGATCCCTTTAAAGACAGGGATCCCGCCTCCAAGAATTCGGCCAGAGGGCTGGCAGCGCCACCAGGAGTGGGGCCCACTGCCGGTAATGGAGAGACCTCGGCTCCAGGTCCAGCGCTGGAACCCAGACCAGAGGTAGATGAGGCGGGGGTTGCCAAGGTCAGTCCAGAAGGCTCCAGCAAGGGGGAGCTGGGGGGTGGGGGGGGGAGGGGGGGGGGGTCGGCGGGGTGATCATGCAGCCCACAGGGAGGGGGTCCCAAGGGTAAACAGTTTCCTGGAAGAGGTCTCTCCATGCCCACCAAGAAACCTATCCCTCCAAAGCCCGCAGGGAGGGCGCCTCATGTTACGAGGCATCCTCCCCGCTTGGTGGAGGGACCCCCGCTGCTGGTAGGATCCCAGCGGTGGCGGGAAGAGGCCCTTAATTGGCAGGTGATTGGCCACTTAAGGGCCTCGATTGGTCTCTGGGTAGGAAGGCCGTTGTCTGCCTATCCCACCTCTGGGAAGATCGCTGGGCAACAGGTTTCCTACTTCTGAAAAATTATCCAATTATCCAATGATCTCAATCAAATGTGCACACAGGCACTTCTGGTCACCACACCTTCGGAAGGATATATTTACCTTGGAGAGAGTGCAGCGTCAATTTACCAGAATGATAACTGGACCCTGGACCCCAAGAGATATATTACAAGAAGGGATTACACAAACTAGGAATGAATTTCCTGGAATTTAGATGGTTGATTTGATCAAAGTTTTCAATATATTAAAGGGAACAAATGGAGTAGACAGAGAGAAACCATCTCCGCTGGTTGGGAACTCTAGGACTGGGGGCATAGTCTAGTCATTATAGCCAGACCTTGCAGGAGTGAAATTAGGAATCACTTTTTCACACAAAGGGTGGTAGAAGCGTGGAATTCTGTTCTACAAAAAGCAATTGATGCTAGATCAATTGTTAAATTTAAAACGGAGATTGACAGATTTTTATTAACCAAAGATATTAAGGGATATGGAGCAAAAGCAGGTATATGGAGTTAGGTTGCAGGTCAGCCATGATCTCATTGAATAGTGGAACACTAAATGGCCTACTCCTGTTTCTATGTTCCTATATGCTTGCCAGTACCCTGATCATTTTTGTGCAACTCCTGATGGATGGCTTTAACACAACTCCGAGATGGATTGTTCTATTTAAATGAAATAGATGATTGTAAAAGATACCAAATATTGTAGAATGCTATTCTCTGACTGAAATATGCTGTGCATTCCACTGAGACACCTAAGCTTATCCTCAGTCAAAAGGGAAAACAAAACAGTCTGATCACAAACATCTCTGATTATTGCTATTCATATTTTAATAACCAAACTGGTCAATCTCCCATGGCAATACACATGAGGAGTCAGACCAAGTGTGGTTTTTCAGACAAAACAGGGTTGCAGGACAAGGAATAATTGGACCAGGGTTTTCAGTTGTAACTAAAATGGGGACTCAAAGTCATACACTTGTTCCTTTGACTTCGATTTAATATTATTTATAAATAGCAAAACTTTGAGCAATCTGGGAAGTAGAGAAATAGATTTGGATGGAGCATAGGAGTGTGAGAGTGAGTGTTGAGTAGCTAGGTGATACAAACTGGCAGGAGGGTGTAATTACAGCACAACCAGTTTACAAATGCAACTTCCATTATAAATATGGACATAGGAATTTATAATGGATATATGCAGATATAAGATTCAATATACTATATAGATAGGGTTTTTTCTAAATGGCAAGAAGCTAGGAACTGAAAATGAGCAGAAACGTTTAAGGATCCAAGTGCAGAAATCTCTAAAAGCTATTGGACAGGTACAAAAATAATTTTGAAAGGCTAATGGAATGTTAGCCTTTACCTCAAGAGGGTTGAAATGCAAAGGGGTGGAAGATATGTTACTGATGCATAGAGCTCTGTTTAGACCTTATCTGGAGTACTGTGTTCACTTCTGGGTACTGCACCTCAAGGAGGATATATTGGACTTGGAGGGAGTGCACTGTAGATTCACCAGAATAATTCCAGGGTTAAAAGGGTTAAATTATGAGGATAGGTTACAAGACTAGAATTACATTCACTTGAAGAGAGAAGATTAAGGGGTGATCTAATGGACACGTTTAAGATGGTTAGTGTCATCTACAGGATAAACAGAGAGAAACTATTTCTTCTGCTGGGAGAGTCCAGAACAAGGGGGCATAATGTTAAAATCAGAGGTAGGTCATTTGACAGGGCTGATGCCAGAAAGCACTTCTTTACACAAAAGGTGGTGAAAGTCTGGAACTCTCTTCTAACAGCTGCTGAGGCTGGATCAATTGAAAATTTGAAAACAGATTTATAGATTTTTGTTAGGCTAGGCTATTAAGGGTTACGGAACCAAGATGAAGTTAAGATACAGATCAGACATGGTCGAACTGATGGAGCAGGCTTGAGGGGCTGAAAGACCTACTCCTGATCCCATCATTAGATAATTGGGCTGAACAACCATCATGATGCAAGGTCTCCAGCCAAAGCTTAGTATTATCTCTTTTAGTTCCTGGCAGTTGCTTCATTTTTACTATATTTATTTGAAACATTTATTCGCATGACATAAAGGAGCATAAATATTCAAGACAAAGAAAAATTGCCAACATTTTTCCACAATCTCCGTTGGCATTTCACAGCAACAGATTTTTATTATCTTCCTATATTTAGATAAATAAAATTATTTTTTAAAAAACAGTACAAGCTAAAATCCAATGCATCATACAGAACAATGTCCTTGCATACTTCTAAATAGGATTCCATATTCAACTATTTATGCCAATAACAATTATAGCAGCTTCAGACCAGAAGCAATGCTGTCTCACTTTGCACACATCATTCAATATCTTCTTCTTCTTCGGCCTCCTTGTCTCGAGCGACAATGGGTAAGTGCCTGGAGGTGGCCAGTGGTTTGTGCAGCAGCGCCTGGAGTGGCTATAAAGGCCAATTCTAGAGTGACAGACTCTTCCACAGGTGCTGCAGATAAAATTGGTTGTCGGGGCTGTTACACAGTTGGCTCCCTCCTTGCGCTTCTGTCTTTTTTCCTGCCAACTGCTAAGTCTCTTCGACTTGCCACGCTTTAGCCCTGCCTTTATGGTTGCCCACCAGCTCTGGCGATCGCTGGCAACTGACTCCCACGACTTGTGATCAATGTCATTCAATATAATGATGCATATATTACACATCATAACGACAGATGTTTGATATATTCAAGTGTTAAATCTGGTGGAAAGTGTGTAGCAGCACCACTCAAACACAATATTTTGTAAATTTCATAGAGAAATTACTTTCAACAGTTTTCTTTTGAATCAGCCATTCAGATAAGGTTGGTTTACTTCACCCCAGTACTTGCATGCACAGGATATGTTGTTGTGGTAGTTACTGTGCTGTTCTTCATGTCAAATAGACTAATGCTGCATACCCAAAACATAAGACATAATGCAATACCCTTACACTGTTGTTCCTTTGGAAGGTAAAAGGACAGATAAGCTTTTCTTTACATTATAGCTCCTGCTTCCAGTTTGCCACTCAAAATCACTTTTTTCCTCAAATTGAAGGTTGATTGGGTCTCTGCCGGTCAAACAAATGAACCAGTATAGAACTGAGACAGTCTGCCTTTGAGTTGGGGGGCGGGGGGGGGGGGGAAAGAGAAAGGGAAAACTGGACACCGACTCCTTGAATCATGGCTGCTACCAGCTGTTCAGAGGTGTGCTGATGCAGGATGTTGTGACACCCTGCCTGGAAGATTTATAACGAAGAGAAACTTTGCAAAAATAAAAAAAAGTATAAAAAATATATTTGAAATAAGAATCATCCCAGATTTGGAAATGTGCTTCACATAGAAACACTGCATTGCAACTGCCATAACGGCATACTGCAGAGCTAGGTAATGAAAGCTTCAACTAAAATGATATTTAGCTAATTTTCACATTGGCATAAATCAGCACTCAAATAGAACTTGAGCTTTAGTCAGCAATTTCCTTGAAATTATATTTACAAAGTTACTTTTCCAGCCTATATGACAACACTATGATAGCTTAAAAACATTCACATCTTATTTTTTATTTTATGCATAATCCTCTCATACCAAATGCAGCTCAATCCTATCTGTAGCAACATTTTAATGCAAATTATTGCAGATCTCAAGATTGTGAATTCAAGACCCAAACTGGCATCATTCAATCTCACTTAACTGGGTACCTTTTACTATATCCCAAGCAACTAGGTCAGGGATTCAATTAAATCTCATTCCACTTCTGTCATCTCCTGATTACCAAAAAGCACAGAATCCAGCAGACCACCATCCATCCATCCCAGCTGCTGAAATTTCTGTTATAACTAATCTGAAAGAGAAAGGGGGCAGCACAGTAGCACAGTGGTTAGCACCGCAGCCTCACAGCTCCAGTGACCCGGGTTCGGTTCTGGGTACTGCCTGTGTGGAATTTGCAAGTTCTCCCTGTGACCGCGTGGGTTTTCGCCGGCTGCTCCGGTTTCCTCCCACAGCCAAAGACTTGCAGGTTGATAGGTAAATTGGCCATTATAAATTACCCCTAGTGTAGGTAGGTGGTAGGAGCATGGTGGGGATGTGGTAGGGAATACGGGATTAATGTAGGATTAGTATAAATGGGTGGTTGTTGGTCAGTACAGACTCAGTGGGCCGAAGGGCCTGTTTCAGTGCTGTATCTCTCTATGACCTGAATGAACTCTCCCCTCCAGGTCCACTCCAAAAGCTGCGAGAAACTTCACATAAAGGAGGACAAATATACCAAAAGGCAAAAAAGACTGATTTTAACAACGTTGCCCACTTTGGCCAACTCTGGTCAGAGTCCTGTAGAAATAGTTTTCTTTCTCTAGAATTCGATACCATTATATATGACGGTAAAAATTGGAAGTTCTCACAGTGGAGACTCATCATGGTCCTTTTAAGAATCTCCATGGTGAACCTGTTCAGGAACAACAACATGGAATCCCTCCACCCAAAGTGCCTTGTGATTGAGGCCACCTATCCAAACCACCAACATTCCTTTGATTCTCTTTTTCAGCTCCATGTTGATTAGCAGTTTAACAGAATAAAAGCTTTGAATCATTGTTACTATGCTGTCTGCTACCTTATCCGCAAGTCCAGCTAATAGGCACCAATAACTGTTTTCTTTCGGATGTTGCCTATTCCAGTGAGATGTTAGCCTGGATGACTATCAATTCAATAGTCAAATTATTTTCTTTTGATTCACTACATGTATTGACACTGATTCACTTGATGCTTCAGCAAGCAGATGAGGCACATGAACAAGGAAAATTTATGTTCAAACCCTAACGCCAAATCACCTGATCTCAGTCAGGATGGCATTTGGAGCTGTACAATTGGCCTTAGCATCTTCCCACCACACCCCACCTTCTGCACCACCCCCCCACCACCCCCACCCCGGCAAGTCCCAAGTTAAGGAAGGGGAGGGGTGGATAAAAAAAGAACAGTCAGGGCTTCTGCTAGCTATCCATGATCCGAGCGCGTCTTCCAACAGGAAATTAGACCAAACTGAGAATGGACATGATCTGATTTAGTTTCCCCCCACATCACTTAGAAAAATAGATTTATGGCAAAGAAGGAGACCATTTGGCCCACTGCATCTGTGCCAGAGCCACTTCGGCTACCACTTTTTGAAGGGAAGAAGTGAGAAGAGAGAAATTGAGAAGTATTGACACTTCCTAGACAGGAGCATTGATACGAACATACGAATTAAGAGGAGTATGCCACTCGGCCCCTCGAGCCTGCTCTGCCATTCAACAAGATCATGGCAGATCTGGTTGTAACCTCAACTCCACATTTCCACCTACCCCCGATAACCTTTCACCTCCTTGTTCATCAAGAATCTATCTACCTCTGCCTTAAAAAATATGCAAAGACTCTGCTTCCACCACCTTTTGAGGAAGAGAGTTTCAAAGACTCACAACCCTCTGAGAAAAAATTTCTCCTCATCTCTGTCTTAAATGGGCGATCCCTTACTTTTAATAGTGACCCTTAGTTCTAGATTCTCCCACAAGAGGAAACATCCTTTCAACATTCACCCGGTCAAGATCCCTCAGAATCTTATATATTTCAATCAGGTCGCCTCATACTCTTCTAAATTCCAGCAGATACAACAGCCTGTCCAACCTTTCCTCATAAGACAACCCACCCATTCCAGATATTAGTCCAGTAAACCTTCTCTGAACTGCTTCCAACACATTTACATACTTCCTTAAATAAGGAGATCAATACTATACACAGTACTCCAGATGTGGTCTCACCAATGCCCTGTATAATTGTAGCATAACCTCCCTACTTTTGTACTCAATTCCCCTCACAATAAATGATAACATTCTATTAGCTTTCCTAATTACTTGCTGTACTTGCATACTAACCTTTTGCGAATCACGTTCTAGGACACCCAAAGCCCTCTGCATCTCAGAGTTCTGCAATCTCTCACCATTTAGATAATATGCTTTGTTTTTATTCTGCCTGCAAAAATGGACAATTCCACATTTTCCCACATTATACTCCATTTGTCAGATCTTTGCTCACTCACTTAACCTATCTATATCCCTTTGTAGCCTCCTTATATCCTCTTCACAAATTACTTTATCAGCAAATTTAATAACTATGCCTTCGGTCCCTTCATCCAAGTCATTTATATAAACTGTAAAAGGTTGAGGCTCCAGAACTGATCTCTGTAGCACACCACTTGTTACATCTTGCCAATCAGAAAATGACTCATTTATGCCACTTCTCTGTTTCCTGTTAGTTAGCCAATCTTCACTCCATGCCAATATGTTACCCCCTACACCATGAGCTTTTATTTTCTGCAATATTTGATGTGGCACCTTATCAAATGCCTTCTGGAAATCTAAGTATAGTACATCCAACAGTTCCCCTTTATCCACAGCACATGTTACTTGTTTAAAGAATTCCAATAAATTGGTTAAAGATGATTTCCCTTTCACAAACCATGTTGTCTCTGCCTTATTATCTTAAATTTTTCTAAGTGCCCTGCGATAACATCTTTAGTAATAGCTAACATTTTCCCTAGGACAGACGTTAAGATAACTGGCCTGTAGTTTCCTGCTTTCGGTCTTCCTCCGTTTTGGCCATAAGCAGGAATTGATCTATTAGCGTACTCAATTTGTGCACCGACCAGAAACTGAACTGGACCAGCCATATAAATACTGTGGTTACAACAGCAGGTCAGAGGCTGGGAATTCTGAGGTGAGTAACCCACCTCCTGACTCCCCAAAGCCTGTGCACCATCTACAAGGCACAACTCAGGAGTGTGATGGAATACTCTCCACTCGCCTGGATGTGTGCGGCTCCAACATTCACGAAGCTCGATACCAGGACAAAGCAGCCCGCATGATCGCCACCCCATCCACCACCTTAAACTTTCACTCCCTTCACCACTGATGCACAATGGCTGCAGTGTGTACTATATACAAGATGCACTGCAGCAACTGACCAAGGCTTCTTAGACAGCACCTTCCAAACCTGTGACCTCTACCACCTAGAAGGACAAGCACAGCAGATGCATGGGAACACCGCCATCTGCAAGTTTTCCTCCAAGCCACACACCATCCTGATTTGGAACTATATCATTGTTCCTTCATTGTTGAGATCAAAATCCTGGAATTCCCTTCCGAACAGCAGTGCGAGTATACCTGCACCAGATGGACTGCAGCACTTCAAGGCGACGGCTCACCACCACCTTCTCAAGGGTAATTAGGGATGGGCAACAAATGCTGGCCTTTCCAGCAATGCCCACATCCCATGAAAGTATTTTTAAAGAAGTCTTATTGGGAAGTCTTCAGAGATTACTGCCTCGGAACTGCTGGGATTACAATGCCTATTATCTGAGGAAAGTGACAAAATTACATTAATCCAGAAGGCTTTGACCCCAAACATTCTCAACAGAAATAGAATCAGGCATCTTACGTCAACAAAAGGCACAGGAATGTGAAACTACAGATACAAACAGCACTGTGTAATAAATACAGCACAGTATCAAATTAGCAGCCAGAGGCAAGCAATGGGTGTAAACTTAGTAGTAAAGATCCAAATATTTTCCCATCTCTTCTGGGACCAACTTAGAGTTTTAATTTGTCCCCTTCTAAAGCACAGTAACACTCAAAATGAAGTACCTCCAAATACAACAAATCATTTACAAAGAATTAGCAATTTAGACTCAGAATATTGAACAAAATATTAGCTTGGCGGATAGCAAAAAGTTGCACCTTCAATATAATGAAATGTCTCAAAGTGCTTGCACATGGAGGCAGGAGGATATGGAGCAGGTGTGAGAAGGGTTGGGTTGGTGGCTAAAGAGGCACAGTATAAGGTTATTTTTGGAGATGGGAAAATGTAGCAAGGTGCAAGGGATGAGGATAGAAAATTATAGAGTGCATGGTGTGATGCTTGATAGCTCAGCCACTATGACATAATGGATGGGAGTGGGAGGGGAAGCACAGCCAATTTCAAAAGAGGAAAGGGCATGAACTGGGACATAAGGCTGGTCAAAGTTTTAAATGGGGGTGTGGGATTTATATGCAAGGGTGAAGATTTCAAAATCAACATGTTGGGGGAAGGGAAATTGGTGGAGAACATTAAGGGGCTGAATGGTGACCCAGATGTTTTTGCAGAACCAACTGGAAATGCAGACATTTTAAGCAGGTTTAAGCTTGATCTTTAATGTAGTAAAAGGAATCCCCTACCAAATATATATATATCAAATGCTCCGATTTGAAGCTGCAATTTTAAGACTGTTACACTACATAACCATTCTGAAATCAATTTACTTTCCGTTTCAAGGAACAATTAAACCTCCGAAAACAAAAGACAAACTAATAGCAGTAGGAGCACAAATAATGAGTGAGGTTAGTGGGAAAGGAGAATATAGGGCTAGCACAACGCAAATTGGATGTCTGTGAGTAGAAGAAAATGTTTAAAACCTGCCGAGCATGAACAGCTGACATGGAAAGCCAAGTTAGTGGCTAAGAATTTACTAGCTCACCAAAGTTCATAAATGTCAGCAATCCATTTGCCACAATGCACATTACTTCTACAAGGCTGAAGTGCAGATAGAGTAGTCAATCTGGGATTTTCATTGTCAATTGATCATTGTCTAAAAGTGATGGAACAGTCATGGAGTGTGCTCCAAACAGAAGAGATGTGATGCAGAGAATAAAAGAAATTGCCTTAATATCTTAAATATAAAGACAGAAATGGGCAAATATCAATTTTTTAAAAATATGCAACAAAGCAATTGGCATCCTAAAAGTCAGAAAGAAGTGACCCTCAAATACACAAACAACGGGCCAGATTGTACACTAAGAAATACAGTGAGGCTATAAACACTCACCATTATAATGAGGCAAACTGGAGAACAATTTATCATCTGCACATGCGCAGTTACACATGCAATTCTGGAAGCTGCTGTCAAAGATACTCCGGTCCTCCACAACTTGCGCAGTTGCAGTCCTCGTCAATAGACTCAGCAATAAAATGGATGTAATGGTGTGAAGTTGTTCTACTTGCCCACTAGTTCTGCACTGAAAACAGCTGAAAAAATTAGGGCTGGTGTATTCATGAGTGAATTTGTAAACAGCGTGATAAATGATCATTGCTGCTAAACCACCTCACTGGCCCTGAAAATTTAATTTTATAAATGTGGAGTCTTATTCCCTCAGACGAAAATTGGTGTCGGATGGTATATTCCAGAAAGTCAGTTGGAAAAGGATACAACTAAACATCTGTTTTCCAGAATCTATCAAAGAATGAGCAAGTCTCATAGGCATCTAACAGATCATCTTTCTTATAGATTTCATCCAAGAAGGTGGTCCAAACCTTCATAACTATTCAACTGACAGGCGTCCATCTCACAAAATACTTTACTTTTTTTTATTAGAGATACAGCACTGAAACAGGCCCTTCAGTCCACCGAGTCTGTGCCGACCATCAGCCACCCATTTATACTAATCCTACATTAATTCCATATTTCATTAATCCCATATTTCCTACCACATCCCCAACTTCCCTCAATTCTCCTACCACCTACCTACACTAGGAGCAATTTACAATGGCCAATTTACCTATCAACCTGCAAGTCTTTGGCTGTGGGAGGAAACTGGAGCACCCGGCGGAAACCCACGCAGCCACAGGGAGAACTTGCAAACTCCGCACAGGCAAGACCCAGAACCGGACCCGGGTCGCTGCAGCGGTAAGGCTGCGGTGCTAACCACTGTGCCAGTGTGCCACCTTTTGATTTTATTACTTGTAGGAAGCAACACCAAGACCATACCTTGTTCCCTTTTTGGTAGGTACAGAATCAGTGTTCACATAGCCACTACCTTCTTCCACTTGTCATATGATTCAGATTCTGGAGAACATCAGAGGGTAAATCACTGGCTTTCTGCAGTTTTCCACAATGGTTTCAGGATTATAGTTTTCTGTCTGAAAATTCTTTTTAGTTTCCAACCTTCAACTTTAAGCAACCATCTTCTGTTACCATGATATATTCTAGAAAGCCAGTTATGAAAGACAGAACTGGAGCCAATCTTTACACACTTTTATAAACATTCATTTACAGAGTTACAAGTACAAGCATCTATAACTCTAAGCATGCAACTCCTAACCCAACCACCAAAGTTTGTTTGTGCCTATTTATAGGAACACAAGTGAATACCAATTCATGTCCACTACCTGCAAACAATTAATTTTTTTTTATTATTCATTCAGGGGATGTGGGCCAGCATTTATTGTGCATCCATAATTGCCTTCGAGAAGGTGGTGGCGAGCCACCTTCTTGAACTGCTGCAGTCTATGTGGTGCAGGTACACCCACAGTGCTGTTAGGAAGCTAGTTTCAGGATTTTGACCCAGCAACAGTGAAGGAACGGCGATAGAGTTCCATGTCAGGATGGTGTGTGGCTTGGAGGGGAACTTGCAGGTCGTGGTGTTTTCATGCAATTGCTACCCTTGTCCTTATAGGTGGCAGAGATCGTGGGTTTGGAAGGTGCTGTCTAAGAAGCCTTGGTGCGTTGCATCTTGTAGATGGTACACACTGCTGCCACTGAGCATCGGTGGTGGAGAGAGTGATGTTTGTAGATGGGGCGCCAATCAAGCGGGCTGCTTAGTCCTGGATAGTGTCAAGCTTCTTGAGTGTTGTTGGAGCTGCACCCATCCAGGCAAGTGGAGAGTATTCCATCACACTCCCACTTGTGCCTTGTAGATGGCAAATAGTCTTTGGGGAGTCAGGCAAGTTACTCGCCACAGGATCCCCAGCCATGGTATTTATATGGCTACTCCAGTTCAGTTTCTGGTCAATGGCAACCCCAGGATGTTGAAAGTGGGGGATTCAGTGATGGCAATGCCATTGAATGCCATGAGGAGATGGTTAGATTCTCTCTTACTTGAAATAGTCATTGCCTGGCACTTGCGTGGTGCAAATGGTACTTGCCACATATCAGCCCAAGCCTGGATATTGTCCAGATCTTGCTGCATTTCTACACGGACTGCTTCAGTATCTGAGGAGTCGCGAGTGGTGAACATTATGCAATCAGCGAACATCCCCACTTCTGACCTTATGATTGAAGGAAGGTCATTGATGAAGCAGCTGAAGATGTTGGGCCGAGGACACAACCCTGAGGAACTCCTGCAGTGATGTGCTGGAGCTGAGATGATTGACTTCCAACAACTACAACCACATTCCTCTGTGCTAGGTATGACTCCAACCAGCGGAGAGTTTTCCCTCGGATTCCCATTGACTCCAGTTTTGCTAGGGCTCCTTGATGCCATACTCGGTCAAATGCTGCCTTGATGTCAAGGACAGTCACTCTCACCTCATCTCTTGAGTTCAGCTCTTTGGTCCATGTTTGAACCAAGGCTGTAATGAGGTCAGGAGCTGAGTGGCAAAGGCAGAACCCAAACTGAGCATCACTGAGCAGGTTATTGCTAAGCAAGTGCTGCTTGACAACACTGTCTACAACACCATCCATCACTTTACAATCAAGAGTAGACTGATGGGGCAGTAATTGGCTGGGTTGGATTTGTCCTGCTTTCTGTGTACAGGACATACCTGGGCAGTTTTCAACATTACCAGATAGATGCCAGTGTTGTAACTGTACAGGAACAGCTTGGCTAGAGGCGCAGCAAGTTCTGGACTACAGGTCTTCACTACTATTGCTGGAATGTTGTCGGAGCCCATGTATCCAGTTAATGTTGGTTATTTCATTTTAAATTTTTTTTTTACTTTCTCTGTCGTGTCTTTTATTTTTCTTCATTAATCCCATCTGTACTTCCCAATCATAATTTCAATTCTGTACACCATTTAAATCTAATTCATAGCTCCTGCTTCATACAAGCTGGTTCAGACTTGGCATTTCTCAGTCAGAATTCCTCAGTCTGACTGATTGAAGAGTCTTGCTATTTCTTGTCCTTGTCACAGGTCCCTTGTAGAGCATGCCATGCAGAACCAGAAACCAGATTAAGCCAGGTCTGTGCCCTAAAGTCCCTGAAAACTTTGTGAGCAACTGTCAGCGAAATGAATGGCAAACGCCATTCCTTTGACACTGACCACAAAATTCTGCACAATATTTCAAGCATGAGTTTCATCAGATTTCCTCATTGAAATGATTCCTTTGGCCATTTGATTTAATCTCTCCACAATACCAACCCTATTGTGCATTTTTTTTTAATTCGTTTGGGGAATGTGGGCATCGGTAGCAATGACAGCATTTATTGCTCATCCCTAATTGCTCTCAAGAAGGTGGTGGTGAGCTGCCTTCTTGAACCATGTTGCCGTCCATATGGTGTTGATACACCCACAGTGCTATTAGGAAGGAAGTCCCAGGATTTTGACCCAATGACAGTGAAGGAACGTGATATACTTCCAAGTCAGGATGGTGTGCAACTTGGAGGGGAACTTGCAGGTGGTGGTGTTTCCATGCATCTGCTGCCCTTGTCCTTCTAGGTGGTAGAGGTCGTGGGTTTGGAAGGTGCTATCGAAGGAGCCTTGAGTTGCTGCAGTGCACCTTGTAGATGGTACACTGTTGCCACTGTGGTCTCTTCAAATAAATCCAATGCTCTCGCCAAAACCCATTTTCTTAAGAATTCATTCCAGCTGTTCATCACATGTGTAAAGAAATACCTTCTGGCATCGGTCATAACTTGGCCCTTCAGAATCCCAAGTCTGTGCCATACACTCTTAACTTGACATATCTGAAAGTATTACTCAGTTCCATTTTTTCTAACCAAGAATCTTGTATGCCTCTAAAGATGTCTTCTGGGATATCTCTTTTGAAGACTGAAGCTGTTTTGTTGCTCCAATCTGTACAGCAAGAGCCTGAACAACTCCTTCACCCCAAAACCCCAACCTTATATTGCAGCAATTAGTGCTTAGCCTGACCAGCACACTATGCAGCATCAGCATGACTTATTTTATCCTGGAACGAGGATTATTTAATATTTTGTGGTCACTTCTGGAGGAACTAAACATAGTGGCTAAGATACAGTAGTCATTCTTTTGTTTTGAAATGTTCTTTCCTCATTTTTATATTCCCTTAACAGCAGCTGCTTTGGTTCCCTCTTGGGTTAGAATCACCTTTTTCTGGTTCCCGATACCAAATGTTTTTCTTGCTCACAATGGAAGGGCTGTGGTAAATAAGTCCCTTTGATGGTTCTTTCCCAAGATAAGTTTGCCAATTATGTGCAAACTTCAGGCTTTTCTTTCAACCTCAGGTTTTCACATTGAGGCAGCAGGTTTTCAGTACTTAGGCACTGAAGGGAGTTATTGTTGGAAACCCTAAAGGTCATAATTTCTGTGTTCAATGAATTGTGCTTTAAGTGTGGTTTCCCAAACAAAGATGAGCTCATCAGGATCAATGACATGCCGAAAGTATATGATTATAAATCTCAAGGGGTCAAAAGTATTGCTAGCTGTGTTTTTGCAAAGCAATTTTATAATGCCGGAAGGGGTGGCGAGGAGTAGGGGGTTGGAGAGGAGTGGGGGTGGGGGGGGAGGGGGGGGGGGGAAGAGGATCCTTCATGACCTCGAAGTATTTTTGATGTGTAGTCACTATTGTAATAGAGGGAATTGTACCAGCCAATTTGTGCACAGCAGGGTCCCAGAAACAGATATGAGATAATGTCCAGATAATCTGTTTTCAAGTGAAGTAGGTTTGAGGAATAAATATTGGACAGAACACTGGGAGAACTGCCCCACTCCTCTTTGAAAGTGTGCTGGGATCTTTTACCCGCACCCAAGGGGATATTTGGATCTGCAATTTAGCGTCTGATCCAAATGTACTTCATAAACTTTTTTCCCAAAAGACTTGAAATCAGTAGAGTATTTCAAAATATTTGAACTTGTGACACCAGGAAGCCCACAAGCCTCAATCCCAACTTCCTGTTAATCAAAAAGGCGAATGAAATGGTGGCCTTTATATCCAAAGGACTAGAATACCAGGGGGTAGAATTTGTGCTACAGATATGCAAAGCCCTGGTTGGAGCACACCTGGAGTATTGACTGTGAGCAGTTCGGGCACCATACCTTAGAAAGGATATATTGGCCTTGGAGGGAATGCACATAGATTTACCAGACTGACACCTGGTCCTCAATGGACGAGGAGAGATTACACAAAGTAGGGTTGCATTGTCTGGAATTTAAAAGGTTAAGGGGTAATTTGATCTAACTTTTCAAGTTATTAAGGGGAACAGATAGAGTAAACAGAAGAAACTATTTCCGCTGGTTCAAGAGTCTAGGACTGGGGGGCATGGTCTAAAAATTAGAGCCAGACCTTTCAGGAGCGAAATTAGGAAATACTTCTACACACAAAGGGTGATAGTAGTTTGGAACTCTCCTCCACAAATGGCAATTGATGCTAGATCATTGATTAATTTTAAATTTGAGTGATAGATTTTTGTTAACCAAAAGTATTAATGGATATGGGACAGAAGCGAGTAAATGGAGTTAGGTCGCAGATCAGCCATAATTGCATTGAGTGATGGAACAGGCTCGAGGGGCTAAATGGCCTATTCCTGTTCCTATTGCTCCCAATCATTTTGTGGGATTGTACCATTGCAAAATTCAATTACTTTTCTACATAACTGAATTTGCAATGATCACAGTCTTTAGAATAGCCAAAGAACAGCTGCCTGGAAAGTTAAAACTGTATGGCATGGGCTGCAAATGTGATTGCAGTGATGTTGTAGTGAGTAGGCTGAACAGAGCAAGAAGAAAATTTTTGTTCTCATCCTGAAAGAGAAACTTGAGATTGTTTCCTAGGAGGCTAAAAAGTGAGCATAGTGGAGAGATAAAGTGGAGGTTTGAGAAAATAAAACCTGGAACTACTTTAACTGCTACTTTAGCTTTTCTGTAAAGGTAGCTTTAGGATTATTTGCAATTCATTTTAGAAGTTAAAGTCCTGTATTAGAGATCAATGTCAACTGCACTTTTTCCAACACTGCATCAGCTGTTTCCTTTGGAATCTGAGATCTGGAGAGTCTCCTGGCAACGACCCTATTTATAGAATCCATTTAAATGTCATCTTAAATTTCATCCAGCCAAACCTCCCGTCATCTATTCCAGTTCAAAGGGACCAATGGCAGTATTGTCTCTACACCTGCCATTTTGCCAGCTTTTTTTTTTAAAACTGTTTTATAATATTAAACAGAGAAAACGCCATAATTTTGGCCAAATCAGAACTACCAGTGCATCTACTGTATCATTTGATCCTGATTTTCTGCCCACTAAGAATAGGTGAAACGTCTCACTCAGTATCAAGTATAATTATTGTTGAAAGCAGTATTTTCCAAATGCAGCACAAATGAAATCTGTACTGAAAAAGGCAAACATTCCTGATTAATCTGATGTTAAAACACTAATTTTGTCATACTTGTTGCTATATTTCAGTCTAAGAATATAAAATCATTAGAATATAAAACCATTTAAATGACATGATTAACTGAACATTGCCGCTAAGATTTTATTCAGTTCAGGGACCATGAGCCGTGATCACATATCCTATCGTGTCACGACACAGAACATACAGCATACTGCATCACTCAAACAACTTTGTTTACACAGCAATTGGTGATAACGTCAAGGATTTGACTCGGAGGAGTTACTAAGTGTGACAGTTTTTTTTGGAACGTGTACAAATGTTCACACACTTGTTCTTGTGCTTCTCATCAACCTTCACCCCCAATACCACAAAAGCAAGAAAGAACTAGTATTTCTATAGCGCCTTTCATAATCTCAGGATGTCCCAAAGTACTTCACAGTGCATGAAATACTTTTGAAGTGTAGTCTCACGGCTGTAATGTAGGAACTGCAGCAGGCAATTTGTACACTGCAAGGTTCCACAAACAGCAATGAAGTATATGATCATATAATCTGTTTTAATGATGTTGGTTGAGGGATAAATATTGGCTAGGCCACTGGGAGAACTCCTCTGCTCTTTTTTGAATCATGTCATGTGATCTTGAGAAAAAAAGATGGCATCTCAGTTTAGCATCTCAAGACAGACAAATATCCCCTGACCATTGTTTCCTTCCTCCATGGCTTTGGCTTTTGTGGCTCTTGAAATAGTTACTGGACTGATTTGGATGGAATCTCCCTCTAAATTCACTTGGCCCCATTTCCTATAGAATAGTTCCATCGGCACATTGGAACATGGTTAAGAATTATAATTAAGGGAAGTCAAACATGACAATCATATAAGGAAGGAGCTAAGAACAAGAGAAGACAAAAAAAAAATAAAGATGAAAAGTCATTTTGTATTTTAAATATAAAAAATTATGGAGTAGAATACAAAATCCAGAAGTCAGAGTAGAGCAGAATGACTGATTCGTAGTCATTAATTCCTTTCATACCTCATATTATAGCCGAACCATAATTTGGAACTGGGGCAAAATATAATTGGTTATCTACAGCTACAAACTATTCTGTTAAGTACAGTGGTTAAAGCAGACTAATCAGTTGAAAGTAATCATACACAAAAGGAGACAATAGCAGTCTGTGATATTCTAAAAGCCAAATGATAACTGTATTCAATTCACCACTGTGAAAAAGGCCAGTAGATTTTTCATTGATTGTTGAATAATTTTTTAAAGTGTGTATTTTATAAATCAATTCTTTTTTTTTTATAAATTATTGAATTGCCATTAAGAATATCCCCCAGTTTCATAACAAAGTGACGGAAACAAAGAGGGCGATTCACCAACAATGAACACCAGTTCCAAACCTAAAGCTGGAAAGCACAGGCAATATTTGCTTTGGTTTGAAAGTAAACTTCTACATTACCAAACTAACAGAATATATCACAAGATTTATTTCGATAATTATTTTAATGGAAATCCTCTTCGACACACAGCAGGTCTCTAAATATAGCACAGTATTGATATTACATTGCATTACGAGGAAGGAAGCAGAAATATAAACTTTCCAGTTAACAGATTTAGGTATAGGAATATATAAAAGTGTGTATGTGAGCGAGAGTGTGAAGGGACTAAGGTTGAAAAGAGGACTTTTTAAAAATTAATGTTGGATATTTAAAAATTTGATCTATGTGCTATTGTTTTACTTTGTTACAAGTTAAGACTTGTTTTATAATAAAATGTTGATTTTGTTGTTCAGTAAAGAGACCTGGTTTAGGGTGTTGTATTCTGGGGGGAAAATAGTAGTATCCGATTGACTGTTTCAACAGTAGGAAAATTTTAAATAATATGTTATGACCTGTGGAGAAGTCGGACTGAATTAACAATGCACTCCTCCCGCCTTGGTCGTAACACTTCTAAAAATAAGAGAAAATGTCATCCACAGAAAATTCTCAAGTATTTTGCTCCTGTACGTGATGCTGATAGCCTCTTGCCCTCATTTTTCCAGTGAGCAGATTCATGAATTCAAACAGGTTCTTTGAAATTGCAAGGCTGGTCATGGTCTCTGTAGTCCTCCAGACCTTCGTTCGGAACATGTGAATGCAGAAACACAACCAAAATATGTTGGCTTGGACCCTAGCTCTGGAATTCCCTCCCTACACCTCTGTCTCTACCTCACTTGCCTCCTTTAAGATGCTCCTTAAAAACTACTTCTTTGACCAAGCTATTGGTCAGCTGACCTAATATCTCCTTATGTGGCTCAGTGTCATATTTTGTTTTGCTCCTGTAGAGTGCCTTGGGACATTTTATTACATTTAAAGTGCTATATAAATATAAGTTGTTGTAGGTGAAAATTGTTTTGACTGAAGCCCATCCTCCAATTATATGGTATAAAAGGGTCAGAATCAGGAGGGGAAGAATTTTTGCTGTTGAATGTGGTGTTGAGCATCTGCCTCCATATTTTTTTCCATTCCACATACATTAACCAGTTGCCTAGGACTCATTCCCATGTTTCCTGTAGCTGCCTCCCCTCTGCACAACATCTGCGCCTAAGCACCTGTGCAATATATAACCTAATGTGAATGAACAATGTTTAGCTACCAGCTGAAACTGGAGAAATGCCAGCTTGCATCCATCTCACAAAAAGTCAATTGGGGAAACCCTTTTTCCCTACCTCCCCATCTACACCCAAACCATCTTCCAAGAGAAGGACAACAGTGACCAGCCTAAGACAAGCTGTGACAATGACTTCAGTGAACAGGACCAGAAGAAAAAAAAGGAAATTGCATTTGTACAGCAGAGTATCACATCCCAGAACACTTCACAATCAACATAATACTTAGAGATAGGGCATTACTGTTATGTAGGGAAACAACTGCAAACAACATCCCAACTAACAGAAAATCATAAAACAGAATCATAAAAGAATGGTTAGAATACAGAAGGAGGCCTTTTGGCCCACCATGTCTATGCCGGCTCTCTGCAAGAGCAACTCATCTAGTCCCACTCTCATGTCTTTTCCCTGTAGCCCTGCAAATTTTCTCTCTTTAGATAATTGTCCAATTCTCTTTGAATGCCTCGTTGAATCAGCCTCCACCACATTCTCAGGCAATGCACTCCAGAGCCTAACCAATCGCTACTTAAAGTAGCTTTTCTTCATATTGCCATTGTTCTTTCTTCAATCACCTTAAATCATGCCCCTATGGTTTTCAATCCTTCCGTCAACAGGAACAGTTTATCTCTATCTACTCTGT